>NC_142507.1:12507500-13128333 GCF_057876585.1 Rhinolophus sinicus | reverse complement strand
TTGTGAAACACTTCTGTTATTTTTCTATGAAACTCCTTGACCATTGTTTGCTTTTCTATTCAGTAGTTTATTTCTAATTGTTTGTGATACCTCATAAATTAAGGCCTTTTTCTGTTTTCCTGTTTGTCATTCACCTTTGACTTTTCCTATTTGAGGCTTATGAGAGATTTGGTTTTTTTGTTTTGTTTTTTAGGTAAAATTTACATATAGTTAAATAATCAGATTTTAAATATACAATTCAATGAGTTTTGACAAATGCATACACTCCTATAAGCCATCACCACAATAAGATATAGAACAGTTCCATCACCTCAGCAAGTTCTTTCAGTCCCTCTTTCAATCAGTTTCTATTTCCCCTGGTGATTTCTGTCACCTTAGATTGATTTTCCTGTTCTTGAATTTCATATAAATAGAATCATACAGGGCATACACTTTGGGTCTAGTCTCTTTCGCTCAATGTGTTTTTCATATTTTTGAGATTAACTCAGTTGTATGTATCAGTTGTTCATTGTTTTTATTGCTGAGTAGTATTCCATTACATGCATATACCAGAATTTGTTTATCCATTCTCCTAGTGATGAAGGTTTGGTTTTTGCATGTTTTGACTATTATAAATAAAGCTGCTGTAAATATTCTTGTGTAAGTCTTTTTGTGAACATGTGTTTTCATTATGTTGGATAAATACTTAGGAGTGGAATTGCTGTGTCATAATATAGATGTATATTTAACTTTATGAACTGCCAATTTTCCAAAGTGGTTGTACCATTTTACATTCCTACCAACAATGTAAGGTTCCACCTGTGCTCAGTCTTCCTCAGTTTAGCCATTCTAGTTTATATGAAATGCTATCTCATTTTGGTTCTAATTTGCATTTCCCTGATGACTGCTGATTTGAGCTCTTTTTCATGTGCTTATTGTTACTCATATTATCTCCTTTTATGAAATGTATATTCAAGTCCTTTGCTCACTTTTAAATGGGGTTGTTTTGGATGCACGTCCTTTGTCACATATGTGTATCACGTACTTTGTCACAGATGTATGAAATTTTCTTCCCAGTCTAAAAAAAACTTGTATTTTTTTTTCTTAAAGATATCTTTGATGAGCAGACTTTTTGGTTTTGATGAAATCCAATTTATTATTTTCTTATATGTTAGTGTTTTCTGGGTTCTGTTTAAGAAATCTTTGCCTCCTACCCAAGATCATAAATATATTCTTTTATGTTTTCTTCTAAAAGCATTATAGTTTTCGCTTTTATATTAGTTTTGGTATTTATCACAGGTTGATTTGTATATATGGTTTGAGGTAGGAGTCAAGGTTAATGTTTTTCCTATGCATTTATCTAATTTTTTTATATCATTTGTTGAAAAGTTTTTCCTTTCCCCAATGAATTGCTTTGGTACCACTGTTGAAAATCAGTTGAACTAGGTATAAACTTGGTATAAAATTGAACTGGGTATAAATTTATTTGAACCCTCTTTTCTGTTATTTTGACCCTTTGTCTATAATTACACCAATATCACACATTCTTGATTGGTGTAACTCTATGTTAAGTTTTGAATCTGGTAGGGCGAATTTATTCCTCATTTTCGATATTTTTTTTTTCACTATTTTAGGTCTTTTTCATTTTCTTATAAAGTTTAGAATCCATATGTTAATACCAACCTTCCCCCCAACCCCCCTCCAAAGAAACCTTTAAGGATTTTGATTGGAACTGCATTTAACTTAAAATTAATTTTGGAGAGAATTTATATCTTCATAATATTGAGTGTTCCAATCTGTGTATATGGTATACATCTGCATTTCTTAAATCTTCCTTAGTTTCTCTCAGCTATGTTTTGTAAAGGTCATGTACATGTTTTGTTAAGTTGACTTCTAATATTTGATATTTTTGATGTTATTAAAATTGTAGTGTTTTATTATTTTCACTTTTCAAATATTTGCTTTGAATATATAGAAATACAATTGATTTTTGTACTTTGACTTTGTGTTCTGTGAGATTGTATCGGTATTTTTAAAAATTCCTTTACTGATTCCAATGTGTAGCCAAGTTTGAGGTCCATTGTTCTATATAACTAGATTCTGAGCCTGACTGCACATTAGAATCACCTAGGAGAATTTAAAAATTTATACACATATGTATGATTGTGGTCCACTCCTAGAGATTCTAATTTCCCTGGTTTGGGGTGGGGCTTGACACTGGAATTTTAAAAACTCCCCAGGTGATTTTAATGTGAGTTGAGAACCACTGCTCAATAGGCTTGCAAGTTTCTTTCTAAATCTCACTCTCTCGTTTTATATATCTTCAAACTAACACCCAAATTCCTTGGAATGGCACATACACTAGACATTTTACAGCATGTACCTATCCACATTTAAGGGATGCTGCTTCTCCCTTTTTTGCCCTGCATGTCTGTGTCTGCTCATCACAGCTGACTGCACCAGCAAGCTATGATTTCTGTGGCTAGACTAATCATATTCCTTTCTTAGAATTTAAATTTGAGAAATGAAGAGGCCGAGGCAACTGGCCAAGAGATGGGAAAGCAAAAGATTGTATCAAGGGTTACCAGGATACATAGGCAGTGGGATAGTCATGATGGGCTGTGGGCAAGCCTAAATGCAAAACTTCTGAATAAACAAAAGAAAGTAAACCAGAAAAGGAGGAAAGCCCAGGTCAAAAGTCCTCTCTCTGTAGCTTTCTTTGCAGGAAGAAATAATACTCTCTTACAGATGTTCTCATGACAGCATTTCAGGATTTATTATATTGTGTTTTAGTTTTTTGTTTATGTCTCTCTTTCTAGGCTCTGAGCTTTCCAAGTTAAGGACCAGGTCTCATGTATGTTTTATCCCTAGATCAAGTGCTCAATAAACATTGAATCAAATTAAATTTGATTGTATAGCTGTTACACATCATGATTTCTGAAAAACAAATATTAGATAATAGTAATGAATAATTTATTTTTTCCCTAGGCTTTTGAATTTTAGTATAAACCTTGTGCCCCGTGGTATACGTCATCCAGTCTCTACTGAAATTTTTCCCACTCTGTCCAGAAATAAGTATGGAACTGGAGCAGTTAGTATTCAAGCTGGCAGTGCTTTGCTAGCTAAAGATGGTATCTGCTTTATAGGAGACTTGGCTTCACACAAAAAAGATAAACTTGAACAGCTTCAATCAGGTAAACAGTATTTTTTTCAAATTAATTTTCATCTGTTTAACTTATAGTCTCATCAGTGCTGAAGACTTATTAACAGTCAAGATTGTATTGTACTCATTTTAGAAATTGAGAAATTGCATTAAGTGACATTTCTCATTTTACCTTTATAAATAAAAACAGGAATTTAATGGGCAAATGTACTGTTTTAGCCTTTGCTCTCAGTTGTGCTAACACATGAGTTTGTATTGGGCCAGACTTATTTCCTTTTCTTGTTTTATTGCATTAGCTAGGACTTCTAATATGATATTGAAAAGCAGTAGTGAGAAGGGACATACTTGTCTTATTCCTGATCTTAGCAGGAAATCTTTGAGTTTCTCACCATTAAGCATGATGCCAGCAGTAGGGTTTTTTTGTAGATGTTCTCTTTCAAGTTGAAGGAATTCCCCTGTGTTTCTAGTATACTGAGAGTATATATATATATATATATATATATATATATATATATATATATATATATATATATATAAAATTAGTGGATGTTGGGTTTTATCAAATGCTTTTTCTGCACTACTGCTGTGATAATGTGATTTTTCTTCTGTAGCCTATTAATATTATAGATTACATTAATTGATTTTCAAATGTTGAACCAAGTTTGCATACTTAGAAAAAAATCCCACCTCGCTGTGGTGTATAATTCTTTTTATACATTGTTGGACTCAATTTGCTAATATTTTGTTAATGATTTCTGCATCTATGTTCACAAGAGATATTGGTCTGCAGTTTTCTTTTCTTGTAATGTCTTTGTCTGGTTTTGGTATTAAGATAATGCTGGTTGGGCCAGATTTATAAGTAACAAAGATATGGATAGATATGGACTGGGAAAAGAGTAGTCAGGGCCTTGCATTCTTGGGATACCAGCAAGAAAGTGCAGCAATGATCAGAATACATAGCATATTGCTTCTCCCTATAAGAGAATGCAGAAATAGATCCACACTAATACTGTCAATTGATTTTTGACTATGGCACCAAATCAAGTAAATGAGGAAACGAAAATTTTTTCACCAAATGATGGTGGAACATCTGGATATATATGTCATATATATATATATATATATATATATATATATATATATATATAAATAAAACAAATTAATACCTGCTCACCTCAACTATACACAATAATTAATTAAAGATGGATCATAACCTAAGTGTAAAAACTAGACCCATAAAGCTCTAGAGGATAACAGAGGAGAATATCTTCATGACCTTGGGATAGGCAGAGATTTGTTAGAATCCAGAAAGCAATAAACAGAAAATAATTGATAAATTGGACTTTATCAAAACTAAGAATTTATACACATCAAAAGGCCCATTTAAAAAGTGAATAGGCAAGCAAAAGAAAATAATTACATATATATATATATGACATAGGACATGCACTTAGAATATAGAAATAATTACTACAAGTCAATAATTTAAAAACAACCCAGCAAAAAATGGGCAAAAGACTTGAATAGCGACTTCACAAAGGAAGATACACAAAATGACTAACAAGCACCTGAGAGAGTGCTCAGTATCATTCGTTGGGTATCAGGGAATGAAGATAAAAGCTGCAGTGAAATACCAACACTCATACTAGCAGGGCCTGCTTCGTGGACATGGAAGAAGTACAGTTGCACAGAGACCCTCCTTCCCCTAGAATAGCCTGGCACTTGGTTAAAACACTACTCTCACCATCTTCAAATTTGTAACCACAAGATTGCCACAGGGATATGAAAGATTCTTTGGGGAATATAATCAATAATGTTGTAAGATTTTGTAGGGTGTCAGATGGGCACTTGTTTTATGAGGGAGACCACTTCAT
The DNA here is from genome assembly GCF_057876585.1 of Rhinolophus sinicus. Lineage (NCBI taxonomy): Eukaryota > Metazoa > Chordata > Mammalia > Chiroptera > Rhinolophidae > Rhinolophus > Rhinolophus sinicus. The sequence continues at coordinate 13,123,317 of NC_142507.1, read as the reverse complement.
GGATGGTGTAGATGCCTGATCACTGCCTCTGTACACTTGAAGCTGAATAATAATGAATGTCAACCATAATTTAATATATACGTAGTCACGGGACGTGGAGTGCAGCACAGGGAATAGAGTCAGTGGAATTGTAACAGCTGTGTATGATGTCAAAAGGGTAGTAATTGGGGGAGGGGCGTTATCACTTTGTGAGGGGTGTAAATGTCTAACTATTACATTGTTTTGTACACCTGAAACTAATAAAAAATATACTCATAAAAAATTTTAAATAATTTTATCATTGCACTTGTGTTTTAAAAGGAAGTCCAGTAAGACAGTGGAGCTTGCGAGCAGAGGAAATAGAGTCACACGTGTCCACGTACTGCCCTTATTTCATACAGCATTTGCAGTCACTGTGCGACTTCTGTAACACAGTTTGTAATCAATTTGATTCTCACTGGACTCCCATGCATTGTGCTCATGTTCCATGTCAAATCATCTTCAACTGAGGAAGAGGGGGGCACTAATAGCCCCAAGACGCTCTCCATTCAGATCAGACTTGCTTTTAAGATAGAAGAAATAGGTAGCTTTCTAAGAAACACAAGTGACCAAGGAACCCATTATATCCTTTCTTATTTGGTTACTTCCCTGTATTTGCCAACCACTTACACTGAAAATGATGATATAGGAGGAAAGGGAAAGATAGGGAAACCCATAGTTTCTTTTCCTTTTAGTCCTTCCTTATTCATTAGTAAGCTGAAAGTAGAGAGTTTGGGGGAAACGTGTGCATGTCAAGACGTAGAATACAGTTTGTGCAGCATTTCCACTGCTCTGTTAAGAACAAACAGTATAGGTGTATACTAGCTACAAACTATTAGTGATTCCACATATGAGTTAAATGCTCATATATTTGTATTTAAGACTTTATTTGCACAATATAAAGCTAAATGGTAAAATTCATGCTAATAAAAGTTTTTAATTTTAGAACGGCAATTCTATTACATTTTTTGGTAACAGTTTTATTGAGGTATAATTTGCATAACATACAATTCACAACCTAAAATAGTTTACTGGTTTTTAGAATATTCACAGAGTTATACAACCATCACTACTGTCTACTTTCAGAACATTTTCATCACCCTAAAAGGAAACCCCATACTCGTTAGTAGTCGCCCCCCAAACCCTCTTTCCCCACAGTCCCTGGCAACCTAATCTACTTCTGTCTCTATAGATTTGCCTATTGTGGACATTTCTTGTAAATGGAATCATACAATATATAGTCTTTTGTGACTGACTTCTTTTACTTAGCATAATGTTTTGTTTTGTTTTTTAAGATTTTATTGGGGAAGGGGAACAGGACTTTATTGGGGAACAGTGTGCATTTCCAGGACTTTTTTCTATTGGGGAACAGTGGTGTGTTTTTCCCATGACTCTCATCAGCTCCATCCAAGTCAAGTTGTTGTCCTTTCAGTCTTAGTTGTGGAGGGCTCAGCTCACCTCCAGGTCCAGTTGCCATTTCTAGTTGCAGGGGGCGCAGCCCACCATCCCTTGCTGGAGTCGCACCGGCAACCCTGTGGTTGAGAGGACACGCTCCAACCAACTGAGCCATCTGGGAGCTGAGTGGCAGCTCATTGACTTCATTCTAGTTGCGGAGGGCACAGCTCGCTGGCCCATGTGGGAATTGAATCGGCAGCCCAGTTACCCAGAGCCCGCTCTCTAACCAACTGAGCCACCTGTCCGCCCTAGCATGTTTTTGAGGTCAATGTTGTAGCATGTATCATTACTTCATTCCTTTTCTAAAAAATAATCTGATAAAATACACATAAGATTTACCATTGTAACCATTTTTAAGTGTACAATTTAGTGGAATTAGGTACATTCACAATGTGGTGCAACCATCACCACTATCCAGTTCCAGAACTTTTTTTTATCGTCCCTAATAGAAACTGTACCCATTAAACAATAACTCCCTATTCCCTGCCACCTCCAACCCCTGGTAACCTCTATTCTACTTTCTCTCTCTGTGAATTTGCCTGTTTATAGAGTCCCATTCCTTTTCTATGGCTGAATAATATTCCATTGTATGCATATACCACTTACAAAATTATTCATCTGTTGATGGACACTTGGCTGTTTCTACCTTCTGGCTATTAGTCATGCTGCTATGAACACTGGTATACAAGTATCTGTTTGAATCTCTACTTTTAACTCTTTGGGGTATATACCTAGAAGTGGAATTTCTGGATCATAGGGTAATTCTATATTTAACTTTATGAGGAGCCACCAAACTTTTCCAAGGTGGGCACAGCATTTAACACCAGTAAGGCATCGCTATTCTAATTTCTCCATATCACCCCTATTACATTTTATAAGTAATAACATATTTTTAAAGGAAAAAGCTTTATACATTAGTACTCTTAACAGCAGTTTTTCCCTGATTTTTGATTAAGAAGCCCACATTTTAATTTTACACTAAACCCCACAAATTATGTAGCTGGCTCTGGCTATTAGAATGACAAAAATTAGAAAGATTGACAAGCAATTTTGCCAAGGATGTGGAGAAACTGGAATTGTCATGTATTATTGATGAGAACATAAAATAGTGCACCATTTTACAAACTTTTCTGGCAGTTTCTTTAGAGTTAAATATGAATGTACCTTATGACCCCAGAGGAAGATAAACATGTATAAGAAAGACTCTGTTATCATGAATGGAGAGAAGACTAACTGAAGAAATATTTGAGAGGTAGAATCCTAGTAAATGGATTGAATTCATGGATGGAATGGTTATAAGGGTTGAAGGAAGGATGGAAAGAGACTAGGATTTTTCCACATTTTTTGTTTGCGTTTTAAGTAGATAGATGCTGATATCCCTAATGTGAGTAATGCACCCAGAGCTATTTGAGGAGAAATACTGAATTTGGTTCTGTACATATCAAATTTGAGATATATTTTTCCCTAGTCATTGTAGTTTATATTCTCTCTCAGTCTTTTCCTCTTTCACTCCCACTTAGATAGCCCACTTGCTATTATTTTTTTCCATTATAAAGGAACATTGCTTAATTTCAGCCTCCCTTGTAAGCCTGCACTATATGACCAATCTCCTAACCCTCTGCCTATTCCACCCAGACACTGACCACAATTCCAGCTACGTGCTTTGGACTGCTGGTTCTCATGAAGTCATGGGACATGTAAACATTCAAATATTTTCCTTGCCTCGATCTTTTTATGGAAGATCTTTTTATGGAAAAGCCATCCACATCTCACAAAACAATCAAATAAACTTGTGTCTTTACTGTCTAAATTTTAGACAGTAAAATTCTATGTAATAATAATTGTTATTGATTTGTAGATATACAGACCAAAATTAACTTAAATAACAAATGGGTAATGTTTTTTGACTTAGTTATGGAAAGCAGAAGCATCACAGTATACATCCCGGGAAAGAAGTTTGGGGATGATATTGATCAACAAATGACTTTTCCGGTTCAATGCAGTTTTTGGTCTTTTGTTGATATGGATTCATCTTCAAGGAAAAATATGCAGAAACCCAATACTCTAATTGGTCAGATGGTAAGGTATATGTATATTTTTTGTTAGAATGTTGTTCAGGGATTGTAGCCACAGATTTTAATGTTTTTTGTTGTTCTTAATGTTTTGTTATTAACCCATTTCTATACTTAATTGGGTACTAGAACTAAATAATGCCACAGTTTGAAATTTTTTTGTTTTTTCAGTCATACAAAGCAAGTATCTGCTCACTAGAAATTATTATTTGAATAGGTAGTGGGGGAAGCTTTAATGAATAATGTGTAAGAAAATTCTCAATGAAAAACATTTAAAAAAACTTGGTCACTATAAATTTCCATGCTATTCAAATTCACTTTAAGATATAAATGATAAACGTCTAAGTTTTGCTTTGTCTTGTGCACCTGAAACTAATAAAAAAAAAAAAACTGAAAAACAAACAAACAAACAAATAATTGTTATAATTATAGGTATATAATTTAATAAACTTATATAAATATATGAATAATTTAAATAATTTATAATTATTTCCAAAGTGTTGATGAAAATGCCAGAGTTTAATGTTTGCCTTTTACATTTTTGTTTACTGTAGGATTGCAGTTTGATTCCAGCTAACCTTGTAGAGGCGTTTGGATTATTGATTAACTGTAATGAATCATCTCCTTGCCACCCATTTCTTCCTACTGTGCAACATACTTTAAAGAAAGCCATTGATCCTGAAGGGCTACTTTATGTAGCTTCTAAACAGTTCACAACTGAAGATTTTGAAAAGGTAATGGTAGAAAAAATGATTACCAAGAATACTTGAGCTAATGTGTCTCAATCTAAACAGAACTCTTTTGAGCATTCAATTTTCTTTATTTCGAATTGTTTTATTCCAACTTGCTTCTAACTTTTAAACATTTTAAGGACATTGTATAGAAAATATTTAGGATCATAATTAAATAAAAAACTGAATAAGGACATAGGTATTAAAATGTTGAGTTTATTCTTTGCACCATCTAAATCCTGACAGCTTAAAAACTCTCAATGAAAGGAAAGCCAAAACAGAATATTTCTATAGAAAATTATGAGAAGCTGTATAGCTATACAGTTATTTACATTTTGTAAACTATTCAAAGGGATTTCCTTTATGTGAAAGCCTGTAACGTCCTGACTGTAGGGAATATCTATCATGACTCACTAACTCATTTTAATGTCCTGACATGAAAATGTGTGGCATGTTCAGACAACCTGAGAGCAGATGATATAAATTTAGTAACAATTTTCATAGCTATTAAAGATACTCAAGTGTTTACAAGTGAAGCCCTTTTAATATTAACCATTTAGAAATCTGCCCATGGTAGAGATAAAGTATCTGGGTAAGAGAGATAAAAGGCAGGGAATATCGGGAAGTGGGACTCCGTGAGTCATTTGTTGTTGTTGTTGTTCACACCTGCCTTCCTGAGGCATAGTGCATGGGTAAAGGTTGAAAGGTGAGGCAGACAAAAATGACTTATGGGCATTGTTTCTTCACATAGATTAGAATGGAACAACAATATTGATAACACAATAAGGTCTTTCTGTTTATTTTAGTATATAAGAAAAAAGTAGTTTGTCTCTAGGAATTAACATACTAAATATGTAGATACACTAATGAACCGGAGAAATTTTTACCTAGTTTTTCCCAGAAAAACAAACAAAAATCTGTGGGTTTATTAATTAGTCAGGTATTTACTGAATGTTATATATATATACACACATGAGCTTATTTCCTTGTTTTATATTCTCTCAGAAACATGAATTTTTTACTTTAAGTAGGTTATCATTTAACACATAAAAACAAGATACATGAAACAATTAAGGGACAATTTAAGTGCTAAACTAGGTGAGACTGACTTTAAGTATTTCAGGATTCAGAAAGGAAGATACCACGTAGAATGCAGGACTTGGGAAGATTTCATAGATGAGGTGCGAGTTTCACTGGGACTTAAGGAAAGCTACGAGTTAGATGACAGGAAGGATGGGCATGCTAAACAGAAATGAAAAGAGAGGCAAAGTCATAAAAGTAGAAATGAGTGTACATGGAAAACTGTAAGAAGACCTGTCTGGCTGGAACAAAAAATGTATTATGGAGTCATCGGAATTAAGATCTGGAAAATTTACAGTAAGACTTGAAGCTCAGGCAAAAGAGTTTGTAGTTGATTTGTCAGACTAGAGAGAACAGGCTGGTGTAATAGTGAAAATGATATCTCCAAAAGAGAAATCTGTCTATCAAACAAAACACATTTGATGGGATATGTTGCAGCCTGGGCTCTCCAGGAGGCATAGTGAGATGGAGCTTACTGTGCCATTCCGTATTAGGAAACGCTCTTCTATCCCTACCTGTAGAAGGGAGAAGGAAGTGGGACTGGACCGAGGGAGGAGTTGAGCTGCAATGTAGGCCCAAAGGTAGCGTTGCAGGCCCCACGATGTGCTGTGGAGCTAAAGAGACCCATTGGAGTTCTCCCGCTTTGAACAGAAATAGAGGGGCTTTATAACACCGTCCCCACCTCCACCTCAGTCAGTCGTTTGATATGAGGCAATCCCTGAGGAAGTTGACAACTGGAGGCCAGTGCTGACACCACTTCCGGCAGCTGGGGCGACAGTCCTTTCCTGAAGGGGTACAGGGGGCACATCACTGCACCTCCGTAAAGTAAAACCTAGAGAAGGCTACTGATGTAATTAATAGTGTTATTATCCAGTTCGGAAGGCCCAGAGGGAACTGTGGAGTATAAGGAGAATAAAGAAGACAGGATATGTCCAACCCAGGATATACCCAGATCCTTAAAAAGTTATATTTAAAATATAAATAGTATAGTTAATAGAAACCTTATTGTGGTTAATTTTTCATTTTGGTTCTATGAGTTTAAAAGCAGAAAACAATTAGGATGGTGACAAGTCTGGAAATGATGTCATTCAATAAGGACTTAAGGAACTGGGAATCACTCAGCTAGAAAGAAAAGCACAAAATTCAGGAAATGAAACAGGGGTAATCACTATGCTGAAGACTTATTCTCTCCCCAGACCTTGCTCAGTCTCCGAGGCCCATCTTCGTAGTAGATAACACAGTACCTCCCACATTGCTAGTGTTTAGTTGTGTTCTTTAAAACGAAGGGAGGAAAGGAGGACAAGGTCTAGGGCCAATGAGGGAAAGTTACAAGGAAATAAACTGCCAAAGAATTAAAGCTATTCAGAGGGAAATGAGCTTCTGAGGAGAGCTTCTCTCTCCCATTGAAATGCTCTGAGTGAGCCTTTATTCCACTGGAAGCAAAGACTTGATAGTCCTTCCAGTATATTTCACAGAACATTTCCGCACTAAGAAGGGGGAAGAAATTATTTGGGGTGAACTTTAATCTAGTTCTTACAAGTGAAAGACTATGATTTAAAATAAATGCTCAATGACATTGGGGTGGCTCCAGATACTTAATCAATTTTGATATAAATAGAATAGGCAAACTTCAAAATAAAATGACAATATACTTTGGATTTTTATAATGGAGATTCTATAATAAAGTTTAAATCTCTTAAATTTTTCACACTTTTATTTTAGCTGCTGGCTTTTGCAAAGAATTTAAATGTAGAATTCAGCTTGGAGGCAGAAAGAATAATTCATGGCTATTATCTAGCAAGTCGCAGAATCAGAACAGATTCTGTATGTGGATCAAAACTGTCAGCATCTGCATTAAAATATTTGTAGGTATTCAATGTAAAGTTTTAAAGCCAGTATTAACTTTTAAATGATGTTTAATTATTTATCTGTTTCATTTATTTCTTTGTTTGATTGCTGGTTGGCTGGTTTATAATTTACCTTGTTCTAAAAGAATTTAAGGTGACTTAACAGTTCTTTTTGTTATATTGTTACATCATTTGAATCTCCAATGATTTGTTTTCACTAAATTAATTTTTATTGGTCCCTCTGTATAAGATGTGGCTGAGAAAATTGCACTGATTTCAAATGCAAATGATTTTTGTTTTTAAATGTAGCTGTTTACATTTGTGGGGAAGAAGAAATTTTTCTTTACCCTTTTGGTTTTTCTAGATGGTCTAATCATTAAGTTGACGTAAAACAAATGAACAAGAGAAAATAACCAAATTTAATTACATGTGTATATATGGGAACCCCACATTTGTGAGAGAGTCAGAGACCCCACGTGCATGAGAGGTTCAGGGATGGAAAGTTAAAATGGGTATATATGGCATTCTGAGCTAAGGATGAGGTAAGGCGCCTTGGAGCTTCGGAGGGGAGGAAGGTCATTCACAGGGCAGTAAGAAGAGCAGATGTTCAGTCATTCGATGTTTGCCCTGCCCTGTAGATACGTCATAAAAAGTTATCTCTGGTAAGCACTCTTATTATGGGCCAGGCTCCACATTTAAATTCTTTCAGGGAGAGGTAGAAGTTTCTTGTGAGCTCGCAGGGTCTCAGTTGCCTTCAGCTCAAAATAATCCACATGTCAAAGTGTATATCTTGGGGAGGCCTGTTCTGAAGCCCTTCACATTCCAGGTATTTTGTAACTGAACCTAGAAAAAAAAATCTTAAGTATATTGTTCCTTGTACTTTTAAATACTTTAATAGGCTCATCTATTATTGTTCCTTGAAAAATTCTTTTAAAAACTAATTTTTATTATCAAAGTGAAGTATAGACATAGTATAGAGAAGTCTAAAATAGTAGTGTCCTATTAACCCTACCCATTTCTCTCTCATTCCCATCACTGTTAACAATTTTTGTGTATCCTTCCAGATATCATACATTCAAATACTAGCAGATACAAATATGTAACTTAAATATATGGTATATAGTACACATTTATTTGAATATTATGTATTTTAAATGAATGTTATTTAAACATTATATATGTTATAATGTATAAATATATATTCATATAGATAGATATCCTTTTTGCCCAAATGGAATTACGCATGGTATACTTATTACACTGTCACACTATTAGCACATAAAGAATTGCCTCATTCTGTTCTAAGAGCTGCATTACAGTTTTACTGTGTTGTACTGTAGCTATACCATAATTTAGAGTCCCCTATTAATAGACCATTACTTCGTATGACATAAATTAATGTATAATCTCAAGCAAATTATAAAGTAGGACCAAGAGTAAAGCAATCCATTAAATAAATAAACATCTTCTTATAACTACAATATAAGACAAATGAATGACTGGAAGGAAATGTCAAGTATAGGTCTATAAGAGATAAATACGTTTAGTTAATTTCTCCAACTGTATATTTAGCTTCATAGAGCTGAAAAAATGCTAAAGGTAGAATCAACTACGATATTTTAAAACGGTAAATAGACTTGTATAATGCTTTTCATTTTCTGAAGTAATATTTAAAATACTTAAATCAATACTCAAAGCTTAAAAGCTTTGAAAGTCCTTTTTCTCATGTTTTTTCACTGTAGTAAAAAGATACTTAAACTCACATATCCTCATTTTATATTTGACTATATTGATAAAAAAAATAAAGCAGGGTTAATTTTAATATGTTAACTCTACCTTTTCCCATTGTAGAAATAAACAGTAGAGGTGGAGATAGGGTTTATTGCAAAGTAAATGAACCACTACTCAGAAGAGTCATTAACCTCGAATTTCTCTCCTATTCTATTTCTATAGACCATACCTAATAACACCATCCTTGCTTTGCTCAAGAAGTGGAGCTGAACAATACTCTTCTCATTTCCTAAAAGGCTGTATACATATTCTGTCCTGGTCAACATTTTTAGAAGGAGGTTGGGTGAGACATCAGGAACATGATAATCAAATTTGTAAATAAGCAACTCTGGAGAGATCTTCACAAATTTGAATGATGATCTTAATCTAACAAGACGAAAAATGTAATATCCTCAATTAGGTCCAAGCTCCCTGTACAAGTATGAATGGATAGGAAAGGGTGATGTGGCTTAATATGAAAAAGACTTGAACTGTTATTCTTTTTATGCTTAATATGAGTAAACAGTATAACATGGCTGTTAATAATACTGTGCTTCGGGGTTGCATTAATAGAATATAGCATCACGAGTAAGAAAATGCTAGTTCTGTCTCTCCTCTACTCTGCTGGTCAAATCTCACCTGTAGTACTGTACTGACAAGGAATGTTAACCAAATCTGGTCTCTACGAGAGTAGCCAGGACGATGTGGGGCCTGAACGTTATGTCTCATGACATATGAAAGGAAATAGGAATACTTATCTTAGAGAAAAGGAAACATTAGACAACTAGAAAAGTTGTCTTTGACTATTTGAAGAGCTGTGACATTTAAGAAATATTAGGTTTGTTCTGTAATCCCAGAAGACAAAACTAGGGACCAGTGGGTGGAAATTGCAGTGAAACCAATTTCATAGAACATTTATATAATCTTTGTGATTGAGTTCCAAATTTTTCAGTTGCCTTATTTGAAATTACAAAATCCCTGTGAATTATTATTATCCCCATCTTATAGCTGAGCTTCAAAAATTAAACAATTTATACAAAGTCACACAGCTAGTGAATTCTGGAGACTTAGCTTCGTTTTTCTGATTCCCAAGTCCAGCAGTCATTCAAGTACATTACATATGCCTAATGAGAGCTTAAGTGAGATTTTTCAGGTAATCAAAGGCAGTTTAAAAATGAAAAATAGGGCTGGCCCCATGGCTCAGGCGCCTGGAGCTCCATGCTCCTAATGCCGAAGGCTGCTGGTTTGATTCCCACATGGGCCAGTGCCAGATGGCTCAGTTGGTTGGAGCGCAGGCTCTCAACCACAAGGTTGCAGGTTGCTGGTTCAACTCGTCGACTCCCACAAGGGATGGTGGGTTCTGCCGCCTGCAACTAACACTGGCAACTGGACCTGGAGTTGAGCTGTGCCCTCCACAACTAAGATTGAAAGGGCAACAACTTGACTTAGAAAAAGTCCTGGAAGTACACACTGTTCCCCAAGAAAGTCCTGTTCCCCTTTCCCAATAAAATCTTTAAATAAATAAATAAATAAATAAATAAATAAATAAATAAATAATAAAGGAATGGATTGTTTCATGACTCCTAGTGATTCCTAGGAGAAGCTCAAAAGAGACTAGACAATAATTAGTATGGGATGTTGTAGAGAAAATTCAGTTATCTGATGGAGTATGAACTTTGAGCTCAAAGAGCTCTTCCAACACTGAAATTTCAAGATTCTTTGAGGACTTCAAATAGATGAAGAACGGAAAGAAAATACCAAGGATGTGTCTGTAAGAGACATTTAATTAGGTTAATTTTCCCAACTGTGTATTTATCTGAACAGAACTTGAGTGGAGAGGGTATAGAATCATAAAGATACTAACACTTTGGAAACGAACACTTTGATAATAAGTCAGTATACTTGCTTGCTCTGGAAAAGTCTGTTTAACTTGGTAGGGAAAGAATGCTTTGGAAAAAACCCAAATGTTTTTAAAAGTAAGAATATGCTGATCTTTAAGGTGTGGCTTATATTTGCATATGTCTTGGTTTATTCCTGCCAAAATATATTATCTTTGTAATATCAACATATTTTGATTGGCCTCAATTTTCTTTTCAGAGTTTCCCTATCTGAAGCCCATGCTCGACTGAACTTAAGGAATAAAGTTATTAAAGAAGATGCACTAATAGCAGCCTTATTATTTGAAACATCTCTCACATTGAAATACGGTAATCTTTTAAATTGTTAATGACTACAAATAATTATATTCAAACATAAATATTTTTAGTCTTAAATTTTTTTGTATATTTTAAATATTAGTTTGAAGAACAATAAATTTTTATCAGTTAAGGCCTGTTTTAATTTGACATTTACTAATTGTTTATAAGTAGCATCATCATCTGATATTTCTTATTGTGCATGATTGTTTCTGTACTTGAACTTTTGCAATTTAAAGAATTCTAGAAAAAAAAACTACTTAATACCTGAAATGATTTTAAATTTATCTTCCTTTTAAAATAACATACAGCATTTAATTGTCATTCAATCCCCCAGCGTGGAGTTAGGCGCGTAGCCAAAGAAAATATGATCATCTTGCATGACCACCTTCTCCAAATTGCTACTTATAATGTTATGTCTATTGATAGCATTTTATTATTTGAAATGAATGGCTTTATTATGGTTTTGATAGTATAAACACAAAAGCGCTCCTAATATAAGAGTGAAGAGAGTTATTCTCACAAAGTTCTTTGTTGAATTAGGTGAGACATTAATTTTGATGAGATATACCATGTTCCAAACCAAACTTTAGTTCCAACCCTAGGACTGAAAGGATGTTTTAACACTGACTTTTCTATGTGTGTATGTTTAGTGCTTCCATGTGCTTTAAATTCAATTGATATTATAACTTTTTGCAAATATCCATTAGAATATTAGAACTTAGTTCTATAATTATCTAAATCAAGCATTCCTGACCTAGGATTCATGGATACTTAGGGGCTTGTGAATCCCAAAATTATATGTAAATTTGCACATGTATGTGCTTTATTTATACCTTTTTGCTTAGGGGGATGAATCATAACCTCTAAATTAGTTTTATTTACCAAAAGAGAAAAACCTGGTTCCCAACCAATACTAAGTAAGAGGAAGGATATATAAATATTTTTATTTATAAAATATATTTATTTTTAATTTGCTTTATCTTTGCATTCTTTCTTTTCTATATTTAAAACATATTTGATAAAATCTGAGACACATTGTTTTATGTACCGTAAAGAAAAAATGCTGCCAATTTTACTGTGATATGCCATCAAAATTGTTAAGACACAACTAGATTTCAATAAGAAGACATAAATGTGTGTCTGAATTTAAAAACTATGGTAGACTATGGCTATTTTCACTTGGTAACTTTTTTGTCAAGACTTTTTTTGAAGCATTTAAGAAAAGGTTTGTTGAGGGAGATAAAACTATGTGAAGATTTTTTCCCCTTTTTTTCATAATACATTTCAATTAGGTATATTGATCTTTAAGTCTTAAGCAAGACAATGTTAAGAGCTCCTTAAGTGTTATTTTAAACAGAGCAGGAAAATCATCCCTACTCAGGGATATTTTTCTTGTATGCAAATTAGGTGAATTAGATTTAGGAGTTGGGGAAGCAGGGAAAATTAAGGAAAACTCTGAGGTTTCTACGCTGAGAAAATGAGTGGATCATGGTGCCATTTACCAAGACTGGGAAGAAAGAGAAAAAGGTTTGGGAGATAAATCAAATTATAGATTATCAAGTTTGAGATATACAGAGATATCAGTAAATAGATGTAAGAATCTGGCGTTTAGAAGAGAGTTCTAACCTAGAAATACAATTTCGGAATCAGCAGCAGAGAGATGGTACTCAGCGCCAAGGAATGAATGACATCATCTAGAGAGACCTACACAGAGAACTTGAGGACTGCCCTGAAAGAATCCCAGTATTTTGAAATGGGGTCTAGGAGAATTAATAAAGGAGACTGAGAAGCAGCAGTCAGAATGTAGAAAGAATCAAGTGTAGTGTTACAGAAGCCAAGAAAGGAGAGTGTTTTCAAGAAGTGACCAGAGTGGTCAACTGTATTATGTGCTACTGAGAGTTTACGATTAGATTTGGCAGTCTAGAGGTTGTAGGTGGTCATGGTCAGAGCTAATTCAATGGAGTGGGGGGTTTGGGCAGGGTAGCAAGTGAGGATATGGAGATAGCATACATAGACAACTTTGAGATGTTTGACTACGGACATGAGAAAATAGGGTATTAGCTGGAGAAGGATGTGTGGTCCAGGGTGGGATTTTTCTTTTAAAGATAACAGATCACATCATGTGCAATAGAAACTAATGATACCATAAAAAGAGGGGAAGAGCCAAGGAGTGAAGTCCTTAAAAAGGTGACAGGAGATAGGAAACCACAGCACATGTGGAAGTATTGGCCTCTAATACCATTTCCCCCAAAATAAGACCTAGCGAACGATCAGCTCTAATTTATATTATATTGTAACCGGTCTTACGTAATATAAGACCCGGTCTTATTATAAGACAGTTGTCAATAATTTAATATAAGACCTGGTCTTATATTACGTAAGACCGGTTACAATATAATATAAATTAGAGCTGATTGTTGGCTAGGTCTTATTTTGGGGAAAACGGTATTAGAGGCCAATACTTCCACATGTGCTGTGGTTTCCTATCTCCTGTCACCTTTTTAAGGACTTCACTCCTTGGCTCTTCCCCTCTTTTTATGGTATCATTAGTTTCTATTGCACATGATGTGATCTATTATCTTTAAAAGAAAAATGTAATATAAGACCCGGTCTTATTTTACTATAATTTTTGCTCCAAAAGGTGCATTAGAGCTGATTGTCCAGCTAGGTCTTATTTTCTTCAGGGAAACACAATAGAAGAGTCACTTCACTTTACAGGAGGGAAGAATGGATACAGAATCAAGTAGGTCTGTAGATTTGGTTATATACTCTACACAAGGTCATCAGCTAAGTATGAAAGGTTTGAGGGGAGAAGAATGGAATATAATCGTCACTGTGTAGGACAGAGGAGCCAAGTGTGCTCGAGAAACTCAGCAGGATTGGCAGGCAGTGCAAGTGCCCATTTGAGTGACTCATTTAAAGTGAAACCAAGAAATGCCAATTCCATGTGATTTTCTGCCTAGTAGCCTGAGTGCACCAAGTAAATGGCTGGGTTTATACAGAGTTGAGGTTTTGATAGGTGAGTGTGGCAGAGTGTTGCAGAGGGGCAAGGGAATGGGGGGACTGTCAAAGGAGGGTCTCAAATTGGTTAAAAGAGGCAAGTGAATTGAAGGAGGCAGATTGGAGATCTGTCAGATAGAAGTCCTGGAAGCTGGAAGCAGAGAAGGACATTGAACTCAGGGTTTTCAAGTAAGTTGCTGGTGTCATGCAGGGATCAGCTGCCGCTCCCCACACAAGAACGCAGGATATGGTGAGGCCAAAAAGGAACACCCATGGAGCCATAGATAGGGGAGTCATATTCTCACTGGCGGCTGGGTTGGGGACACAGGAGGCAGGAGCCACACGATCCGCAACCCGCCATCCACTTCTCTCTGCCAACCAACCTCACTTGCTAGCTACAATCCTCGCTTGCTAGCTCAGCCACCATCTTCTTGCCAGCCCCCATTTTGCTGCTAGCGTAGCCACAGCAGTTATATTAGTGGCCAGTGGCTCACTGGTTACAGCTGACGGCCAACTAGCCACAGCTGATGGCCATGCAATCCCAGTTGATGGCCATTTACTATGTGAGCCAGCACCTTTCCACATGAGGCCGAGAGCCTGGAAACTGCACTCCTGGCTTTGTCCCCACACTGGTAATATCAAGTTTCCTGTGACCTTGAGAATATGTGGTGGAAGTAAAGGGGAAAAGATCAGGACACAGGGAGGTCAGGAGTTAAATGGGCCATTCACGTGGCAATTGCTGAATGGCAGGTATTAGGGAAGAGATGGAGACTGTGAGCCAAGGGCTGAGAGCTGGGTGTTGACTCCACTGTGGAAGGGGAAACAGGGATAAAGCCCAGGTGCCAGAGGGCATCAAAGGAAGAAAGATAATTTTATCAAGAGGAAAATGGGCAAAAATGGTCTGAAAGCAGCAAAGGGGCAGCAAGTTGGCACTGATTCTTGTCTTGTGATACTAAGGTATGCGGGGTATTGGAGAAAAAGCAGCTTCACTTTCGAGCCACAAGGAAAGCAGTGTTTGCAGGGATAGCAGGTTTCAGGTAGGGTGAAGCAGTGAAGGGAGCAGTCACGGAGGTCTGCGGCTATTAGTGTTTGCTGATGACAGACAGCTCTCGGAAGGGAGCCACTGACTGCTTGGCTAGCAGTTGTACTCCCAGCCAAACACATTTAGGTGCTCAGTCAATGAATCAATCAATGAAACAGAATTTAAGAGCTTAACTCCTACAGTAATATTCAAAGATTTGGATTAAAAAAAAATTGTGTTGAAATATACATAATATAAAATTTACCATCTTAACCATTTTTAAATGTACAGTTCGGTGGTGTTAAGTACATTCACATCCAATTCCATAATCTTTTTATTTTCCTAAACTGAAATTCCGTACCCATTAAACAATAACTCCCCGTTCGCCCCTTTCCCCAGCCCGACAACCACCATACTACTTTTTCTATGAATTTGAATTCTTACGTACCTCATATACATGGAATCATATATTTCTCCTATTTTGTCTGGCTTGTTTCATTTGGTATGTCTTCAAGTTCATCCGTGTTGTAGCATCCATTAGAATTTCCTCTCTGTTCAAGACTGAATAATGTATCTATATAGTCACATTGTTTATCCATTCATCCATCAGTGGACACTTGGGTTGCTTTCCACCTTTGGCTATTGTGAATAATATTGCTATGAATGTCAATGTACAAATATCCATTTAGACCTTGCTTTCAATTCTTTTGGGTATATACTCAAAGGAAATTGGATTATATGGTCATTGTTTAATTATATTGTTTTCTGTAAGGATTGCACCATTTTACATTCCCACCAACAGCACACAAGGGTCCCAATTTCTCCCTATCCTTGCCAACACTTCTTTTGTTTTGCTTTTAGATAATAGCCATCCTTACAGGTAAGCTGGTATGTCATTGTGGCACGATTTACATTTTTCCAGTATTAGTGATGTTGAGCTTCTTTTCAAGTGCTTACTAGCCATTTGTGTATCTTCTTTGGAGAAATGTCTACTCAAGTGAAAAAAGGGCTGCCTTTTCACTCTGTTGATATCTTTTGATGCACACAAATGTTTTGATACGGTCTAATTTTTCTTTCATTGCCTGTGCTTTTGGTGTTGTCCTAAAAATCATTGCCAAGTCCAATGTCATGAAGCATTCCCCCAGTATTTTTTCTTAAGGGTTTATAGTTTTAATTCTTACATTTAGGTCTTTGATCCATTGAGTTAATTTTTGTCTACCATGTAAAGAAAGAGGCCAACTTCATTTTTTTGCATATGGTATTTTCTCAGAACCATTTGTTGGAAAGACTATCCTTTCCCATTGAATGGTCTTGGTACCCTAGTTGAAAATCATTTAACCATATATTCAAGGGGTTATTAGGTTATATGTAATATGTCTAGTTACGTCAGTGGATTTTAATAATTGAGAAATGTACAATGTCTTTATCCTCGATCAACTTAACCTTTATGAAATATGTATTAGCATTTCCCTACCTTTCAATACCTCCTCCCCTCTACTTCTTCCATCACTATTCAGCTTGAAAACTAATGACTATTTCAATAGATGGCAAATTTAAGTTTCCAAAATTTAAACCTCAAGAGTTCTTCCATTGGTACTGGTACGTTAGTTCATATACTGAAACTGTTTCTGGCTCTCAATAAAAAAAAAAAAAAATTCAGATTTAAATAATGATTATTGAAATACTTTATTAAGTAGGTCAGAACTTAATTTTTAAAACTTTCATTAGGATATTGTTGAAAATGAGATTTCATATTTACCATTTTAAGTATTTCTCATTTACACTTTTCCCTTCTTCACTTAGGGGCCACTGTATTTTGTGTTGCTCCAAATGCACTATTTCCATTTGAACTGTATAATGAAGAATATTTAGAGCAAAGGGATATCTATCTGACTCAGTGCCAACAGCAGCTCCTCCAGTTTATTGCCACCTATGGACCTGGGACAACTATTTTTGCTAGCGATGAATAGGCAATCTGAGGAAAACTTTCTTCGTTCCTATTTCAGCAGTGGAAGTGTGACTTTGAAGTAATAATGTATAGAATGCCATCTTAAATGTAAAATGGTCTCGTCAAATTAATTGCTAATGGAGTTAAGACTAATCCAAATCTCAAAGCCAATAGCAGTAATTTAAAACTTAGAAGAAATATTAAAAATTCTAGTTAGTCCCGTATACCAGTGGTCAACAGATAACGCGCATGTATGTTGCAAGCTAAGAAATGTAAAAAAGGTAACTTTTATGTAGTTTCCTCAATTCGTCACAAGATGGCAATAGCACTTTAAATGAGTACCTACAAAGTAAACCATTTTTTCTTGCACTTGTGAACTTGACAAATTGGTAAAAATTTATATAACCAAAAGCCTCAAATTTAAGGACTGTTCATCCTTTACTAGATATTGACATGTCCATTATATGTTTTTTTGGAAGCCATAATTATAGACTCAGAAAAAGCCTTGGAAATTTTCCATTTTTTATAAGCCAGGTGAAACAAAAAAAAAGTAATTTACATCAAATCAAGGAGCAATAATTAGCTCTTTAAATCTAGCCAGTTACAAGGAAGACACCAAAAGTCAAAGAAACCAATTTGCAAAGCCAGTCTTCATTTTTGGAGGGAAGATAACTGCTTTGAAAAGGGACACCATGAAAAAATATTCTTGTGCAATTTAAAAATCCTTTTCATTTTTCAAAGCTTTAATCATTTTACCAAAAGAACAGTCATCACAGAATTGCCACCTTACTATTCTTCTTACCTTATGATTCTTTTACCATAAGGTACACAGCTAATTCTATAGGACTTTGACAAGTCACTATTTTCCTAGTCATTTGACAGCATTTACTGAATATCCAGTAGTGCCAGACTAGTGTTCAGTTACCAGTAAGGCAGTTTTTAAAAACAAAATACGTATTACAACTTTACACCAAGACCTTATTATGTCTTATTTTAGATTATATATTTTCCTGGTTCTCTACGAAGGCAAAGCATTTCTGTTTTATACTCAGATCCATAAAATTACCTCCATTTTACAACTGTAGTGTTATGGTTCTGTTGACAAAAAAGGACTATCAAACACGGGGGCAATGGTTTTCAAATGTTGCCTCTGATGCAGTTACATGTTGCTGTACATTTTAGTTTCTTTCCGTATTAAAATTATAACCCTGATAAAAAGAATGTCTTCTCCGAGGTAGGAATTTAGTTTTAGAATTCTTACAAATTTTCAACTTCTGGACAGACTGGATCATCCAGTTTCTCCCTTAAAACAGTGTATTACTTGTACTAAATCTGGGGTTACTTTTTTGTTCAAAGGTAAAAACAAATAAAACGTGTAGGTCCCAGGCAAAACCTTTATTTGTAAGTGGCAATTCATTTAGGGAATTTGAGATTCCAACTACTGTTCCCCTTATCCATGGGGAATACATTCCAAGACCAGTGGATGCCTATGAAAGCATGCGTATTACCAAATCCTACATATACTGTTTTTCCTATAAATTAGGCACAGTAAGAGATTTAACACTAAAGAATTATAAAATACTGTATTAAGATTACCATGAGACTACTAAGTGACTCCCGGGCAGGTACTATGCAGCATGGGCACACTACACAAAGATGGTCCATGCTACTCAGAACAGTGCACAATTTAAAACTTATTTCTGGATATTTTTCATTTAGTACTTTCGGATTATGAGTAACAGGATGGGAGGGGAGACTATTGTACTATTTGTCAGGTCTAACAGCAGATTCTGAAGGGGAGGCCAGCAGTTTGTGTGCAATGGTTAGGGCCTTTCCAGAAATCCTCTAAGGCAAGCAAAGGTATGCTAGAAATGTCTCCCCAGCTGCCTGACACCTCAAAGAGAATCACTATGCACAAAGGAGCTAGCCACTAACGGGAGAACATACTATCCCTGAAGTATGTTAAAAACAAATCTGACTAGTGACTGAGAATGGAGCTGTGTAACAATTTGATGTTTTTAAAAACATTTTATTGCTCAGCAATTGAAAGTATTCAAACATGTTATTTTCTACATAATTTATGATCAATTATATAAATTAATATTAAGTAAAATATTAATTTTCATAATTTGCTCAAATTCATGCCTTCTTGACCAATTCATTTTTCCTTCCAAAATGTTACGTGCCACCTCTGAAAAAAAATCAGAAACCAACAGTGAAAACCATTCTGTACTCAAACGCACAGGAAATCATTCCATTAACACAAAGGCAACAGGAAATGGCTCCAGCCCTTTAGTTTATTAGATACTTTTGAATTAACAGATACGGTTGCCTGATAAATCATACTTACCGGAGGCAATGACTTTTTAAACCACAGCTAAGGACTTGCACATTCATCTTCGGCTACCTATATGATGAAAAAGAACATTTCACCATTTTAGTAAAAAAAACTGCATTATAGTTGAGTAATTCACATTAATTTCAACATAGATTACTGGCATCTCAGTCTTAAAATTATTTCTTCAAAGAAACCCTCAGCTGGGTAAACGGCAAAAAGTACTTTAAGTCATCACTGTGCCAGTTATTAAACCTACCAAAACATATTCAACATTTTCGGTACTATTTATTCTTCAGGAACAAAACTTATGTAAAAAAGCACAATTCTAACCTTTTGGTACCTTGTTACAGTTGTGCTCCTAGCAGTTCAGTCATCTTAAGTCCTTGGGAAACATTCGTGACAACCTTCATTCATCTTCAACTCATAGGCTCTGTTGCACCTGGAAATCAAGTATTTTATTGTGAATTTGTAGTTGTACTTGCACGTGTTTGCTTGGCATCTTTTATGTAGGAAACGGTCCAGTAAGTTTTTTCATACTCATCAGGAACCATAAACAACCATACCAGTAAGCTTCCTGACTCCTAACCAGTTTTTTAATAAAAACTACCAACATCAAGACCACATAATGGAGTAATTTTGTTTTTTTAACATGTCTCTAATGGAAGAATGCACTTGCTGCTTAATTTTTTTAGTAGTTAATATCTGCAACCCCAAATTTAAAATATCTACAATGATTTGAGAACGTTACTCCTTTTGATTGATTAGGCCCTAATAATTCCACAAATGATCTTTCCAAGATGGAAATGAATTCATTAAGCATGGGCAGGAAAAATGGTGGCTCTGATGTTCCTTACAGTGGCAGTATTGATTTTAAGACATGATGGTCCTAATGAGTACCCAGCCATTGCTTTTCTGTCTCAGAGCCTAAGGATGAGGTATGAGCTAGGTTAAAGGTTAGATATATACAACCAAGTGTGCAGACCTCCAACTAAAAGCATTACAACAGCAAATCTAGTAGTTTTGAGAGCAGTCACACATTTTGTTGGCATCATTATTGGACACAGTCCAGCAGGATTAAGTCCCAGGTTGCCTGAAAGCACACTTAGGTATTGCAAAGGCCATGCCAGGGCCACCAATCAGGTCCTCCAGGAGGATAAATCATTGAACCAGACAGCCATTGGAAATGATTTATGAAGACATCAAATGTTGGACCTTGCAAAACAATTTATCATTTTCAAGTCTTGAAATGCTGAAATATTTCACATAATCAATATCAGAAACACAGACTACGTATTATGAATAATTCCAACTTGGAAAATTTCAATTTATGATTCATGGGAACTACTGACAACTGCTTGCACAATCCCATTTGTGTAAAGCCTAAAACTAGAAAACAACAACAGTATTTAGGGATATGTATGTGTAATAAAATTGCTATCCATCCCACTCCCCTCAAAAAATCCAAGAGACTAGACAGCAAATCCAGATTGGCACCTCAGATGGAAGGGAAGGGGGAAGGAATAGGAAAGCAATACTATGCTATCGGCATTATTCCAGTTATTAAAGGGGTCGGTATTTATTATGGATTGTATTTATTATGCTACAGGACTTACATGCATTAATATTTTTATCAAACATTCAGTTTGTACATAGGATTCATGCCACTTAGGTCTCAAAAATAAGGATGATTGTAATACAATATAATACTTTAAGCCATCATATTTGCCCTGTTTTGGATGAAGCAACGTGTTTCAAATTTGGGTAGAGAAAAATACCACAAGACTATTATTACTAAGTCTCATCAAAGAGGTATTCATTTATAACATGTTTTTGAATAGGTAACATGTTCTTTCAGTCTCGGTCTCGCAGCTGTTTACCAATTTCTTCTGTTTTATGTCCAGAAATACACATTTCTATGTAAACGCAAGCATCTAAGGGTATACACTGGTACCTCGGTTTTCGAACGCAATCTGTTCCAGAAGACCAAGTTCTGAAACGTTCAAAAACCGAGGTGCGGTTCCCCCATAGAAAGCAATGCAAAATGGATTAATCCGTTCCAGACCTTTAAAATCAACCCTAAAACTGCAAATTTAGCATGAATTTTACTATCTAATGATACCATAGATTCATAAAATTTACGCCCTTCATAAACCGAAATGTTCGTCAACCGAGACATTCAAAAACCAAGGTACCACTGTATATAGCAGGCATTTCGGCCTAAGGGCCTTCTACACGGTACATATTACTTTTCAACTTCAATACCACGTCTTTAGAGCCTATTTACAAAGGAAGATTCAGGAACAAATGCCGGCCAAGAGTTCTACTGTATCAAAATCAAAACTGTTAGTAAAGTGTGCGGTTAACAATTTTAAAATCAAACACAAAATACAGTTAAGGCTGTCTTAATATCTAAGAGAATTCCTTCCCAATGTATAACATGCTCCCCACCACGGATAAGGCGCCCATTTAAGGGACCCTGTTTACCGTACAGGCCACACTCAGAGGATACAAAAGGGCTCCAGCGAAGGTCTGAAAGGAACACGGAGCCACCGGCCGTACCTTCCGGCCGTCTCGGAACCAATCGAAACTGAGGCCCTTAATTAGTTTCTGAGCTGAGAACAGTCGAAACCCACGTTTACTAAAGGGTCAGCTAACACTCGCAGGTGGCAACTCACAAAATGCGACTAAGCTGATGGTGCGGAGGAAAGCCGCATCAATCCGGGGTGAGGGGAGAGGAAGGTTGCCTCCTGGGCCGACCGTTTCGCTGCAGGCAGCAAAGGGACGGATTCCACTGGAATGAAGGCCTGGGGCGCCGGACCCAGACGGCGGAGAGGGTCCCGGGCGGGCGTGGGCTCCAGGACGGAGTCGGAGTCCCAGTAGGAAGAGAAAAGGAACTAAGACTGCGGGGACTCCCACCTTGAAAAGCCCGGCGACAGGCCCACAGGCGCTGCCGCAGGGGCCGCATGGGTCACATGGCGGATGCCGCTGCGAGGACTTGCCACGTCGGTGGCCGGGCGGAAAAGAAAGATTCAAGGCCGCCGACCGCTCTTAGGTGCTGCGGTTGGCCCCGCCCCTTCCGGGGTATGGGCCCGCCCCTGAAGGCGGAGCGAGAGGCGTGGGGCGGGGCCCGACCTGGATCGTCTGTCGGCTCCTGGGCCTTTGGGCCGGAGGTGGCGCGCTAGACCTCAAGTTTGTATTCGAGTGGCTTTTGGAACTTCCGTAGAGGTTTTCAAGGCTCATGAGGGCCTCACCTAGAGCTAATTCACTGAGTATGTAAATGATTAACATACCAGTTTGTTACGTATCCGAGCGAGCAAACTGCTCTAAAACGAGGTTCCCCTTCCTAGTATGTTATATTTGCTTGGTCTTCTACTCCCTCACATGGTCCGGTGCTTAAAGAACTGCTGGGATTGAACATCCCAATATAGAGTAAGGATATCTGGTATCGACCCTTCACGCATACAGAAGAACCGGTTGCCAGTAAAAAAAAAACTGTTATGTTTTCCCTCTATTACAGTGATAGCTACTGTTCCTATATTTATTAATAATAATTGAGGGTTAAAAAGGCATTAATAAAGCAGTCACCTGCCTTGTTTATGAACATGTAATTTGCTATTGATTTTCGTGCTTTGTGTTTTACAGGCAATACCTTGCTTTATCGTGCTTTGCTTTATTGTGGGCCACAGATGTGCATTTTTTACAAAATGAACGCAAGACCCTCCACCAGCAAAAAGAGTATGACTGACTTTATTGTGTGGGTATGGAACCCCATCCGCAGTATCTCTGAGGTATGCCTGTATCACTGTTGTTTCTCTCTGTTATTATATATCGTGTCCTGGCTGCAAAGCACTAGGCTTAGTGCTGGAGAAGACAGGCTGATGATCTTGTTACAAGAAAAAATACATATACACGCATATAATTAAACAGTTGCATCAGTAAAAGACATATCATCTCTCCTTTAAAACTTGGACGTCTAAGAAATTGATAGAAAATTCAGTACAAAATATATTTGCCTCAAAGAAACCTGGTATGAAAATCTAAACCTAGCAATATAAATTGTGATTGTACTCATTTACCAAAGGATTCCTCTCTATATAAAGCTTTTGCTGAATGCTTTATAGGGGTTTAAAATTATTTGGGGCCCCAAGTGGACACTGTTTCTTCTGTCAAGTAGTGGCTTGGGCCTAAGCCTGCCATCACAGAGTCCTCGGTGAATATTACTTGTACAACCTAATTTGGCAGCCTGGGCAGCTATCTCCACCAGATGTAAGCCTTTGCCTACAACCGGGTGGGCAGGTGTGGGAGCCACCATTACTGAAAGGTGGAGAGGAGGGTTTGAAAATTAATTCTCATTGGCTTAAATTGAATCATACAGCACGTACTCTTTTTTGTCTGACTTCTTTCACTCAGCGTAATTATTCTGAGATTCATCCATGCTGTTGTATGTAACAACAGTTAATTCCTTTTTACTGCTGAATAATATTCCCATATTTGAATATACTACAATTTATTTATCCATTGACCCATTGATGGACATTTGGATAGTTTTCAGTGCATGACTGTTACAAATAAAGCTGCTATGAATATTCATACATAAGTCTTTGTAGGAATTGTGCTTTTATTTCTCTTGGTAAATACCCAGGCATGGAATGGCATGGTAGGTGTATGTTTAACTTTGTAAGAAACTGCCAAACTGTTTTCCAAAGTAGATGTACCCTTTTACACAGCAGGGCTTGAGTGTTCCAGTCATTTCACATTCTTGCCAATACTTGGCATGGTCAGTCCTTTTTTAATTTTAGACATTCAAATAGGCGTGTGGTAGTATTTCATTGT
Source organism: Rhinolophus sinicus (assembly GCF_057876585.1). Lineage (NCBI taxonomy): Eukaryota > Metazoa > Chordata > Mammalia > Chiroptera > Rhinolophidae > Rhinolophus > Rhinolophus sinicus. The sequence goes on along the minus strand of NC_142507.1, from coordinate 13,099,006 downwards.
GCTTTTTATTTGCCTTTCCCTAAAGGATAATGAGCATCTTTTTACATGCTTATTTGTTACCTGAATATCTTCTTTAATGAAATGTCTATTCAAATCTTTTGCCCGTCTGAAAAATTGAGTTGTTTGTTTCCTTAAAATTGAGTTTTGAGGGTTCTTTATATAATGGGGACACAAGTGCTTTATCAGATATCATTTGCAAATGTTTTCTCCTATTCTATATTTTGTCTTCATTCTTTTAACAGTGTCATTCAAAGAGAAGTTCTTAATTTTGATGAAATCCAATTTGTCAGTTTATTTTCTTATATGGATTTGACTTTGGGTGTTATGTCTAAGAAAGTTTACCTAATTCAAACTTATGGAAAATCCTTTTTTTTCCCCTAGCCATAGGCCTACTGAATTATTCCTCAGGAGAATAAATATGTCCTTTTCAGGCTCATCAAATGACTGATAGAAATCAAAGATACATTTTGAATCCCTCACTAGCTATGTCTATATGGATTATGTCATGAATTTTGTCCAAATCCCATAAGCCCCCTTAACATTGAAAGATTCATCCTAAACCAGACCCTCAGAAACCTCATAAATATCCTGCCTTTGCCCTCCCCTGCTGAAATGCTATTAACACTGTGTCAAGTTCAGCATATTAACAAATTCCTGTAATCTTAATGTTCATTTTTGTATTTTTTAAAACTGAGCACAATGAAATACTTTTTTTGAATCCCTTTTGGATTATAAAAATATAGGGAGAAAAGTACCATGAGAAATTTAATGCAATAAACAAACATAGAGGTGTGACAATTAAGTTTGCAAACTTGTTGCAACGATGTTGCTAACCTTTTTTGATAGCAGAGGGATTATTCATCATGAATTTGTAACAACTGGACACAGTTAACCAAGTTTACTATTTGGAAGTGCTGAAAAGTCTGCCTGAAAAAATCAGATGACCTGAACTTTTTGCCAACAATTCATGGCTCTTGCATCACGACAATGCACCAGCTCACACAGCACTGTCTGTGGGGGAGTTTTTAGCCAGTAAACAAATAACTGTATCGGAACACCCTCCCTACTCACCTGATCTGGCTCCCAATGACTTCTTTCTTTACTTGAAGATAAAGGAAATATTGAAAGGAAGATATTCGGATGACATTCAGGACATCAAGGGTAATACAACGACAGCTCTGATGGCCATTCCAGAAAAAGAGTTTCAAAATTGCTTTGAAGGGTGGACTAGGCACTGGTGTAGGTGCATAGCTTCCCAAGGGGAGTACTTCGAAGGTGACTGTAGTGATATTCAGCAATGAGGTATGTAGCACTTTTTCTAGGAGGGGTTCATGTACTTGATTATTTTACTTTGTATGTGTATGTGCAGACAATGAAAAAAATAAAAAAAAGACTGTCAAGGCAATGGTCTCCCTAACTTCCCTTATCCCTCTCCCCTTTACAAGTTTTTGTGATGATAAACTTGGCTTTACTTTATCAACAGGTTATTTTGCTGGACTTTTCAGGGAATCAGCACTCACAACAGTCAAAACAAAACAAACAAACAAACAAACAAACAAACAAACAAAAAAAATATATATATATATATATAACTCATAGAAGAAAACATAGGGGAATATCTTCATCACATTGGATTTGGCAGTGATTTTTTTTGGGTATGACTGACACCAAGAGCATAGGCAATAAAAAAGAAAAATAGATAAATTGGACTTCACCAAAATTAAAACTTTTATACATCAAAAGATGCTATCAAGAGAGTAATAAGACTGCCCATGGAATGGGAGAAAATATTTGCAAAGCATATATCTGACAAGGGATTAATATCCATAATATATGAAGTCTCTTACAACTCAACAAAGGAAAACCAGAAAACTCAGTTTAAAAATGGATGAAGGAAATGAATAGACATTTCTCCAAAGAAGATATACAGATGGCCAATAAGCACATGAAAAGATGCTCAGTATAACTAGTGTTAGAGAAATGTAAATCAAAACAACAATGAGAAACCACTTCACACCCATTAGGGTGGCTATTATCAAAAAAATCAACAACAACGTAACAGGTGTGGCAAGGATGTGGAGAGATTGGAACCCTCGTACCATTGCTGGTGAGAATGTAAAATAGGGCAGTCTCTGTGTAAAACAGTATGCTGGTTCCTCAAAAAGTTAAATACAGAATCACTCTATGATCCAGCAGTTTCACTTCAGGGTGTATATCCAAAAGAATTAAAAGCAGAGACTCAAAGAGACTCAATAATCAGAGCAACATTATTCGCTATACCCGAAAGGTAGAAACAGCTCAAATGTTCATGGATGGATGAATGGATAAACAAAATGTAGTATATACATACATACTACGGAGTATTATTCAGCCTTAAAAAGGAAGGAAATTCTTATAGATGAACTTTGAAGATGTTATGCTAAGTGAAATAAGCCAGAGACAAAGGACAAATATTATTTGATTCCACTTAGCGGAGGTACTTAGAATAGGCAAAGTCATGAGGTAGTAAGTAGAACAGTGATTCCAGGAGCTGGGGTGAAGAATGAATGGGGTGTTATTGTTTAATGGGTACAGAGTTTCTCTTTAGGATGATGAAAAAGTCCTGGAAATGGATAGTGGTGATGGTTTGTGAATGGACTTAATACCACTGAATTAATACTTACAAATGCTTAATATAATGAGTTTTATGTTATACTTTACCACAATACAAATAAAAGATATTTTAAAAAGAGATGAAAGACCCACCTCTTCACATGGCTTACCTCATCTCTTGCTTCCCCTCTCTCACTACACCCCTGTCACCTTCGTCTGCTCTTAGTTTTTAGAACATGCCAAATAATTTTCACATCTCAAGACCTTCGTTCTTGCCTAAAATTAGATTTTTGAATGGTTTGACTTCTTTCCTTTTTTGATCTCAGCTTCTATGCCAGTTTCTCAGTGAGGCCACACTTTCCCCGCCTATCTAAAGTGAGCCCACTACAAATCATCTCCCTTTTTGTTTTCGTCATAATCTATAATTACCTTGTTTGTTTTTAAACTTATGTACTTTTGCTCCCCTCACTGGCATATACATTATGTGAGAGGAAAGACCTTGTCTGTTTTGTTCACCTTTTTTATTCCTAGCACCTAATACAGTCTCTAGGACTTAGTAAATATCAATTATGTGAATGAATAAATGAATCATAGATCTGTATGTGATGATTTGGGGTATTTTTCAAGATGTTAAAATTTAAAAGCTAGGCACAGGTCTTCAGTTAAAATCTCATTTTTGGTTAAATAAAAACATGTATTTATATGATTGTTTATGCATAGAATATTTTTGAGAGGTTACAAAAGGAACTATTTACAATGGCTGTCTCTAGGGAGTAAAACTTAGGATTTGTGGGGAAAGTGATATTTTTATATTTTATTGTATACCGTTCTCTACTCTTTGGAATTTTACTATGTGTATGCAATTTTAAAATTAAATTTAAGACAGAATTATTTAAGTAGTACATTTTCTCTTACGACTGCAAAGATAGACCATTTCTAAGATTTGCCCCTTCAGCCCTGACTGGCATTATGAAAAGTATTTGGTATTTTCCAGAAAACAGCGCACCCCTGGGGGTGGCTGGTCTCCAGTTTGCTGAACTGAGTTCATGCTGCCAGTTGTAAACAACTGAAACCACGTCAAGGGAATAGTTTCATGGTTTAAATCTGTGTATCAAATATATACAGTGTATATACAGTGATATAGCAGTGTATCAAAAATAACTTAAAAACATAGCCATTCTTTGCTAGTACAACCAGGATTACCTTAGAAAAGTTTATATTTTGTAGGTAGACATAATCTGGATTTAGGGAATAAAGGACATTATTTTCTCATAAGTTTTCAGAACCTATAGTCTGTACTTACACATGTAAATCTCGTTAGTAAATGAATACATTTGCCCTTTGGTCCTTTTTCATATTTAATGAATGATTTGGAGGCCCTCCTAGTTCCCCTAGATGTTTGCAACAGAAAATGAGGTTGGAGCTGGAAGGAAGTTGGCTATAATAACCATCTGCTTCTGCTTTCCCTTGCTCAAGAGTAAGCATGTCAAAATAGAGTTAATGCAAGAGAAATGTAAATGACCCTAGTCATAAATGCATGACTTTTATATATAAGATCCCTTTACTTGAGGCAAGATTATTTTTAAACATAATATTGACATTAAGATAATCATAGCATTTATACCTCTCGTCAAGGTTAAAGTTCCAAATCTGTGAAAAATACATTAAATTGTCCGAAAATAGGGCACTGATCTGAACGAAAGTTGATTCTTAAACTCTTAAAGCACATGAGCTTTACTGAGATAATTTTGGTGAAAATTACCTAAATTACTTATGATTTCTGCCCGGATCTAAAATAATGAGTGACTTTAATTGTCAATGTGAGACACTAGGGTTTTCCCTTTTCTGTTTAAAAATTTTGCAAATAACTACTTAAATCCTATGACAAAATCTGAATGTAATGGAATGTTATTAAAATTATTCAAGCTGACCAATGGGACCTGAGGGGAAGTCGGCTAGGGGACTTCAGGGAAAGTCTTCTTCTTTGATGAAAAGTCACATATGGGAAGAAACAGCTCTTCCTTCCTAGATATTATCATCTGTGAAAGAATTCCTGGCATCACTGCTGCCATCTTGTTAAATGAAGGGAGTTCACCAGAGATGGCAAAGTAGAAAGGAAAAAGAACCAAACAACTTAAAGACATTGAATAGTCACCAATTAACCAGCCAGGGAGCTCTCCAGCTTAGGCTTCTTGTTATGTGAAATAAGACACTTTCTTACTGTTTAAAAAAAAAAAATTCTTAAGAATAATTACATAGAGAGTTAAGAATGTGGAAATAATTGAAAAACTCAAACTAAGGTTAAATTACGATATTACTTGTACTTCAGTGATGATCTAATACAAATCATGTCCTGAAATTAACACCCCACTAAACTTAAACACAGTGTAGATTCTGGATGTTTCTTCTACAATGTCTTCTTGAACATACGCGTGGGAGTTTCTATGTCCAGTGGTATTCTGGTAAACAGGATCTTAAAACAAAAACAAACCCCCAAACCTTGATGTGTGGCATTTGCAGATTTCCATGGTGTAAATATTCTCTTCCAGGCTGATTTCAAGGTACTATTTAACAACTGGCTCACAAAATCCCTGAACACTTGAATAATTAACAATTGGCTCTCGCAGCACACACCATTGTCTCTAGAAGCTGAATTGCTGGGTTGAAGAAATGAAGGATAAATACATCTTCGGACTTAATACAGTCAAACTACTTTCCAAATGGCTGGTTATACCACAGCCTTGTCAAAACTTGATCTTTTCAGAATTTAAACATTTTTGCCAGTCTGACAAAAGTGCAATGGTATTTACTGTTATTTTATTTTATGGTTTTTGTTTCTTTTTTTCACTGTTATTTTAATTTGCAGTTGCCATGAGGTTGAAAAGATAACTTTACGTATATTTCATTTTTCTCTTACATTTTTTTTCATGTTTTTAATCATTTGGGTTTTCTGTTTTGTAAATCATAGCTTCGCCCAAATTTTAATCAGAGTATTTGTAATTTTTAAAGTTGATTCATAGGATTTCTTTACATATTCCAGATACTAACCTTTAGTCAGTCAACAGTTACGTGCATTGCAAATACCTTTTCCCAGTCTGTTTTAGTTTTCATTATATTTATGGTGTTTCATGATGTTTGGAATTCTGTATTCTTCTCTCTGCTTACCAACAGCTCCCCAACCTCTGCATTTTACCCAGTACCTCTGTGTTGCTGTGGAAGATTTCTGGCTACCCTTAAATCCAAATCCTTTAACGTGCCTTTCAAGACCCTCCTTGATTTAAAAATTGGGAGAGATACAGTACGTAGTCCTAGGATTTTTGTGAGGATTAACTGAAATAACATATGTTCCGTATCCATCCTCCTTCCCCTTGCATGTCTTTCAAACAGCGTATTCTTGTCAGTTGATTTTCCCTGTGCCTGGAATGCTCTTCTTGTCCCTCCCTTGCCTTCTCAGGAAAACTTTCCTTGATCTCTTAAGACTGGATCAGGTCCCCCTGGCAGATACTCTTGTTGCTATCCTCGTAGCAATCCCCAGCCCTCTTCCTGATAATGAAACCCTACTTCTGTTTGTGTTATGGGCCTCGCGTTAGTGCTGAGCCAGTTTGCCTGCTTCCTGTGGTAGATGCTGGACTGGCCCACTCACTCGCTATTCCAGCCTCCTTTTATCTGCATTTCTGCACCTCAGAGGCTGAAAAGCTAAGTATTATATATTCCAAGATTCTCTTGAAGATAGAATTCCGGATTGGGTCCTGCCAATCAAATGCATTGGTGCAAAATTCCGAATTCTACAATGAGTTATGAGTCTGTCTGGAGAAAAGCAGGCCACACAGCATCCAGTTTGCTGACGTATTTGCAACAAAGGCGTGCTACTTCTGGACTCGGCCACTAGGGGGCAGCTTCCCAGGTGTCAGGCAGAGTCTGGACCACGGACAAGCAGCTGCCTTGGCAGCCAGTTCTTTGAAATGACTTTGGAAATTGTTCCTATAAATTCAGCCCAAGTTTGTTTCATCCAATGATTCTGTAAGTCACTACGACCCTACTACCCTCTTTGTTTTTAAACTAACAGGAGCAGATACCTTAACCAAACCCAGACTAATAAATATACCTTCCTTACACTTGGGGTTGACCTTGTTGACCCAGTTCTGGCCAATGAGAAATAAATGGAAGCCTTGGATCCTGAAAATTTTATGAAGTCATCTCACCACTTGTGGATTTTTTTACATGAAGGAATAAAGTCCTAATTTATTTAAGCCACTATGGTTGGGTCTTTCTTATTAGCAGCTGACTGCAATTCCTAACTGATATAGTAAGCAATGAGCAGTGTATGCCATAGTATTAAGAAAATATTTGTGGACCAACTAATGATTGATGAACAAAGGCACTGAAGCATGAAATAGCAATGTGTGTGTGTGTGTGTGTGTGTGTGTGTGTGTGTGTTCTACAACTTAAAGTATAAAGTAGGAGGTGGTGGAGAGTAAGGGCAGTGATATAGATAGGGGTTTCATAGGCCAAGTTAAAGGGTTATACATCATCCTTGGAATATAGGAAACCCCTGAAGGAATTTGAAAAGGTGTGTTATAGCCTCAGATTTGCATTTTTGACAGGTTACTTGGGTGCCGCCAATACTGAACTCAGGCAAAACTGTTAAATGTACAAATTGTGAGATAAAAAATGATGACTACCTATAATAATTATTTTTACATGCATTTGTGAATGTAAGTGTATCTTTACAGAAATTGTTTGATGTGGAATTGCTAAGTCAGAGTGTGTACACTTGAAATACCGGAAGATACTGCCGAATGGTATTTAAAAGAGCTTACACTCCAACAGTGCAACAGTCCTCGTTTCCCCATCGTCACCAATAATGGCTGTTTTTAATTTGTATTATTTTTTTCCACATTCCTCCATTTAATATTATGTGTGTGGGGGGTGGGGAAGGCATGAGGATAAAAATTACAGAGATTTATTTTCATCAAAAACATACATTATGGGTTTGGTTAAAGCAAGTTATGCCAGAAAATTAGTCATCATTACTTACCCTGTGAGTCCAATTGACCATTTTCCCCAGTTTTATTGAGATATAATTGACATATAACATTGTTTAGAGTGTACAACATAATGATTTGCTATATGTATGTGTTGGGAAGTGATCACCACGATAAGTTCAGTTGACATTCATCACCTCACAGAATTACAGTTTTTTTCTTTGATGAGAACTTTAAAGATCTACTCTCATAACAACTTTCAGATATACATTATAGATGGTGTAATGTATAGTCACCATGCTGTACATTACACCCCAAAACTTATAACTGGACTGTTTATATCATTCTGATAGGTAAAATATGTTATTTCATTGCTGTTTAAATTTCTGTTTCTTAATCATGAGTGAGTTTGGGTATCTTTTCCTAAATATATTGGCCATTTGATTTCTTTTATATAAATTAGTTATTTGTGCCATTTGCGGAATTTTCTGAGTTGCTGGTCTTTAAGTTCTGAGGGCTGATTTTATATAAAGGAAATTACTGTGATTATCACATATGTTGTGAATTTTTTCACTGTTTTGCTTTTTGTCTTTCCACCTGGTTTATGATTTGTTCTTTTGTTCTATGAATTTATTCTTATGTAGTCAAAATGACCCATCTTTTCCTTTGTGGCTTCTTGGCTTTTTGGTGTCACGCTTCACCTTGCCACCTTTAACCCTTCATCTAATAGAGCTAACCAGCCAGACAAGACGTGCCCGCCTTGCACTGTGCTGCCTCCAGGCATTTTCGCAGCTATTATTTCACATCAACTTTGTGAGCTGAGGCGAAGAGGGTGAAAAGGCAAGGGAAATGTGTTGAGGGCAAACCCTAAGACAAGTGCTTATCACAGTGAGAGATTCCTGCAGCAAAGGAGGGAGTTTTCCCACCAGACTGCGCGTAGAAAACGAGTGCCCGAAGCAGCAGGACAGGCAGCCTAGCAGAGCAGAGAAGAAGCACCCTCAGAGCCAGACTGCTGGACTCTGAATCTGGCTGTTCCAGGAGAAAGGTGGGCAACCCTGGGCCAGCTTCTTATACTCTGAATTTTCCTAATGCACCTGCAAAGGTTCATGAATGTCCTCAGCATCTTCACAATCACTCATTTAGGTGTCTTCAAAACTACGTATAAGGTGAAAAGAAAAATGGAATACTGAACAATTAAGTTGTAAATTGCAGATAGTCAATCTCGATGGTATAAGTAGGTTATCATGTCCACACCACGACTCAAGCGTGAGGCAAATAAAGTAGCTTCCTTCATGTCCTGTATCCAATCTTGTCTTGTTCTGGAATCCCTACCCTTGAAGAGGAAAAACATCTGCCAAACAGGCAGACTGTTAAATATGCAGTCAAATAGAAGCTGAAACTCTATCAGGGCTGTTTTGCCCTCTCAATGGGCTTCCTACCTGCCCTTCCCCTTTGATCCGTGGTCAGCTTTAGGGAGAAGTTCTGTGTCTAAGGAGGCGGAGGCAGGGCCGCAGGCTCCCATGCCACCTGTCCTCTGGGTCCAGACCTGACTGGCAGTGTCTGTTGCTTCATGTTGGGCAGGTATAGTGCTGAGGCCCTGAGTCGTGCTTACAACTTCCTGTTCTGAGGGACCCCCTATTCTGCCATCTCCCTGATTCCTGGCAAGGTGGCCTGGGTACTCTCAGTGGCTTCTGTCCCCGCTGCAACGTGCCCCCACCCCCTACCCCTGTCCTCAGGCTGTGCCCTCAGCCATTGCCTCTCACCCCCTGCCCCTGTGGCTCTGGGTGGAACCAGGGCTCCTCGAAGGGTCTGCATCCGCCCAGGCTTTGTCTCTAGGAGCGTGGCAAGGCCAGACCTTGTCTCCATTTCTTCGCTGCCTCATGCTTCCCCACTCTACCCAAGGCGGATGACAGCAGTGCCGGCACTCCGGCCATTGTCCCTGCCTGCTCCTTGGCCTGATTCTCCCCTTGCTCTGTTACCACTTAGAGTAAATCTCTATGGACCTCCAACCTTCGCTCATATACCTAGAGGGCACCTTTTGGAATTTAGAATTCCATTTTCTCTCCAAGTTTGAATTTTAGGTCCACTGTCTTGCTAGAGACTCTCAGTCATTTTTGTAACTTCAGAGGTATACAACGACTTCGTTCTAGGATTCTGCCCTTAACCAGAGGCCCTTAATTCAGTGAGTACGGGAGACTGCGGGCTCCTGAATCAGTTTAGTAACTTAAAATATAGGGTGCTCCCCAATTATTTGTAAACTACTGCGTGCCCTAAGGAAATGTATTCACACTGGTGTTCCCCAGCCTGTCCCCTATAAGGAAGTGGGGTTTAGGTCTCTCTAGAACATTTTTCTTTTTCCACCCTTCATGTATCCCGGTGCCCCACCTCCTGAAGCTTGAATGAAGGCACATCTTGAGTAACACGCTCTCACCTCCCACCACTCATTTTTGCAGGAAGCTCTGCTTCCTTTCAACAAGGGGAGGGAGGGGTGACATGTAATCAAAATGTGTATCCCAGAGTGGCCATAAGCTTGGGGGGTAGGAGTGGGGGAGGGGGGCTTGCATGGCTGGGGAAGGGGAAGACCAGCAGTTACTGTTTGGGGTGACAAGTCTCCGAATTGGGTCAAGCCATTCCCACTCTAGCCATTGTCCAGTCTCTGGTCTTGGCTGGTGGGAGAGGGCCATAGTGCCGCCTGGGCTTAGTCCTTCCTGAGCCCCGGTGAGTCACAGCTGTCTGGCCTTCTCAGGCCAGGTGTGGTCCAGCTGGAGCAGCTGTTTGTCTTGTTCTGGTCCCATCCTGAAGTCAGGTCTCCTTTTTAAGGCCGCCTCTCCTCTATGTCCCAGAACATTACGCTTAAAGCCTGATTGGGCCCTGGTGGAACTGGCCTCCCCTCTCTGAAAGGAGGATCTGGAACTCGCTTCCCACTTCCCACCTTCTGCCTTCTCCTGCCTCTCCTGTTTCCGCCATTGCACACCCCTTTTTTTCACTTGGTTATAGCCTACCTTTCAAGATGACTCTGGTATAGAGTCTTACAGTCAGCAAGAGGCTGCACACAGAATAGAAACAATCATACACAGGTCTTTTTTTAAATAAAAAAAAATACAACTTAATAAAAAAAAAAAAATTGGCCCACAATACCCATCTATGTAAAATACTAAGATGCCTTACAATAGCACACATTTAGAATTTTTAAATTGAGTGATTTCAGAATTTGTTTGAAAATAAGAATGTTTAAAATCAATTCTTCCTTAGACCTCACATTGTTTTAAATGCCCTCCCATTTCCAGTGACCATAAAAATGGAGACCAGTGATTTAAGTCCATCCCCAGAGCTCCCTGTGGACATACTTCTTGGTCCTGAGAGGGCTGGAATGCATGAGTTTCTTCAATAACATTCATACGCATAGGAAATGACTATTGACATAATCTTTAAGCCTAATAGTTAAGATTATTTTTCAGTTTATAATTTAAAAGCTTCTGACAGCTAAATGCTAAGGTATAATTTATAATGAAAGAGTTTGAGTGATTGAGGTAGATTTCACTGAGCGAGTTTCTCTTATGAGTTGAAACTAAGACTTGTGTAAACATAGGAAGGGAAGCCCTTCCCGGGTTTCTGTAGTTAGGCAGGAATACTTAATGTCCCTCAGTCCCAATTGTGCCTTAGTACCAGCTGGGCCGCACTCAAAGTTCATAGAAGCAAATCTGTAGGATTTAAGGGGCATTTATTTTTTTCATTAACAGTCATGTATAAGACCACCAACTACCAGTATACAACAAAACAAAAATATATATTCATTTCTCTGAAATACATTCTTTTATAATATTTCCCTAGTGCTCCTTAAAAAATTTGGATTTCAGTTTTTGGATATTTTTAAAGTTACAATAACAACAAAAATAAAATTAAAAAAATCAAAAGTGTGTACCATGGAGAAAGACAGCAGTAGTACACTCCTGGTGGTAAGTCATCTGAGAAACTGTAGATATCACATCCTCCATCAATGATTTAAAAAAGGAAAAGGAATTTTGTCATCAGATCAAGACAGAATGTGCCAGCGTTAGAAGAGTCAAAGTTCAAAGCTTTTCAGATAAAATACATGATTGACATAATCTGTAATATCTTATACATAGTTAGGAAAGAGCCTTTAGATTAAGCCATCTTCTCAAAATACCTAATATGTAAATTTGGATCAAAGCAATCTGTTTGATTTATAATTTCTTTTCCCTGCCAGCTAAGAACAATTTATATAGCGTCAACAAGCAGCTTGTTTTATAATGATGCCAAATAATTCATGTGTTGATTTCTGAGGGAATCATGTCAGCCACTGCAGAGATGTCTGTATTGGCTTATTTCCTCAGAATGGTACTATACTATACTGATAATGTGCTGGAAAATATATATAGGATTACCTCTTCCCACTCCAAAAAAAAAAAAAAAAAAAAAAAAAAAAAAAGGACCTTACTAGAGCCTGAATACTTTCTCTTTAATTGATAATAACTGGTTAGTTGCATTCATGAATATAAAATGAGGCCCTTTGAGAGAAGGAGAAATTACTGAATAATTTACCTAAAAAGCAATTTCAACTAAAATAATTACTGTGCATTTCAACAAGGTCAATTAACATTTATTTTCTTTTCGTGCACAGCTTCTAAGTGTAAACAAAATTTCCATGGTGATAAGAAAACCACTGTTAGGGATATCTGCAACTCTGCAGATTGAAGTAGTTGGGCCAAAAAAACCCTTATCACAATGCAGAACCATTCTTATTTACCAAATAACATGTGAACAGATATCCCCACCTTTATCCCAACCACCAATCTCCATTGTAAGACTTTTATTTTCCACTTCATTCCTTTTATTATTTTTTTAAAACGGGCATGCATATACATTTAATAGAGCTTTATTGATATATATATATATATATATATATATATATATATATATATATAATTGATGTACAATAAACTGCACTGTTTTTATAATCAGAAAAATCAATAATATTTTAAGTGTGTTGGAACTCGTTATGACCCCCTAAAAAGTCATTTCCTTATCCCCCAAAAATATCACTATAGAGGAATTTAAATGCATGTCACATCACTGAGAGCTGAGTAAACTGACAGAAATTTAACTGAGGATCTGCCTTGCAGATTATGGGATAATAGTATGATCCAAATATACCCCCTCCCAGTCTTAATACATACTCTGTTCCTTAAAGCCTGGTGAAGAAGCTATTGCCAAGTAGGTATCTACTAGAAAGATTTTCAAATGTACCTTCAGTATTTGTTAAATATCCATAGAGACAGATGCAAATTTAACAGACTACGTTTTCAAATTAGTACTTTATTTTACTTCAGTAACACCCCTTCTCTTGACCATGCACCATTAATTAAAACAGCATGCTTCCTTGAAACTTTGGGTGAAAATATGCAATTTCTCCTCTGAGATTTTCCAAGCTACCAAAAGCTGTTAGCATATTTAGCAATTTACTAAAATGTTATGAAGACCTATGGCAGAAATGTAACTTCTTTGGCATTAAAACCTTTGCAACAGGACAAGAAGAAATAAAAAGTAATACTGTGAAAGCCGAAGCTTAACTATTTAACAGGATGATTTAGAAAAGTCTGATAATTCAACAAGTCATAATTTTCTCCCAATTAAATGCTTTAAAAAGCCAAATAGATTATTCGCCAGAAAGCCATTTTTATGACATTCTTGCTGTCAAATTTAGTGTTTATAGTTCATTTTTAGGTAACTTTTAAAAAGTTTTGATTTCATTCCTTAAGATAAAAGATTATTCTTAGCTCTTTTTATGCCAATAACTTACTATAGTTAATGGCTGAATCCGTATCTCATTTTACCTTTTATCCCTTTCAATGTTATGAGTAAAAATATTCACAAATATTTAAACATACAAACATTTTTGCTACATATTAGTATGTACAAAGCTTTTATTATATATCTTTTATTTTAAAGACATGCTTCCATCACATTACAAGATATTCACATAAAATAATAAAAATTACAAACTGTCAGATATGAGCCAAAAACATGGTCATGTTTAGCTCAATCAACTGAATGAATGATAGTTTTATTTATTTTTAACTGAATAATAGTTTTATTTAGTTACTTATTTATTTTTTAACTGAATGATAGCTTTTGTCTTTAAATGGCCTTTTCCTTCATTTCACTGCCAAAACCTGGAAGAAAACTGAGGTGAGGAGAAAATAAAGTGGTGGTTCAACTGCTATATTAATTTAACCAAGTCCATTAATATGCCTTTCTATTTGCTAATCTTGAATGAGATTCAACAACTTCAAAACTGGGTTTTTGAGAAATAATTGAACTTTACAGTTGGAAAGTAGAATAGTAAAGGCTAAGGAGAAAAACAAGAAAGGGAGATAAAAGGGAGTCTAAGTCAGCAAAGACATGACAGAAGAGACAGATGATTTTTTTTTCAGGTGTCTCTACTGTTCCCCGTTGTTCCGAGGTTCACAGTGTACCCTGACCAACATCTCTGCTTCACGGCTGTGACCCCACAGCTCCTGTTGAAAAATGAAACCAGTGGTGCAATCATGCAGAACCGCTGCTGCCCGGGCACCTGCTGGGCAGTGCCGTGGGAGAGGCCCACAGCAGAGAGCCTTCCCTGGCTGTAGGTTCAAAGCAGGGCAGGATGGGGGGCGGGATCTGCTCTGGCCTGATATATCCCCGGATGGTCACTGTGTCCTAGACCCTCTCAAGGTGAAGAACAGGGCCAGAATTCCCAAATCAATGGGATATCTCCCATTTCATAACAGCCAAGTAGGTAGATTGTGAACAGCAGTTGATGAAGGGAAGAGCCTGGCAAAAGCTGTGGCTGCAAGGGTCCCGGGGGCTCACTTGGGGCTCACTTGAGGCCACCAACAAGCTCAAACACACTACTCTCTCTAGGGTGGCTGCAGCTGCACCTGCTGGCCTACTCTGGGACCTGAAAGAAAGTGACCAGGGAGGAGGGTGACGAACCCTGCTGCCCAGTGACACCCATCTGTTCACACTGGGCTTCAGGGATTCCCAATGCCTTCCACAATTTTGAAACAATGGATATTTAGCAAACCTCTAGGAAGGTAGCCAAGCCTGGTCCTATGACGCAAACTATTTCTGATACTCTGAGCAAACTTTCCAAGACAAAAAGAACTAGTTATAGAAGTAACTGTGTCATCATATTACCTCAACAGTATTTTCAAACATATTCAGCTAAAACTGAATAAATGACCTCACAATGTCCAACTGAAATGGCTTCTTAGACTAACTTTAAGCAAAATGAAAATGAAATGAAATACTAAAATGAAATACTAGTGCATTACAAACACAGCTTTTTTTTTAAGTAGAAAAACTATCAGTAGATACTAGCTTTTCAGTTTGTAATAAATATGCTAAGAAAGTGTGTGCATTCTGTAAATATATAGTTTTTGCTTTTGTGTGTCTTTTGTTTTCCAGTAGTTTTTCCTGCACTATATAGTAATGACTATCTGTTACACTGAATAGATAAGCTGTGTGTTTTATGCAAGACTGATTATTTCATTCCACATTTATTTAGATTAGACAGATAAATCTGAACATCAAACTATGGATTCATAATGTAAACTTTCAGAAATGATGTTTGTTATATCTAATGTAATAAATACAGAATTATTTCACACTATTTTAAAAACAATAGACACCATTGTCTTCCAGCTCCCATCAGGGGAGAGAGAGCCTAAGGCTGTGAGTCTGTTGGAGCAGTGCTATGATTTGCTTTTTCTCCAGAGACGGAATGCTTCAGAAACTGTCCAGTAGCACCAATGTATAATCTTGATCTCATGGGCCACTTCTGAAAAAGAACAAACAAGTCCAAAAGTTAGTATCTATGACAGATATAACATAATCAATAATAATAATAATAATAATAATTCCAAATATTTCAATGCAAATGCAATCTTATGTAGCCAGCAACAATTGTATTAATAATTATGAAGTCTAAGGGACAACATGAAAAAATGTTTATTAACGCTAACAATAAAAGTAAGAATATACCCAGACTTTGGTTATAACTATATAAAATAATGTGTACATGTGGACAAGAAATCATGGAGAATATAGTTAAGTATAGGAAAATATATCTATCCACAATGTTTTAATTTCAAACTAAAACCTGAAACAAAAGCCTTAAAGCAAGATCCTTTTTAAAAGTTATATATGGTAAGTATTATGTGTCTACGCTTGTCAAAGAATTACAATGAAAAGTGACTAATTCAACTATCTAAACATTTTGTCTAGCTAAAAGCAATATCTAGAAGATGCAAATGTTAGAATATTTGGTGTTGTATAGACAGAACACCCAGATTAAATGTCTGGATGTACTGGCATCACACAGCTCTAACTTTTCAGTAATCACCACATTTGTATTCTGATTATGACTTTTCTAAATTCACCTTTAAAGTGAACAGCCTCTCATACAATATCATTTATTGCCAAATTGCCATAGCGATGAAAAAAAAATTACATAAGTACCCCTTTCAGAATGGACCTCTCTGTTTTTTTGGAGGGGGGTGTCATAGAATCAGTTTAGTTCTAAGGTCCTTGGAACACTAAGGATTACAATACCTTTAGTTGCCCAAAAAGTACAATATGAGAATATTTCTATTTGGATTAGGTAAATGAAAGATAGAGTTAATATTTAAGCATTTTGGTAGTGTCTGTAAAATACTATGTTACAGGTGGTTTTAATTACGTATATAAAATCTCTTTCCTTGGAACCTCCACAGCACAGGATTATAACTCTCTTTTGGCACATACAACATTCTCCCTTATGTGTTTTCCTTTCTATTCTATGTTCATTTAGGGGAGGGATTGAGTCTTACCCTTAACTGTGTTCTCTCTGCTAACACAGTGCTTTGCGCATAGTAGGCACTTAGTTAATGATTTTAAAACAGACTAGTCATTTGTTCAACCATCATCAGTTTCACGAAGGGGTAATCTTTGGCCTTGTTTCATTATTCTTAGAGTTGTCTTTTAACATCAAACTAATTGATCCAGAGGACAAATGAGATTGAATTGTTCTTAAAAGAGTTATAGGACTACAAAAATGGTACATGCATCAAGTGCAAAAATAAAACTCTCGTTAAGTTTATTGTTACATGAAAATTATAGTTCTAACATTACTCATTCAAAAAAGCAAATACTAAGACAGAAAACAACCTGATTTTTTCATCTGAATTATATCTTCCACAAAGACGCATTTAACAGATGCTTTTTGTCTTGAAGTGTACTTAATGATTAAAAAAAAGTTTCTTAGAGAATATGGGAAATATCATGTCAAAAAAAATCTAATATTGATATAATTGAATAGCAATCTAAGGCACACTGTAATACAATACCCCTTAATGAATGACTTTTCAGCTGAAATTGTTATATAATACATGAATGTGGTCTATTGTAATTACAAATAAATGATATTTCACATTTTTATATTTAATATTTGAAATAGTTTGAAACTATCATTTTGATTATATTTTGCAAAATAAATTTTGTTAAATCTCACCACAAAAGTTTAAGTTCAGTTAATATTAGAGAGTGTAATCTACCACATTTCAATAACGATTATTCAATAATTTACTGAACACTGAATACTAAGGCTAAATCCTAATTTGTGAGAGAGAGAGAGAGAGAGAGAGAGAGAGAGAGAGAGAGAGAGAGAGAGCTTCAAAATGGTGGAACCAAAATTTAAAAATTTAGGCTTAGAAAATATAGGGAAGATGATGCATTTTGAACAGAAAGCCAGATCAATGTAGGACTTCAAACAATCAAGTCTAGAAGAAAAAGACAATGCAGAATCTAAATACTGCAATATAGACAATAAATTATAATCATACAAACCATATTAAATGAAAACCCTGACCATTCTACCTATATGTAGAAAAATTACAGAAAACGGATATTCTTGACTAATTTTGTCCGTTACATAATTTGAATATAGTATTTAATCAGCTCAGCATATATGCCAAAGTACTTATAAAGCTTACATAAACACACTATAGTTTTCC
This sequence comes from Rhinolophus sinicus, assembly GCF_057876585.1. Lineage (NCBI taxonomy): Eukaryota > Metazoa > Chordata > Mammalia > Chiroptera > Rhinolophidae > Rhinolophus > Rhinolophus sinicus. The sequence goes on along the minus strand of NC_142507.1, from coordinate 13,081,374 downwards.
TAACACTCTTGGTGGCTGTCTAGCCCACGATAGTTAACGTTTTATTAAAACGGACTGAAAATTTACTGTGAGAATGCAGAACAGTCTCATTTTGTTCTCACCGGATTTACAAAAATTTTCAACATTGGTTTCCTAGGGACAGATTACTTAGGGACAGATAATTCTATTACCCCATTTTACGAATACTTAATTCCTGAAACTTTTCAAACATCTGATAAAAACCACAATGGAAGTGTAATTATGTAAATTCAAAACACTTAAAAAACTCAAAGGCTAATAAATGTAACTCTGATACTAAAAATTACCCAGCACCTCTCCAGGCACCCCCAAGAAACCTCTCACCCGAGAACGGCATCCTGTAGGTTGCATCCTCTAAGGTGCGTGAGACATCCCTACCCCCAAACCGGGGTTTAAACCCATTGCCTTCGAATGGTTAAGGAGTAGCCGTCTGTACACGTCTCAGACCACGGTCGCTCCGCCGGTCTGTTTCCCCCCTCACTCCGAGAGAAGGGTGAGGAGAGCCCGGTGGCATCTACCCAGGGGCTGGCAGAGCGGACAAGCTGCCCTGTTGCTCGCCCCAGCCCCGCAGTGCGCCCTGCCCGCTTACTTTGACAGGGTGCAGGTAGCCGTCGCCGCGCAGGGCGCCCAGCCCGGGGTCCGCCGGCGCCTCGGAGTCGTCCTGCAGGCTTCGGGTGAGGTGCGCGATGTAGGTGGTGGCCAGCAGCAGCACGTCCAGCTTGGACAGCTTGGTGTCGGGTGGCACGGACGGCAGCGTGCGCTGCAGCTCCAGGAAGGCGTGCCGCAGAGTCTGCACTCGGCTGCGCTCCCGCGCGGCGTTCGCTGCCGCGGGCCGCCCTCCCCCGGAGCGCGCTCCTCCGCCCGGGCCCGCCGGCCCTGGCCCGGTCCTCCCCGGGCTCGAGTCGCGGGTGGCGGAGGCCGGGGGCGCGGGTTCGCTGCTGGCGATCAGGGGGCTGCAGGCCGGGCCACAGCGGTCCATCACGACTTCCCGCGCCGCGCGCCCTGCAAAGGACCGAAAGCGCGCTGAGGCCGGGGCGCCGGTCGGCTTAACCCGGGAGTGCAGCCCTTTCGCGGCTCCTGCGCGCGTGCCTGGCCTCCCGACGTGGCTCCGGGTGTTCTCCGAGAGGGGGTCGCTTTGATTGGGGAGAGTTTGCCTCCCCACATCTGGGGAGAGTTTGGGGTCTGAGAGTTCCTGGGCTCCTTAGAAGGCTGATGGCGTGGTACTGGCTTCACTTTTCACGGACAAATTAAACGAAAGCGCTACTCTACTGGGGAAGAGAGATCTCGGAAGCACAGCTCGGGTTCAGAACTTGCTCGAGCTTCTGGAGTGTTATCCCGCAACCCCGCAAGAAAGATGGTGCGGGTAATTTTCGCGGAGTGCTGGGGCTACGGCCGCCGCTCTCGCACCATTCGCTCTCGCGGCCCGGGACCCCGGGGGCGACGGCTGGAGCCCAGGGTAATTTCTGCCAGAGGAGTGGGGGGACCCCTGGCCTCACCTCGGACTAAGGTACCGGCTACCCTCCAGGTGCGAGGACCGCGCGGCGCGGCGGGGATCGCACCGGGGCCCTTACCTTTCCGGGAGCGGCCGTGCGGGGCTCTGCTCCGCTGTGCGAGCGGGCAAGGAAAGTCGAGCCGTGTCTGCGTGGCCAGGGCCGCGCCGGTCACTCCATCCTCGTCCAGCCGAAACAGACGGCGGCTTCCAGCACTGCTGGATGCGCCTTTTATGAGGGCGCCCCCGAGGCCAAGCGTGCGTGCGGACCAAGCTTGGTGTCGGGCCACGAACGCAAGGCCGCGGAGGTCAGCGCTCACCTGAGCGCGGTTCCCGGGGCAGCCTCCTCTCGGAGCCGCCCCCTCTGCCGCGGGCGAGTCATTAATCAAACCGTCCGGCGGGGCGGGGCCAGAGGGGGCGGGACGTCCTGCTGTCCCCGCCCCCACGTCCAAGCTCTCCCGAGGCGGGACTCCCAGCGCACCACGTTGCGCGCCTGCGAGGTTGGCGGCGCGTGGTGCCCGAGCCCGGGTCTGGGTTCTAGGGCCCCGGCGCTGCTTCGCGAGTCACCGGTCTGAGCCCGGGCGCCTTCCAGGCAGGCACCGAGTTGGGGCGGGACGCTGTCGTTTTGTGGAGCGTGACTTTTCATTTTCTGTGAGGCAGTGTGGAGTGTGCCGCATCGCTGCGCTAGCCTTTTATTTCACCACAAGGTAAATGTTTCACGTCGCCCTAATTACTTAAAGCAGGAGTCCCTCCACCTGGGTCTCTGTGACCCGCTTAGGAGCCGCTCAGAGACAAACCACTTCCCTCGGATGCTCCCACGTCGCTGGTACTAAGTTTAGGAAGTTCTCCAACCTGCGTACATGGCCCTGGGATTTCGATCGCTTCTTCCGAGGGGCGCGCACCCTTCCGAGGGCCGGCCGCCTCCGTTGTCCCCGCGGGGTCTCCGCTTTGTATCATTATCTGGACTTAAAATTAGTCCTGGCCCGTCCTCCTGCGAGGAACGCACGGAGGTGTCTTGCACTTGGGGACCCGCGGGAAGCGTGGCTGGCAGCTGTGCGCTGAGGGTCTCCAGCCAGGGCGCTTTGCGGACGCCGGCGCTGCGCCCTAAGGGGGTTCAGAGCCCGCCCGGGGCGCGCTGGGCCCGCGGCGCCCCCAGCCCTCCGTGGCTTCCGCGTGGCTCGGACCCCTCGCCTTCAGAGGCGAAGTCTGAGGGGACGCACAAGATTTTCTAGCAACGAATTAGTATGTCCTTGAAACACTGCCTACAATTCGAAGAGCAGGACTTCTCAAAATGTTTGGGGTCAAGACTATCAGATTTACAGTATCATTCATGAGTGTGGGGGACATCAATTCATACTTTACAACAGATTTTTAAACTGGAACGACCAAGTAGTACATAGTAATGGTGGCATTTGTATTTGACTATGTCGTTTCACAGTTTTGTATATTAGAGCGAATCAGAATAATCGTCAGGCTTTCCTGTCAATTTCTGTTCAATCACTGCAATTAGAGTGACACTTTAGAAAGAAGCACACCAAAACACCATTTGTTCAAGAAAAGATTACTTTGTTTTGATGCATGAGAAAGCACATCTTCATTTCCCCAGTAAATTACACGTAGTGAGGAGTAAAGCAATTGGAAAGCAATGTTTCAGATTCCATAAAGAAGCAAATCAAACAAGAACTTTTAAAGGTTTTTCTCATATAAAGAGATACCATAAAGCTACAAATCACAAAAGATGATGTCGCCTTGTTCTATAAAGATTTAAAAAAGTCAGATGTTTCAGATCACTTAAGGCTGAACTGACTCCTGTTTTACAAATGTTCTTTTACTTTTCGGTTATGGAGAAGGTGAGGTGTGAGTACTTCGTCTTTTTGTCACTAAGTTTTCAGATTCCTTCAAAGAGATTCCTGTACTAATAGAGAAAAACACACACACAGCGTTAAATTATTTCAAGAATGCAAGTTATCCAAAACAGGTAGCAAACAGTATCTAGGACACAATAACCAGGCTAATGATTAGTCACCAAACTGTGTGAATCTTCTCAAGCTTTAATGGGAGCAGAAACATAAAGATTCCTCCCTCTGGGACAGGGAAGAATAGGAAAATCTATGAGTTAGGAGAGGTGTGGAAATAAGAATATTGGAGGGAAAGTGGGCCAGGACGAGGGTGAGGCAAATTAGGTGTGTAGAGAGCCTTAAATTTTGCATCTTTGCCATCTCACACCCTCACCTTAGCCTCGCCTGCTAGAGTCTGCTGTTACTGCCAGAGGTGGGGGCACAGCTGGGGCTCTTCACTGCTAGTAACAGTGGCTGGCTGGTGGCCAGCTGTGTTTCCCAGCAGGTCAGGAAGAAAGGACTGATGTAACAAGTCCAACCACCGCGAACTTGTGCTATCTGCTGCCTCTCCAAGCAGCCAGTCTGAATTCTCTAACGATTCTAGATTAGTCTGAATTCCTGCAAGAAGCTAGCATTTGCTGTTAAATTCAAAATAGATGAAAATCTTTCAAATTTTCAACATTACATAAATTAATGACGGATAACCTTATTTAACTCTTTATATGTGCTAAGTGCTTTACAAGTACTTTATCTTCCAGTTAGACTTTACAAAAACCCTTTGAGGATTTTACATTTTATAGTTGAGAAAATGAAGCTCAGAGGGATTGAGTAACTTGCCCGAGGGTCACACAGTAAGCGGCAGACGGGTTGTAAGCCAGGCAGATTGACCCTAACGCTTGTGCTTTTTACCATACTACTCTATTTAATATTTGTCGAGTTCTTTATTATCTGCAAAACATCTTTTTATGTCTATTATCTCAACAAAGGGCATACTTTAACTGGATTCCTATTAACAGTGCAAATACTATTTCTATAGTATATCATTCTTTGGAGTTCTTGTCTAGTCTTCCAGAAAGTACATGGCTTTAGAGTGCTATACGTTTTATTTCAGAGTGTGGTGTAGGTCTTAAAATTATACTTGTCTTTTTGCTAAGTAGGTCGAATAATTTGTCATTTGAACGCTATAATGTAAATTGATCACACATACAGTGAAGAAAATATAGTGCTTTGAAATATATATATATATATATATATATTTCAAAGCACTATATATATATATATATATATATATATATATATATATATATATATATATATATATCATACATAAGTTTTATATAATTGGTGCATTTTTTACCCTTCAACTATTTCACTCATTGTTTAAAATATAATTTACATAGTTAAATTCACTCTTTTAAGACTATTGTTCACCAAGATTTGATAAACATATACAGTCATGTAACCACTACCACAATAAAGATGAGCAATATTTCATCACCCCCATTCCCCAGTTCCTTTGTGCTGACCCTTTGCAGTCACCCACTAAGACCTTGTCAACTACTGATCTGTTTTCTGTCTCTGTAGTTTTGCCTTTGCCAGAACATCATAGAATCATACAGTATTGAGCCTTTTAAGTCTGGCTTCTTTTGCTTGAATAATGCTTTTGAGGTCTATCCATGTCGTTTCGTGTATCACTAGTTCATTCCTTTTTAATGCTGAGTAATATTCCATTGTGTGGATATACTGTATACAGTTCATCCATTCCCCAGTCCAGAGATCTTTGGGTTGTTTCCAGTTTTTGGTGATTATGAATAAGCCACTACAAACATTTGGGTACAGATTTTTGATTTGGGTACAGATTTTTGTGTGGGTATAGGTTCATTTCACTTTGGAAAATACCAAGGAAAGGAACTCCAGATGTGGTAAGTCTGTTTAACTTTATAAGAAGAGGTCAAACTATTTTCCAAAGTAGCTGTACCATTAGGTTGGTTCAAAAGTAATTGAGGTTTTTGCAATTATTTTTAACCTTTTAAACCACAATTACTTTTGTACCAACCTAATATTTTTGAACTTTCACCAGTCGTGCCTGGGAGTTTCAGTTGCTCCATATCTTTGTTAGCATTACAGGATTTTTTCTTATCTATTTTAATAGATATTTTTAAAGAAAAAAATGATCCAATATTTTAAAATCAGATAATTCCACAATCTGGATATCTTGCTTGCCAGCTAGTGTGATTTCTCAAGTTCAGCATATCTGCCTGACTGCATTGTTTGGGAGCCAAGTAGCTGTACCTGCCTTTAGTTGGACATGTGCTCTCTAATTCCCCTCAATCATAGTCTCACCTCTTTTCCTCACTTACTTTACCTGCCCGGACCTGAGGACATTTTTGAGACCTCCTTGCGGAGCAGTTGAGAACTCGGCTTTTGGAGTCAGTGACCTGGATTCAAATCCCAGCTCTGGGATTTGACTGTGAGGTCCGTGACTACAGGTCCCTATGGGCCATCTCCATTGCTCATGTCCCATCTATGAAATAAGGCTGGTAGGATTCTCATCTCAAAGGGTTCTACTGCTTTTTTGTTTTGTTTTAATTTGTTTGAGTAATGAAGATTCAGCTTTCAAATAGACATTTTGGACTGGAAAATAACTAATATAATTCCTATAAATTAGAGGTCATATAACTCTTGTTTCCAGAGTAAGCCATTGACAGAGTGGAGACTAGAAGTCACAAAAGCTACCTTACACTGTTTTAAAAACTTTGTTGCTTACCACAATTGCTTTTTTTTTTTCAGGGGTGGGGTCCTAATTTCAAAAGAGTTCTTTGAGAACTGCATATCAAAATCTTAACATTGTACCTACATTTCTGATACATAAGTTTATTTTGCCTATAAAATCAATCAGACTGAGGTTAGGTTCAACACAACAAAATTAAAGGCATTTAGAGCTTTGCGAATAAGATTATGTAAGATCATCCTAGAGTTTTGTGACTAAAAAATATTTTCTAAGTTTTAAAAATTCTTCTTGAAGCACATAGAAGATCTGTTGTCGCAACTGTTCAAACACAACCTTAACAGTGGTGAAAGCAAGTTATTTTTACTGGTTGTCAAGTTCACTTTTTAATTCAAAGAAATCAATGCTTCCATATTCTAACTGAAGATAGTAGGAATTTTATAAATAGCTAAATAACATACATGAACATTTCCTATGAATTATGGGTCCCAGAGATTCACATTCCTTATAGTTATCTGAAACTAAGGACATTCTAACCCAGCTAGAAGGTTATTATTTTTGCATTAACAAAAGAAATGGATTGACTCTATTGACATTCCTTGGGCTTGAAAGATAGTGAAATAACCAAACAACAATTTGGTTTTTTCACTGTACAGTATTTTCAGTGGATCTTATTTACAATATGTAAATGCATTTAATGTCTATTTTAAAATTACTAAGGCTCAAGCACCTCCTAGCATGTTTGAAAAGAGAGGAAACATCTGTCAGAAGTATTTACTGTGACAAACACAAAAAGAGGCAATAATGTGTACATTTTTTGTTTAATACCGTATATTTTAATTGAACAGTGAAGGCATTTGTTCAGCATCAGCCTTTAAATAAAAAAATAGTTTTGAACTAATCTTTAATTAAAGTGTACATTGATAGTATCAAGTTCAGTTTGAGGGTCAAAAACAACGTCAACGAGTCTGCCTTTTTCCTCCCTGTAGGGAATGAAGGCTTGTGTAAATATACACGAGCACAGACTGCACGCATTTATAAAGGAGGCAGAAAACATTTCCCTGTCATTGGACAGATGTTGCTTCCTTGTGTCCCACAAGGAAACAGGCACAGCTCCCAGTGTGTGGAACCTTAAGGAGAGCGGGGCACATACTGGGAGCATTGGGGAGAAGCACTCTAAGCGCCTTTCCACCTCTGAGCAGGCTCCCCACCTCGAGTATTAAACGTAGACTGTGGGCCACGAGTTGGCTGAGGCCGGCTCGTTCTCTCCCTTAAAGTAATTCACAGAAGGAGTTGCTTCAATCAACTTTTTAGAAATTAAAAAAACATCTATTCTTTGTGTTTGGGCTGGGTATTTTGTTTTTAACGCTTTACTGACCTTCTAGCTTTATTCTCAGTGTCTCTCAGCTTTACACTAAATGAGGAACATGTTAGCAACAGGCACCCACTCAACATCTGTATCAAGAGCTTAATGAAATCCCACCGTACATTGGGTCACCTTTTATCAAAGACAGGTTAGCACGGATTTTCCATTTAACAAGACAAGTCTTTTATGATAACAAAATGCTATTTTAGCATGCCCTCAGTAAAAATGGTACCTAAGGAAATAAAATATTTAAAATGAAATATTTATGTAATTATTTTATTTTTCACATTATAAAACTGAAGACTCGGGTTTGAACATAATCAACTTTTCTGACCGTGGTGGAAGCAGGACATTCTTTGCGTTCTTTTTACAGGAACCCCTCTGTACTGCTGGCTTCTTTTAGGGTAGCCTGTCTTTGCAGTACAGAGCAGTTAAAAATGCATTTAGCTCTGTATTGAATGTTCCTCGTAAGGAAAATGAGGATACAGTGATTTATTCGCGGTTTCATCTGTGTAGCCCCAGGGATTAGAGCTTTGCTTGGGGCTAGAGAATACTGTGTTTCCCCGAAAATAAGACCTAGCAGACAATCAGTTCTAATGCGTCTTTTGGAGCAAAAATTAATATAAGACCCGGTCTTATTTTACTATAATGTAAGACTGGGTCTTATCTAATACACTATAATATAAGACCAGGTCTTATTTTACTATAATATAAGACCTGGTCTTATATTAATTTTTGCTCCAAAAGACACATTAGAGCCGATGGTCCAGCTAGGTCTTATTTTTGGGGAAACACAGTGTAACACACGGTGTGTGGTATGGTCACAGCTCACAACTGACCTTAGTGTGTATGGCATTGCATAGAATTTACCCACATTGTTTTCTGACGCTGTGTCCATTTTGATTGTTTTCTTTTCCACCTCGATGATATACCAGTGAGACCATTAAAAGTGCTTGGCAAAAAACAAAACTCATGAACACTGTGGCGGAATTGACACCAGTTGTATAAATCCTTAAGAAACTGCTGGGGTGCTACAGACACACTGGCTAAGGTTTTGATGGTGGTTACAATGAACATACTACGGAAGCAGTAAAGCAAATTTTCACACAGCTTCCAGGCTTTTTGTTGTTGTTGTTTGTTTGTTTGTTTGTTTGTTTTTGTTAATGGAGAGGAGACAAGACCCAAACTAGGACCCCTTCCATACCTGTTCTCCTCTCCCCAAGTGAAGCATTTTCCGACTCCCAGGACTCTCTCTTCCTTAAGCCTCCGTCCTGACAAGCCTAAGCCAGTCTTCAGGGAATGGGGATAGGACAGTGTGACCCGTTGTTCATGGCTCTTCTTCGGGTGGCTCTATTAAGGAATGCTAAGTCACCATCGCTTGAGTACACCCTGCAAAGAGGGTCTCATGACAAATTCACCTGACCTTCAGCAGACAGTTCTGGAAAAAGGAAATCTCTTCCAAAGCATGTCCACTGACTGATTATTTCTCAATGAAATATGTGGTTGCCCTTCATTGTATTGAAATGACTACTGTTGGAAAGATCAATAGAGCAATCATTTTTTGCTTATCAATGAAAAAAAAGTTGAATGAATAATTTAGTGGCTGTATTAGGATCTGGTTTATAATGCCCATAGTGTTTATCACACTATACATTAATTATATCACATTTGACTCTCTGACCAACTCGTAGGAAGATCTTTGAGATCAGGACTCTCTCATTTGAGTTTTTATATTCAGTACTGCTCAGCACATAGCAGGTGCCCATTAGATTTATGAATAAATGAAGTTATTTTCTGTTACGACTTCTCTTTACATTGAAGCAATATCATCTTTTAAAACCCCAAAAGCAACTTTCTTCTTCTCAGGAGACTTATAGCTGATTCGCCTGGAGCTAAATTATGTACATAATACTCAAGTTTAGAGCAGTGATTCTTGAAGTATCTGTTGGATCACAAACCCCTTTGAGAGTTTAATGAACTCCTAATGTCTCCTTCAGCGACACCAGATTAAGACCCTTTGGTTTGCGGCCGTGGTGAAAGTAGCCCACGTGTCGGGCCTCCCCTCCTTTCTGCCACCAGTTGCCCTTCCGGGTCATCCACTCACCAGTGGGCCACCCATCATCAGCTGGGCCTCAGGCTCCTTTGGTGTGATCCCTGCTCATTCCCACATCGCTACCTGCTGCCTCTGGGACTTCCTGAGTCACCTCCCCGACCTCAGGGGTGTATCTAGCTTGTGACGCCCAGCTCTTCTTGACCAATCCTTCCACCTCAACGTTGTCACTGTTCTGCTAGACCAACCATGAGCTTTTCTTTCTTTTCTTCCCCCCCCTCCTTTGCTGCTTAGCCAAGAAGAATCGAGAACAGAGAACGAGGAGAGACAGATGAAGGGCCTGTCTTCCTCTGTGCTGTTGACTGACAGTGAGGGTGTCCCCTCCTCCCCGGAAGATAAATCATATAAATATTTGAAAGAACTTACCTTGTCTCTTCACTAATATTAGGGTTATCTTCATGAGAGCTTTCTGGAGGTGCATTTCCATTTACAAGGTATGTCTGTACAGCAGAGAAAAAGACTAATTTTGGCTTACCCACCTGTGGGTAATAAACAGGAACTATGTGAGGCATTGTTTCAAAGTTACCTGTAGCGTACAAAGAATTAAAAGCATTCTGCTTTGAAACTAATAACTAAATTGTGAACACAACATATAACAGCATTAGACTACATAAAATTATATCTTATGAAATGGAATTAAATAAGTTAATTGGATTCACGGTAAAACCAATAAAAAATTAATATCCGAGATAAAATATCATAGACTTTCATACATAGAAACCTACACAGGAAAGTTTATAGTCAAATCTTAGACAAAATGGGTACACGAAAGTTACTATAAATACTAACATCCCTTGCATTTTGCTGTTCTAAGTTTCTTTTTTCAGAGCGTTTAACCTTTAGGGAGTAGATTAGTCGCTCGCGTAGGTCTTGCCTTTCTCTCTGCACTTAACGTCCCCTGTCATTACTGATCCTACTCCATTTCCAGCAGTGATTTCCTTTGAAGTGGGGGCTGCCTTATCACTGCTAATTCCCAGTGTCGAGCAGAGTCCTAGGTGCTCAATAAGTGTTTGTTAAATGAATACATGAATGTTTCCATCAAAACACTACAAAAGTAAATGCTGGGCCAGCCCGGTGGCTCAGGCGGTTAGAGCTCCATGCTCCTAACTCCGAAGTGCTGCAGGGAACATAGGGCTGCTAATATCGCTCTAAGATCCTGATTTAAATTCTTTCGAATAAATACCCAGAAGTGGGACTGTGAGATCATATGGTAGTTCTATTTTTACATTTTGAGGCACTGCCGTGCTGCTTTGCAGAGTGGCTGCACCATTTTGCATTCTCACCAACAGTGTGCAAAGGTTCCAAGTTCTCCACGTCCTCACCAACATTTGTCTTATATTTTTTTGATAACAGCCATCCTGACAGGTGTGAGGTGATAACTCATCGTGGTTTGGATTTGCATTTCCCTGTTGATGAGTGACATTGAGCATCTGTAATATCCCTGTTGGCCATTTGTAGGTCTCTTTGGAGTTATGTATGTTCAAGTCCCTAGCCCATTTTTAAAGTCGGGTTATGAGTTTTTTAGCTATTGAGTTGTAGGAGTTCCTTTTTTCTTTTGGAGCTTGACCCCATATCAGATATATGGTTTGCAAATATTTTCTCCCATTCTGTAGATTGCATTTTCACTGTTTCCTTTGCTGTGCCGAAGGTGTTTAATTTGTCTCACTTGTTGATTTTTGTTTTTTGTGGTCTGTGCTTTTGGTGTCATATCCATGAAATCATTGCCAAGACTAATGTCAGGTTTTGCCCCTCAGTTTTTCCCTCTAGGGGTTTTACAGTTTTGGGTCATATTTTAATCTACTTTGAGTTGATTTTTTGTATGGTGTAAAATAAGGGTCCCATTTCATTCTTTTGCATGTGGACATCCAGTTTTCACAACATTTGCTAAAGAGATTATCCTTTCCTCATTGTGTATTGTGGGCACCCTTGTTAAAGATCAGTGGGCTGTTTCTGTGTGGATTTACTTTTGAGCTGTCAGTTCTGTTCCATAGGTCTGTATGTCTGTCTTATGCCAGTACCATCCTGTTTTGATTCCTGTAGCTTTATAATGTATTTTGAAATCGGAAAGCGTGATGCCTCCAGCTTTGTTCTTCTTTTTCAAGGTTGATTTGGATATTTTTTGTGGTTCCACATGAATTTTAGAATTGTTTTGTCTATTTCTGTGAAAAATGCCTTTGGAATTTTGATAGGGATTGCACTGAATCTGTAGATGACTCTGGGTGTTATAGAATTTTAATGATATTGAATCATCCAGTCCTTGAACACAGGATGTCTTCCTATTTGTTTGTGTCTTAATTTCTTTCATCAATGTTTTATGGTTTTCAGTATACCATTCTTTCATCTCCTTAGTTAAGTTTATTCCTAGGTATTTCATTCTTTTTTTGGTGCTATTGTAAGTGGAATTGTTTTCTTAATTTCCTTTTCAGATAATTGTTAGTGTATCTATGTGGCTTTAAGAATTACTTTTATTAATTAGTAGGGGGGGTCACACTAGATTATAAAGAGATTAATAAGGATTTTATTGAAAAAATTAAATGACTATAATTTTTAAAAATTGTAAACCTTAAGATACATTATATTATTTTGTTGAATTTTACTGGGGAACTTAAAAATTAATTGAATTGTCTCTGAATCGGAAAAATTTGTGAAATCTATTAAGATGAAGGAACCGTTATTGTAGAATAGGCTCAAATTTTGGGTGAGGGCTAGTGTTGAATTCTATGAGTACCTCAATATTAATAAGGTACTTTGGTATCTTTGATGTAATACTGAAAATGTGTAAAATATTGGAATCCTTACCCTGGGTCTAATTCTGCCTTTCACAGCCAGCCAGGGATAACCAGAGAAGGAGAAATGCCTCCTGTCTGTGTTACAGGTTTCAGATCTTGAGAAATTCACATTGCCAACACAGTTTCATCATTCATGGGTATACTGTCAGCTCAGAAAGTCCCATTCTTCAAAATGATTTCCCACAGTTCACATTCAGTGGACATGAGATGGCAAAATCATCAGAGTTCTATGCCTCCCCACCTCTACTTCTCCTTGCCTTGACCTCCTTGCACGAGAGACAAAGCTGCTAGAATATGCTGTCTGTCCATGCATAAAGCCTCACTGTACTGTTACACTTTCCCTGTCCCTATTCTCGTAGCCTAACCCCTTTCTATGCCTCCCATCCTCTGTTAGCTATGGAACAGGAAGACCATTAGCATTCAAACAGGTGGAATGGAGGAAGCGCTCATTCCAATGTTGTGACCTGCACGATCTATGGAGTAATTCTAGGATGCTACCCAGTATGATAAAGATAATTGTTACCCATTACGCTGAGCAACATTTAGTGGCATTACTTAGGCAAAGGAGGTTGGCATGTCCTTTGCAACACAAACTTACGCATATTGTAATCAAAATATGCAACTGTTGGGGTGTGTACATAAGAGAGTGTAGGCCACAGATATGGTTGTGATACATTTTTATTTTCTACCTGGAGGAAAAATGTGATTTGTAAACTGTTGCTAGACAAATATACTAGTGACTTAGGTTTCACAATTTACATAGCTGATTGTTGTGTCACCATTTACTGTATTTTGCCGTGTATGATGCGCACTTTTTTGCCCAAATTTGTGAAGGAAAAATAGGGATGTGCACTATACATGGGGAGCACTAATTCTGTATCAATATAAATGTTTTTAATTCTTTTATTTATGCTTATGAGTTAAAAGTGTAACTCTAGAAGTCAATAACGATGTCCGTATGCAAAATAATTCCCTGGAATACGAGAATTGGTTTTGTTGAACTTAATGACGAACTTGCAACCACGCCGAGTTCTTGGCCTTCTATGATGTGTAAATATCATAAATTTGTTACCGATACATAAAATTTCTTGCACCTTGTATCTGTTCTTGTGTTTTGTAATTATTTGTTACATAAAATTTCTGTACCATAATATGTTAAAAAAATAAATGCTAAAATTCCTTTATAATACAAAAAAACAAGTACCTAATGTAAACAAATAAAAATTTGAATTAGTGAAATGAAAGATTATTTCCCTGAAACTTTGGGCCAAAAACATTGGTGCGCATTATACATGGCAAAATACGATACATAATTAATACCATGCACTTTTGCCAGATATAAAATTATACATTTTCCACACCCCCAGTGCTGTTTACATAGCTGACACAGTCATACTCAATAAGAACCAAACACAGCTTTTGCTGATAATGGCTACAATTATCAAATATAAACATTACAGGTTAAATTTCCTAGGAATTATAAATAAGTTAAAAAAAAACACCCAAATACCTTACACAAAAAATCTAAACAATCTTCCTTATTTCTCCCAATTTTTGTTGTTGTTGAGTAGAAGATTCTCTTTGCTAGTAGAAGTGGTCAACTACAGAATGACAGCTTACTTACTAATGACAGCTTACTTACTTATATATGAATTACTTGCATCCTCTTTCTTACTGTTCCTTTTCTTGCTGATTTTCTTGGCATCTTTGGATGCTTTCCAATTTATTAGGAATTGTCTTTCCATATGTTTAATTTCTTTTCCATCAAGAAATTCTAGAGAAAAATATATATGTTTAAAAAATACAATATGTAGGTAAATATATACCAATATATAGGGCATACTAACTTAAGTTACACTGTAGGCTGAAATACATGTCTTTTTAAAATACCTTATTTACACAACTTCTGTATTTTTGTTTAGCTTTTATTTTTAATTCTTTTTCTGACTTCAAAAAGAATATGTTTATTATACAAGCAACTGAAACAGGATGGAAAAAGACATAAAAATGCTCTGTATTACTATATCAATACCTCGCCTTCCCGTCGCTGACAAAGATAATCACCGTAAACAATTCAATGTATGGTCACCCTTCCAGGGTCATATGTACATTATATTGTTATTGTTAAAAACAAAAATGTTGTCATACTCAACAAAAATTATTGCCTATTTCTTTAAATAACACCATGGTTATTGTTGGGAAAAAGCAAAATATATTTTATCTTAAAGCGAATAAGAAGTTTTATATATGTAACATGGTATTTTAAAAGCACATACATTTATAATGCTTATTATATCCTAGAACCAAGGCTATAATAGGAACAATTTACATAGCTGGCCTCTTGGTTCTATGAAGTGAGATTTCAGCTATCTTTACATTGTGTTCCTTTAAAAAAGTTTTGAAAATTGAGCATCTTAATTACACAAATAATTTTTGTATGTTTTAAGATATTTGAAAAATACAAAAGAAAAATGGGAAAAAAAATTAACTTTGCCTGTATTTCACAATCAGCAATCACTACAAACCACTGATAACGTGTTTCTTAGAATTCTTTTTTTTCTATGTATGATGTACATTATATAAAATTGGAATTCTCTATTTATACAGCATTACATCCTACTTTTCAATATTGTGTTGTGAGCTTTTTACCACGTCTTTCTTTAAACACAGTTTTTAATGGCTGATAGCATTCTACTGTATGGATATACCGTAAAATAATAGGATATTTTATATTACCTTTTTTAATTACGTGAATATGGGTGGCTTTAATTTAATATAAAGACTATCTTTTGTAGCAAAATTTGCTATATAGTATTTTTAAAGTTAAATATATTTTCTCTCATCACCCATATAATGTCTTCCACCTGATCCCAGAATGCGGAAAGGATGTAGTAAAAATTTTTAGATTATATTATTACAGGGAAAAATGACAATGCCCTGATGAAATATTAATTGTACTACTGAAAGTATTAACATTACCACTTAAATATGATCCATAACATTGTTATACCCAAAGTACAAAATCAAGTGATGAAACTAGAAATATAAATTAGAACCATAAACACTAGAATTTTAATTGTTTCCATATCTTGCCTCATGTACTTATTTTAACTGAATAACAGCGCTCTCCAAATTATAATGTAAGAAATTGGCTAAATGTTTTATCATCACACATCTTATAGTACTTACAACTTTACATGAAAAGGCATTCTTTTGTGTTCAGTTTTCCAAACCACTTGTATTTATTGATGTCTTTTTCCAGATCTGTTTCTATTAATAATTGTATCATTTGTGAGTATATTTTGGATGTCATATGTGTAAATCAATACATATTTTTAAAAATATCTATTATAAGGATAAGGAGTGAAAAATCCAGGTCTTTTACCATAATCCCATTTCCTTTTTATCATGTTCCAGACAAAGCTGAGGAATGACTAGGAGACGCGGCCTCAGTAAATCTGATTCTGTCTCACTTTTAGCACGTGATCTTATTTGAGGTTATTAGGTGTGGAGATGGTTCAGGAGGGGAAGCCAAGCAATGGACACAAGGTCAGAGACCTGTGAGATTTGTTTCAATGCGTTGCTCTGAACACAAAATTTGCTTCCACTCATACTAACTAAACCAAGAGTGTGGATTGTTATCCTATTTGGTAAGAACTGGGTTACTTACAAAACAGAAAATGGCTCCCCATAGTTCTTTTTACTGGGACACATCAAACCAGGCTTTCAGTTAACTTTGTGTTATTTGGCTTTGCGTTCAGGAAAAAGAAAATTAAAATAAGACAAGCTAAAATCAAAGAGAATTTGTTGTACGTGTATATAGGCATAGAAACAACACTGAAAGGACGTATATTAAAGTGTTAACAGCAGATTTATGGCAGGATTATGAATGTTATTTTCTTTTCTGCATTTCCTGCATTTTGTAGAAGAAATACGTATTAATTTTACAGTCATAAAATATGTCATAGAAAAGAGTTATTTTTTTTAAAGCTTTGAATAAATCCTCTTTATTTTGAAATCAGTACACTTATCTCCATATCTTTTACAGCATTGCATGTGGTGCTGTAGCATCACAAATGGTTCCATGAACACTGGAAGATTCTTAATTATCAAACATTAATTGTGTTTACTCTGCTTCCTAAGGAAAGTGGACTACAAAGATTGTTGTGGTGGGCAGAGAGGAGAGGAGGTGGAGAGCTGGGGGTGGTGCAAAGCAGAAACATCTGTAGAGCTTTTAAAAAATATGCATAACTATTCTCCCTGCATATTCTCTGTTCCCAACCACTGGCTGGGGGGGGGGGGGTGGTAAACGGTGGGTAGGGTATGACCCTCACATACGTATTTTGAAAAATCATCTTGGATTTTTCTGATATGTCCTCTGTCGATCCCTTCCTCCCCCCTGCACTAGCATTATGATTAATCAAGGTTTACTACGGCCCTGAGCTGTGAAATGGTTTTGTGATACGTTAGTTTTACACCCAAGTTCAGCATGTCAGAGAAGTTCTGATACAGGAAACCGGCTCACAGGTCTCCTTTGTGAGAGGGCAGTGCTGGTCTCCTGATGCTGTATCACTGGGTCCCTGTAGTAGAACTTAGGTCCATCTCCCCCAATATAGTGCATACTCGGGAAGGTTATTATTTGTAAGGGTCTCTAAAGGACTTCCCACCCTGCTCCATTTTCAAATGAAAGAAACTCCCGTATGTTCTTAGGGTACCATTTAGCAAGTGTCAAGCAATGAAAACCTTGATAATTTTATCTGCAGGTCCAAGAGCTAAAGAGTCAGGATCTTTCAAGGATTTGTGCCAGTGGAAATTTGGCAGAAGGTGAGTTGAGTTCTACACATTTATCACTAACCACGTTTGTTGGGAACTGCCACATTTTCTTTTGTAAAGAAAAGGTGTCTGGGGCCTTGATTAATTATTTTTGAACATCAGATATTTTTCATGCTTTACTTCTCAACTGTAACTTTTGCTCTTATTCAAAATATCTAGTTTAACGTCGACCATTTTTGTAGATTCAGAGGTCATATTTATATTTCTGAAGGCTTGCTGATACATTAAGTAATAAGTGAACCAGGTCTCTTTCTCTAAGGAAATGATATTAATTAATATAATATAAATGTATACCTAGTGATTTGGACACCAGTATCAGTCTGTCTCTGTATTTTGGTTTGAGACAAACAGGATTTCCATTCAGATCCATTTTCCACAGCTTTGTCAACTTGTTCAGTAAAAACTCCAAATCCTGTAATTACAGAAGAAAAAGAAAGATACAAATATTTCACAATTATCAGTATTTCTTTCATTCAGTTAAGGGTAATGACTGCTTTTCATGGCGTCTTAGCTAAGTGCCAGGTACTTAGAAAGCGTAACCTAAGTCTTTTTTCCGGATAAAATGGTCTATACTAATACTAGAGGGGGCTAAAGAGAAGGCAAGAAGGGCGGTCCTGAGTTGGAAGCCACAGACCTGTTCTCTGTCACACTCCTTCAAATGGACCCAACCTGCAGCTTGCCCCAGGGGTTTTGCCCAAGCTGCAGAAGATGCCCCTATTCTTAGTGGGGCTTATGGAAGTTTCCAGATGAAGGCAGTTAAGGAGCAGTGAGTAAGTAGGCCATCGACATTGCAGGAATGTGAGAAAACAGATGCATAGCCTTAAAAACCAACCAGCTCCTTCAGTTTGCCCTCTTCACCTCCTCTTTCTCTCCCCATTTGGGTTTCTTTTTCCATCCAATGTCACCATCTCTGTTTCCAGTGCCTTGCCTTTTTGTCATTCCTTTCCTTGCTCTCTTCCCTTCCTCATTTTTAAAATATGTATATTTTATTTTAGCTACTGTTTAGTGGAAGTGAAATAATACTTGGAGTATTTCTTATATGTACCCCAAAGTTCTGTTTTTAATTTTAAAAATCAGTGAGTCTCATTTGTAATGAATTACTCAAAACAAGCAATGCAAAAACTGTTTTTCTACTCTAGACCCTTCAACTGATTTTTAAAAATTCAATGGCCATAGGCAGAAAAGAAAGAAAGGAAAACTAACCTTCGATAGGGCAAAAATACTATTTTAAAGCAAATGTTTTGCTGCTAATAATAATAAATGTTGATAATAATTAATTCTGTGGAGAGCTTTCTGGTTTTCAGAGCACTGCCATATATGTGAGCTTGGACACATCTAGGGGTGTTGCTATTTAGAATATGGCGGGTGGGAGGATTACAGAATTAATGAAAATTCCAGGTAGCAGCAGACAAGCACCTATGAGTCTTTCATTTGTTTTCCTCAGGCCGAGGCACACATTACCATAGGTATAAGGGAAAATTAGGAGATACAAATTATAGATTAATTCATACATGTTCTGAACTGCAAAGCTGAAAGTAATCAACAATACATTGCCTGGTATTTTTATTCCCTTTATCATTTCCTCACCTACAAAGCTTGGTACCATTCAGCCTTCTGTATCTATTTAACCTAACTATTTGTACCTCCCATCTTATTTTTTGCTTGATCGTGTTTATTGTTGCTTAGATACTTCATTGGTCCATTTTTGGAAAAATTTCTTATAATAAGATTGCATGTATTCTTTAGATTTTAGGAAATTTATTTTATTTTATTTTATTTTATTTTATTTTTTTGCTATGAAGCTTTGATGGTAGTTTCCTTCCACATATTAAAAATCCCCACAACACTCTGTCATATCATGGACGTAACAAATTTGGAATATGCAGAATGCACCTGTATCTACATGTAGAAATGCTGTTTTGGGGGAATAATTACAAGGAAAGCTGGGTGTCTAAGCCCTACTACAGAGTACCTGGCAAGTCCTTTAATCTTCTGAGACCAACATCTTCCTACATAAAGTGGTGAAAGTATTTCCAGATCTGCTTACTTCATTGCTCAACAAACTACTTCTTGAGTCATGGACTAAGATCTGTGCTAGATTCTGAGCTATCCAAATAAATAACTTATGTAAAAAATAGGAATGGCTTTTACAAATGCAGGCAATGCCAAACTTCCTGGCACTGCTGCTACTGTCTGACTTTAGGCAAGCCTGTGTCCTTATGCATAAAGTGGGATAATTAGGAGTAGTTGCCGTGACATACAAAGGCCTGGGACGAAGCAGGTAATAATAAATGTGTTAGTTCTCTGCCTCTTTGCCTGTCCTCTCACCCCTCAGCTGATTTTCTTTCTCTTAATTTTGGTCAACACAAAACAAAAATTGTTTAAGGAAGAATAGGCTTCTGACCACTGACATGTAGTTGACTTATAATACTCATAGACGCAGAAAAGAGTTTAGGGGTTACCAGAGGGGAAGGGGGGAGATGGGGTAGAAGAGGGTAAAGGGGATCAAATATATGGTGATGGAAGGAGAACTGACTCTGGGTGGTGAACACACAGTGCAATATATAGATGATGTATTATAGAATTGTACACTTGAAACCTGCATAATTTTACTAACCAATGTCACCCCAATAAATTTAATACAAAATTAAAAGAAAAAAGAAAACTCTCTTCAAAAGTTATAACTTCACCCTTCAGTCCTGTGCGCTGTATTATGCTCTCTCCACAGTGTTTGATACAGCCATAATTATCCTATTTTATGTGAGAGTTTCAGCTGTATTTCTCAGTCTGAAAACCTGTAAGGAATTGTGCATTGCATTTTTGTGCAGCGTTGAATACAATGCCCATCATTTTTAAATTAAGTAATAAGAACAATAAGAGAACTTTAAATGTACAGAGATAGAGAGTCCTGGAGAGTTTTGTTAATTGTTCCTCACTTGATAAATGACCCTCGACATACTCCCTCCAGTGCATGTTTATTTAAGACTAAACTAATCCTGTACTGAAATATGATTACCCTTTGGATACGCTCTGGTTGTTCATTGCCTTCCTGTCTTTAATAAACTGCTTTCACTTTCCTGCCCTTCAATAAGTTACTAAAGGGAGCAGACACTTTTCTGGATAGTCTCTGTGTGATAAATGATCATGTCATGCTATCACTCAGAGGAGTGCTGCACAGTCCTGAGACGCCAATTCTGTTTCCCATGCAGCGCTGGTGCTAAGCTCCCTGGCAGTCTTCCCTCCACAATTAATGATGGCCACTGATGAACCTGTATTTGACCAGCATGCTCCAATCTTTATCGGAAACGTCTGGCCCAACTGTCCTAACTGAATCTAAAGACAGCCATTTGTCATCCCCCTGACTGCCTGCCATCATCTGCCTGGGAAAAATCTATAATTTTGGGCTTGTTCCTGACTAAACTGTGGAGTGAATAAATTTATCTTTGGGTTACTCTCCTTGTCAGGATCAATATTGAGCAGAGGTTGAATAAATTAGAAACTGGAAAAGCATGACAGGCCATGGTGGTTTGTTCGTTTGCGTCTTATAAATCAAATATTTAGGTTATATAAGAGGCAAGCACGTCAACTTTTTGATTTCCACCATTCATTCTGAAGATGCTTTACCTCATGATAAATGGTCATCAGAAAACCAATGAAGCAAATCACTAATATATCTGACTGTGAGATGAACTTTTCAGATCATTTTATTGATTTAGCAAACTTTGCAGACATAAAAACTGTAGGTATAGATTTTTTTTAATGTTCTTTTTTTAAATGCACGTTTACAGCCATGATATTTATCTGACTTAATAGTGTCAGCAGGCTGTAGGAGGTTGGCTCTGTTGAAGCTCATGGCTCATCAAACTACTTGGAGAAATGCAAAAGTTTTATTGTAAATGGTCATTAAAGTGTTTAATATTTTAATACATCAATACAGTCCTATTTAAAGGAGTTATAGGAAAAAAACCGCAAAGAAATGTTAACCAAAAGTAAATGTCATTTAAACGAGAGCCCTGTGAGTTAAAGAAAGTTTTTCAACTATGGAGTATTGTATTCTTTCTCCTCCTCAAGAGTTGACTTTGCCCCAGTTTTACTGGGGAGAATCAGGTCATCTTCCCAGAGTTTTCTCAGTTATTTGCCTTAGCTCTCTCATTCCCTCTTCCATTCCTCTTTCCCATTTTTCTCAAAAAAGAGAGTCCCACCTCCTTTCCTAAATTAATTGGTTCTCTCGACCCCATTCCCTTTTTCACTGGCCTCCTTCTCTTGGGATCTTCTTGGTTTTGCATTTGCATTTCCAATCTCTCCCTCTCCTCTGTCTCTTACCTACCATCACTACACTTCTTGAAAGACTAGTCCAGACCAGTGCTTCTCACATGTTAGGTGCTTAAGGATCACCTAGCGATCTTGTTTAAGGAATGCAGGTTCTAAATTGTTAGGTCTGGGGCAGAAGCTGAGAGGCTACATTTCGGAGGTGGTGCTGCTGTGTCCTAGGACCACATTTGGTTATAAAGGTCTAGGCCACAGCCTCTGCTTCCTCAGTCACTGGGCATCTCTAGCCTGGGGCTTCTGAACGGGCACTGCTAACCCTATCGCTTATTGCCTTATTTCTCAGTCTCAATTTTTTAGAGCATCTTACACTATTACTGCTCCCTTTACGGCTTTGTGGTTCCACATTCTTCAGGCTCCCTGGATCCTGCATGAATCTCTGACCCCACAAGTAACAAACCTCTGACCAGAGGAAACCCTAATGTATAAACAGGCTGTTTTCCAAAAGTTACTTTTGAGAATGGAGAACACATCCCATCAAAAAACAGTGCCATTCCTGGCAGACTGTTGCCAGAGTCAGCCCATAAAAACAGCCCTATTTAATGAGAAAAAGCCCAAAGAATATCTGTGTGGTGACAGTGCTGTGAAACCTCCCCATGATGTGTCACCATATTTCCCAAGCACTAGAGCTCCCTCTGGGGAAGCAGGGGTAGGCGTCCCTGCGGCAGACCATCAGGGGTCAATTCACTTGCTTTTCTGTAATGTACATTTAATCCTTTCAAACAGTGTTTGTTTTCCTTTCCGGGACTACAGGAAAATGTAAAATCATGGCTTGAAAAACGTTTTTCTTCTATAACCCACCACATTCTCCATTTATATGCAGACCCTTTTCAGAAAAAGAATGGCCATGTTGATGACAATAGTAGAATATCTATTCAACCAAGGAAGGAAGGGTCATCTGTCCGTGAGCGGAAGAACCAGATTTTGTGGGACGCCACACTGAGCATCTCCATTGTGCAAGGCAGAAGCCAGGGAACCATTCTTGTGCAATTTTTTCCCCCCTAAGGAGGACGCAGCTCACAGTGGCCCATGCAGGGATCCAACCGGCAACCTTGGTGTTATCAGCACTGCGCTCTAACCAACTGAGCTAACCGGTCACGCTGCCAGGGAACCATTCTTGACTTCTTCTTCCACACTCCTTCTGTCACCACCAAAGTCCTGTCCGCTCTACTTCCTGAACAACTCTTCAGTCTGCCCACTGACTTCATTTCCACCCCAGCCCCATTCAAGTTTCTATTATCTTTCACTTCCTGACTGGCCTGGCCTCTTCCAATCCATTCTCCACACTGTAGCCCTGTTGGTCTTTGCAAAATACTAATCTGTACTCACTTCACCCTGGCTCAACCACCTTCAGTGGCTCCCCGTTGCTCTTAGGATGAAGACAAAACTCTCTGTCATGACCTATGCACCTTCCACCCACCAGCCTCTACATGCACTATGCTCCACCTTCACTCTCCTGCTTCCTGTCTCTCATCCTTGCCATCCCTCATCTATCACCGGCCCCAGGGCCTTTGCACATGCTATTCTCTTTACCTGGTAAGCTCTTCTGTTCTCATGTCCCTTCCTAAGGGAAGCCTTCACTGAGCCCCCTAACCAAGGCCAGTTCCCCTGTAATAGCCTCCCAGAACCACATACTTCTATTTGTAATAGTTGCCACAGGTGCAATTTTACATGTTTTTTGAGTGATTATGTGCTTAATGTTTCTCTTCCCCTCAATGCTAAGAGCTCTTTGAGACCAGGGACCATATCTTTTTCTTTTTGGTCACTATTGTCTCCCCCTTGTCTAGCATGTGCTGCCACATGGTAGATGTTTTGAATGAATGGATACGACAAAACGAATGCAATCATGCATGTTTAAAGGGATCTGAGGTTAAAAGCAGGACAGGAATTATGAAGGAGAAATTATATGGAACCATTTTGAAAAAGTTGCTGATTAGAGAGGCTATAGACATGGAAAGAGAGAGGAAAGACAGGATTTATCTTTGATTTCCTCCTTCGCTACCCTCACCCCTTCTTCCTCTCCTGCCCCAGGTCTCTGCCCTGGACCAGCTTTGGACTAGGGAACAGGAGAGATGAGGAAGGGTTAGAGGTCTTGGGGGAAGGAGTCCTTGCCAGCTGTGGGTCTGTACAAGTGAGAGAGGGAAGGGAATGAAATCTCAGATAGCAGGAAGGGCAGAGGCGACTCAGCCAGCCACCGTCTTCTAGGTCCTTAGCCTGTGCCTGGCCTCTCATGTAGCCACCGCTCTGTGAAGACCTTCAGCCGGCTAGGGCCTGGGCATCGTTGGGGAATGTCTATATTTCCCAGTGACATGAGTCTCTTTTTTTTTTGCCTTTTCTTATGATTTCTTTCCCAGAGCTCCACGATTTCAGTTGCCATGGTAGTACTTTTCCTTGTTCCGTGGGTTCCTTTTCAATTTTCGTAAATCTGTTTCTTTTTCACTGCTCAAACCAGAATCTTGATTGGAAGATTCAAAGTTATTTAACCACCTTAGGGACCATTATTTCTTCACTTTTATTTCATGTATTTTCCAGGTGCATTTGAGGAACCTATGCTTGTCCATATCAAAGCAGCTGCTCTTGTGCTAAAACCTTGGCTAATTAGAGGGGTTTTGTTAGGATTCGCTAATGATGGCCACTTCTTTTTCCCCATGGCACAGAGCTGTCTGCTGCTGAAGACTCTAAGGATGGATGTCAGTGACCCGTATGGCACGTTGAGCTTTCTCTCCAGTGGCACAGGGTTTGATGTCAGCAGCTTTGGGGTAACTTCAATCAATGAGCATAAAGACTGGAAAAATTAAAGCCAAAAAATGGAGCTCTGACCCCAGGAATACATATGGGGAAACAAGTTAGTATTCTGACACTGAACTTCAACATGTCCTTTGGTTAAACCTTCAGAGGATGATTTCAAATAGACCACAAAAGTACGTTGCAAGCGAACGCCAGACAAACTATATGCAGACTTCTGCGCCTGGGCACTTTTAATTGCTGTGTCTTCTTGCCGGAAGTAAAATGACTTGATATTTCAGCCTCACTCCCTGGATATCTTCTCTCTATGGGAGAGAAAAGCAACGCTTGGCATATCCCAGCCTCGGGGAGTGGCTGAATGGTTTGCATTTCTTCCCCAGATAGTTCAATATTTTTTTTATTGTTCCTGTATTCATTCATTTGATAAATTTGTAGTAGATTCCTACTGTGTACCAGGCGCTGGACTGAGATCTAGGGAATCCTGAAATTCCTTTCTCTTAAAGGCTCTCAGTCTAATGGGGGATATGGTGATATATGATAACAGAATTATATTAACCAGGTGTTTCTTACCAACCATTCACTCTTTTTAAAACTAGATTTTTAAAAATCAAAGCAAAGCATCCTATTGAATGGGAGAAGATATCTGTCAATGACACATCTGATAAGGGGCTAATATCCAAAATTTATTAAAAAACTCATTCAACTCAACACCAAAAAAACAACCCAATTAAAAAATGGGCAGAGGACATGAAGAGACATTTTTCTAAAGAGGACATACAGATGGCCAACAGACATATGAAAAAATGCTCAACCTCACTAATCATTAGAGAAATTCAAATGAAAACCACAATGAGATACCACCTCACCCCAGTCAGAATGGCTATCATCAATAAATCAACAAACAACAAGTGCTGGCGCGGATGTGGAGAAAAGGGATCCCGGGTGGGATTGCAGATTGGTGCAGCCACTATGGAAATCAGTATGGAGGTATCTCAAAAAACTGGAAATGGAACTATCTTATGATCCAGCAGTTCCACTCCTAGGTATCTATCCAGAGAAATCCAAAATTCTAATTCAAAAAACTTTATTCACTCCTATATTTACTGCAGCACTATATACAATAGCCAAGACATGGAAACAACCGAAATGCCCATCAGAAGACGACTGGATAAAGAAACTGTGGTACATCTATACACTGGAGTATTACTCAGAAGAACAAAATCTTACCATTTGCAATGATATAGATGGACCTAGAGGACATTATGCTAAGTGAAATAAGTCAGATGGAGAAAGACAAATACCACATGATCTCACTTATATGTGGAATCTAAAGAACAGAATAAATGAGCAAACTAATCAAAAACAGTCTCAGCAATATAGAGAAAAAACGGAGGGTTGCTAGATGGGAGTGGGGTGGGGATGAGGAAGAAGGTGAGGGGATAGAAAACACAAATCGGTAAGCACAATATTGCCACAGGGACATGAAAGACAGTTTGGGGAACATCAATAATGTTGTAAAGATTTTGTAGGGGGTCAGATGGGCACTTGTCTTATTAGGGAGACCACTTCCTGGACGGTGTAGATGCCTGAGGATTGCACTGTACACCTGAAGCTGAAGCTGAGTTTAATACTGAATGTCAACTATAATTTAATATATATGCAGTCACAGAATGTGGAGTACAGCATAGGGAATAGAGTCAATGGAATTGTAACAGCTATATACGATGTCAGAAGGGTAGTAGATTGGGGGAGGGGGTTATCACTTAGTGAGGGGTATAAATGTCTAACTATTACATTGTTTTGTACACCTGAAACTAATTTTAAAAAATCAAAGCAAAGCCATCAACACAGTTAAAACATCAAATAAGACCACAGGGTTTATAACAAAACTTAAAGAGTACCTTAGGGCTTATAACAAAACCACTTTCAACTTTTTCAGCTATTTCTATACAGACTTTCCTCCATCCTGCTAAATAACAACTGCTATTTATTGATTTTTAAATGTTAGATATTTATCTACTGAATTCCTGCTGTGGAAGATGATGATTTAATTTTCATAAGTGCTACTACAACCCCTGTTATACTTCCTTTCCCCCGTACTGTCAATAGAGTTATATTAAAATTGTTCACCAGATTAATATTCATTGACTAGATTATTAAGCTCACTTAAAATTGTTCAGGGCTAAACCACTTAATGTACTATGATTGCTTCTTATTTTCCCTGAAGTTGGAAATTGGTTGGTTATTTATTTTAATCACCAGTTCAGCCTGTTGCAACCTGGGCTGGTAGATGCTGACCTAGGACTTTACTTCACATTCCCTTCAAATTCATTCTGGGAATTTCCTTAGCCTTTCTCCTATTTCTAGATACCTTGTCTTTCCTTTTCCTATATTTCTCTCCTGTTTAGGTGGAACACTTTTTCCAAGAGCTTTCCTAAGAAAGGGCATGCGGGACATACATTTTTTTTTTGAGAGCTTGCATGTTTAAAAATACGTTATACTTAATAATTGAAGAATTGACTGAGTATATAACTCTTGATTGAGAATATTTTTTAACCTCAGAATTTTGAAGATATTTTTCTACTGTCTTCCAGATGGAAAGGTCTGATAATTCTGATTCCATTTTGATTCTCGATTCTTTGTATCCCCTTTTTCTCTGTAGGAGCCTTTAGGAGCTTTATCCTGGCGTCCTAAAAACTTGAAAGGATGGACCTGGGAGTGGGTCAATTTTCATCCACTGTGCTGGCATTTGGGAGACAGTTTCAATCCGGTAACTCATGTTCTCTGGTTTTGAAAATTTTTCTAATATTATTTTTAAATTAACTTTATTGGGTTATTATTTACATACAGCAAAATGTATCCATTTAAATGCCCAAACCATACACATCCATATAACAACCGCCATAATCAAGACCATGTTTTCATTATCACAAAAGATTCACTCATGGCCCTTTCCAGTCAATCTCTTCACATTCCCATCAAGGAACCATTGATCTGCTATGACTATATACATTTTTCACTTTTCAAGAGTTTCATATAAATGGAGTCATACAGTATATACTCTGTCTGGCTTACTTTGCTCAGTATAATGTTTTAAAAATTTGTCCATTCTGTTGTGTGCAGCAGTAGTTCGTGCCTTTTTATTGCTCAGTGATATTCCCTTGCAGGGAACACAGTGTATCCATTCTCCACTTGAGGGAAACTTGGTTGTTTCCAAAATTACAAATAAAGTTACTGTATCAAGATTTGCATACAGGTATTTGTATGAACATAGGTTTTCATTTCACTTGGGTAAATACCTAAGAATGTGATTGCTGAGTCATGTGGAAAGTGCACATTTAACTTTGGTTAAGAAACTGTCAAATTGTTTTCCAAAGAGGTTGTACCATTTTAAACTTCCTCAGCAATGAGTGAGAGTTCCAGTTATTCCACATACATAGTCATCAAAAATTGGTATTGTTAGTCTTTTTACTTTTAGCCATTCTCATGGGTGTGTAGTGGTATCACATTTTTGGTTTTGATTTGCGTTTCCCTGGTGATGATACTGAGCATGTTTTCTTGTTTATTGACCATTAGTATATGTTCTTTTGTAAAGTTTCTGTTGAAATCTTAGCCTATTTTTTAACGTGTTGTTTGTCTTCTTACTAAATAGAGTTGTAAGAGTTCTTTTTGTATTCTGGATAAAAATTGTGAGATACACGATAGCTAATATTTTCCCTCAGTCTGTGGTTTACCGTTTCATTAATAATGTCTTTCAAAGAGCGAAAGTTTTAAATTTTGATGGTCTAGATTATTAATTTTTATGGGTCGCTTTTTGTGTTCTTTTAAAGATTTCTGTATAAACTACTTTTTCCTGGAAGTTTTATATTTTAGCAGTTAAATTTGGATATGATCCATTCTGAGTAAATTTTTGTACATGGTATAAAAGGTGAAGGCTCACTTTTTCTATTTGGATATCCAGTTATTCCACCAGCATTTGTTGAAAGATTATCTTTCCCTCATTGAATTATTTTGGAACCACTGCAAAAAAATCAATTGAACACATGTGCAGATTTATTGATAAACTTGTTAATCTGTTTCCCAGATCTCTGTGTCCATCCTATGCCAATACCATATTGTCTTGATTATTGTAACATTAAAGTCACAAAATCAGGTAGGGTAAGTTTTCCAACATTATTCTTTTTTGCAATATTGTTTTGGTATTTTACATCCTTTGCATTATCATATAAATTTTAGAATTAGGATTTCTTTTAAAAAATCTTCTGAGATTTTGATTGGGAATATGTTGAATGTAAAGATAATTTGGAAAGAATAGCACCTCAAGAATATAGAGTCTTTCAATCCATAAAAATGGTGTCTCTCTCCATTTATTTAGGTCTTCTTTAATTTTTCCCAACAGTGTTTTGTAATTTTAATACAGCAGTTTGGTACAGCTCTTGCACATATTTTCTGAAATTTATCCCTAAGTATTTCATATTTCTTGATGTGAATTGTAAATGGTATTTAAAAAAAATATTCTCCACTCGTTCATTGCCTGTGTGTGAGCATTGATTTTTGCATACTGATCTTGCTGTGTTCTACAGCATTGCCAAATTTACTCTATAAGTTCTAATAGCTTTTTTTTTTTTAGTTTTAGGTGCACAAAACAAAGTAATAGTTAAGATGTTTATCATTTATATCCCTTACACTGTGTGAATCCCCCTGCCCCCCATCTCTGATAGCTTTTTGTAGATTGTATATTTCTTATGATTTTATAGGTACCCAATCATGTAGTCTGCAGATAAAGACAGTTTTACTTCTTCCTTTCCAAACTGAGTGTTGTTTGTTTCATTTCCTTGCCTTATTGCACTGGCTGAGCTCTCTACTATAAAGTAGAGGAAATCTCCTTGCTTTATTCCCACTCTTGAGGGGGAAAGCATTCAGTTTTTCATCATTAAATATGATATTATCTGTAGATTTTACATGAATGTCAGTTATCAGGTTAAGTTCCCATCTATTTATATTTTGCTGATCGTTTTTAAAAGTCAAAAATAGATGTTGAGTTTTTAAAAATGCTTTTAGTGCATCTATTGATGATCATATAATATTTCTCCTTTATTTTGTTTGGAGAACTAGATTGATTTTTGAATGTCAAACCAATCTTTTCTTCCTGGGATAAATCTCACTTGGTTATTATGGATTACCTTTTTATATGTTGCTAGGTTTTATTTGCTAATATTTTGGTAGGGACTTGTGGTTCTGTGTGTCATGAGGGATATTGTTATTTGTTTAATTCATTGTAGTTTTCCTGGAATATTGTTGGGGATAGGATAATGTTAGCTGGATAACGTGAATAGAAAAGTATTCCCTACTTACCTACTTTCTGAAGGAGCTAGCGTAAGATTAGTGTAATTTCTTAGGTGTGTGATAGAATGCATCAAAGAAGCCATCTGGGCTTAGAGTTTTCTTTGTGGAAAGGATTTTACTTGTAAATATGATTATTTATTTAGTAGATACAGATCTATTTAGAATATCTACTTTTTCTCATTTTTGGTTTGGTAATTTCTTTTTCAAGGAATTTGTTTTATCTAAGCTGTCGACTTTGTTGGCATAATGTCTTTCACAAAATTCCTTTATTATCCTTTTAACTGTAGTGATAACTTTTGAATTTCTGTTTTCTTGATCAGCATACCTAGAATTTATTACTTGATGTTTTCAAAGAATCAGCTTTTGGTGTCATCGATTTTTCTGTATTGATTGTATTTCTATTTCATTGATTTCTGCTGTTATCTTTATTACTTCCTTCCTTCCACTTACTTTGAATTTAATCTGCATTTGTTTTTCTTGTTTCTTGAGATGGAAGCTTAGATAACTTTTCTTTTTTAACGTAAGCATTCAGAGCTATAAAGCTTTATGCTACTGTGTTACTGCATCATACAAATTTTCAAATGTTTCCTTTTTTTTTTTTAGATTTTATTGGAGAAGGGGAACAGGACTTTATTGGGGAACAGTGTGTACTTCCAGGCCTTTTTTTCCAAGTCAAGTTGTTGTCCTTTCAATCTTAGTTGTGGAGGGTGCCTTTCAGCTTCAAGTTGTTGTCCTTTCAGTCTTAGTTGTGGAGGGCGCAGCTCAGCTCCAGGTCCAGTTGCTTTTGCTGGTTGCAGGGAGCGCTGCCCACCATCCCTTGTGGGACTCGAGGAATTGAACTGGCAACCTTGTGGTTGAGAGCCCACTGGCCCATGTGGAAATCCAACCGGCAGCCTTCGGAGTTAGGAGCATGGATCTCCAACCACCTGAGCCACTGGGCCGGCCCTCAGATGTTTCCTTTCCATTTTGGTCCATCTAATTATTTTCTAATTTCCCTTGTAATTCTTTGTTTGACCCAGGGGTTATCCAAAAGTGTGTTTTTAAATTTGCAAATATTTGGAGATTTTAAAGATATTTTTTCTTTATTTCTTTCTAATTTAATTCCATTTTGATCAAACAATATACTCTGCATAATTTCAGTTCTTTCAAGTTTTTGAGGCTTGCTTTATGGCCCAGTATATGGACTATTTTGGTGACTATTCCAACTGCTGTTAGGTGGGATGTTCTGTAAAAGTCAATTAGATCAGTTTGGTTGGCTTTGTTATACCAAGCTTTTATATCCTTGTTGATTTACTACCTACTTGTTCTATCAACTACTGAGAGAAGAGTGTTGAAATGTGTTATAATTAGGATGTGTCTATTTCTCCTTTTATTTCTGTCATTTTGCTTCATGCATTTTGAAGCTCTGTTAATTTGGTACATAAATATTGGGGATTGTTGTTTTCTTGACTAATTGGCACTTTTTGTCATTATAAAATTTTCTTGATCTATCTCTGGTAATATTTCTTGTCCTGAAGTCAATTTTGTCTTATATTAATATAGCCACTCCAGCTTTTTAATTTTCTTATTTGTGTTTGTATTGCATATATTTCCCCATCATTTTACTTTTATATATTTTTATATTTAAAGTGTGTAGAATCTTTGTGTTTGTTTTTCCCTATGCTGGGCATTTTCTTTCCCTTGCTCTCTGCACACATTTCTTTCTCATCCTTTAGATCTCAGCATAAATGTCATTTGCTCAGAGGCCTTTCTTGATAACCTGATTTTTCCACTGTGTCCTACTTAATTCCTTTGTAGCATTTTTCACAATCTTTTCTGCTTATTCTTTTTCTGGCCATTCCCTCCCCTGTCTCACTGTAATGTAAGCTCTTTGAGGGCAGAGACCTTGTCTCTCTTATTTATCACGGTATCCTCAGTGCCTAGAACATGTTTCTCCAAGGGTCATGTTACTTGTTGACTGGGGGGTTTGTGAGCCCCAGGACTGTATCCTTCCTTCCTCCATTCTACACCAAGTAGTACAGTGCCTGACAAATAGGTAGGTGCCCAATACATGATTGAATGAATATGGCATGATATGATATAACATGACATGAATACATAGTGCAAATTAGAACAAGTTCAAGTTCAAGGTGCTTCCCTAAGAAGGAACAGCCAGGAGAGAGTTCAGGTCTAGTCACAGTTACTAGAAACTCATTCACTGACAGATTAGAATTAAGGGACAATAAATCTAATCTCTAGAGGGAAACATTTCATGGAAACATAAAACAGAGAGGAAAAAAAGCATATAGTTCTCAGAGAAATTTTTTTCTGTTGGTACGAGATGGAGGCATTAGGGTATGGAGGGGAAAACCAGGTAAGAGGGCAGAATTATGCAAATCAATACATTAAGAAGTAGAGATTCATAAGCTAATTTTAGAAAAAATCCAAAATAGTTTTAAAAGTAATACATTTTATGCTATTTCAACCAGAATTTCATGTAAATATTTTAAAATTAATTTTTCTTTACACTACCTTCACATGTAGGAGTTGGTTGTCAACTGCTATGAGCTGATTAAGATTCTCCAGTATTTCTAAGTCTCTTATGTCATCAATATTATTATTGCTGATATTC
This sequence comes from Rhinolophus sinicus, assembly GCF_057876585.1. Taxonomy (NCBI): domain Eukaryota; kingdom Metazoa; phylum Chordata; class Mammalia; order Chiroptera; family Rhinolophidae; genus Rhinolophus; species Rhinolophus sinicus. The sequence continues at coordinate 13,049,175 of NC_142507.1, read as the reverse complement.
AATATAGAGAGGGATTTCTGTAAGAAAACAATTAAATTGGTATTAGTTAATAGTCTAATTAAATACTATATATAGGAACCAGAAATCCTAATCCGTGAAAAAATTTAAGATTTATCATTTAAGGCAATTTTATTCTTTAGGCAAGAAAATAAAAAAGCCATAAAGATTTTGTTTCTATGGCATAGTTTTTTTCAGATGGAACTTTTAGAACTATAGTAATTGTGATATAACTTACTATTTTTCATAAGTTTAATTAGGATGTAAGAGAAATTTATAGAAAAAAGCCAAGAATCAAGAAGTAAAGAAAGAAGGTGCCCCAATAAACAAATGATAACATAATGTAGAAAATGTGCTCATTTCAGTTTAAGCAAGTTTCATTTTGTGTTAAATATCATTAAAATATGTACTTACATAGGAAGAAATTGCTTTTGTCTTAGTTTTTTTGAAATAGGAAACATTGACCAAGAATGAAAGAATATCTGGTATTTATTTTTATCTTTCTCTCTCTATATATAGGATTCTTTTGACGTTTCATATGTTCAGAAGCCACTTAGAATAATAATTAGCTATTTAACAAGAATTTCAACATCAGCTCTTAATGAGGACGTAAATAGGGATTAGGACAATACTAAATGAAAGCCATCTTAAAATCTAAGGCCCAGGGGTGACCGGATGGCTCAGTTGGTTAGAGCGCGAGCTTGGAACAACATGGTTGCTGGTTTGATTCCCACATAGGCCAGTGAGCTGCGCCTACCACAGTTAGATTGAAGACAACGAGCTGCCACTGAACTGCTGGAGGGGCGGCCGGGCGGCCGGGTGGCTTAGTTGGTTAGAGCGAGGTTCTCAACAACAAGGTTGCGGGTTCAGTTCCCTCATGGGATGGTGGGCTGCGCCCCCTGCAACTAAAGATTGAAAACGGAGACTGGACTTGGAGCTGAGCTGTGCCCTCCACAACTGGATTGAAGGACAATGACTTGGAGTTGATGAAACCTGGAGAAGCACACTTTTTCCCAATAAAATTTATAACAACAAAAAAATAATCTAAGGTCTAGGAATCTCTACCAAGATGGAGTCTACCACCCAGGTGTCCACACACAGCTAATATATACAGAATATACTTCCCGACACTCTTCAAGGCTTGAAATACAGCTTAAAACATTATGCCTTATATTTAGAATTTAGGAATCTGGTTGAATACATGCAAAAATTGAGTAAGCAAAAATATTTTCAGTGGCGTTTTGTAGTAAAACTAGCCATCCCCACAGTGGAGTCGGTCTCTTGGATCAGTTGAGGTTGGGCCGAGACAGTTGATTCTCTGAGGAGGACAGAGCTCCCCACCCCCAATTTAAAGCACTATCCCTTAATTTTTATACGTTTGGTTCAGAAACTTTATACTGCCCTCCATTTTTTGGGCCCTCTAAAATAAAACCAACAAAATCTGTAAATGCAACAACCACGTTCCATTTCCGCCCCTTGCCCCCAAATTGAAGGTCGTGTATACAAACAAATCCTGTTTTGAAGATTAGTGTGGTACCCTCTGGCTTCTCAACTCATTGTGACACCACCATGTGATGTGAACAATTGTTAGGTGACAGCCGGAGCAGCAAATTCAGTGCTTCCAGATCTACCTGCTTCTGATGAGGCAGAATTGTCTGTAGTGCAACCTACAATCGAATCTGAATCCAGTGAGAAAAATGACTTACCATTGTAATGATTCTATAGGTTGTTTAAAATTTGCCAAATAATTGTGCACATTTCTTTCCTTAGGCTTTTCCCTAAAATTTAAAATTTTGAGTCATGATCATCACCAAGGTCTAATTTATGAATGAATTAACATCTGTGTTAGAACTTCAAAGTTTACATAACCTTTTAAAAAAAATTTTTTTTTAATTGGGGAACAGTATTTTTTCCAGGACCCATCAGCTCCAAGTCAAGTCGTTGTCCTTCAATCTAATTGGCACAGCTCAGCTCCAAGTCTAGTCGCCATTTTCAATCTAGTTTCAATCTAGTTGCCCACCATCCCATGTGGGACTTGAACTGGCAACCTTGTTGTTGAGAGTTTGCGCTCTAACCAACGGAACCACCCAGCTGCCCCTAAAGTTTCCATCACCTTTTAACATCCTTCTTTTGAGCCTTCCAGTTGCCGTAAGGTGGGTATTATCCCCACTTGATAGCTGCTGAGTCCCTGAGAAATTATGTGGGAAAATCAGTGTTAGCCCTCAAATGAACTCTCAGTTGGCCATATACACATGCAGAGTATGAACAATGTGCAAATATACCCTCACCACCTTCCTGTTCCATTGATCACCATATGCTTTGTCAGAATACTCAAACGTGGTCTTACTGCCAGAGAATGAAGAGTTCTGGGATCAAAGAGAAGCTTTTCTCCAAGCGGAAGCCGCTGACTCTCAACGTGAAGCTCTCTTATACCTGTTAACTCTTCTAAGCCTTCTATGACAGCGATATAATTGCCTCCCAGATACCTGCGAAATACAGGAAGTAATTCTAAATAGACATTATAAGAACATCATGGTCTGTAAAAATGATAAAAACGTAACAAAATCATTGAGCCGTGTGAAAATTATACATGCACAATGTTATTGAATCAAAGAAAGGTTTATATGATCCTTACACATAAAGTGGTCTAAAAAGTATGTTTTTTTTAAAGTGAGAGAATTGGAATAGTCCTTGTTTATCTGTGTACTAAGGCTCCTCATATGTTAGAGTGCAGAAGAATCACCTGGGTTGTGGGTTTAAAAATGAAGATTTGTGGGTCGAACTCCCAGCGATTCTGATTTGGCTCTCTAGGTAGGAACCCAGCGATCTGCGTTTTTAATAAGCAGTACCCACCTCACTCCTATCTCCCTATTCTGAGGCCCCTGGCCGGATTTTGGAAGCACTGATACTTCTAACAATCTGGGGAAATTGTATCCACCAGTCTTCGTTGTTTAAATCAGCATAGGCAGTAAATGCCTTTTAATAATCAAATCTATGTCGTCATTATTAATTCTGTGACCCTACCTTTTTGAGATGTGTAATTCTGAAAGGCATAGACTTCATTTCATAGAAACTTGCACCATGTAAGCCTACTACATAAGGATGTTTTTAGTATACCAGTAAGCCCTTAAGACAACTCTCCTCATGCAAAAGGAAAGCATACCAAGCTTACTAAAACACTAATTGTCAGGCATTACATTTGAAACAATTATTTTGTACTAATAATACTAAAAGAATAAAAATGGAGGCCTGTTCCACAAAACTGCAGATAATAGAAATACCTGCGTGTAAAAATATTACTGTAATGATCGCAATTACATTACTTTAAAAAAAAGGACTTACAGTTTTTCCAGTTTCTTTAATGACCTGAGGTTCTCCATACATGAAATACAATTGTTTTGTAGGTACAGGTGGGTCAGGTTTGTGGCAAAATTCAAGTTATTGATTTGACTAATACGGTTATCATACAAATATAAAACACTAAGATTTTTGCAAAGAGAGAGGTCATCCTAAAAGGAAAACAAAAACAAGTCATACTTAATTTCTCTTGAAAACTTAGAAGTTTGTTTTGTTTTTAAGAAACTTTTTCACTTAGTCACTCTGTAATAAGGTTAGTATAAAAGAACAGTATTTCTTTGTTCTTAGCACAGTCAAAACAAGACTAGAATGATTACAAGATTAGTTCTAGGTTTTAGTATTTTGTAACTATATCAATAAAATTGTATTTAAGATTTTCCCAGTGCAAGCAATTTTACATGGAAGCAATTAGGCTCCTCTGGAAGTTGAAGCATTTAATAGATTATTGCTCCAACATTATAAATCATGGCTTAATCTTTCTGTAGGATTGGAAGTAAACCATTGTGATTTATAATACTGAAAATTGGAAGTCATCTAGATATTCAAGAACAATAGATTAATAAAGAAACTATGATAATGCTTCTAAAGGGAATACCATAGAACCATTAAATATCCTTTAGTTTCTTTAGTAATATTTTGTATATCTGATAATAAAATGAGAACAGTATGTTCTGTGACCCACTGATGTAAAATTATATGAATATATGCCTAGAAAAAAGAGGGACATTATCTAAATGTTAATAGTTGTTTTCTCTGCATGGTAGAATTACAAGTTAATTTTTTTCTTTTATATGTACTTATACAAATGAACAGCAATTACTTTTGAGATAAGAAAATAATTAAAGGTATTTTTAAAGGCTGTCATTTCTTGTGTGGTGGTAGAGTCAGCCTAGGCTAAAGGTAGGCAAGAGATAGAATGAAGTTTTGCTCAAAAAATATCTCGGCTTTCATTAAGACCTCTTAAAATGCAGCTACATCTTGGGAACTTCAAATTTACAAGTTATTCTTATCTTAGTGTGAATTACTTTACACCAATTTGTCTTCTTCCTAACAAAAGTCATCCACAGTGAAGGAACATTGTGAGGGGCCAAAGACCATTAAATGGAGGCTCTGGAGAAAGCAGCCTGTGTATGGTGTGAGGAGGTAGAGAGCTTTGGGCAACAAAAGAGAAACATGGGGTTTTGGCAATTGACTTCATGGGAAGAAGGATCACAGGAAACTGGAAAGGGATATATGACGTAGAATGGGAGCTGAGCAGGGTTCTGTAAACAATAAAACAAAAACAAACCAGTTGTCTTAATGGACAATTTTGACTCGGGCTTTGGTGTTTTTTTATTTGTTCATTCATTCATCCACTCAATAAATATTTAACCACTTAATATGAGTCAGGCACAGTATTAGATGGGGGGATTTAGGGTGATGTGAAGAAAATAGACATGATCCCTGCCCTCATGTATCTCATATGTTTCCGAGAAATTTTCTCCCATATATATGAATATATATGTATATAATATATGTGTGTGTATGTGTATGTGTGTGTGTGTGTGTGTGTGTATATATATATTCTTTAGCATTTTATTGTAGGCAATGGATATCAATACAAATGGCCTAAATGAGTTATTGTTGCCTTTAAAATTTCCCAAATTAAAGCCAAGAGTTGGCTTAAAACAGAGAAAATGTACTTTCAGAGTATATCCAAGTAAACATAATCTTGTCTGATGTAACTGACAGAGTATAACCTACATTCATCTAACCAGTTAAATTATGTGCAAAAAAGATATCACTGTTAAAGTTTTGAACTATTGTACTCACATAGTTAATTCTTAATATTTTGATATGTTAAAACAATTCATATTCCAAGGTTCTGGAATTATACCTAAGTAATTATCTTTGAAATTGTTTTCCAACATATACTTGTAAATCTAGTTTGCTACACTATAGAGTTTTTAACTATCACACAGGTATATTTTATAGACTTAATAAGTTTACCATCCCAAGCAGGAAATTAAAATCAAACACCAATATAAAGCTGGCTAATGAATATGTAGTTAATAAGTATAATAAAAATACAGTTAATAAGAAGGTATGCTCTGACACCAGTTTCTAAACTTTACATTGTTAATTATATAAAAATAGAAAATAATTTCAGAGTTCTCACAATTGCGTCTATATTTTTGTCTGAAAAATTTATATGAGTTATTTTCTTCAGGTATTGTGAAGTGGTTTCTTCTTTTCGAAGTTTAAGATTGCTGTTTTTGGCAATGAGATCCAAGGTTAGACGAACCATGATTTCTCTATAAATCAAACTCTCAGCAATTGCTCTGATCTGATGCCATGTCAAGAAGCAGGTTTAGGTATTGTTTCATGCCCAACTTTCTAAAAATTAAAGAAAAAAGGAATATAATGTACATAGCAATTTAAGAAAAATTGTTTTGACTTACTCTTTTTCTTATATAAAACTATTTGATAAGCTAGGTCATAGACATTTTTAGAGACATTTAGGTTATTTTCCAAGTTTATAGACCTAATTCTTTTTATAAAAAAACTTAAAATACCAAAATTAATTAAATACACAAAGCTCATTCACTTTTACTTTTAAATCTTTCTCTCTCCGTAGTATTGAACTGTTATGGTGGTCATCTTTTTTAATTTAATTTTTTAAAAAATTAAATGTGTTGGGGTAATATTAGTTAATAACATTATATAAATTTCAGTTATACAACTTTATAATACGACATCTGTATACTGTATTGTGTGCTCACCACCGGAAGTCTGGCGTCCTTCCATCACCATATATTTGTCCCCCTTTACCCATTTTGTCCTCTCCCCTAACCCACTTCTCTTCTGGTAACCACCATTCTGTTGTCTGTATCTATGAGTTTTTTTGTTTTGTTTGTTCATTTGTTGCTTTTGGTTTTATATCCCATATATGAGTGAAATCAGTTTTTGTCCTTTTTCGTCTGATTTATTTCACTTAGCATAATACTCTCCAGATCCATCCCTGTTTTCACAAATGGCAATATTCGTCTTTTTTATGGCTGTGTAGTATTCCATTATGTATATGTACCACATCTTCTGTATCTAATCATCTGTCAACGCACACTAAAGTTGTTTCCATGTCATTGTGAATAATGACTCAGATGTCCCAATGCATGGATTTTTCAGGCGTGTTTGTGTGTTGAGTAAGGGATCCTTTGTTGACTTATAGTTGTCTGACTTGTAAGTTTAAGGGGAGAATCAAAGGAGTCTTCTCATTCTGCCATGATGCTGATGTCACTAGTTGCGAGCACCTTTTAAAGTATTAGTTTTCTCCCTTGGAGTCGAAAAAGACCTCAAGGAATATTATCCAGGGCTCTTTCTTGAAGAAAGTAAGGCCCAGAGATTTGTCTCAAACTGCTCAAGTTAGTGGCAGTTGGGAATGAGACCATGTTTCCTGGCTCCTTTTTCCATAGTTCCCATGGTGATCATATTTACTAAATCCCCAAATCAGAACAAATGGTGTGAAAACCTTGAATGTATACATAGGTCAGTGGCGCAAAATACTTGAAAATGGGGCTGGCTTTGAAATTTTGTTATATTACTACAAGTGTAATCCATAAGGAGGCAACATAATGTAGTATTTCTCAGTCTAGACTGCCTGAGATGAAATTTTGGCTTCATTGCTCACTGGTTAGGCAATCTTGGGCATGTTTCCTCAGCGTCTTACAAAGTTAGGGTAATAATGGTACCTACTTCTAAGGGATATTGTGAGGATGACACGCGATCATCATGCATAACAGAGTTCTGTACAGCGCCTGGTACATAGATCAAAACATGTTATCTGTCCTTATTATTCTACGGGTTTGTTCACAGATACGGTGAACACTGTTCACTCTTTGCACTGGAATATATTAGGGCTGTTAAATAAGGGGAACGTGCTATTAATAAAATATTGCTGTATGTCAGATACCCATATGTTGTTCAAAAGTTTGAGATAACCCATTTTTTACAACCATTCCAGAAGTATAGCTATTTAAGTGATACATATCCCAGTTTCTCTAATTGTGCTTTTATTCTCTTATCAAAAATATAAACAAAAACACAGTTTAACATTGAGCATTATTATTTCAGGGAATCTGGGATTCATTGGATACACCAACCAAACACCTCAGTTTGTGTGGTATGGTGGACATAAAGGATTACTGTTTACAGATCAAATTTCAAACACAACAGTAATATTCTGAACAAAGTTTCTAATTAAGTAAAGCTAACTTTTCTCTTTTTTATGAAAATTTATTGGGGTGACAATCGTTAACAAAGCTACATAGGTTTCAAATGTACAATTCTATAATAGAGCATCTATATATTACATTGTGTGTTCACCACCCAGAGTCAGTTCTCCGTCTGTCACCATATATTTGATCCCGTTTACCCTCTTCTACCATCCTCCGTCTCCCCTTACCCTCGGGTAAACACTAAACTATTGTCTGTATCTATGAGTTTTTGTTTCTTTATTTGTAGCTCACTTTTATTAATCTTGCCTAAAAAATATTTCACAAACTATATCATCATAAAAGTGTAAAGAATAACACCACACCCATGGACCCACAAATCAGCTAAAATATAAAATACTACAAATACATTTGGAACCCCTCTATAACTTTCTCCCTCTCTACTCTCCTATTTTAGATTTTATCTTAAATTCAGACACCCATATTCATGTCTTTATACTTTTACTACAAATGTATGTATACCTAAACAACATATACTGTTGTTTTTTACATATTTACACATCATAAGTGGCATTATTCTGACTCATTTTCTTTTTTGCTTAATGTTTTGCTTGTAAGAATCATCAGAGTTGATGTGTGCAGCTCTAGAATATTTGTGCTGCTATATAATATTCCATCGTAAGAAATTTATTCTAATGATAGATCTTTGGGTGTTTTAATTTTTAAATTTTTTTTTGCTTTTGCAATGTTGCTTTTATGGTATATGTATGTCATCTTAGCACATTTGCAAGAGCTTCTTTAGGGTTTAAAACTAAAGATGGCTATTTCTGGGCTGTACATTAAAAAATATTTCTTTGGGCTATATTTTAAAATTTTAGAACTTTTTCTCGAAATTTCATATATCTCTTTTACACTGATAACTGTGGTGAAATGCACATCTGAAAGAGGTTATACACTCCAGGGTTTCTCCCTTATAGCTGAGGCAGGAGTGACCCTGTACTTTGAAGGACGTGATGCCTTGTGGGGTAACTTTGACCCTTGGGAGATCAGAGCTATGAATGATTTATTCTCTTTCCTCCCCACCCCCAACCCCATGGATTTTTAGGAGTCACAACCATTTCAAAACATCCTTCTGAAAACATGCTGTGGTCTTCTGGGTTACATACTGTCTTATACTTGCTCTCCCTCCATCTCTGTCTCATTATTCCCCCCGCCCACCCTCCTGCTTCCCTGAGATAACAACCCCCTAAAAGTGCTATCACATGAGTTTTTGCTTTAGGCTCTGCTTTCTAACCTAGGCTAAAACAGAGAAACTTTGAAATATCTGAATCCTCATGAATGCTATTCTTTTTTTTTTTTTTTTTTTTTTAATTTATTGGGGTGACAATTGTTAGTAAAATTACATAGATTTCAGGTGTACAATTCTGTATTACATCATCTATAAATCCCATTGTGTGTTCATCACCCAGAGTCAGTTCTCCTTCCATCACCATATATTCGATCCCCCTTACCCTCATCTCCCACCCCCCACCCCCCACCCCCCTTACCCTCTGGCAACCACCAAACCATTGTCTGTGTCTATGAGTTTCTGTTTCTCATTTGTTTGTCTTGTTCTTTTGTTGCTTTTGGTTTATATACCACATATCAGTGAAATCACATGGTTCTCTGCTTTTTCTGTCTGACTATTTCGCTCAGCATTACACTCTCAAGATCCATCCATGTTGTCACAAATGTTCCTATATCATCTTTTCTTACCGCCGAATAGTATTCCATTGTGTATATATACCACAACTTCTTCATCCATTCATCTATCGAAGGACATTTTGGTTGTTTCCATGTCTTGGCCACCTTAAACAAAGCTGCAATGAACATTGGAGCACACGTGTCTTTATCTCTAAATGTTTTCAGATTTTTTTGGTAGATACCCAGGAGAGGGATTGCTGGGTCATATGGCAATTCTATTCGTAATTTTTTGAGGAACCTCCACACTGCCTTCCATAACGGCTGCACCAGTCTGCATTCCCACCAACAGTGTATGAGGGTTCCTTTTTCTCCACAACCTCTCCAACATTTGTTACTATTTGTCTTGTTGATGATCGCCATTCTGACTGGGGTGAGGTGATATCTCATTGTGGTTTTGATTTGCATTTCTCTGATGATTAGTGATGTTGAGCATTTTTTCATATGTCTATTTGCCATTTGTATGTCCTCTTTGGAGAAATGTCTCTTCAAGTCCTCTGCCCGTTTTTCAATTGGGTTGTTTGTTTTTGTTGTTGTTGAGTTGCATGAGTTCCTTGTGTATTCTGGATACTAGCCCCTTATCGGAGGCACTGTTTGCAAAAATCTTCTCCCATTCAGTTGGTGGCCTCTTTATTTTGTCAATGGTTTCTTTTGCTGTGCAGAAGCTTTTAAGTTTCATATAGTCCCATTCGTTTAATTAATGCTATTCTATAAATGGATTTTGTCTCTAGGTTCCAGTGTACACATTGATGTTTATACAGAAATAAATTTAATTCTCTCAGATAATTAAAAAGAGGCAAGTGTAAGTATCTAAAGAAGTATTTATTAAACCAAGGGCAGGTCAGTGGACTTCATCATAAGCTTTAGGAAAACTTTCCAGGGGCTTGGATGTAGAAAGAGAGAGAACTGAATCAACCCGTAACACAATAGAGACTGTTAAAAGAACCTGATCCCTGAAAGAGGATTTAGTTTCATCAAAACACCACCATTTATCTTGTTAATATAATATTAATTTAAACTTCATTGGTATTGTAATTTGTTTTGGAGAAAGTATAAGCTTCAGGAGTTTAAGCTGAACCTAGTTTGGATTTGGATACATTTTAGAATATTATAATAAAAATAATTGTGTCAACACTTGTGGGTGTCCCTGATTTTCTTTTAAAAGAGGTTCATTTTCTAAAGTTTGGGAAACTGCTTTTTTCATAATTTCCCCCTACTAGATCCCTCTGTTACTCGGGGCTCCGCTTGCTAGGGTATCTCTCACTCGCCAGATCGCCCGCGGGTGGGGGACAGCTTAGAGCTGCTTTACAGGCGCTCTGGGAACCATGCTGGTGGACACCTTGGCTTTCATCTCCTGGGGCTCGGACTGGCTAGGTGTGGTAGACGTTTCCAGATTCAGTTTGTGCATTTCCCTTAGTTAGCCCCCGGCTCAGTGACTTACAGATGCTCTAAATCGCCCACGCTCTTACTGTCTCCTTTTCAAACTCAAGTCCCGCTCCCTCAGCTCCGCGGCCACCCCTCCACCGTGTCTCCTCTAGAGCTGTTTCCCAACCTTGCCTGATTATAGCCGTGTCTTTAAAATACAGACTTTCAGACTGTTTTTCCAGAAATTCTAGCTGTCTAGAGATAAGGGTCAGGGATCTGCACTTTAACAAGTGCCCCAGGAAAGTCTTACTGGCAGGCAAGTTGGAGAAACCTGACTCTAGGGTTTCCTCTGTCCCCACGCTTTTTCCCTGAAGGCACCTCACCCGTCGCTGGATGAGCCGAGTTAGTAACTCACGTTTGGTAAATTTCTCCAGCGCCAGACTCTTCAGCCGCCCGTGTGCGGTTGCCAGGCGACCGGACGCTCCTGGTCTGGCCACGGCTCACGGGAAATCTCGCGATGTCTCCGGAAGTGCCCTCCCCTGTGGCCTCGCGGGGGTCTTGTCTCTGTGACGCGCGGCTGGAGGTTGACGGTAGTCCCCAGGCGGGGTGTGAGTGAAGGCGTTTAGCTCGATGAGGCCACATTTGCGTTTTAGGGGACCAACCGGTAGCCAGGACAATTTTTGGCAGGCCACCATTTCCCCCTACTGGATTTTCCTCGCATCAGTATTGAACGTTTCAGTGCCCCCAAACCAATCACCTTCTCCCAATACCAGACCGGGAAACAAATTGTCTAAATCAAAGTACAGCCCATACTTCACTCTTCCCTGAGATAAACTCCAGACTCCTTGGGGTTGCATTCCCGCCCATTCATCAGGACCAGCCTCCCCGCTTGCCTCTTGCCCTCTGGACTCCAGTATTCCAACCTGGGTGTTGGCCCCCTGTGCCCTGTTCTAATGAACTTGAACCTCACCTCTCCCCTTCTCAAGGTACCAGTAGGACACGCTTTGTTTCCTTCTTAATCCTTATTTTCTCTTTTAAGATTGAAGGACTCAGCTTGTAATTAGCACATCCTTTTCGAAGCCTTTTTATGCCCTCAGTCTTATGTGATGCTGCTTTGTGCCCCCAAACAGCTAGGCTATATTAAGTTCTTTCGCATAACAGTCACCACACTGCTATATGTTTGTTACTTACCCATATCTCCAATAAAATGGTAAATTCTTTGAGGGCAAGGATTATGTCTTTAACCTCCTTATTCCCAGGACCTGGCAAAGTACTTTGTGGATAAGCAGTCACTCCATAAATGAATAACTTATAAATGAAGGAGAAGAACAATAAAACAAGGAACTGACATTTACAGTGGAAAGACTGGGGCGCGTTAGGGATATGATAAAATAAGCAATCTGGATGTAAGGGACAGTGCAAGCTGGGAAACAGTGGGAAACAGCTGTGCTCTTGGAGGGGCAGAGCATGCTGGAAAGGTTGTCGTTGTTCCTTGAGCAAAGGAACATGAAAATAGGAGATTGTTAAGAGTTACAAGGCAACCTAGAGCCCGTGTGGACAGGCCAGTTTGCCATTTTACAGATGAGGAAACTTCCAGACCTAGAGACAAGACAAATATGTGGAAGGTCGCATCAGAGGTGGTAGAGAGGGAGTTTACCCTTGAGCCCCTGATTTCAAGCCCAGATCCGCTTTCCTTCTTTATCACTGATGGGTGAAGTGAGTAGCCTACAAAGCGGGGCAGAGGGATGGGGACAGGTGAACCCTAATCCCATTCGGGACATTGTTGCTGAAGTCCAGTTGTGAGGCACTTTTGGCCTGGATTAGAGTGAAAGCAAAGAAAGTGGCAAGGAATGAACAAATTGAGGAGGTATCTTGAAGCATGATTTAATAAGGAGAGATCCGATAGGATAAACGGGAGGGAGAAATTGAAGATAACTCCGGGATAAAGGAACAATAGTGGAAAAAGAGGAGAGATGTCAAGTAATTTGAGGGGAAGTGGATGTGTTGGTTTACACACCTAAGTGTGAGGTGCGATAGATTTAAGAGTTTCCAGAATAGAAGAATCACTGAAACTATAAGGCCATAAATGGTAGTGAGGGAGAAAAATAGGGAAAAGAGAAATATAGCAAGTCAGTAACTATGCCAACTAGTTTGGATGGAAGAGGGAAGCAAAGCTGGTTAAGATGTCAGAGAAAGATTCATCATAAGTGAGATTATGAGACCAAGTAATAATTCAGTGATTCAGGAGCTAATACTTTAGATGTGGACACCAGAGAAAGAGTTTAAGAAGGGAGTTGCCTAACAATAAAAAGCGATAGAAGGTATGGAGAAGTAAAAAATGGTCAAAATAATATGGCTAAAACTCTATGGCACAAATCAGATGCCCTTTGTCACCTGTTTTATAGGTCATTCGCTGGGGAACAAGAGCTTTGGCAATGTTTGCAGGGCTGTCCCGTTACTCTGGGTAGCATTCAGTTAACTCTGCCAGGAACGTGTTCAGCAAGGCTTCATTGGAAATCAGTCACTCAGTTAATCTTTATTTTTTTAACAATTTCATATATCATTATAAGAGGGAGTATGGTCTCATTTGTGGTAAAATTATATACACATTTAAATGTCTAAAAAGATCTATAAGTATAGACTTAGATGTAGATCTATACCTATATCTATACACCAAAATATATAATAGTGGTTATTTCTTGGTGGTGGGATTATGATTGTTTCTCTTATTTTAGTCATTAGGTTTTAAAAAATGATAAAATTATATTCTGAAAGTTCATTTTGGATCCTGCTCTTTGTGGAATTGAAAATCGCTTTGTGACTGCTGGTATTTAAAATAGTTTTAAATGGTTGAATTACTAATTAACTTTTTTCATGCAACAAGTTAAGCTTAAGAGAAAGTATTTTCTCATTAAGATGTGAAATATAATTCCTGTCTAGTGGCACACAGTGTTAAACAATCGTCTGTGTATTTTCCAATGTGGCAGAAATTTGGCAGACTACAAGAAATACTTGTTTTCAGTGCCACATTTGTAAGTTCAGTGTAAAGTAGTCTAAGAGTTACACTTTGACAGATGTTGGGAAATTTGTATTTGTAAAAAAAAAATTGTGAAGCCTTGAGAATCATTTTAAAAGGCACTCTTGGAAGAATCATGCTAAAAAGCATATTTTACAAAGTCTCCACTGGAGTTTCCAAGTAACTAGATAGAAATACCCCTTTTATTTCAAAAATTTTTGTATATATCTTTGTACATTTTTTTGTACTTCTTGACCTTCTAGAGTACATGCTACACAGCCCTGTGGGAAGCACTAAGCAAACCCTTTAATGATCAGTCACTTTCATTGAGAAAGCCACATTTTAGAGGGCCTAGACATGTATGTCATCACATAATTCTGTACAGAAAAATTAGCTTTTATTGGAGTTAACTCCTTTTGTCTTGACCTTGTAGGTTGGTAAATATTAGCGACTAAGGTAGGCAGACTTTTAAGATGGTCTCAGTGATCTCACCTCCTGGTCTTCAGGCTCTTGTGTAATCACCTCAACTTGAATGTGGGCTGGACCTAATGACTTGTCCCAACCAATAGAATAAGGCAAAGCTGATGAGCTGTCATTTCCGCAATTAGGTTACAATAGATTGTGAGTTCTGTCTTCCTAGCAGACTCTCTCTATTGTTTTTTTAGCTTGCACTTGCTTATAGACCAAGCTGTCACTCAGGAGAGTCTCACTTGGTAAGGAAGTGAGGATGGCCTATAGCCAAAAGCTAGTGAGGAACTGAGAGCCTCAAGTCCAACAGCAAACTAAATGGCAACAACTATGGTTTAAGCTTGGAAGTCCATCCTTCCACAGTTGAGCTTTCAGACGAGACCTCATCCCTGGCCAACACCTTGATTGCAGCCTTGTGAGTGACCCTGAAGCAGAGGACCCAAATTCCTGGCCCATGATATCTGTGAAATAATAAATATATGTTGTTTTAAACCACAAAGTTTTGGGGTAATTTGTTATGCAGCAATAAATAGCTAATACAGGCAGCAATGGAAAATTCCCCGAAGGAGGGAAGATTTACTTAGAAATTTGGGACATGATTCCCATTTTCTTTTCTTTTTTTTAATAATTAAAGTTTATTGGGGTGACAATTGTTAGTAAAGTTACATAGATTTCAGGTGTACAATTCTGTATTACATCATCTATAAATCCCATTGTGTGTTCACCACCCTGAGTCAGTTCTCCTTCCATCACCATATATTTGATTCCCTTTACCCTCATCTACCGCCCCCTCCCCCTTTACCCTCTAATAACCACTAAGCTATTGTCTGTGTCTATGAGTTTTTGTTTCTCATTTGTTTGTCTTGTTCTTTTATTGTTTTTGGTTTATATACCACATATCAGTGAAATCATATGGTTCGCTGCTTTTTCAGTCTGACTTATTTCGCTTGGCATTATAATCTCAGGATCCATCCATGTTGTCACAAATGGTCCTATTTCACCTTTTCTTACCACGAATAGTATTCCATTGTGTATACATACCACAACTTCTTTATCCATTCATCTATCGAAAGACATTTTGGTTGTTTCCATGTCTTGACCACTGTAAATAAAGCTGCAATGAATGTTGGAGCACACTTGTCTTTATGGATAAATGTTTTCAGATTTTTTTGGTAGATTCCCAGGAGAGGGATTGCTGGGTCATATGGTAATTCTATTCATAATTTTTTGAGGAACCTCCACACTGCCTTCCATAGCGGCTGCAGCAATCTACATTCCCACCAACAGTGTATGAGGGTTCCTTTTTCTCCACAGCCTCTCCAACACTTGTTACTATTTGTCTTGTTGATGATCACCATTCTAACTGGGGTGAGGTGATATCTCATTGTGGTTTTATTTGCATTTCTCTGATGATTAGTGATGTTGACCATTTTTTCATATGTCTATTTGCCATTTGTATGTCCTCTTCGGTGAAATGTCTCTTCAGGTCCTCTGCCCATTTTTCTGTTGGGTTGTTTGTTTTTTTGTTATTGAGTTGTATGAGTTCCTTGTATATTTTGGACATTAGCCCCTTATCAAAGGCACTGTTTGCAAAAATCATCTCCCATTCAGTTGGTTGGCTCTTTATTTTGTCGATGGTTTCTTTTGCTGTGCAGAAGCTTTTAAGTTTGATATAGTCCCATTCATTTATTTGAACTTTTACTTTCCTTGCCTTTGGAATCAAATTCATGAAATGCTCTTTGAACCCAAGGTCCATAAGTTTAGTACCTATGTTTTCTTCTATGCAGTTTATTGTTTCAGGTCTTATGCTTAAGTCTTTGATCCATTTTGAATTAATTTTGGTACATGGTGACAGATAGCAGTCCAGTTTCATTCTTTTGCACGTGGCTTTCCAATTCTGCCAGCACCATTTATTGAAGAGGCTGTCTTTTCTCCATTGTATGTTTTTTGCTTCTTTGTCAAAAATTATCTGTCCAGGGCCGGCCCGGTGGCTCAGCCGGTTAGAGCTCCATGCTCCTAACTCCGAAGGTTGCCGGTTCGATTCCCACATGGGCCATTGGGCTCTCAACTACAAGGTTGCCAGTTCAACTCCTCGAGTCCCGCAAGGGATGGTGGACAGTGCCCCCTGCAACTAAGATTGAACATGGCACCTTGAGCCACTGAGCTCCCAGATGGCTCAGTTGGTTGGAATGCGTCCTCTCAACCACAAGGTTGCTGGTTCGACTCCCGCAAGGGATGGTGGGCTGCACCCCCTGCAACTAGAAAACGGCAACTGGACCTGTAGCTGAGCTGCGCCCTCCACAACTAAGATTGAAAGGACAACAACTTGACTTGGAAAAAAGGCCTAGAAATACACACAGTTCCCCAATAAAGGGCTGTTCCCCTTCCCCAATAAAATCTTTAAAAAAAATTATCTGTCCATATTTATGTGGTCTTATTTCTGGGTTCGCAATTCTATTCCATTGATGTATGTGTCTGTTTTTCGGCCAATACCATGCTGTTTGATTATTGTTTCCCTGTAGTACAAGCTAAAGTCAGGGAGTGTGATACCTCCAGTATTGTTCTTTTTTCTTAAGATTGCTTTGGCTATTCGGGGTCTTTTGTGGTTCCAAACAAATCTGATGATTTTTTGTTCTATTTCTTTAAAAAATGCCATTGGAATTTTGTTGGGGATTGCATTAAATCTGTATATTGCTTTGGGTAATATGGCCATTTTAACTATGTTGATTCTTCCAATCCTTGAGCACGGAATGTCTTTCCATTTCTTTGTGTCTTCTTCAATTTCTTTAAAAAATGTCTTATAGTTTTCAGCATATAGGTCTTTCACATCCTTGGTTAAGTTTATTCCTAGGTATTTTATTCTTTTTGGTGCAATTGCAAAAGGAATTTTTTTTTATATTTCTTTTTCTGGGATTTCATTGTTAGTATATAGGAATGCAATGGATTTTGTACGTTGATTTTGTAGCCAACAAATTTACTGTATTCATTGATTGTTTCTAATAGCTTTTTGGTGGAGTCTTTACGGTTTTCTATGTATTGCATCATGTTATCTGCAAAGAGTGACAATTTAACTTCTTCATTCCCAATTTGGATGCCTTTTATTTCTTTTTCTTGCCTGATTGCTCTGGTGAGGACTTCCAACACTGTGTTGAAAAGCAGAGGTGATAGGGGACAGCCCTGTCGTGTTCCTCAATGCAGAGCAAAGGGCTTCAGTTTTTCACTGTTAATTGCGATATTAGCTGAGGGTTTGTCATATATGGTCTTTATTATGTAAGGTATTTTCCTTCTATACCTATTTTATTAAGTGTTTTAATCATAAATGGATGTTGTATCTTGTCAAATGCTTTTTCTGCATCAATTGATATAATCATATGATTTTTGTCCTTTATTTTGTTTATGTGATGTATCACATTGATGGATTTGCGGATGTTGAACCATCCTGGTGCCCTGGGGATGAACCCCACTTGGTCGTGATGAATAATCTTTTTATGCATTGTCGAATTCAATTTGCTAGAATTTTGTTAAGGATTTTGCATCTGTATTCATCAGAGATATTGGTCTGTAATTTTCTTTTTTTATGTTATCCTTACTAGGTTTGGTATCAGGGTAATGTTGGCCCATAAAATGAGTTAGGGAAGAATGTCTCTTTTTCAATTTTTTGGAAGAGATGATTCCCATTTTCATAGGACATTCTGAGTGGAGCTCAGAGGAGAGAAATGAAAGTCACTGTAGGAGGTTGTAGCTTAGCTGAAATGAAAATATTCATTTATGGAAGCTGCCAGTTGAAGAATCAACATAAAGGAAGCCCTTTGGTTATGGATGAAGCAGTTTCCATTCATGGTGTGAATCTTGATTTCTGTAACCTGGAGATGAGCATTTAATTGAGAACTTTATGGCCTTCTAATTATTGCCATGATATACAAAATATGGGTACCGATAAACAGCTGTTTAAAAACTTACCTTAGTAACTAATTTATGCATTTATTAAATACAGTAATGCTATTATATAGGTTATACATAAAACAATCCAACGTATTTCTCCTGAGTTCCAGGCATATCCATCCAACTGGATATGAATTCCTAGAGGAACTGTAAAGTGAACCTGTCAAAAACTGAACTCATTTCTATCCTGCACAAAACTGATCTGTCTCCTCAGTTTCCCACTGTCTTTCCCACAGTCCACCCTGCTCCCCAAAGTAGAGTCCAAAAGCCACCTCCAGTACTGTCTCACATACTGGAACCCCCACATTCAGTCACCAAATCAAGTTCACTTAATCTCGGAAACTTTCAAACCCAGCTGTCTCTCCCTGTCCCCTTCACCACTAAGAATGGATATGAAAGGATTTTCTCAAGTTTTATTTTAAAAAATTTATGATCTTTAATGTACAGAAAGTGTCTTCTAAAATGCTTTATTTCTACCTTCCACTAGAGAGTCAAATTGTAATAAATATACCATGTGTGAGATGTGATGTAAATTAAGGGATCTAAGCTGAAAATCAGTTTCCTTACTTTAAAGTCGCACTTATACTGTTAATATATCTTAGAGTAAATATGTTTTCTGAAAAGTATTTTTGCAAACATTGTCACTGATTTTCTAATTAAATAATGTTTTGTCTTTATCTCTGAAACATCCACTGTCAACAGTCTAACACTTTAGTGTGAGTCTTGCAGGGAGCATTTGCAAGAAAGGGACTTATAATTTTAGAAAAAGTTTAGATTAGGTTTCAGGAACAGTTCATTGCTTATGTTTTAGAAAATTTTTAAATTGTCTTTTGAACCAAGGGTGGGGAACCTCTGTCTTGTAATAGAGATTTAAGACTTTGCTTAAGTTTATCAGGCCAATAATAAGTTCAGCAAAAGTTTAATTAGTTGGTGATGGATTGAGGCTGAGAGTGAAACTTAGCAATGTAATGTACTCTATCCTTGTATCTTTCAAAATAACTTGTTAAAGTCAGTGAAAACATCTTGTATATCTGTATACTGGTATTTAATTGCTTTATTTTCTTGGCTCTTGTCTGCATTTTTGGGTCAGCTTGTTTGAAAAGAGTTTCACTTCTTTATGCTTGTTTTTTAAAATGGCTGGTCCTTTTTTTACTAGTATGTGGCCTTTTGCACATTTCTGCAATAGAGAAACTTTATTGAACAATTAAAAATTTTTTTAAAATTTCTTTTAAATCTATGAAGAAGTTGGGGAAATGATATTCATTTGATAATAATCTAACAGTGCAACAAAAGTCAGTTTCCCGTAAAAAAGGCATGAACACATTTAATCTTGTCATTCTAAAAACACATATTGTTAACGTTTCTTAAAAGCAAACTGAACCATCCACTGCATTTGTTTCTTCATTGAACAGATATTTACTGCGTGCCTGCCATGTGCCATTGTTCAAGGTGCTGGGGATGCAGAAGGTAGCCCAAGTTCCCACTCCCGTGGAGCTTACATTCTAGTAAGAGGAGACAGACAGTGAAAAAGTAAGTATATCAGTGACCAAGATAATTTCTGATTGTGGTACATTCTGTGAAGGAAACAAATAGAGGGAACCTGCGGTGTAGCCGTAGGGAGGAAAGAGGGAAAGGAAGAAGTGCTTCCTTGAGCTGAGGGAGACAGGCCAGGCCTCTCTGAGGACAATGTGAGCGGAGATTGGAGGAATGAGCCAGGCTTGTGAGAGCCTGTGAGGGAGTGTTCCAGGCCCAGGAAGCAGCCAGTTTGAAGGCGAGGAGAGGGGCAAGAGCTGGGTGAGCATAAGGATTCAGGACAGTGTGGATGAAGTGTGGTGAGGAGGAGAATAAAATGAGAGGAAGCAGGAAGCAGATCAGCCTTTAGCCCACAGTGAGAAATTGGGATTTTGATATATAGCAGTATTTAACTCTTAAGGCAGAATGTAAATTTTCCTTGTGTTAATAGGAAAAAATGAAATGTATTATATTTAGAGTTTGAAGGAGCGAGCAGTTGCCTGTGTATTATAAAAGTTGAAATTCAAAATCTCGATTGAAATATAATGTTCTTGTAGTGTGTGTGATATTAATGTGAGGGATATTTAAAGATACTCTTAGAAATCTAGGAGCAGGAGTCTGAGAGTTAGAAAATATAAGTTCTATGTGTGCTTCAAAATCTCTTATTAATACAGCTTTCGTTTCAGTTTTGCTCTTCACTGAAATAGGTTAGCACTTGTTAATATATTATTTTTAGATCTGGGGATAATTAAAAGCCTGTAATGTTGATATCTGTCTGAATGAATTACCATTTCTGTAGTTCATAGTTCCTTAGTTTTAAGTGATATAGTGTTTTACCTTAAATATTAAGACTAGTCAGAAAGTTTAAAAATAATCTCTTAAAAAGTGATGTTAATGTATAATTCTCACATCAGTGGCATATACGTTAACTTCTCTGAAGCTATAGAACATTTTAGATGGTTGTAATTATTCAACGTGGTGTGTCCTCATATATAAGATTATAAATTAATTTCTTTAGTTTATTTTGTGTTACTTTATTTAAGCCCAGAATCTTCAGATAATAGGCTCAAGTTTACTGGAATCATATGCAGAAATGATAGGTGGATTACATAGGAATTGAAGTGAAATATCAAAGCTAAACACATGCATGTTTTAAAGGACTTATTTAGTATCGTCATCAATAATAATAATAATAATAATAATAAGTTGAATATGAAGATGGAGTATGATGTAGTAAATTCTAGGAACAAAATGAATCATTTAAATTAAGCATTCATTTGGAGACAAGCTTATACCAACTAATTTTTCAGGAAGGAAGGTAAGTAGTTTAAAGTAATGACTGATAATGGTAAACATATTCATAGTTATATGATGGATATTTATAATCTTCTAAAATCTAACATAAAGATTACAGATCTCTATTCTTAGACAATACACTTCTTTTTGCATACGCCTCTTAGGTTATGAAATGTACAACTGTAGTTCATCAAAATGTGCCCTAAGGCAGAATACCATTTTACTCAGTCATTAGAAAGTTTAGCATAATTGCTTAGTATAATCCAAAGAAAATATGAGTACTGACATCAGGGACTCTCCAATTTGTTAGGCAATCGCTCCATAATTTTTGGCACCAAGATAATCCACATGTTGAAAAAGCAATTAATCATTGGTGTTAGTTATCAAGCTATGATTTGAGCTGTTTCCTCCCAAATTTGACCTGAAATGACAAGAGTTCCTTATTTCATTTTTGTAATATTCTGATTTTTGAGATCAAAAGTTTAAGTATGCCAATCTGGTTACAGTTGACCTGCATTTCATGTTATTAGTTTTCTAAAATAAGTAATCATAACTTGATATTTATAAAGATGAATGGTATTTCTTCTACTAATATTTGGATAAAAGGTTTAGTAACCTTTAGAAACTTACAAACTGATTACTTCAGAAGTTACCTGAAGTCCTTAAACTAGCATTTTTGCCCCCAAAAGGTATATTTATTTGCAGTTGGAACTTGTATTGAAAATAGGCCAAAACGAGAGAATGCACAATCAGATTTTCAATTTCCTAACTCGTATTTTGCAAACTCAGTGACATAGACACATCGATTATTAAACAGTGAGTGAAATAATTACCTGATCATAATTTGAACATAACCATCTTTCTTTAAATCTTTCATTAATTATCTTTAATATTATAAGGATGAGCAAAAAAAGAGCCATTATTCTGTGTAGTACATTTTCCTATCTTCTACAACAGCCCCCTTGGAACAGAAAAGCCCCCCACATTGCTCACCAATGTATGTGTCTTTGGAGTTAAAACAATCCAGAAATATAGAAAGAAACCTTGGAACTCAACAGTCTGTGTTCAGTTCAGTTTATTCAGCTACACGTGGACACAGTGCAGACTTAGCAATATAAATGAACTCTTCTCTGCACGCATGACTTCTGCATCTGTACCTCATCACTCTCAGACGGTTTTTGGAAACTGAACCTCTGCAATCTGTAGGACTCCAACTCCCAAACAGTTTCTCTGCTTCATTGTAAAGTTACTAATGCTTCTGCCTGTCTGTGTTTATTTTCAAGTGGCCGTACTATGGGCAGTTTATTATTCTATTGTGCAATGCAGTGATTTTTCAAAATCCTGCATACTAAGTAGGTAGTCATACTAATTTGCGACAACAGTCTTCAGGCTAGATCCCTCAAATGAAGCACGCACGTGATGTTTGGTTTTAGAGCTGATTTTCCAAATTAAGAAACAATGGATCCCAAATGGTTTCTCTTCCTGTTGGCTCTTTGTTCTTGGCTGTACAACTGATTTGAAAATAACGTGTGTGGTGTTTTATTGTTAATCAACAAATAAAGCACGTAGAATTTAGTGCTCATATAACTGGACAACGGAACCTAAAAAATGGTACTAAATGTCTACATTCTCAATTATATCTAAGTTAATGTTGAATTGTTTGGAACTTGGACCTTGGGATATTAAAACAATCGGGGAAATTTGGAACACCCTTGATTCTGGGATCTCGCTGTACCCTGGACTGGTCCCAGTCCCCATTCTATATCCACTCACCTCTCTCCATCTCTTCTTTAGCCTGTGCTTCTGGCTCGTTTTATTACTTGGGCATTGGGATCAAGTTTTTCATGATGATTGACATTTCCTGTATATTATCACCAAAGAGCTTGAGAAATTATCTCTGAAAAAAGTTGAAACTGAACAAAAAACAGACTTCATTTAGAAAATGGCCTTTTCAGCTCCTGAATAGCTCAAGGCGGCTGTAAGATAATACTTTGCAGGAAAAGGTAACCCCAATACATTAGTTTTTGAATGATGGCTGCAAATTGAACGCTGATTTCCTAAAAACTCAATAATGTAAATTGGAGCACTTATACCAAAAGTGATCATGACAATACATTAACACTTGAAGATGCACTTTAAAAATACTTGTAAAGGATCTTGCTTTCGAAATAAAGTAACTGCATTTACAATAAAACACAAATGCTCCTTTCTGGGGCTACTTTTGCCTGGGCTGGACCAATGAGTAGAGGGGATAGAGGGGACATTGTTGATTGTCTCTGTATTATCCATTTCACCTCTCAGTGTGTTGCAGTTGTGTATTTTGGATATTATTGACTCCAGGGGTGGCCTTTATTTGGTCTAAAGCAGTCAGTATATATAATCCCAAGGGTGGGCTCACAACTCAAGTTAGACCAATCAGAGTGAAGTGGGAGCCTGTTTTGACAGTTGTAAGCAGCTCTTTCACCCTAACTGGATGGTGTGATGTGCAGCCAGTTTGGGTGAATCAGCTTTAGGTTTAAGTCAAGACGTGGAGGGCAAAGCTGAGAACCATGGTAGGAAGCTTAATCCCACTGTACCTGAACCACGTTTGATTCTGGACTCTGTGGAGCTAGGTGAGCCGACAAATTCTTCTGATTGTGTAAGCATCACAACTGAAATACTGAGACTTATCAAAATGAGCCCAATGAGGTTAGGACTGAAAAGCTTGCTTTTCCTGGTAATTCTCTCTGTTGTTATCATAGGCATTTTCCATCACACCAAGATGTCTTAATTGATTCGCTCACCAATGTCAAGTTAAATGTGGACAACTGTACTCTAATCTTGGAATGAAAAATGCCAGTGTTTTCTTGGTGATTTCCATGACTCCTCTTTCATGTCAAAATCTTAAGCATTCCATCACGTCTGCCAAAGAAACGTCAAAGAGCTCGTCAGTGTCCTAAATGATTCAATGTGTTGGTGTCACTGGGGCTGTGGCAGTAAACACAGATTTTGGCTGCCTGTTGGGGTCAGTCATGATTTTTTTAAAAGGGCACAAACATGGAGGTCAGGTTGAGCCATCTGCAACTGGGGGTGCTGCTTTTTATTTAAAACTAGACCGAAATGCTAATATAGCATCATCAGTGTCTGAGAAAGTACTTGGATACTAATGTTAATTGGCTTCCTCATCTTAGCAGACTTCCTCGTTGCTAAATCTAATGGAAAACTTTTAAGCTGTTTTCCTTGACCTCTTGGCAGCATGTCAAGTCACTGGTAAATCACTTCTTCAAGTGTTCTTACTTCTCTGCTCCTGTGGTCTCCTCTTCCTCTGCCATTTTACAATTTGTTTTCTTGGGCCCTCTTCTCACTGTGTCCCACAGGTCACGTCACCTGCTCTCATCCAGCCCTCAACCCCTCTCTGAATAGAGTACTCTAGAAACATCCATCCAGCACATTTCTGCCGTTTAAGACTAGTTCCCCGTCACTGGGAGGATGGTCCAATAGGCCCCTGCAGGATTTTCCCCATCTTCCTGTTAGTCGTCTCTCGCTACTCCCCACATTCAGCCGACACTCGAGTCTAAGTGAATCTCAATTCCGAAGGTCAATAGTAAGTTCTCGCTCCCTGCTGCTGACCTTCCACGCTGCTGTCCTCTCTGCTTGTAAGTCATTGCCTCCCCAGTATACTTTCTGGCTTGTTCTCCTGTCTTTCAAATTTCAGCTTCACGTCAGGCACTTCCTTCTGGACGCCTACCTGAGTAACTCCTCTGGCGTGTTTCCCGAGCTCCCAGCACTTATTTCTCCCTTCATAGCAATACATTTAGGTTCTTGTTTACTTAGCTTTAGCCTCCATGGCAAGTTGTGTGAGGACAGTGGCCATGTCTGTCTTGTTCAGAATATCTCCAGAGAGTAAAACTGGGCCTGGTTCAGCAAAGACACTTAGTGAATATCTGACTGACTAGATACCCTGTGCTAGGCTCTGTCTCAAATAAATTATTTGATTTTCACGATCATAATTTATGGTGTGGTTTAGTCAGTGTTTCATAGGAGCACAAAAAATGCCATGTTGAATTATATATTTTTACTAATGGATTGGCAAAAGAAGATACGGCAGGTACTCGAATAACACTGTTTCATTCAATGTTGTTTCATTAAAATGTTGATGAGACGCTGTGGGAACTTTACTCTTGTTTATATCAATTAGCCTGTGGTAAAATCAGGTTCGTTATACGTCATTTTGCTGCAGTTCCAAGAACCTATCAATGATGTTAAGTGAGGACTTAATGTATAAGGCACATTGCAAAGTGGGTGATAATCAGTATGGCAAGTGAAATGCTGAAATTCTTTGACTAGATAGGCAAGACTCTAAAAAATAGAAAGGTTCTAATAAATATTTCTTTCCCTCATCTCAAGAACATTAAAGGACACTAGAAAAATATTGTAACCCCTCCTACACACAAAAAATGAAAGAACAATTTCATTTTAAAGAGTTTTATTACAGGATGTTAATGTTCAGGACACTTCAGAGCACCTTATACTTCTAACAGATTTTTGGTACCTGGTTTTAATGTGTTACTCGAGTATTTTTCACATACTGGCTTGCAGGCAAAAGTACTACTTAGTGATGGTTTAGGAGATGTTAATTTGATTAAACAGTTTATCCTTAATAACCTGAGACATCAATCCATGGATAGCTTCTATGGTAGTTTTACAGCTGAAAAGAAAAAAAACACCACATCACATAATGTCACAAGAACCGAACTGAAAACTGTTTCAAACATGCAAGCCCGCCCCCCACAATTTCCATCCTTGCACCCCCCCCAATGATTTTCAGTTCTATTCACATTCCACAAACCACACCAATTTATAGTTTACTCTTGTGATTTTTAGCCTTCTCCATGTCTTCACTACTTACTAGCACCTTCACAAGGAATGACCATGTAAAATTTGATATAATTTTTAAGTTAATTTTGTTACTTGTCAGCAGCTTTGGGAAAAGTTCTATTTCAAAGGTGACTAAAATTATATATAACTCATATTGATTCCAATACTACATTAGAATCTGTTACTCCTTATTATTTATTACTTAGATTAACTTAAAAAATGATTTTAAAGAATCCTATACTTTTTTCCTGGAAAAAAAAATTCACAAACCTCCTCCAAATAATTAAAAATCAAAATTAGGTTAGGGGGTAAAAGAGTTCGATTTTACAATTGATAAAAAAATAAAAAGCAAAAAAACGGTAACAACCCAATACTCAGAAGAGATGCAATTCTTGTAAAGTTACGCAAAAAAGGGAAAATTCTCTACTTCTGTCCTGTTACTTTTGTCCTTCCTACTTTACTTATATAACTGGGGGCATTCCCACAATGACATTTTTTGCTTCATAAGAAATTGAGATGTAAACGTAGATAAAATTACAAATCACAGACAGAAGAGCAAAAACTCACATTCAGGGCAATTACCAAAAATAAGACCTAGTGTCAAGGAAACTGTAATTTTTATGCAGGCTGCCAGGTCTACCTGTACCTTTTGAAAACCTGTGGAAAAAGGAATGAGGTAATTCTAACCCAAGAGGGCTTCCGCTCCTAAAACGCTTCATCTTTCCTCCTCCCTTCTCTTTCCTCCCCACCAGTCTGGTTTTTTTTTAATGGATACTAAGGTTTCAGTTTATACAGATGTCAACATAGTTTTCCCTTGCTCTGTCCCTAATTATCACGTTAAAATTCAATTGTTTGTGAAAGTACGTTATGTACGTAGTCTTCCCAGGCCTGTATGCATCTGAAGAGCCACATAATTATTTCCCAAGTCATCAGAGAACATATCCTGAATTTGTTCCTAACAAATCTTGGTAGTGAAATTTGGGATACTAAAAATTACTGTACAAAGAATAGTTTCAAAAGAATTACAAGAGAGATACAATCATTGCTATGACATTTAGGGATTTAAAACTTTATAAAAACTTGAAATTTGATAAATTTAAGAACTCCTACTTTAATCCCTCAGAAGGCAATTAAGTTAGAATAGATTAGGACATTCTTTTGCCAAAGTTCCCCACCCTCCACCCCCCCAAAGATCCAGTGACTGACGGGTTTTCTTTGTTACAGCTGAACCTAGAAAAAGTGACTGGGAGTATTTTATAACGTTACCCAGCCCTTTAAGCCTTTAGTGTTCTTACCTAATATCTTCTAAATTTTCAAAGTTAAAACATGCATGTGATAACTCTTATGGGTCCCAAGAACTTCGGGTACCATTCTAAGTTATAAGTAAGTCAAACCATAAGGAATTTGAATCCTACTGTTATTTGCAAATCCCAAAACGAAGAGAGGCTCTTACCTGTCTCGCGTAGCTTTGGCAAGTTTGTCTTCTGACTTTCGGTCGTGTGTCTCTAAACCCAACATGAAACTCCCCCGTCCCAGCTGGGCTTCTGACTGTTCTAATTTTTCAGACAAATCAAAGACCTGACCAGTGGTATAGTCTGCGTTCTGTGGGGAAAACGGTACTGTGTCAGTACATGATACAAACCAACCATTCGACAATTTTAAGGTAAACTAATTTCCTTTATGTAGAACATTTCATTTACAAAGAATTCCACTATGAAACCTAAGTGAATAGTCAATGAATTAAGAAGTCAAATTAAACTAGCAAAAACTGACTCCAGAGTTTAAGCAGTGCAAGCGCAGAGTTGTCCCCCTTTTATAATTTCCAGATTAAATTAGAAATTTTTCCTTCTGACTGCTGAAATCTAATGTTTGTTACAAGGAGAGCCTTTGCCAGATCTGGGTCCAGGTTCTGCTTCTGCTGCAGAGCAGTTGGGAGCCCGTGAGAGAGCTCCTCTGTGCCTTTAAGGCTTCTGAAAAACATGGGGAGGGAGGTGGGAATTGCTACCTTACACTCTTGTGAAGATTAAGTAACATATATAAAGCTTGTAGCACTGACCAAGGCACATTGTAAAGGCTTAATAAATTGTTAGCTAAATTTGTTATTTCTTCTTGTTAAACATCCAGAATTAGTACCATGACAATGTTTTAAAAATAACATTATTTTAGCTTTCCTGTTTATAAAATTGTTATTGGAAGAAATTTGGAAAATGTAAGCAATATAAAGAAGAAACACATGCAATTCCTCCACCTAACTATAAACACAGTTATACTGCAGAGTATTAAATATATGCTGGATGCCCATATGCACACCTATATATACCTATATACTGCTGGAATATATCTATATACTGTTTTGTCTGTTTCATACTTTTTAAAAAGAAAAACTTTAGTAGTTACATACATATATACTTTACGATAATATTTAAAAAAAGATTTTTATGGGACATCTTTTTGAAAATGTGTCTAAAATACAAAACAATTATGTCCCTCTCCTCCAGGTCTGAGGCTGGAGACCTAAGCTCCTTTCCCCATCACAGGCCCCACCCTTAAACCCTATTGGGAGAATTAATTGTCTTTGTGAGGTGCTTAACCTATTATCCCTGAGAACACAAAGCAATGATCTTTGTTACTGAGAGGTGTGGCTATTCGCTTTTTTTTTTGCGTTTTTTTGTTGTTGTTGTTGTTGTTTAATGTTTCCTAATAAAAGAGAAGCGTAAAACAAACAAAAAATGTTTTAAAGATGAGTTGTGAAGTACATATTCCGTTTCTTTCCTGTATCTTCAATAGAAGAAAATGAAGATTAAATACACAACTTGGCAACAATTAGTTGTTCCACTGCTCGGTGTGTAAGACAATGTACAACAAACACAGTTCAATCAGCAAACATGAAGAGTTATTTGCCGTCATCAAAGTTACTACAGAGAGCCCTTTAAAATGCTACCAGCTTTCCCAATGATTTTATAAACTTAAGATATATTTTAAAGATGCAATTACATTCACTTTGTCTGGATCTAAATGGTTTAGGACACCAATACATGCCCCCGACCCCCGATTTGGAGAAAACCCTAAGGTTTATAGACCACTTCATATTTGGAAGATTTACTTCAAGCAATGAAAAACAGGATGGCAAAAACAATTATACTATTAAAATGTAATAAAATGATGTCAATTACATTTCAAACACACAGAGAATAAATATAGGGAACTAATTTCTTAAAATCAGAAAATAACTTTTAAAGTCATAGTAAATATGCTCAAGTGGGGTCTTTTCCCCTGAATACAATGAACCAAATAATAACAAAAAATAATTTATTGAGGCTTTATTATATGCCAGGCATTTTGGTAACTGCTCTATGTGAAGTATTTCACTTAATTCTCAATATACTTAATGATGTAGGTACTATTATCATTGAGCCCAAGAAAAGCTCTCAGTCACACTGAATAACTTTGTGAAGGTCACACACAGCTACAAAAATGGCAGAGTTGTTTTGAATAGAGTTAATTTTATTCCAAATGCTGTGGTTCTAACCATTGCTGCATTGTACTATGTGAAGTGGTCTACTGTTTCTGGCTAAGCTCTAGATAGAATAGATAGAAACTTGTTAAATAAATATCCTTCTAAGTATGTTAGGCTTTAATGATATATTGGAAAATATATTCAGTGATTGTTTTTCTTCCCTCCCTGCCATCTGCTGCACTAAGATAATGATAATCTGATTTCCTTCTGGGGCAGCTCCTTCCCTCTTCTCAGTCCCTGTGCTCCTGAAAGAGTTTCCTGTACCCCAGCCCAGTAGTGAAACACCTGGCCTTGGCCCACCACTCATGGTGTTCATTCCGTCGGCCCAGATCAGGTTTATGGATGGGCATGTGACCTACGCAAGCTCAGACACAATGAGGCTTTGCCTGGAAGTGTCTCTGTGTGTGTGTGTGAGTGTGTGTGCGCACGCCCTGATCTTCTCTTCTGAATGTGAAACTTAGGGGCTCGGAGGTCTGAAGCTAATGCTGCCATCTTGCTTTGACATGAAATCTAAAACTGAAGCCAACTGACATGAATTCAAAGCTGAGAAAAGGACCAAGACCTCATAATATTGTTTGAATGCAAGCTTAGCTGAGGCTGAACTGAGCCCTGCTCCTGGATTTTGTAGCTTACATGATTCTCTTGTTTGCTTAAGCCAGTTTGGTTGGGTCTTCTGCCCCTTGTAACCAGAGTCCTACCTGAAATACCTGACACAACACAAATCAGGATTTGTGCTTTTCTCTCTGTAAGTCTCTAAGGCGGAGGCAGATCTCACCCTCATTTTGCTACTATGTTTGCCATTTAGACTTGGTCTCAGTGGTCCACGACACATCTTTGCTTGGCCTACTACCAGAATCTGACCCCAGCCCTGCTGTCTTAGCCAAGTCAGGTACAGCCCCTTCAATAAAAAAGAGTTCGTATATTAAACAACTCATGCAGCTTAGATAAAATTCAAATGCATCCCTTGCAAGTACAGTACTTACAGTAAGCAAACTAGAGGAACTCAGTGTATTCACCCAGTATTTATTCCACAAAAGTTCAAGCAATTTGCGATCCAAAGAGGATTTGAAATATGAGACTTCTAAGGCATAATATCTATGAAAACAAAAGCACAAATTTAGTAAGTAGAAAACATATTCAACTATATCATATAAAAGTTATAGCCAAGTTTTAGTGAATTACATTTTATATCTCCTAATTAGGACCTACGCTTTTTGGAAAAGTAAACTTTAAAGTAGGTCCTTAAAGCACCTAAAAAAATTACCAATGCTTCCAAAGGTACCTAGTTTATAATCAGGGATAGCAAGAAATATTTGGTTAAATGTCTGGAAAATATATATTTTTTAAAGTAGTAAATATTTAAATATCTCACTAGGTTCTGTACATGAATGGACACAAAGAAACACAAGGGACTTCTTTACCTTAAGGTAAAGGAGTTTACCATTTACGTAGATGTGGTATGAATCCCAAAAAGTTAATGACATACGTTGACTAACAATAAGTGATGCTATAACGTAATGCATATATTAAAGCGAATCACCTACCAATTAACTGTTAGGGATAATGAGTACTCTTAGTGTTGATGGAACTGCCTGAGAACCCCCGTGAGAAGGCAGGATTTAGAGTAACCCTTACGTGAGCCCACGGTGTGGATATGCTGAGAGCAAGGAGGGCATTAGGCTGAGAGCATCAACTCACAAAAAGAAAGCCATGAAAGGAATAATAAGCCAATCAGTTTACCAGGACAGGTGAGCAAGAGCAGAAGAATTACGTGGGGGAAACCTAGAAAGCTATGTCGGGGTCTTATTGGTGGAGAACATTACATAAAAAGCTGAGAAATGTAAACTTTTATCTTCTGGGTACTTGGGACTCATGGGAGGTATTTGACAGCACAGTGATAAGGCCGCAGAGGTGCCTCAGGAAGCTGGCCATGGCAGGACGTGTTAGCGGAGCGCCTGGAGGCAAGGACGCCACAAAGGGTGCCAGTGCAGCGGGGCAGGTGTGAAAAAGACGGGCTGCGGCTCAGGGTAGTGGTGCAGGACGGACACAGGCGCACAACACCACCTGCTTGCTGACCGAATGCAGGAGTGAATGAATGAAAAAGAGGAAGAACGTAAAGACCTTGGATTAAGTGAAGGCCTTTTCAAGATCAAGATACTGGTACGTATCTGAAGACGGAAAAGACACAGCCAGTGAAATGTGAGCTCCTCTTCTGTCCTGGGTGCTCTACATACACTCTCATTTAATCTTCCCTCCAACCACACAAGGAAGGAGTTATTATTCCCATTGTACAGACAGAGAAACAGATTTAGAGAGTAAAGACCCTGCTCAAAGCCACATAGCTGGTGAGTGGTAAGGGGTGAAGGGCAGAAGCTGGGAGGCTAGATAGAAGGCTAGTGCTTAGGTTCGGGCTCCAGATGCAGGGGTTTAGGGCCAGGTGAGAAGACAGGTGGGAAGATATATTTCAGACGGTAGAAAAACACTCCTCATTGATTTAACATTTTTAAAACTTGAGATGTAATTCACATACCATCAGAGTCACTAAAGAAGTACACAGATTCAGTGGTTTTTAGTAGGGCTTCTTTAACTTGTGAAGTGAAAACATTTAAGAAGAATTTTTGCTCAGTGGAATTTGGGTACTTTGAAGGTGGCAGACGTGCTCGTGTCAGGCTGGCCCTGAATGCAACTTCTTTCAACTGTTCATTTCATTAACAGGCCAAGTATCTTGTACATTGATAAAATGCTTATGGTTGTGTGAAACGCAAATAACATATTAGATTTAAACAATTATTAATAAAAATCCAAACATTATTCAAAATTTATATATTCTTACTATTATTTTAAAATATTATGAAATATATTTTGTCTGAACCTTTTTTCTCATCTGTAAGGGGCTTGGACTGAATGATCTTTTTATGATGATTTCGGCATCAGATACATTTTGAAATTACTTACTGTTTGCAGTGTACACCAAAGTCTTCTATTTTATTAAGTGGGATAGTCTGGTACTCAGAAGGTCCTTCATCAGGAGGTTTGTAGCCCTAAATAAAAATGAAGAAAATAGAAGGTTTAAAAAAAAAAAAAAGAGTAAAAACGTATGTTTTATATGTAGCTTTCTATTTACAGAAACATTAATTATGGGGAGCTAAATATTCAACATAAGTATTCAATGTTCAATAAGTAAATAAGAAGTTATTTTGCTTATATCCTCCCTCAGCCCCACTTGGTGGCTAAAGACTGGATTTGGCTTATAGATTCATTTTTCTTGTCCTTAGGTGACGTACACTTGTGCTAATATCTATTTTAGATATCACCAAGGGCATATAGAAACTGAATAACAAAGACTGCTTTTCTAGTAAAATTAACAACATGTAGAACAAATGTATTGTCTTTTGCTAAGGACAATTTGACTGCTAATTTGTGAAAAGTATTAAATTGTTTTAGGACAAAACAAGATACTAACCATATCTTTAAAAATAAGTCAAATATTTGGAATTAAAAGAATTACACAGATTTATAATTTTAACAATTATTACCTTTGGGTATGTCCTGAAGGCTCCAAGATTCACTTTCCCTGCAGATATTGTTCTTGTTGGGTCAATCTACAAGAAAGACATATTTAGTATCTGATTCTAAAATCGTTATATACTTCCATTTGTTTAGACATTGTAAACCTAGAAATACACATGTACATATAACACACCACACACACAAACCCAAACACACACTAATTAAAAGAACCAAATTATAGGAAAAAAAATAACCAAACTAAAAAGCCATAAAAGTTCAATAAAGTAGGTAAGTACAGAAATGTCTCCTGATTAATTTAGAGGTTAGATCTTGTTATTATACGATTTAAGAATATTTGAAGATTTACTGGTCTCTTTTTCAAGTTTTTGTCCTTTTAATAGAAGAAAAATTTCTACCTTCCTCACAGTAACGTGGATTGCGTCTAGTACACTGAACATAGCAAGAGGTGCTCCAGCGATTCCTGATTTACTCAGTTAACACTGACTGAATGCCTACTATGTGCCAGGGACTGAGACACAGGTGCTGTGATCACCCTCACCTCACAGAGTAGGGGAAGAGACACAGAGAGGTTAAGTACCTTGTTTAAAGTCCCAGCTGCTAAGCGGTGGAATTCAGATTCAAACCTAGGCAGACGACACCAGAGCCTTGCTCTTACCACACAGTTTGTATTTCTCTGTGTACTTGCTCTGGTAAATCTTCATGAAGAACTTAATTAAAACTGGTTGTAAAAGTACTTACCACCACGGCTACGAATGGTTCCTGGAACTGCTGATTGAGCATCTGAGTACTAACATCAATCCCAGAGAGCCAGCAGCCATAGCCAGGGTGGCTATGGTACCAGCCAATTGCATTTTCAAGGCGGCCAACCTGACAAATGAAGAGGGCATGGGAGCTTGAGGTTCCTGTTCAATCTTAGAGACACTTATCGTTTGTCTGTTTACATAGTATTAGGGTAAAATAGTATGCAGAATAGTTCACAGTGTACGCTGCTTTCAAGGTAAAAATTGTTTTGAGTAGATAATTCATGCCCAGAGCACAAAATTAACAAGACACAAGTCCTGTAAAGTTCTTCAGTCCCCTTCCCACTTCTTTCCCCTCAACCATTCAGTTTCTCAGCCCAGATGTCACCACTATACCCAGATGCTTACACACCTATCTTCCAGAGATATTCTTTGCATATGGAGATTGATAAACACACACACAATGGCATAGTACATACAGTGTTCTACACTTCACTTTTTTCAATGAACAAAATATTCTGGGGTTTGTTCCACATTAGTAAATATACAGAGAACGACTTTTCTGTTTTTATTTTTTTTAAAGGCTGGCTAGCAGTTCATTGTATGGCTATGCCATAATTTATTTAATCAGTTTTATACTCAGAAAAATTTAGGTTATTTCCAAATTTTTAGTTTTAAACACACATCTGATTAGAATTTAAAAAAATTGTTTGAGATATAATTGACATGTAACATTATAATAGTTCAGGTGTACAACGTAATGATTTGATATATGTTGCAAAATGATCACAGTGGGTGTTAATTAACATCCATCACCACACACAGTTACAAATTTTCTTTTTCTTGTGATAAGAACTTTTAAGATACACTCTCTTGAGTATTTAATTTTTTAAAAAAATCCATGCTAAAATCATATTTTTTATATAGAAATTGTTGCCAATAACTTAAAATATAAAGTTTCACACAAAGAGGATAGTTTCAAGTTTAGAAACTTGAAAGTCACCATGAGACTCTTTAACTTGCACAGACTAAACATGATCGAACACCATTTTTACCTGCTTGGCATTTTCTATATATGCGGCCATATACTCATAGGCAGCAGCCTGAGCATTTACTCGGGTTTCAGTGCCCTCTACAGGCAAAGCAAAACTGTCCATAATGATCATGGTTTCACCGTCCACCTTTCCCAGCATCAAGCCCATCACTTCCAGGTTGCCTCCTGATCTGGCATGCATCACCATTTTCAGTAAAGCCAACGCGGAGATTTTGCAGTACTTAAAGTAATGGTGG
Source organism: Rhinolophus sinicus (assembly GCF_057876585.1). Classification (NCBI taxonomy): domain Eukaryota; kingdom Metazoa; phylum Chordata; class Mammalia; order Chiroptera; family Rhinolophidae; genus Rhinolophus; species Rhinolophus sinicus. Next base: position 13,014,336 of record NC_142507.1, on the reverse strand, counting down.
CTACAAAACAAAAGCACAGTGTAATGAACTTTCTTATATAAAGTACAATTTCAAAGGAGTTTGTGTGAAGATCATGAATATGCATTGAAGAAATTTACAGCGATGGAAGGAGGAGAGAGTGTGAAATGTGGGAAAGAAAAAAGGAAGTAGAAAAGGACAGAGTTCCTATAGGGGGATAGAAATGATGAACATGTCATAGTGCTGCCAGATAGTTCCCCTTGGGGGAAGGGAAAAGTATGAAATCATTTTTTAACATACTATTCAAGTGAAATGGGGGTATTTACATGACCGGTTCAACAGACTTGTTCTCCATTAATTTTGGAATCACCAGATCTCTGATTCTGACTGGTTGGATGGCTGTGCCCAGCTTTTCTCAGGCCTAACTAACCTTCTGGCCTAGTGGTGAAGAATGTGGCTTCTGACAGTCATCTGCCTAGGTCTGAATCCTTGCATTGCCTACTCCTAGCTGTGGCCTTGAGACAACTGCTTCGATTTCCTCATCTGCAAACAGGGATATTTCATAGAGGTTTTGTTAGGAGGAAATAAACTAAATGAAATAATGTATGTAAAGTGCTTAACTTAGTGCCTGACACATACTAAAGTTTTTAAGTGTTAGGTGTTATCAGCATTAATCTTTTATAGTACTCTCAAAGAACAGTGTGTTGAGGGTGAGGCTTCTTTTTGTAGTGTCAGCCTCAAAATTAAAAATGTAGCCCTAATAGCTTTAGTTCTACTATGATCACTATTTCAGAGTTTGTCACCTGTGGCTGGAACTAAACTACTCTTGAATAAAATTACATTTTCCACCTCAATAATGCAGCCCAAGACAGCTAGGATGAATATAATTAGAGCCACAATCAGACAGTGAACACAGCCGATAATCTCCAACTATTTAAGAGGCTACATCAACCTAAAATGCATAGCCTGCTACAGGAGTAAGCAGACAACCAGCCATTCTAACCAGTCTGTACAGAATGGTCAGTCAGTGTCTCTGAGAAGCCTTTTTAAGATGTTTGCCCACAGATGTCAATCGCAACTGAAAAACATGGAGCCCTGGTTTTGGTGTCAAGACATGAACAAAAATCTTGGCTCCTCCATTTACTGGGGAAAAGAAAAAACAAAACAAAACAAAAAACAAACAAACAAAAAACCCGGTTATTATGCCCCTAACTACATTCATTCTAGAGTCTTTAACATATTTTTATGACATCACCAATGGGCCTTATTTCCACTTTACAGATTAAAAAAATGAACATGGACAAGTAAATTTCCAAGGGCCAATCAACTAATTAGTGACAGTAGTGAGATTTGATCTTACGTCTATTGCTCAGTTTATTGCCTCAGTGCGATCATGAAATAAGTTACTTAATCGTATTTGCTAACATTATTTGCAAAAATGGAATGAAAATACAGAACTGGGTTGTCATGAGGATTAAATGACAAATGGAATGGAAATTCCTAGGTCAGTACTCACGCATATTAAGCACTCAATAAACATGGCTGGATCTGAATACTGACAGTTAAAGCTTGCCTTCTAAAAAACTGTGAGACAGATGAAGTATGGTTTTTGTTGCTGACCACCACTCTCTCTCTCTCTATTTCGACTGTGCTCTTCTTACTCTCTCCCTAACAAAATCTGCTCTCAGGAAAGGATAAATGCTGTGGGTCAAGGATCCTCAAGTTGTCATCACTGCCATGGACACAGGGATTTTGCTAAGGGGCAAAAAGCCTTAAGCTCTATTGATGCAATTTCTAGTTCATGTAAACAGGCGAAGTAACATTTTGGGAGACTGGGTAGACCCTCGTGCGTTTCTGAAATAATTACCAGCAGTCAGAAAACGATTACAGATCTCTAAAAGGTGGCTCAAAGTTAAGAGATTTCCTGGGCTGGCTCAATTTCTGAAGACAGCTGCAGCCTCCAGTCTGGGATCTGCTGAAGGTGCCAACAAGGTGTATATCGAGATAGGGAGGGTTCAAGGCAGAGTGTGTGGCATATATTACAATACGGATGTTGAAAAGTGACAACACAAATCACCGCTTGCCTTTTCCTCTTCCATCCTTCGGAGGCAAACGTGTTAAAGACACAGAAAGGGGAGACGAAGTAAACCCCAGTGGAGGGGCTTAGGCTCTACTTGAGGGTATAGAAAGTAGACCAAAATTTCTTAGGCGCATATTCTTTCTCCTCTCTGTGCATGAAAAAACAAGCTCTCCATCCCCTTCAGCTCCCACTCCCCTGGGTCTCTTACACTCCCGCCACCCCGTCCCTCCCCTGCGCTCGCCAGGGACCTCCTCACTCCTTAGTCCAGGGCTTCGCCGCCAGGATTTCTTGCTGCTGTTTCTTGTCGTATTTATAGATTTCATCGATACTCTGGGCTTCCTGCATGTTGTTGGCCAATTCCCAGGTTTTCTGGGCCATACCACTCCCGGACGCCGCCATCGCCGAGGAACCGGAGAAGTCGTCGCCTCCACAATCAAGACGCAACTTTAACCTTGCTAGGTTTCTGGGTGTGGGCCTCGGACCCTCCCCACCAAAGATGCAAACCCGTACTACCCTGTCGAGGCAGCCATGACACCTAGAACCGGAAGTGAAGTGGGTACAGACCATTCGGGGATGGAGGGGGCCCTTCGAGAAAAGACGTTATAAATAGCAGTTACATAACAGTTCGAGACAGAGGAATCTTCTTGTGGCTTAAATGAGAGCATATGAGCTTGGAAAATTATATGTGTGGATTAGGACAAACTCAGTACTTGGATATGAGAATGGTATAGCCTCCCGCACCGGAAGAAGGGCATGTTATCGTTATGCCAGAAACTGCAGTTGGCCTTCTTTGTTCGTACTGCGCAGGCTCAACCTTCGCCATATTAAAAATGTGTAGCTCCTTCAGCTGGGTTTGGGGGAAAAGCTGGTTTTTTTGGTAGCTGTAGGTACCTTAAATGAAATAGTTTGTTGAAAGACTGAAAAATAAGGATGTCCGCGGAAAAAAACTTCGATATATGTAATTCTGGGTGCTGGTGAGAAAGAAACATGGCATCTTAATGTACTTGCAGACGAATCACTGCATTTGCGCAAAATCCTAAGGGCTGGTGGTGGTTTGGCACGAGAGGGGCGTTCTCTAGCGTCCGAGGAGGCTATCGAAAGTCGTGGACTCTTATAATCATGCCCTTTGGCGTGTTTGTAAAACTTTACGTCAACATGACTTATTAGTGTTATGAAAATGTCTAGTACTCAGCTCTTATAGTTTACATTTTAATCTTCAGCATTGCTCCGTGAAACCACCTCTGTCCCCGAGGCCGAATTAATCTCAACATACTATTTGTTTTCTTACAACAGTTAATAGGCTGTTTAATTATTTGCTTGTGTTACGTTTTCTTCTTTCCCCTCTTCTCCCCCACAGCGCACTGGATTCTAACTTCTAAAGCACAGAGACCAGGTCTGTGATTCTTGTTTTATCCCTGACACCGAGCGTAGATGTTCAATACTTTTTTTATTGGCGTCGGGGAAAGGGAGATGGGAGAATAGAATAGAGAGCATCATTCTCCCGCTTCATCTTTTTTCAGTCACCCTTAGAATTTTGCATATACGGTCAGCATTGCCCCAAATGCTCCCCCCGCCCCAACTTTTCTGCCCGGGAGCTCCTATTAATCTTTAAAAACACAGCTCAAAGATCTCTGCCATTTAATGTTTCTTCCTCATCTCTGGGGTAATTCCTTCCACGGTATCTCTAAGAGTCTGTGGGTGCTTCTATAACTTACATTACATTGTAATATATTGTTTACTTCAAAGTTTGTCTTTTCACTGTAAGTTGCAGAGTGCAGGACACCCCACTCCCAGTACGGTGTGTGGCATACAGTTAAAATAAAAACATTAGAATTTTAGAATCCACATCCCTGCAAGCGGTTTTGATAAATTGATTTCGAGTTGAAGAAAATTTATCTTTAAAACTCTCTTACGAAGGAATTTAAGATAAAGGACTCCTAGTAGTTCTACTTTCCACGGAGATTTCTTTTCTAGTGGTAGCACAGGGCCATCTAGTATTGGGGTGAACTGAATATGTTGAAATTGGTAGTAAAGGCCCAGGACAAAACGTTGACCAGAGGAGTAAGACCCTGGAGAGGTCCACAGTTTTTCTCTTACTCCCACCCCTCCCTTTTTTTCTTTCCAGACTCTGACAGTTCCCAGGCCGGCTGGGACTCGGGGGGTTTGGAGGGGCTGGAAACAATTTAGCCTGGGAAACGGCTGCTATCAGTTAATAGCCCTCAGGCGGGGCAGGTGAACCCGGCGGCGGCGGCGCAGTACCCAACCTGGAGGTGGGAGAGCCCTGCGAGCGGCCGGCGACTGTACGACCTCCGGGGCGGCAGGGGGCGCCTCCGGCCGCGCGGCCTTCCCCCGAGGCCCGGTAGGGGCGGGGCCGCGCACGGCCGTTGGCTAAGGGCGGGCGGAGGGTCGGCTTAAGAGGCGGAGCCCGCGCCAGGCGGCCACCGCCGCCACTTGGGATCCTGTAGGTCCTCGCTAGAGCGCTGTGCGTCTCCCAGGACGCGAGCCCAGTCTCCCGAGTAAGCGTTCGCTGGCCGCGGGTGGGGAGCCGGCCTGGCGGGCTGTGGCGGGAGGGGCTGTCCCGGGGCGGGGATAGGGTACGGTCATGCCTACGGGCGGCGGTCTCGCGGCGGCCGGGCTGACGGCGGTGTCTGGGTTACAGGGATTCCCTGCGGGGGGAGGTCTCGTGGCCGCCGGACTAGGGGCAGTGTCCGAGTTATGGGGTTGGGGTTGGGGTATGGTGGCTGCCGGGCCGGGGACGCTGTCCAGGGTCCGGGTGGGGGTCTCGCAGCAGCCCGGCTTGGGGCAGTGCCTGGTCCCCGGGGGCGGGGTTTACCTGCGGATGGGGGTCTCGCGGCTGCCGGGCAGGCCCTGGGGCGGTGCCCTGGTTACGCGATCTTGACTCCCGGGGCCACAGCTGCAGCCGCCTTGGGTGCCGTAGAGACCTGGTTGGTTGCCTGACAACGCGTTGACGCTTTCTAGCGAGGCCGCCACCTACAGCGCGCAGACTAGCGGTGCCTTCGCTGCCCATCAGCCGGTCTCCGCTGTTACAGTAAGCCTTCCGAGCATCTTTCCTCTTCCTTGGTGCTGGTTAAGGGTTAACGTTTACTGGCTTGTGCGCCAGGCGCGGATCCCAGCGCTTTGCTTTGCAGGTGAAATTGGTTTAATCACCCAACCCTATGAACTCTGCTGTTTTCCTGGTTCCACCTGGCTTCTCGAGCTAGAACCTCTTGTAACTGCCTTGATTTTAGGATTGTTACCTGGGATTTGAATTCAGTTTTCAGTGTTAGCCACGGGTCTCATCTTTCGGGAGAGAGTGGCTCTCAAGATTATAGGGTTAAGATATTTAGCTTGGATTTCTGGGAAGACTAAATTCTAAAGCAAACCACCACCCAGTTTACAGACACTTCGGAAAATCCAAGAGCCTACCAGCAACCAACATGAGTTTGTAAAAAGACAGTTATCCTCAGAGAGGTTCTATTTTAAGTGAGAGAATAGTTTATCGTGCTGACAAACAAAAAGGAATCCCTTGGCAACCAGTAAGATGCTGGTTTTTTTTCTTGCATGTCATTCTTCTCTCTAGGAGGACACTGGTTTTTCTGGTGGTTAAATATCTGCTGAAATGCTTACCGGAGATGCAGTTTGGGGTCTCCTGCAGTACAGATGACCTTCTGGAAGGTAGCAGGTGGTTTTAGATAGGGTGATTTGAAACAGGATGCTTTCAGTACAGTTTTTCTCAAGTGAACTTTTCAGACAAATGCGATTTAACTGTTACAAACTGAGCAGATTTCAGATTACCTTTTTAACATCATTCTGACTTACGTTCTGATTGCTTTCCTGAGTGGGACACAAAGGTGTTTGAGCAAGTATTGTGGTAATTTTGTGTTACCCAAAGGCTATCTAAAGTATGCTACTCTGTGGTCACTGTTTGTGATGTGTACTAACAGGTGCTGACAGACGAATTGTGCTTTTTTATACAGGCATACCTCAGATAGTGTGAGTTTTGTTCCAGACTATTCCAATCAAGCCAGTTGTAATCTTTTTGCTGGTGGAGGGTCTTGCCTTCAATTTGTTAAAAATGCAGCATCTGTGAAGTGCAGTAAAGCAAAGTGTAACAAAACGAGGTATGCCCCGATTCACGCTCTCTGTATCCTAACTCCCACCTCCCTCTTGCCCTCCAGCAACATGGCATTTTTACTTGTTAGCAACTTTTAGGAGTAGTTTTCAAAATTTGGGTGTGCCCATGGAAATAAGTCCCTCATGTGGTTGTCATCAGCCAGGTGAAAAAGACTGAGCACCTTGTATTTGGTAGAAAGATCTCTGGATGGGTGGGAAATGAGAAAGCTTGCCCTGGTTCACCTCACCCCGCCCTCTTTCTTCTGAGGCTCTTTCCCAGGCTCCTCCCGCACTGCACCCCCATATTTTATCACTCTGCTATTCTGTCATCAGTCCTGCTTTCCCATAGTAGGCTCTCTTTTGCCAGGCAACCTCTTCTCTTATAGTTTTAATCATTTTAAAAACTGCTAAATGTTTTTTTCTAGCCTGGGCTCTATTCTGAATTCCAGACATATTTAAAATTGTTTTCTTGATACCTCCACTGGATCTTTATAGGCACCTCACACTGAATCCCTGAGCTCCAGTCCGGCAAAGCTGTGAGCCACTGTGGCAGGGGCATTATTGTGTTCAAATTCAAGGGCAAGGATTATCTTATACTTTTTACCTCCCTAGCATCTAGAACAAAGCCCTGATTTAGGAGGGCAGTTATTTTCCATTGCTGTTGCTTCCATAGTGGAAGGGGCATGTGCACTTCACTCGAAAGGGGGAAAGGATGGCAGCAACATTTTCTCCTTTCTTTGTGATTGATGAAATTGGGAGAAGGAATCAGGCATACTCAGTTATTTCTGGGGTCTCTCTGCTTTTTAGATTTGCCTAGGCTGAGCAGCATGAGTATGTTCTGGTCTGCTTATATTTCTATCTGTATGATAAGCATGAAGGGCCTAAGTTTAAGATTTAGCAGTGTTGGTTTGGATTATGACAAGCAAGTATCTATTGGTGATTTAAATCCCAGTGTACTTCGGAGGCTTTTTCAGAGGTGAGTGCTGATGTATACAAAAACTAAGAAAATATAACAAGAATTAATAAAACACCTGTGATTTATTGATTTCTAAGTGTCAGGTGGTCCATACATTTTATATGCATCATTTCGTTTTTTCTTGATGACAACTCTGGAGTAGATATTTCTATTTGACAGATGAAGAAACGGAGGCATAGAGATGTTAAGGAACATATTTGAGGTTAATCACATACAGTTAATTAGTGATGGAATTGGATTTTAAATCCAGGTCTTTCAGTTAAACTTTTCCTGAAACTCTTTATCATCTATGTTCTATGTACACAGCTACTGGGAAAAACAAACAAACCCTGGTAATACCTTGAAAAAAGCGGTGAGTAATTTTTACGTTGTAAAGGAAAATGAAGAATCCCATTTAGGTTTCTTTCAGCTGACGTTTTTTGGACCTTAATTTTTGAATTATAAATCTGCTTACTCTATTTTGTACTTAGGCTGTGCACATTAACTCAGTCTCTGATTTACTAAGTAATTCTTGAATAATTTTGTGGTTGAAATTGTTTTACGTAAGTTGTCACATGCTTTTAAGAGTAAGAAAGAGAAAAGTGGCCATGGCAGCTGGAAGCTGCCAAGCCTTTGGTGTTGCTAGGTGCTGGCCTGAGACAACTGCTTCGGCCTGGTGTTCTTTGGAAGATAAACAGTAGCACAGAATATCAACATCAGATGGGCCTGCTTTGTGTCCATGATGGATCAAGAGAAAAACAACACTACTCCATGTTGTGTCCAAACAGACAAAACATGAATGTTGTCCAAGCCACAAAATGCCAAACATCCCCTTTAATATGAGTGACTGCTGCCTCCACCAGTTACAGCTTTAGCCTCACCCTGTAGATCAGATTTTACTAAACTGTCCAATCATAGAAGTACCCTCACTTCCTGGTAGCATTCAGCCCTGAGCAAAGCTCCACCTCCTCCGAATCACCTGACACAAACACAAATCCTGTAAGTTCTTTCCAACACCCTGTTACTAAAATACTCCAGAGTTCCCCTGGTGGGCATCAAGGATGCATCTCTTGATGCTGTGAGTAATAAACCCATCTAGTTGAACTATGGTACTGTTCCTGGTGGTCTTTGTCTGGGGGGCATTGCCAGGAGAAAGCTTGGTGGTATCTTTGACTCTTCAGTTTAATAGAATATATTCTAATCAGATTAGGTAGTAGAACAAAGTTAGAAATGATTAAACATAAACTTATATCCGATAAATCTCATGGTTTAGCTTTGGCATATATTAACTCACTACCATTGTTTAAAAGTGTGTTTTATTATGGTTACTGTTGTGTAAAATCAGTTCTAGAATTTCTAATTGATGCTAAATTATTGTAGTAAAGGGAAATTGAAGTATCCATAAATTCAAGAGGAGACGTCTTTCAAAGTCTGGTTAAACAACCAAATGAACATGTTAAATTAATAATTGTTAACAGAATTATGTGAAGGCGTTAGACAGTTCAGAGTGGAAGAGACTTGTTACTAACTTTTGTTGGTTTGGAATATATTTTGCTAAAGCCACAGTTTAAAATCAGTGTTCTTTATGGAAGTAAATAGAATGAAGTTCATATTATATACCAGATTCAACTATTATCTTTCAAATAGTTAACTCGTAAATAAACATTTCTAATGTGGTCCACTTCCTGGAATTTGAGTCTTGAACTTTCCATCTGCTGGAAATTTCCGTTAGCTTGTCTTACTAGCTCCGAGTTAGCATATCTAAACCAAACCTTTCCAAACCTACCAGCTTCTTCTAACATTTCTGCTCAGGATTCCCAATTTTACTAGGATGTGAAATTTTGGTCACCAGTGGCTCCTTTCTTGCCACATATCCAATTCGTCACTAAGTTTCATGGATTTTTGAAAAATGTATTTTTAAAAAAGTTCTCTGAGGAAAGGATAGTCTTTTCCAAAAAATGGTGCTGGAATAACTATCCACACTGAACCTTGATGACCCTTACCTTATGCCATTTGCAAAATTTAACTTGAAATGCATCTTAGACTTAGACATAAGAGAGAGAACTATAAAACTTCTAAAAGAAAACATAGAAGAAAATATTTGTGATCTTGGGCTAGGCAAGAATTTCTTCCATATGACACAAAAAGCATGAATGATTAAAAATTGATGAAAAATGGATAAATTGGACTTCATAAAAATGAAAAACTTTTGCTCTTAAGAACACATCGTCATGCAGATGTTTATAGCAGCTTTATTTATAATTACCAAAACCTGGAAACAACCAAGATGTCCTTCAGTAGGTGAAGGAATGGATAAATAAACTGTGTTCCATCCAGACAATGGAATATTATTCAGCACCGAAAAGAAATGAGTTATCAAGCTATGAAAAGACAATGAAAAGCCTTAGTAATGCAAAGAAGCCAACACTGTATGATAACAACTATATGACATTTTGGAAAAGGCAAAAAACTATGGAGACAGTGAGAAGAGCAGTGGTTGCTAGGGGTTAGAGGGGAGGTGAGGATAAATAAGTGGAGCATAGGGGACTTTTAGGGAAGTGAAACTACTTTGTGTGATTCTACAATGGATACATGTCATTATACATATGTCTAAACCCACAGAATATCATCTTATGTAAACTGTGGACTTTTGGGTGATAATGATCTGTCTATTTGGGTTCGTTGATTGTAGCAAATGTACCACTCTGAGGGGAAGGTTGATGGCGGGGGAGTCTGAGCAGGGAGTATATGGTTAATCTGTACCTTCCCTTCAGTTTTGCTGTGAACTTAAAACTGCTCTAAAAAATAAAGTCTTAAAAAAGAAGACATTATCAGGAAAATGTAAAAAAACAAACCATAGCCTGGGAGAAAATATCTACAAATCATGCTTGATAAAGGACTTGTATCTACTATGTATATGTAAAAAAATCTTACAGCTCAATAATAAATGGGAAGATGATTTGAAGACATTTTGCCAACGGTTACATACTGGGGGTGCCAAAAAAAATGTATACAAATGGACTTTTTGGTCAGTGTTGGTCAAGCAGTGGTTAGCCATCATCAGAAGTGTCTGAACGCAGATGGTAACCACCTTGAGCACCTCTTGTAATTGCAGAAGTCAAATGGGACTAGTATTCATCTTTTGGTATCAGTATGAATTGAGTATTACAATTTTAATATAGTTTTCCTTTCTTAGAATGTGTATACATTTTTTTGGCCCCCTCTACAGACGACAAGCACATGAAAAGATGCTCCACATCATAGTCACTAGAGAAATGCAAGGGAAAGCCACAGTGAGACACTACTTCACACCCAACAGAATGACTCAGCTCAGAAGACCAAATAACCAAGCATTGGTGAGGATGTGTAGAAATTGCAACCCTCACTTGAGGGTTTATCCATTTTTCATCAGTTTTTAATCAATGGTTTGTGCTTTTTGTGTCTTATGTAAGAAATTTTTGCCTAGGCCAGGATCACAAATATTTTTTCTATGTTTCCTATTAGAAGCTGTATAATTTTCTCTCTTACATCTAAACCTATGATCTGTTTTGAGTTAATTTTTGCAACACTGCTGGTTGGAATGTAAATGGTACAGCCACTTTACACTTGAAATAGCTTAGCAGTTCCTCAGAATGTTAAACGTAGTTACAGAAGACTCAGCAGTTCCACTCCTAGGTATATATCAAAAAGAATTGAAAACATATGTCCACACAAAAACCTGTATACGAATGTTCATAGCAGAATTATTCATATAAATAGGCAAAAATGATAACAACCCAAACGTCCAGAAATGGGTGAATAGATAAACAAAATGTGGTATTTCCCTACAATGGAATACTACTTAGCAATAAAAAAACTACTTATTGATAGATGCAACTACAGGGATGAATCTCAGAAACATTACGTTAAGTGAAAGAAGCCAGACACAAAAGACTACATACTGTTTGACTTATTTAATAAAATTTCCAGATTAGGTAAAACTATGGAGACAGAAAACAGATTGATGGTTGCCTGAGTCGGGGGTGTTGGGAGTGAGGACTGACTACAACAGGGCATGAGAATTTTTGGGGTGATGGAAACTGTTCACGAAATGGGTGAATTTTATGGTATGTAAGTTATTCCTCAATAAAAACAACAGCTCATAGGTTTAAAAACAATTCCAGGGCTTACTGAAAACAGGAATTTGTGAATTCAGACTGATAAGCCAGTAAATACGGATGAAGGAAGGGGTCTTAGAATAAAATGGTTAAGTGCTCACTGGTAAATAAATATGCAGGAAGTGGTGGACTTGGAAAATTAGCATTTTGCAGCCATCTAGAATCAAAGAGTGGATTAGTTAAGAATCACCTATTGATGCTAAATCTCAGACATTGTGATCAGGAGCAGGATATTTGCATGGTCTGAAAATATCTCCTCACAGACCGCTTACTAGTTGCAAGGGAACAGTAGTGCAGAAATGAGACAACATCTTGACCAGGTGATCAGAACTATCATCACTAATAAAGGGCACGTGGACATTGTGTGTCTCTGATTGTTGACACTGAGAAGGACACATCCCATCTAAGTATTTCTCCTGGGAATGCGTAACCTGAATTTAATCATGGAGAAACTTCAGGCAAACCTTAAATGAAGACTATTCTATGAAAAAAGGTGGAGGGTGGCGGTGAGTGGGCTGTATTAAAAAACAACGGTGTCGTACAAGTGGAAGGCTGTGGAAATGTTCCAAATGAAAGAAGGCTAAAGAACCTTTTCCTGTGGGAGCCACCAGGTTGAGAGGAGCGTGGCTGTCTCCTGTCCCCACCATGGCGTGTATTCGTTACCTGACATCAGTATACTCTGAAAAGGGTGAGTCATCTGGCAAAAATGTTGCTTTGCCTGCTCTGTTCAAGGCTCCCATTCTACAGATATTGTGAACCCTGTTCACACCAACTCGCACGAGAACAATAGACGGCCCTGTGCTGTCAGTGGGTTAGCAGGTCATCAAGCCAGGGCTGAGACGTGGGTCCTGGCAGAGCTGTGGCTTGAATTCCCAGAGTTCAGGCCAGGGTGCTTTTGGCCAAATGTGTCGTGGGGGCCACATGTTTGCACCAACCCAAACCTGGCGCCGTGGACTCCTCAGAGTGAACACAACACAGAAGCGATATGACACCTGCTCTGCCCTGGTGGCCTCGGCCTTACCAGCGCTGGTCGTGTCTGTCCATCATATTGAGCAAGTTCCTGAACTTCTTTGGTGGTTGAAGATACAGTTGAAGCTGAAGAAGACCAAGGAGGCTGATTTGCTTCTTAAGAAGCTTAAGGCCTGGAATGATATCAAAAAAGTCTATGCCTCTCAGCGAATGAGAGCGGCAAGGGCAGAATGAGAAACTGTCATCATATCCAGTGCAGGGGACCTTGCGTCATCTATAAGGAGGACAACGACATCATCAAAGCCTTCGTAAACATCCCTGGAACTACTCTGCTTAATCTAAGCAAACTGAACATTCTGAACCTTGCTCCTGGTGGGCACGTGGGCCGTGTCTGCCTTCAGACCAAAAGTGCTTTCTGCAAGTTAGAAGGTCTGTATGGCACTCGGCGTAAAGCTGCCTCCTTGCAGAGTAGCTGCAACCTTCCCACACACAACATGCTCACTACAGACCTGAGCAGAATCTTGAAAAGCCCGGAGCTCCAAAGAGCCCCCCGAGCACCACGCAGGAAGATTCGTTGCAGATTCTTGAAGAAGAATCCACTGAAAAACCTGAGAATCACGTTGAATCTAAACCCACATGGAAAGACCATGTGCCGGGACGCCAGTCTTCACCAGGCAGCTCTGGGTGGATAAAGCAGCAGCAGCAGCAGCAGCGTGAGAAGCCAAAGCCGATGAGAAGGGGGTTCCAGGCAAGAGGCCAGCAGCTGGGAAGAAAGGAAAGAAGGCTGGTGATGTTCTGAAGCAGAATGAGTCTTTGGTGGGAAAAAGGCTGTAGCTCCCAAGAAACCAGCAGCTGAGAAGCCTGCAGAAAAGAAACCACCACAGAAGAAAAGCCTGAGGCATAAACTTAAATTTGTTTTTCTGTAAAAGTCTAGTCACTTTGCACAGCTAATTTTGAATAAAAATCTGATCAAAGAAACATGGGGGAAAAAAGGCTAAAGACACATAATAAAATGCAGTACCTAACCTAGAATGGATCCTGAACTGGAGAGAGAAAAATATGTTATAAAGGACAGTATTAGGTCAGGTGACAACACTGGAACATGGAGAGTAGATTAAAAAATCAGTGTTACTGAAGTTGATAATTGTATTGAAGTTATATAAGAGAATAATAATCTAGTTCTTAATTCACACTGAAACGTTTAGGGGTAAAGGGCCATGATATATGTAATTTACCCTTCTGAATAATTTTAGAGAAAGTTGTGTGTATAAAGAGAGAACTTGCGTGAATACCATAAGAAAGAATAAGTGATGCAAAATCTTAACTGGGGAATAGGTAAAAAGTATACAGCTGTTCTTTGTATTATTCTTATCGTAACTTTTTTGTAAGTTCAAAATTACCTTCAAATAGTTTTAAAAAACTTTTAAAAAGGTGCTTTGGCTTAAGGTTCAAAGTTATTTTTTTTGGGGGGGGGCGGTGTGTGGGGGTTGGAGGGATGTTGGTGGCTGGTTCCTATTTATTTCTTTTTCGATATTTTAAAGTATGTTACAGGTTTTTTGGAGGGAGTTGGGAGAGAAAGCAGGCAGACATTTCACTCAATCTTGTTTGAAGGTCTCAATTTGATAAATGAGATTGAATACTAAATGTCGACTAAGCCTGCATGTTAATAATTAGTCTAAAATACTCTTATATAGATATATAGCTGTGCTCATTGAGGTGGGTTTTTTGTTTTTTCTAGTATCTGCAAAATGGCTCATAATTTGGATGAATTTATTGAAGAGCAAAAAGCCAAATTGGCCAAAGATAAGGCAGAATTGGAAAGAGATCCACCATACATGGAAATGAAGGTAAAGTTAATCATTTTCTTCCAACAAAATTTCGTTAAAATTGTGTCTGAAGATTCGTCCCGTGTAAATGCAAAACAGCCTCTTCAGGTGAGAAGCCTGTTTCACGCTTTAGTTTGCCTGTGCTGGCATTCTGCCTCTGAGAGCCTGACTCTGGACAAGATTTCAGTGATTCTGCAGGCAGTTTTTCTTCTGTGGAGTTTTATCTCACAGTTTCTCCTCTTTAATTAGAGTTTTAGTTAGTACTTTATGTGGTTCATAAAATGATTAGGAGACGAGCCTTAGTACAAGGGACTTTCCGAATAGAAACAGAATAGATATAAAAGCAAGTTCTTATATTCTGTGTGGAAAAGTTCAATTTTTTAATGAATCATTATTTAAATTTTTGTTTGAAATCTACAAAAGTGAATTTACTAGAGTAGTTTCTTTTGTACACTTGTTTTTCAGAATATAAATTTATTAAAATGTTTCTCAAAGCAGTGTCTGGAAAAGCTTTCTTAAACTTTTCTGGTTTTGGTGAAAGAGTGATTCATCTACTTGGCAAATATTTATTGAGACTGCTAAGTACTGTGCTAGGCTCTGAGAATATAGCACTGATCTAGACAGAAGTCACCCCTACTTTCATGGCTCAGTTTATGTAATGAGATACAGGATGAGGATTAATCTGTGCCATATGGTCCGTTATAATGACAGTAACCATATATATTGGTTTGCCCAAGACAGTCCTGGTTTACCTGTTGTCCCAGTGTCTCATCTGGTTTAGCATCTGTCCTGGACAAAGATATCCTGGTTAAGATGATAAATAACATGGGCGCCCCAATATAAAGGGACTTCCATAGCTAACATTTATTGTGTGCTAAATATGGATGAGGCATAGTCTTAGGGGGTTCCTATGACATTGCAAATGAATCTGTGAGATAAGTACTGTTATTATTGTCGTTTTCCAAGTGAGTAAACTGTGGCATGGCGAAGTCGCATTACCTAAGTGCGACTAAAGTGATGGAGTTAGTAGGACGAGGCTTTGATCCCTGGCAACCTAAATCCTAAATCCAGTGCTTGTTCTCTTAACCACCATACTCGGTTGTCTTCCTTCCACGATACCTGCCATGTACAAGGAGTGTGCCAAGGGCTTTACATGTATTATCTCATTTAATCATAATATCTCTGGCAAGTAGATGGAATTTTTTGTTTCACAGATCAAGAAAGAAAGTGAGGCTTACAGGGGTGAAGTAATTTGTCCAGAGACACACACTGGTGGGTCAGGGTTGGAACCTTCATGCGTCCAGTTTCAAAGTCCACGCTCTTCACCACTCTCCAGTACTTAGAACTAGCTTACAGTGTAGAACTTGCAAAGAGTTATTACATTGCTTTAAATACGGCTGTGTTCTAATTTCTAATATTAAATAGTACATAAACAGTAATCTTTAAGTCTTTAAGTTCAAGTAGTTCAAGTATCACCCGCTCAGTGAGGCCTTGTGGTCTCTCCCCCATTGTTTTTGGGCCTCCTTAGCTGCTGTATATTTTCCATAGCCCCTCTCTATCACTCTCTACATATTACATAAATTGCATGTTATGTTTATGGTTTCCACAATAGTTTATAAGCTCCATGATGGCAGAGATTCTTGTATGTTTTTTTTACTCATGTATTTCCAGTGCCAGGGATAGTGCCTGGTAGAAGCTCAGTGAATATTTGTTGATGAGTGAATGAACTCAATATTAGAACAATTATTATAGTATTAAATACCTTTGGTTAATTCCTCAAACCTTACACGTAAATTTCTTCTATGACATTCTGTGTAATTTTGTCAAGTTGTTTAATAAAAGTACTGAGATAAAGTGTATATTTTATAGATGTTTTTCCCTCCCCTGCTTTTGTAAATATTATGTCTCTTTCAGGGAAAGCCATCAGAGAAGCTTTCTGAAAACAGTAAAATATTAATTTCCATGGCGAAGGAAAACATACCACCCAACAGTCAACAGGCAAAGGGCTCCTTAGGTATGTCATTAATGTGCTGAATTGATTTTAAGATATTCTTAGCAGGCTGTTGTGAAAGAGTGTTGTCTTGTCAGAAAAAAATAGGTATTTTTGGAATCCTGGTAACTTTCCTTTCTAGAATCTTACATATAATGGTATGGACTACATGTGAAATATGTGCTGAGAGCCTTGTACTGATTTTAAATGTTATTGCCTTGGTTATGATTTAAGGAAATTATAACAGTAAGTATGTATAACATAACTGAAAATTGAAAAATTTAAATGGAGAGTGTGTGTGTGTGTGTGTGTGTGTGTGTGTGTGTGTGTAGGGGGGAGAGAGGGAGAAAGAAAGTGTGGTAATTGTGGAATAAAAATGGTGGACTTGGTTTTATTTAAAAATCAAAGACATGCTTAATGAACACAATGTTATTTGGTGAAAGACCATTTTAATTCTGATAACTATATTGGACTTGTAAAGAAGTTAATACTGCAGCTATACTGATACTATGACTATGGTTTGATAGGAAAACATTTGGAAACTTTTTACCACACTTTGGCTTATTGGTAGGTATACATTCTTAGTATATGTGCTGCCGAAGCAAGCACGGTAGGTATACATTCTTTTAAAAGAAAATGTATGAATTTTTAAAAAGTGAATTATTGATGGTTGAAACTTTTTCACATAAAGGAAGTCAGATGTGATAAGTTCATTAGGTAAAGCATTCGTTCTCATGTGGACTGTTTTTCACTCCTAAATTGTTAGCTGCGTTGCATTTGTATGTCACTGGGTACAAGGAGAAACTGGCTAAGAGACTGAATAGTTAGTGGGCTCTTTTTCTCTACTAGAAAAACAGCTGAAGGTGGACATCGTACTTTTAGTATCGGATATATAGATAACACTTTCAATTCTGTTTCTCTTACAAGTTATTGGCTGATATACAGCTTTGGTGAGCTTAAGAATTATACATATTTTGGTTAAGTTCCTTAATCTCTAAGGCCCTCAGTTTCTTTCCCTGAACCATAAAGAAGTTGGATTATCTTTTAATCCTAAATTTTGATGAATCAAACATTTGATTATTTCAAGACATAGTATTTTAAAAGTTTAGTGGTAGGTTCTCTCGAGCACTAAGGTCAGTCAGAATTACTTTGAAATTCTGCGATTACAAGTTGCTTTGGACTGTGGTTCTTGGGCCTTTGCGACCTGACACAAGTTATTTAAGCTCTTTGTTTCTTCATCTTAAAAATGGCATCTACCTTAAAAGGTTATTGTGGCAATAACTGAATACATATGAAAAGATGACTGGCACGTAATTGGTGCACGATATAAATTTCTCAACCTCTTTTACATCTTTTTAAAAGTAGGTTTTTGATTTTTGAGAATTGCATTAAGAGTTATTCTTTGATTACTGCATTCACAAATGATGGAGAATTTAAAGTCGAACGTACAGACGGTGACCTCTGCCTGTTCCTTAATTGGTACCCCTGTCTTGGGCCCTCTTTTTCATTTCATATGTTCCTTGAGTGACCTCACCCGCTTACCGGGCTCTATTAACCATCAGTGTATTCGTGACTCCCATTCCGAATTTCTTTTATGATCTCCAGACCCAATTATCTCACTTCCTACTGGACATCTATACTTGAATGTCATGACCTCAGAATCGATATCTGCAAAATTGACTTTATTCCTTTCAAACTTTTGGTGCTCCAGTGAGCTGGCTGTCATCCTTGACTCCTCTCGTCCCTTGATAGCCCATTGCACGTAATTACACAAGTCCAGCGGATTCTAATGCCTAAACCTCAAATAAATTTACTTTTCCCCAAGTGCACAGACATTATTTTATGTAGGTCTCCATTGTCTCATGTAGATTTGTTTTCTAGTGTTCTTTTGTTCTACGGTCTACTTTCTCTACTAAGTCTCGGCACTGCCATTAGTATCCTTCCACGAAACAAAACTGATCACGTTAGTCTCTGCTTCAAATCCTTGAAGGGCTTCTGGTTTCCTGTGTGATCACTTTACACTTTTATCACTTTTATGAGATTGTATTGGCCATTCCTGCCTTGTGCTCCTATGGCGTCGGTACTCCCCTTGAAAAATAGTTTTGAACTTGAGCTCTCTGTTGGATCGCAATGGCATGCCAGCTTGCCTGACGTTGTGTTATTTATTGCTTACCTACCACAGTGCCTGGCTCGTCGGTGCTTAAAAAACATATTTCAAATGAATGAATGAAGGTCCTCATTGCAAAAAGAAACAATTCTCTTGGGTGTATAGAATTTAATTTTCATGGAATGTTTCTTTTATTGCCAAGTGAAGCAATAATTATTTTTGATGCACACTGGATCTTATTAAAGAATAATATATAATTTAACTAATTTTATACCTCTAATCGATATTCAGTTACTGACTTCTTGCCTGAATAATTGTGGCCCTAAAATAAGGCCAATTATATAATTTTTGATATTAAGAAAAATGTAAAATGACTTGGCAATAGAGAGTTTACTTAGGTGATCTCACCTAGCAATTATAAAACAAACTGATGATAAAGGTCAAGTTTGGAAGTTATATGTTGAATTAAAGCTGTGACACCATACTTTAATGAGTAATTAAACCTTGTAGCTATCAATAATATATAAATCGGCAATATTCATTTTAGCCAATGAAAGCAACCTATTCTTGATAGCTCATAGTACAACTATCGTGTAACACTACATTTTTATGATTTTGTAAATTCATTTGTTTGATACTGACGGTATGGATAATGCTTATCCATGTGGCTCATTTTCCACCATTTATACCTCTTACAGAAGGATTTGAGGGGCATTACAATGACTTCTGACACCAGTAGCCCAGAGTTGGTCCAAACTTCACAGGTTGAGGGCACAGTCCTCCACCAGACTTTTCTGACCTCAGACACCAGCTGCAAGGTCAGGGGTCCATAGGCCATCCTCACTTCCAACTAGCTCACTGCAAATATGGGGGTTTCCACTATCTCCTCAAGTTCGATAAGTCACTAAAATGACTCAGAACTCCGGAAAATGCTATACTTATTATTACAGTTTTATTATAGCAACGGGATACAAATCAGAACCAACCACAGGGAGAGACACACATGGCACAGTCTGGGAGGGTCCAAACATGAAGCTCTGTCAGCCTCAGTGGTACGTCACCCTCTGGCATATCAATGTGTGACAATATACAGACTATTGCCAACTGGGATGCTCATCTGAGCTTTGGTGTCCAGAGTTTTTACTAGGGTTTCCTTGTGTAAGCACGACTGATTGAATCATTCCCTGCAGGGCTCAATGCCCAGACTCCCTATTTTCCCCCTGATGTCAGGCTGATGTCAGATGGCTCTAAGGTCCACCATCTAGTCACGTGGTTGGTCCTTCTTGTGTGACCAGTCCTCATCTATGTCATCTCTTTAGCATAAATTATCTAGGGGTTCACCACGGGTCACCTCATTAGTGTAAACTGTCAGGTATGGTCGTAGGGACCTGCCATGAATAACAAAGACGCTCCCATCACTTGGAAAAGTCCAAGGATTTAAAGTTACCCCCCAGGGATCAGAGACAAAGGCTAGCCAAATTCTTTATTATACCCAGCATATACGTGGTTTAGTCCATATAAAATCATGAAATGATGTCCTTGGTAAGGAGTTTATTCAGATTGAATAAAATTATGAGTCAGCTGAAAATGATCTCTAAAAAGCGAATGACATTGTCTATCTCCTTAAGCCATAATAGGCATATTTGTGATTTTTGTTGTTGTTGTTAAACAAGTCTTTGACTTTTTTTACTAACTCATTTTCGTGTTTAATAACCATTACTGTTGAGAAGTGCTCCCATTAATTTTTTTAAATTTAGGTCTATTATATCTCAGATCATCTCCTCATCCTTTCTCTTCCTTAGATAAGTTGAGCATTTTTTTCCCTTGGAGAAGTTGAGCATTATCCCTTTGATTTTGATACTTTACAACCTGGAAGACATTTTTAATAGATGAAATAATGCAGCCAGTACTTTCAGCATTTTTTCCATATGCACATATATTTCGACTCAACTGCTTTTGAAATGTAGTTTCTGACTCAATGACGAGGAAGAGATTACTGCCCTATTTGAAGGTATTTTTTGTTTTGTGTTTTTCATTTAAGAAATGAAGAAAAAACATGCACACAGCGAAACAGTTATAAAGTACAGAAGTATATATAGCATGAAATTTTGTGATCCTCTGAAAAGGAAAAACTCAGCAGTTTTTTTGTTTCTTATGCAGGGAGAAACCTTCTTCTTCCCTAGAACATCTTTCTTTCCTGTGTGTCTCCTTCACTTTTATGTAAAACACTTCTGACACTCTGGTCACCACATATGTGGAGGTTTCCCCTCACAACAACAAGCAATTCTCGGACACCATCTGGGTGTCCTACAATTCAAATAAATTCTGGCACTGTCTACCCGAGACAGCATCAGGTCCCACAGGTTACGGCTTCAGTCCTACAAGACTACCGACTCTTTCTTAAGACACCAGTCGCAAGCTTAGGTTATCACCTGTGCTTCTGACCAACCGGCTAAAGATTGGAGGTCCGTCCCAATAACCCTCTCCATGGGTTCAATTAATTTGCTGGAGCAGCTCACGTATCTCAGGAAAATGGTTCATTTATATTTACTGGTTTATTGTAAATGGATGTGATAAAGGATATAAATGTACATCCATATGGAAGAGCTGCATAGGGTGAGGTATGCGGGACGGGGTGGAGCTTTCCAGGCCCTCTCCTGGCACCACTCTACCTCTGCGTGCTCACCAACCTGGAACCTGTCTGAACCCTGCACTTTGGGCATTTTGTGGAGGCTTCATCACCTAGGCATGATGGATCATTATCCATTTGCAGCCCTTCTCACTTCTCAAGAGAATGGGAGGTGGGGCCGACAATCCCAAGCTTCTAATCATGGCTTCATCTTTCCAGTGACCGGCTCTCATCCAGGATCCCATCCAGAGTCACCTCATTGGAACAAAAGATGTTCCTAGTTCTCTTTTTAGTTAAAAAAAAACTTTTAAAATTACAATTGACATACAACATTATATTAGTTTCAGTGTGAAACACGATATTTAGACATTTATGTAACTTACGAAGCGATCACCCTGAGAAGTTTAGTACCCATCTGACACTATATGTAGTTATTAGAATATAATTGACTTTATTCCCTATGCCATGCTTTACATACCTGTGACTATTTTGTAACTGCCAATTTGTACTTAATCCCTTCGCCTTTTCCACCCATCCCCTTAACCCCTCTCCCATCTGGCAACCGTCAGTTTGTTCTCTGATCTGTGAGTTTGTTTCTGTTGTATTTATTTATTTTGTTGTTTAGATTACACATATAAGTAAAATTATATGGTATTTGTCTTTCTCTGACTTATCTCACTTAGCATGATACCCTCTAGGTCCATCCATGTGGTTGCAAATGGCAAGGTTTCATTTTTTTTTTTGGCTGAGTAACATTCTGTTGTGTATATGTACCAGGTCTTTATCCATTCATCTGTTGATGGACATGTAGGTTGCTTCCATATCTTGGCTACTGTAAATAATGCTGCAGTGAACATAGGGATACATATATCTCTTTGAATTAATGTTTTGGATTTCTTTGGATAAATCCCCAGAAGTGGAATTGCTGGGTCACAGGGTAGTTCTATTTGTTGAGGAACCTCCATAGTGTTTTCCACAGTAGCTGTACCAGTTTACAATCCCAGCAGCAGTGCACCAGGGTTCCCTTTCTGTGTATCATTGATTGATGATAGCCATTCTTCAGGTGTGAGGTGCTATCTCGTTGAGGTTTGGTTTGCATTTTCCTGATGATTAGTGATGTTGAGCATCTTTTCATATATCTGTTGGCCATCTCTATGTCCTCTTCGGACAAATGTCTATTCAGGTCCTCTGCCCATTTTTAAATTGGATTGTTTTGGTTTTTTTTGGTATTAAGTGGTATGAGTTCCTTATATATTTTCGATATTAACCCCTTATCAGATATATCATTGACAAATACCTTTCCCATTCAGTAAGTTGTCTTTTCATTTTGTTGATGATTTCAATGTGCGAAAACTTTTTAGTTTGATGTACCCATCTGTCTAGTTTTCCCAATACCATTTATTGAAAAGACTGTCATTACCCTATTGTATATACTTGCCTCCTTTGTCATAGATTAATTGACTATAAAGGCATAAGTTTATTTCTGTCCTCTCTATTCTGTTTCATTGATCTGTGTGTTGTGTGTCTTTTTTATGCCAGATCATGCTGTTTTGATTAGTATAGCCTTGCAGTATAGTTCGATATCAAGCAGCGTGATACTTCCAACTTTGTTCTTTCTCAAGATTGCCTTGGCTGCTTGGGATCTTTTGTGGTTCCATAAAAATATTAGGATTATTTGTTGTAGATCTGGGAAAAATGTCATTGATATTTTAATAGGGATGGCATCGAATCTGTAGATTGCTTTGGGTAGTATGGACATTTGAACGATGCTAATTCTTCCTATCCATGAGCATGGTATGTGCTTCCATTTATTTATATCTTCTTCAATTTCTTTCTTCAGTGTCTTACAGTTTTCCAAGTATAGGTCTTTTATCTCTTTTGTTAAATTTATTCATAGATATTTTATTCTTTTTGATGCAATTGTAAATTGGATTGTTTTCTTAATTTCTTTTTCTGATAGTTCATTATTCGTGTATAAAAATACAATGGATTTCTGAATATTAATTTTGTATATCGTGACTTTACTGAATTCATTTATTAGTTCTAATAGTTTTTTTGTGTGTGTGTGGAATCTTTACGGTTCTCTCCATATAGTATCACATCATCTGCAAATAGTGACAGTTTTACTTCTGCCTTTCCAATTCAAATGCCTTTATTTCTTTTTCTTGTTTGATTACTCTGGCCAGGACTTCTAATACTACATTGAATAGAAGTGGTAAAAGCGGACATCTTTGTCTTGTTCCTGATCTTAGAGAAAAGGCTTTCAGCTTTTCACCATTGAGTATGATTCTACCTGTGGGCTTGTCATATGTAACCTTTATTATGTTGAGGTATGTTCCCTCTATCCCCAATTTCCTAAGAGTTTGTTTTTTTTTAATCATAAATGGATGTTGGATTTTGTCGAATGCTTTTTCTGCATCTGTTGATATTATATGATTTTTATGCTTCAGTTGTTTATGTGGTGCTTGTATCATATTACTTGATTTGCAGATATTGAATCAATCTTGCATCCCAGGAAAAAAATCCCACTTGATCATGGTGTATGATCTTTTTAAAGGAGTACTGAATTTAGTTTGCCAATATTTTGTTCCAGATTTTTACATCGGTGTTTATCTAGGACACTGGCCTATAATTTTCTTTTTTTTGTAGTGTCTTTGTCTGGTTCTAGGACTGGGGGAATGCTGGCCTTGTAAAATGAGTTTGGGAGCCTTCCTTCCTCTTCAATTTTTTGGAATAGTTTGAGAAGGGTAGGTATTATTTCTTCCTTGAATGTCTGGTAAAACTCACCTGTGAAGCCATCTGGTCCAGGGATTCTGTTTATTAGGAGTTTTTTGATTACTGTTTGATTTCATTAGTAGTTATCAGTCTGTTCAGATTTTCTGTTTTTTTACGATTCAGTCTTGGAAGATAGTATGTTGCTAGGAATTTTTCCATTTCTTCCAAGTCATCCAATTTGTTGGCATTTAATAGTTTGTAGTATTTCCTTATAATCCTTTGTTATTTCTGGGGTGTCAGTTGTCACTTCTCTTTCGTTTCTGATTTTATGTGGGCCCTCTCTCTTTTTTTGATGAGCCTGGCTAAAGGTTTATCAATTTTTTAAATCTTTTCATTGATCTTTTCTGTACTTATTTTAGACTCTATTTTGTTTATTTTTTCTTTGATCTTTATGATTTTCTTAATTTCTATTTACTTTGGGCTTTGTTTATTCTTTTGTAGTTCCTTTAGGTATAAGGTTAGATTTTTATTTGAGATTTTCCTTGTTTCTTGATATAGGCTGGTAGGTATAAATTTCTCTCTTAGAACTGCTTTGGTTGTGTCCCATAAATCTTTTTTGGGTCACTGTGTTTTCATTTTCATTTGTCTCAAAGTATTTTTTGATTTCTTCCTTGATCTCATTATTAAGCCATTCTTTGTTTAGTAGCATGTTGCTTAGCCTCCATGTGTTTGTGTGTTTTTCAGTTTTCAGTAATTGATTTCTAGTGTCATACCATTGTGATTGGAGAAGATGCTTGATATTTCAGTTTTCTTAAGTTTAGTGAGACTTTTTTTTTTGTGTCCTAACATGTGGTCTATTCTGGAAAATGTTCTATATGTATTTGAAAAGAATGTATAGTCTCCTGCTTTTGACTGAATTGTCCAAAAAATATCAAGTCCATCAGGTTAATGTGTCATTTAAGGCCACTGTTTCCTCATTGACTTTCTGTCTGGATGATATATCCATTGATATCAGTGAGATGTTAAAGTCCCCTACTATGATGTATTACCATCGACTTCTCCCCTTTATGTCCATCAATATTTGCTTTATATATATAGGTGCTCCTACCTTGGCTACATAGATGTTTACAAGAGTTGTATCCTTTTGTTGGAGTGATCCTTTTATCATTATGGAATGTCCTTCTTTGTCTCTTGTTATCACCCTCGTTTTAAAGTCGATTTTATCTGTTAGTATGGCTATCCCAGCCATTTTTCATTTTCATTTGCATGAAATATCTTTTTCCATCCCTTTACTTTCAGTCTGTGTGTGTCTTTCCATCTGAAGTGGGTCTCTTTTAGGCAGTGTATGAGTATGTATTGGTCTTTTCTTTTCTATTAATTCAGCCACCGTATAGCTTTGATTGCAGAATTTAATCCTTTTGCATTTAAAGTAATTATTGATAGGTATGTAGTTATTACCTTTTATTGTTTTCTGATTGTGTTTGTAGTTATTTTCTATTCCTTTCTTATTCTCTTGCGTGTTGATGACTTTTTATAGTGTCTTGTTTGGATTCCTTTCTCTTTATTTCTTGTGTATCTTTTGTAGATTTTTGCTTTGTCGTTACCATGAAACCTATATACCATCCTATATACCAAACTATGTTTATAGCAACCTATTTTAAGTTGATGGTTGCTTAAGTTAGAATACATTCTAAAAGCAGTGCAATTTTTGCTCACCCTTTTTATGTCTATATTTTTGTCATTTTTTTTAACTTCGTGTGTGTGTGTGTGTATGCATGCATTCCTTGATTTATTTAGTAATTACACATGATCTTCCTACTTTGCCTTTTAACCTTTGTACTAACTTTATAGTTTGTTGATTCACTGCTTGTACTAAGTGTTTGCATTTGTCAGTGAGCATTTTTTTTTTCTTTCCTGTTTTCTTTTTCACATTTTTGATCATGTCTTTTCTACTTAAAGAAGTTCCTTTAACATTTCTTGTGTACTGGTTTAGTGGTGATGAACTCCTTAGCTTACTCTTTTCTTCAAATCTCTTTATGTCTCTCCTTTGATTCTAAATGGTAGCCTTGCTGGGTAATCTTGGTTGTGGGTCCTTGCTTTTCATCACTTTTAGTGTTTTCTACCATTCCCTCCTGGCCTGCAAAGTTTCTGTTGAGAAATCAGCTGACAGTCTTATGGGAGTTCCCTTTAGGTAACTCACAGGTTTTTTCTTGCTACTTTTAAGTTTCTCTTTTGTTTTTTAACCTTTGACATTTTAATTATGATATGTCTTGGTGTGGGCCTCTTTGAGTTCTTCTTGTTTGGGAATCTCTGAGCTTCCTGGACTTGTATGTCTATTTCCTTCACCAGGTTAGGGAAGTTTTCTGTTATTGTTTCTTCAAATAGGTTTTCAATCGCTTGCTGTCTTTCTTCTCCTTCTGGTGCCCCTATGCTGCCTGTGACTCCAGCAGCCCTCCGTCTAACTGATTCAAACCCCATTGTTTTTCACAGTCAGATGTTACAGGGACTCCTTTTGGTGCCCTGGACTGGGAGCCAGCTGTGCGGCTGGGACCTCTTGCTCCTCAGGCGGGGACCTCCGCAGCCAAGATAACACTCCTGATTCTAAATGCCACACATGGGCACATGGGTGTGTGACGAGCCCATTTCAAGTTTCCTCCCCACCTACTTGTCTCATTGTGGCTTTTTAAAAAATATATCCTTACTTATAGGAGTCTGTTTAGCTTGTCTTCAGGTGGTTCTCAGTAATGGCTGTTTAGTAATTTAGTTATAATTTTGATGTGGTTGTGGGAGGAGGTAAGCACAGTGTTTTTCTATTTCGCCATCTTGACCAGCCTAGTGCTGTTATAACTTGGGAAATTACAAGGGTTTTAGTAGCTCTGTGCCAGGAACTAGGGGCAGAGATCTATCTATCTATCTATCTATCTATCTATCTATCTATCTATCTATCTATCTATCTATCATCTATCT
Organism: Rhinolophus sinicus; assembly: GCF_057876585.1. Taxonomy (NCBI): domain Eukaryota; kingdom Metazoa; phylum Chordata; class Mammalia; order Chiroptera; family Rhinolophidae; genus Rhinolophus; species Rhinolophus sinicus. Next base: position 12,987,870 of record NC_142507.1, on the reverse strand, counting down.
ATCTATCATCTATCTATCTATCATCTATCTATCTATCATCTATCTATCATCTATCTATCTATCATCTATCTATCTATCATCTATCTATCATCTATCTATCTATCATCTATCTATCTATCATCTATCTATCATCTATCTATCTATCATCTATCTATCTATCTATCTATCATCTATCTATCTATCTATCATCTATCTATCATCTATCTATCATCTATCTATCTATCATCTATCTATCATCTATCTATCTATCATCTATCTATCTATCTATCTATCTATCTATCTATCATCTATCATCTATCTATCTATCATCTATCTATCTATCATCTATCTATCATCTATCTATCTATCATCTATCTATCTATCATCTATCTATCATCTATCTATCTATCATCTATCTATCATCTATCTATCTATCATCTATCTATCTATCTATCTATCTATCATCTATCTATCTATCTATCTATCTATCTATCTATCTATCTATATTTTCTATTATCTCATACCATCCCAGTCCTGTCCTTCAGTCTCTCTTGTTAAAGCAGTTTCTTGTACATTTTCTTGAGTAGACCTTGTACCCATGGATATAGCCCTCTCTTCTTTTTCTATATATGGTAGCATACGAGGTGTGATCGAAAAATATGGTGAACGTTTACATTAAATAATTTATTATAGTAAAAGACACATTGCCATTAATCCATCTCAAAATACTCCCCTTCGCTTCAAACACACGTATCCCATCATTCTTGCCACTTTCTGAAGGAGTTCTGGAAGTCCTCTTTTGTGTCTTTCTTTCATCCTCCATCAATGACAACTCGCTGTGTCACACATCACTTCTGGTACAGCAATTTCTATCAAATAAAAACATTACAGGGTGTCCTCATCTACCTTATTCACTGGATCTGGCACCGTGCAACTACTGGCTCTTCCCCAAAGTCAAAATGACCATGAAAGGAAAATATTTTGAATCAATTCAGGACATCGAGGCAGCCACAACAGCACAACTAAAGACACTCACAAAAGAGGACTTCCAGAACGGCTTCAGAAAGTGGCAAGAACGATGGGATGAGTGTGTTCAAAGCAACGTGGAAGTGTTTTGAGGGCGCTGATGGCAATGTGTCTTTTACTGTAATAAAGCTTTTTATTTAAACATTCACTGTAGGTTTTGATCATACCTTGTAGACCCTGTTCTGCATTTGAAAATACTACTTTCGTGATTTAAATTACAGGGACATGACCATGACCTCTTGAGATGGAAAACAACCTAATGCATTTATTGCCAGACCTGGAACAGTTACTGTGTTGCTAAGGTTTCTGCTACAGATGCAAGAAAGTAGTGTGCCTGCCTTTTCTGTCTGATTATGGCAGCCAAGATTGAATGGGGTATACAGAAGATTAAAATGGGAACAGGGGAAAACATGGAGAGAGAAGTTTTGCAACTCATGAATAATGTTGTAATAAACAGTTAAGAGCCTGTTTTATTCCAAAAAAGAATCTAAAATGTGAGTTGAAAAAAAAAAAAAGTCAACCTAGACCTGGTATAAAACCTTATCCCTGGCTGAAAGGAAAATTCACTGTGTACCAAACTGATTGGTACTTGCAGTAGGTTATAGAAGGAGTCAAGTAGCAAGCACTTAGTATGTTCTACTGAAATTATTTGCTTGCTTGTTTATGGACTAGGTGCTGTACCGTTGGGCAAGGGCTTACACTTCTTTATACATTATTAACAACAGGCCTGGGACTGCCTGTCCTTAGAAAGGCCTGCTTCAAAGCTGGCCCTGGGCTAGTATCTGGAAGCTAGCTGAGTAAATGGTTTTCCGCACTGCTATAAAACTTTTCCCTAAGGGATTAGTGTGGCTCGTTGTGCAGCAACCATGTGGTTTATACAGGACACGTGCTTCCCTTTTGGGGAACCTGTGTACATGCTAGGCAGAGGGTACCTGTATGACCAGCGTCCAGTGACAGCCTTGGGCACTGAGTCTCTGATGAGCTTCCCGGGGAGGCAGCACTTCACGTGTGTTGTCACAACTTGTTGGAGGAATTGAGCACATCCTGTGTGATATGAGCACGTCCAGTGGGTGATTTGTAACAATAGCTTTATAGCTGAAGTTTGAGTACAATGTTCTCCTCAATTAAAGTAGTCACATCTCAACAGCGTACTGCTGTGTGTGTCTTTGCTAAATGGAATGAAAGGGTATGTACTGTTGTGTCTGGGCTTCTCTTGTTCAGCAGGTTTGTGAGATTCATCCATATTGTTGTATTGTAATTGTAAGTCATATACTCTTATTGCTGTGTAACATTCCATTGTGTGATCATGTCAAAATACATCTACGCTTAAAAAAATAGTCACATCTCTTAGTAAGTCATCTGCTTATGGAAAGGCCTATTATTATTTATAATTTGTCCTTTATTTTTACATAATGACTTTTTATGGTAATGTAATAATGAAAAGAAGAAACTAAGTATTCCATGGTAATTTGTTTTATAAAGTGTGTATTATGAGTGCTATGTTAGAAGGTGTATTAGTTTTAAAAAGATTGTGTATTTTAGTTTTAAATATTTTATCTAACCCAGAATCACTATAGAAACCAAATGTTTCTAACTGATGTCATTCTGAAGCATAATGTTAGAGTCAGTGGTGGTGTCCTTGCTGAAGTGACAGCACTTCAAATGGCCCTAAGGTGACACCAACACCACTAGAACTAGCAGAAGACAACTGCTCTGAATAAGTGAGTCTCACCATGTTTCTTAGCTCATTAAAGTCAACTGAGATGCACTGTTGTTTTTTTTTGTTTGTTTTGTTTTGTTTTTTATTGGTGAAGGGGAACAGGACTTTATTGGGGAACAGTGTGTACTTCCAGGACTTTCTTCCAAGTTGTTGTCCTTTCAATGTTAGTTGTGGAGGGTACTGTTCAGCTTCAAGTTGTTGTCCTTTCAGTCTTAGTTGTGGAGGGCGCAGCTCAGTTCCAGGTCCAGTTGCCGTTGCTAGTTGAAGGGGGCACAGCCCACCACCCCTTGCGGGAGTCGAACCGGCAACCTTGTGGTTGAGAGGACACGCTCCAACCAACTGAGCCATCCGAGAGCTCAGCGGCAGCTCAACTCAAGGTTCTGTGTTCAATTTTAGTTGCAGGGGGTGCTGCCCACCATCCCTTGTGGGAGTCAAGGAATTGAACTGGCAGCCTTGTGGTTGAGAGCCCACTGGCCTATGTGGGAATTGAACCAGCAGCCTTCAGAGTTAGGAGCATGGAGCTCCAACCGCCTGAGCCACCGGGCCAGCCCCCGAGATGCATTGTTAATGCACAGGTTAAAATGAACAGAATAAATTGTTCCATAAGTTCTTAGGTTTATTTCTATGACTTACCTCTAATGCCAGAAGATTGGTACCAGCTGAGAAAAATAAGAATTCAAGAGTTATTATTTTCTGTTGAGTAAACCTTAATAAAACTTTAAATCTAAATTTTAAATTCAGAAAGAAGGCATTATGTATATATATTTACTTGTCTTTTAAGACAATTATTACAAATACTATTTGAATTAATAGAAAAAGCAAATACTCATGATAAATAAAATTGAACTTAGTATGAACAGTAATTTATGTGAAAATGAAAATTTTTCTTCCTACTCTTCCACGAAAGTCCACCAAGCAAAATGGAAAAACAGTAGTAAAAACCACCTTAAACCCATGACTTTTCAGAAAGCCGTGAATTGTTCCCTGAGAGCAGCGCTGAGCAAGTTGGGAGGCATCATCCTTGCAGCATTGTTTGCTTCTCCTTGACACAATAGAGCATCCTTTGTGACTCTGACTAGAGACAGGTAACTGTGGTTACCAGTTGTTATGCTTCCTCTCTGAGCAATCAGGCTGCTGGAAGCAAAAATGAAATTCTAAGAATAGTGTGTTCTTCTTCTTTTCTCTCCTTCCTTTCTATTAGGCATTCATTCATATATTCATTCACACATTTATTCAGTGAACATTTCTGGGGTGCAGGTTGTATGTCAGGCATTATAAAATTGAATAAAGCATGGACCTGACCTCAGTTGATTATATTGTTTAGTTTTTTATTGATACTCTGTTCTGAATGTGAGAATTGAAATTGTTTCTTTAGGTTTAAATTCTGTATCATTAAAAGGTAAGGAGGGAGAGGGGTGGGGATGAGGGTAAACGGGATCAAATATATGGTGATGGAAGAACTGACTCTGGGTGGTGAGCACACAATGTGATATGTAGATAATGTATTACAGAATAGTACACATGAAACCTATGTAACTTTACTAACAATTGTCACCCCCAATAAACTTTAATTAAAATTTTTTTTTCAGTTGTAATACCAAAAAAAAAATAAAATAGTTTAGATTCCTTTGTGAGGAAAGAATGCCTTTCTAGGGTGATTTAAAATTCCAAGCATATGAAATGCTTTAGATTTTTTTGTAAGAGTGTTGGGAGCATGGGTGAGAGGTATCCTAAGGAATCCTGTTACACCCTCTTTTATCAGCAGCTAAGGAGGCTGGCATTGTTCATAAACAGAATTCTACAATGTTTATAATGGAAAATGGAATTTAGTATTGCAGAAGACTCAACATTCATTTATGTTTATGCTGCTTTGGCCTTTTTGTCCCTGAAATATTTCAGTGATGTAATAAAGCAGTGGTATGATACATTCATGATAGGTCCCTATCTTTTAGTTGCATTATGAAGAACAAGGCACAAAAATGGTGATATCCTTATCAGTCTATAAACTCTAGTCAGTTACTTCATTTATATTGCTTGTAGCTGACTCTCTAAGGAAAATTTTATTTTGTTTAGAAATGATAACTTTTTTATAGCATAGTATTACATAGTAGGACTAAGAAAAGACAGAGGGACTTCAGAAATCAAATACTGATCTGATATCTTTGTTTCTTGACACAATATTGTACTATTTAAAATATTTGAAAAGTATGTGATTTGATTGTAATAGCTTTGTTGGGATATCCTTTATATACCAGAGAGTTCATCCCTTTAAATTGTATAATTCAGTGGTTATGAGTGTATTTACAAGTCGTGCAACCATCACTATTGTCATTACCCCAAAATGTATATTGATTTTTGAACTCTGTGTAAGGAAACACTGCTTAAAATTGAAGTTTTCCTTAAAAAAATTATCCTTTTACAGAGTTTCTGTTTAGGATGATGAAAAAATTCTGGAAATGGATAGTGGTGATGGGTGCACAACATTTTGGATGAACTTAATGTCATTGAATTGTACACTTAAAAATGGTTAAAATGGTAAATTTTATATTATGTACATTTTACCACAGTAAAAATTAATGTCCATTTATGTGAAATCAGAATTGGTGGCTTCACTTGGGAAATTTCAGCCTGAACCACGCATGGCCCTAATTTTTCTCAAACCTGTTATAGCAAGGATATTTGTGTTGGTTAAAAAATCATGTTATTAATTTTCACAGACTGAAAAACACTGAAATTGTTGTCAGTATTTATTTTACAGAAATTTTGGTAGAATTAACTGAAGGAGGAAAGGTAACAGCTTTTCTTTGCTTTCGTTTTGCTGTCCTTGATAAAGCAAGATTCCAAACAGTGTAGACCCATCATCTAAAGGGGGAAGAAGTAAATATACGCACACCCACCCCACACCAGCACTATAATATAAAAGTATCTATTTATAGATGCATAAAAAGTCTCTTGAAGGAGATACGAGAAATAGTAATGTTGGTGGTTCTGGGCAGGAAGGAGAACTAAGTGGCCGGGGTTCATGGGTGGGACCATATTTTCCATTATGTGACTGTATTACCTATTGAACATTTTAAATAAAAAAATTATTATCCCGATCCCGGTCTCAGAATCAACGTGGCTGTATTGCTTCCTACTGTGCTTTGTCATAGGAGATTGTATTAAAATTGAGATTGGATTGAAAATGAGTTACATTGCTTTAAGAACTTGTTTTCTTCTTAGGAATTGATTATGGGTTAAGTTTACCACTTGGGGAAGACTATGAACGGAAGAAACATAAACTAAAAGAAGAATTGCGACAAGATTACAGACGCTATCTTACTCAGGTAAAGAGGTCTATTAATTATTGGGTCCTATGCTTCAGAAGTCATCTCCTAAATTTGTTTTCCTAAGGTTTTAGTTACATGTGTTAATTTTGGGTTTTCAGTGGTATCTAGCAATAGGGTATTATAGTGAAAGTTGAGTGACGTATATGGCATGGATAGAAAAAAAAATTGGTGCTAAGAACTGTTTTCATGGAATAACAGACTCTTTGGAGTAGGGAGGTGGATTCTAATTGTAAATGGGATTGTAAATTCTGGTTTATGTTTTCTGTCAAGTTACCATGGTTTAAGATAGCCCACTTATGATTCCCTACTCCTCTACTCCCCCCCAACCATGTGTTAAAATGACACGTGGAGTTCTGGTTGTTAATTACTTTCTTATGAGCTAAGTTTACGAAAGTTCATTTAACATATTTAACCACCAAAGTCTTGGCTTTATGATTTAATCTGATTACTTAATAGAACTCTTGTTTTAAGTATATTTTGGTAAATTATTAACAGCTAAGCTGAAGACTTAAGTTTTAAAATGCAATTTACTTTTTAGGTTATAAAATTATTTTAAACAAGTATGATGTTTCTAGTCATCCTCAAATATTCTTTGGTTTTTTACTACTTTATAATGTTTGTTCCAAATGTATAAATGGTCTCTTGCTCATTCTGATTTGCACATGGAGAGAAAGGACTCTGAGAATATGTTATCAATGGTTTGTTTCCCTTGACTTTAGGGTATTACAGAAGCAAAAAGAAAGGTAGGGTTGCCTGCACAATGTTCTCCTTCAATTTTTTTTATTATTTTTTAACATCTAGTGGCTTGCAATTATTTGCATCTATGCTATTGCTGCCCTCCCATAAGAAAAATAGCTTCTTTTGTAATTTTGAGACGTTTGAATAGTACCATTTTGTATTTTTGCTTTTGGCAAGATGGCACTCTATACATTATAATTTTCCATTAATACAATTAAGCATTCCTTTTGATTCCTGCTTTGCATTTGTTTTTGTTGCTTTCTAATGTATCCTTTAGAAATATTCTGCATCTATTGTAAGTTCATTTGTTTTTAGCATGCCAGTTTTGTTCTTCAAATTATTAATCATATTAAGTTAATAAAATAATAGAATATTCAAGATATTCTAAGATGTTTTTGAACCATGTGTTGCCAGTATTTGGATTACTTGATATTTTTGTACCCAAACCTGTGGTTTGCATTTGTAAATTTATGTGTGAAAACAAAGAGAAAATAAAAGTTTTGTAGTTTTACACACAAAACCTTTTTTAAAAAGCAGCTCACACATCCATTCATCATTCAACCAATGCTTTTTAAACACTAATCATGAAGATGAATCATGTCTTCAAGGGGCTTAGAATCTAGTTGCAGAGATAATGTACAACCCAGAAAGTAGTAACTGCCAAGGAGGATAAAGTGGTCAGGAAAGGCCTCGGTGTTATTTGGTAAGCCATTGTAGGGTAGCTAGAATTTGGTTATTCTCGAGGCGAGTGGAGGGAAGAGAGGAAGCTTTTCAGATGGAAAGTATAGAGTGAAGAAGGACGTGGAGGGTAGACTTGGGCTTCGTATGAAAGAGGCATGTTAGGTTCACCAGCCTGACCAAGTCAGAGTCTTCCTGAGAGTAGTGAGAAATAATGATGTAGATAGGACAGGGTCCAAGTAGAAAGCAGTGGGTTTTAAATTGGAATGTGTGGTAGGCAGCAAGCCTTGGCCTCCTGAAGCAGCCTGTGAGGAGCTTGGTAACTGTTTCAGGACAGTTAGTTCCGCATGTTAGAGACTCTTATCTTACTGTCCTCAATTACTGCTGTGGATTTTTCACTGATCTCCTTCCATTAATTCTCAGGCCGTTCTCTATGCTGCTTTCCAGAATGAGTCTGTCTTACCGATTTAAATACTTCAGTATCTCTTCACTGCCTTCTGGATAAAAGTTCAAATTGTTCAGGATGGCCTGCCTCCCTGGTCTTGTACCTCGTTATCCTTCCCACCCCCTCTTTATTGGGTGGGGTTTCCCTATGATAGCTACCATTTTCATTTGCGGATTTTTACTTTACTTCATAGATGTATGATTAATAAAAAGAATAGTGGTGGAAAGGGAAAGGGATCAAGGAGTGCGAATCTTTAAATTCAAAGGGATGTGAAGGAGTTTTTAGTGTTGGATTATCAAGTTGTAGAGGGGCAATAGTTCCTTAATATGAAAGGGACAATTTTGGTTGCCATCTGAGAAAGTGGAGTGAAAAGGCAAACAAGGCAAAAAGAAAATATAATATGTAGGGTAGGGGAGGTGGCTGCAATAGCTTCCTTGACCCCTGGATTATGTACACTCTACAAGTCTCCTTCTTTATGGATTTCTTGTGCCTTCCAGGCTGTCGATTACATGCATATTAAAAAAAAAATTCAAATCTTTAAATTTGGTCAAAGCGAGCCATTAAAACAAGCAACTGCCATCTTTACCATTTTCTTTACTGTTTCTAGAATGAAAGACACTTGACCATTTAACAATGCAGGAAGAACATCTTCTCAGAAGAAGAGTTGTTAAATGGAATCACTACATTTATATTTTCAGCCAGGCCTGAACCTCAAACTTTTCTCTTTGGCTGCTCATTTGACATTTTCACTTAGAAATCTAATGGGTGTCTTATGTTGAACATATATATCCAAAAGAGAACTCCAAGATTTCTGTTGTTCCCACTCTGATCCTCTAGAAACCTGGACTGCCTGTGACCAGTTCTTTTCATTTTTGTGTTGTTGTGCCGTCACTTTCTCACATACCATTATGTTTATTCTTGTCAGTTTCCCCTGCTTGAATGTAAGCCTCAGGGAGGCAGAGATTTTTATGTTTCCTTTACTGTTGAGACTCAAATGTATCAAACAGCTTGGGACATAGCAGGCACTCAATATTTATTCAATGAATGAGTGAATGACTGAAAATCAGCTTTTTGAAAAATTCACTCTATTCCCAATGTTTTAATTTTATGGAAAATTTTAAACATCATCCTGGACCTGTTTTGTGAGGGGGGCGTTACTCAGTGAAGGACTGAGGGTGCTGTATCTCTCTCTTCCCAGGGTTGGAACTATGAATGTGTTTTTTTGTACATGGATAACTCAACGAAATGATTATGTTTATAGTGTACTTTGGTGTAAACAGGTTTGAACTGGCCCAGGGATCTAGTCGTTGTCATGTTGTTTCCCTTGACAAGTAAATTCAGAGTTCCACCAACTTTCAAATTAGCTTTTGTAGCACAACTTACTCGTAAACTTAGATTTTGTGAAATTTTATTAATAACTTAGTTTTATTAATCTGTTCCCATAATGTTTTGAATATAATCCTATTAGTACCTTATATTGTAGTATTTGTTTACATGTTTGTTTCCCCAAGTGAATTGTAAATTTCTTAAATATAGGTAACATGTGCTTATCTTTGTCTTCCAACCACCTAAAAAAGTAACTGACAAATATTAGATGGTCAATAATTGCTTGTTTAGTGAATACATAAAAGTCATGGAGCTAGACAGGTTAATAAATTTTGATTAATCCTTGTAACCTACTGATGTAGATGACATTCCTGTTTTACAGACAAAGAAACTAAGGCAGAGAAGTTAAGGAATTTATTCCAGATTATATGACTACTAAGTAGCAGTACCAGAAAGTTAGGGATTGTGTATGCTTTTTACTAATCCCTTATGTTTGCTTTATAGTGTTCAAAGAGATTTTCTACTTTTTGTCTTTGATCCTTATACCAGCTTTGGTAGGTGGGCAGAGCAGATGCCATTCTCATTCTCATGAAAGTCTTTGTCAGGGAGGTTAAGTGACTTGCTCAGGGTCATACCACTGAGAAGTGTTGGGGCTGGTCCTAGAGCTGAGGTGTTTAGACTGTTGTCTAATGTTCTCTCAGCTACACTAGTTACTTACGTGTTTACTGAACAAGAAGGGAGGGACACATAAAGAAACAATGTTCATAGTTTGTATCTTCCGGCATTTTAGTAGATAGCCACTCATAATTGCAGGACAAATAGAAGACAGCGTTATTGCAGCAGGCAGATGGATATTCATGAGGAAGTGTACATTTTCCTTAATGAAAGAATAGTAGGGCATCGAAAATGAAGAATATGTGCTTAGAAGAGGAATATGAATTAAGAAGTGTCTTTTTTTCTCATGCTTTATAAAATCATCTTGAATCAATAGATTATACATGTATTATTGCACATGAAAATTAAGACCTGATTCTCCTCTTCATTGCATTGTTGATTGGAAGCAGATTCTCTTGTTTTCTAATTATGAGCTCTATAGATTTGTAGTTTCTGTCGTCATCTCCATTCATTCTTTTGCTCTGCATAATGTAATAGCTTAAAGCATCGAACCTAAAGACACATTTATGAAACACATTTTATAAAGGCAATTACGTAATATGTTTTTTTAATGTGTATATATACAGAAAAATTTTCTATCCACGAGTGAAACAGATCCATCTACTCTGGGAGTTTCTCTTCCTATTGGTGAGAGGTTATCTGCCAAGGTAGGTGGATAGAAGTAGTTATTGTGGGTAGCAGTTTTATGAGGCCTCAAAATCATGAAAGGACATGCTCCTGTAAATGCAAACAAATTACTTCATTTCCCATACTTGAATATCTATTTTTCCCCCCCAAAATCTGTGGAGTCTCTAGTGGTGCTGTTTAAAAACTTTTTTTGAAAATTACATTTGTAATGATGTAATGTGATATATTTCTTTAATATGTTGATCAACTGTATGTTCAGAATTCACTGTTCCGTAGTGGTCCCTGCGCTGTAATGTCTATGCTCTGGAACAGAGATGAGTGGATGGGAGCACACGGAGCTTCTGTGTTCTGGGGGAGGGTGTGGGGCGTTGGAGGGGGTGCATTTCTGTCCCTCCAAGTACATGGAGGCATCCTCTTTAGAGGTTTCAACAGAACACACACATTACAATAGTTTATTGTCTATGACAGTTTTACCTTTTTATGTTTAAAATACAACAAGTATCCTTCTTTAGCCTTGGGAAGGAAATGGTTAGCAGCAGGTCTTTTGGGATGGGGTGGGGGATTGGGGAAGGAAAGAAGGAAGGTAACCTGTCAAGTCCCCTTGGAAACATGCTAATGACAGACTTCTTGGCAAACACAGTCATATTTACTGGTGGGAAAGATTGATTTATGATGCTCTTAGCGGAGTGCATTTAGATTGTCTAGGGTTACTATTGGTAAACAAACCCAGAATCTGTGGATTTATGGGGCATGGCTCCTTGGAAAATGTCATCTAAGCTCTATAACTACTGGGGTGTAACATGGAGACGCTTCTTAGAGACCTCATGCTAGTCTAGACCTAAGCATGTGGTAATGCATATTTTAATGTGGCAACAAAGGGGAACTGAATTGATGGTTTATAACCTCCTGCACCCCTGTGCCTTGCGACTACTTACCTCCTTGAAATTATTAGTAAAACTTGATTCTGGGCATGATCTCTGATTTGTATGAGTCCAATTTGACTTTTAAATACTTTATCCTACAGTTAAGGTTTACATTGTCTTTTGGTGTCTATTTTAAGGAAAGGTTGAAACTTGAACGCAACAGAGAATACAATCAATTTCTCAGGGGTAAGGAAGACTCCGCTGAAAAGTTCAGACAGGCAGAAAACAGTACTGAGGTAGGTTTTGCTTTTAAAGTAAATCTTTAACAGCACAAATTGAGTATTTTGTATTTACTTGAAGATATTTTTATGTGTCAGACATTTCGTTTGGTTTTTAGATAAATATTTAAAAAATTAAGCCAAATTGAGCCAAACACAGTTTATTTAAATATTTAGTTGTGCAAATGGTTTTATCTTATGTTGAAGAACTTACTCTACTTTTTAACTAACTTCACGGGAGAGATTTAATTTTAGAGATCGGTTTTAAATGATTTTTGTTTATTTATGTCTTTTATTTATATTGACAATTTCTAGCTATATAGTTTCCAAATTTAAGGATGGTTGTTGTTACTGGGGCCAAACAATTTACCACCTTCTGTATTCTTTGTGTTAAGGAAGAATTTAATTTGAAATATTTTGAAGCAATATTTAACTGCCAAAATATGCTTAAAATATCTCTTGGGATAGGAATTTGCATTTAGTGTATCTTTTTTATAACTACTTACCCATATCAGTGTTGTCTGTTTGCTTGGTATTTATTAAGTTTCATTGAAGGATGAGTTTTCTGAAGGTTTTTTCTAAAGATAAGGTATTTCTTATGGGTGATTAAGCCTTATATTTAGAGTTGAGATGATAAATAGACTAAGCATCGTTTGAGGGTTTAATTACCTTTTAAGAAATAGCATCTCATTTAGATCTGTTCCTTTTTTTCTTTTTTAATTGACCAGCACAAGAGTCAAAGAACGAAAAAACCTATTAGTCAGGTTAAGCCTGGTTTACTTTCACAAATACAAACATCTTTGGAAAATTCAGAGGGTCCTAGGAGAGATGTCTTAACTCCTTCGGAGGCATATGAAGAGCTTCTAAACCAAAGACGACGGGAGGAGGACAGATACCGACAACTAGATGATGAAATTGAATTAAGGAATAGAAGAATCGTTAAGAAAACCAATGAAGAAGTGGGCATTTCTAATAAAAAACATCACAGGTTTGCCAGCAAGGTTGACATTCCCGATAGAAGATTTCACAGGCGTGATGAGGATCTTGTGTTTGACAGACAGTATTACAGACCAGACCAAGATCCTGAAGTAAGTGAAGAAATGGACGAGAGGTTTAGATACGAAAGTGATTTTGATAGAAGACCTTTGAGAGTGTATACAAATGACAGGTATTTACAACTTCATTTTTCTTCTCTTTTCTTGCTTAATATTACTGCTGCTACTTTGTATCATATTAGGGAGCAGTTTCATTTGATTTATATATTTAATTAATTCTAAGATGCACTCTTATATTATGTGCCACTGAGGGAAAAAAGGAATCACCCAAGTTGGGGAGAAGGGGACCCTGTCATAAAGCTGGAACACCGACAGGCAGTAAACACCTTTATTTAAAATTAAACGGGAAATAAAATTTCCCGTAGGAGGGGTCAGAAAAGAAACTTCCATATCTCAACCTCAGCACTGAGTAGAGGAGAGTTAAACAAACAAACAAACAACAAAAAACTTCCCTGAGAACTGAAATGGCAAGCCAGTACTGATTCAGGTTTGCTGTCAGAATTCATGCTGCCAGTATTGTCAAAAAACAAAACAAACAAACAAACAAACAAAAACTGGAGGTAAGAATTCCATTGTCTGACATTCATAATGTCCCTGAGTGACTGGCAGGGGAAAAATCACTCCTCCTCTGGCTAATAACTCTACTTGAGACAAGGTGATGGCCATCCCAGTTTCAGAAGTTAGAATGTGGGGAGAAAAGGACAACTTAAAATAGATGAAATACAGTTTATTACTTTAATGTTCCTATGTTCTAAGTTGTTCTATCAATACATTTCTTTGTTTTTAAGTTACTTATGAAACATTTATTTAAGTGAAATGGCACTAACTTTTTTGATCAGCTTTTCAGTTCCTTTGGATGATTGTTTTTGTAAGCTGTTTATAATTTCTTCTTATTTTTTTTTTTTTTTAACAAAAAACGGGTTTATTTTTCTGGCATAACAAGCAGCAGCAAGAGGTAGCCAGTCCACGGCTAATGCAAAGGCCATGTCACTAGTGTCACCAATGCTCAGACTCCTTCCATATTCCGACCCTGCCAACCTCGGTGTGTAGCTTCTGTTATTATGCAGATAATATGGCTGCTGACACTCCAGATAGGTCTGCATTTCAGGAGAAAACATGGAAAAGGGTCAAGAAATTGCATGCCAGCTATATCCTTCTTCTTTCTCTTGTTTTTAATCAAGAAAACAATAGCTTTCCTGAAGGCCCCTACCCCACCCCGCAGATTTCCATTTACATCTCACTTGCCAGACTACGTCTGGGTGCAAGGGATTCTGGGTAGTTAATGTTTTTAACTCTTAGGAGGGAAAAAAGGGAAAATGGATATTGGGTCAACAACTAGCTATGCCTGCTGCACTGAGAATAAATAAGAATGAATCCTCAGGACATAGTTGGGGTTTGAGAACACAGACTGGTACTAGCACCAGTATGAACTGGGATTCTATCTTCAGCTAGTTGGATAACTTGGGGGGGGGGGGGGGCAGTAGTTATCTCACCTCAGTGAACCTAAAATTTTCTCATCTGTAAGAGAAGATGGTTAATCCATATTATTTCTTAAAATTAAAAAGAAAATTCTACCATCTGTAATTCTAAGGACTTATATAACATCCATTTCTAAAATAGCAGGAAACTATGAGTGACTTTCTTGGAAGCATGAGAAACCTGTTGATTCTTTAATAAAGCTAGCGCTTTTTCAGTTCAGAATGAACCAGTGCAGTAAGTAGGAAAAAATGCTGTCTGTAGATATGTTTGATAAAGGTTATTAGTACACCAAATTCAAGTTTTCCAGAGTTAAATATGCACTTATGAATAGTTCTCTAGTACAGACACCAAGAGGCACAACTGCAGGGCTGAAGCCCATGGTATTTAAACAATTTAACAGAAATGATTGTATTGCCCTTCAAAAAGTCTTTACTAATTTATAGTCCTACCAGCAACGTACTAGAGTGCCAATTTCCCTAGCAGAAAATATATGTAAACATGAACAAATAAACAGTATTATGAATTCTTTCAGTCAATTTCTTATTTTTATTTAGTCATTTGTGTTAATACTGAAAACTTGCTATACTTCAACCTAACTTTTGATTTGGAGATAGAAATGTGGCAGGGTCCCATATTTGTCACTGCCTTTTTGACTTGAAAGGCTTAAATCTAAATTTTGAGCAGTTAATGGGACCTGTTTCATATATTAGTCCAAATAGATTACATTTTGTAGTATTTCAGGAAATTTTCTGAGACGTAATGCTGCACATTCAGTATTCTAATTAATATTGCAAAGCCTCTATGGTTCTTTGTCTTCTACTCTTTATTCTGTAGCTATTATGTGCTGCTCACCTGATCTTTTTAGTATTCACCCCGATGTAGGTAATTTGAGTGAGGATTAGAATTTTGCAATGCCAATCATAGTTATCTCTGATTTGAATCTAATTGTAGTTTAGAAAATGCTTCAAATCCTATTATGTGTTATATTTGAAAATGTTTATTTATATCGGAAGGCTGCCTAAACTAAAAGAACTCTCAGTTCTTGGTGCTGCCTTCTTTGTACTTGAGAACTTTTTTTCTAAGTTTGGAATTTCAAGAAACTTACTAAGATGGTTATTGCTTTGTTTTTTTTTCATATTTTAATCTATTGTTTTTGTAATTATACCGTGATAATTTTACATATGAACTAACAAATGAATTTCAGCCTGATTATTTGAGAACTATTTTATTTTCTTATGTGTCCCATAAACGAAATGAGTTCTTTCTCTATTATTGCCCCGAAGTAATATTTTCAGATTAAACATGAGGATGAGTGAGAGTAATTCCTGCTACACATTTCAAAGTTTTTAAAAGTATTTCTTCAAAATACAAATCATTATTATATGTTACTTCCATTTTGTTCATGCACATATCTCTAAATGTAAGGTTTTCCTTACAGAAAGACATACATCAATTGAGGTTAAAACTGAATTTCTGTATTTTAGATTTGTAGATTCCTTATTTCTAGCAAGAAAAAAATCACATCGATCATTCAGTAGTTTTTATTTAGCAGGCAGAGTGGGTTAATAGGAAAATCACTACTTGCTAGTGAAAGAGGCTAAAGAAATGTGTAATGTATAGACAAATGTGCACTTGATCTGTTTCTCTAACCATTTATTCTTAATATACTATAATTTTAACCAGAAGTTCTTGATAGAAAAATAATTATAACTGAATGTGAGAAGTATAAAATTAATTTTCCTTTGTCCTTCTAAGTTTCCCTTGTTCTCGTTTTTCTTCTAAAAGTCAGCATGTCATAAATTCTACTTTTGAGTTTTAATAATTTTTTAGTTTTATACTTTTGGCCTCAGTTTTTTTCTAAGTTAACCTATAAACTTTTCCACATACCGTAATATCTTTTTTTAATTAAATTTATTACGGTGACATTGGTTAGTAAAATTACATAGGTTTCAAGTAAGCAATTTTATAATAATGCATCATCTGTATATTGCATTGTGTGAGGAAACATTTTTCCCTACTTTAAATATGGGAAAGCTAAATCCAGAAATGATTTTACTTCCTAAACTAATCCTTAATCATTGGCACTGTTTTTAATAGATAACGAGGTGGTTAGCACTTTGCTTGACAGTTGCATTCTGTGTGTGTGTAGAGAGAGAGAGAGAGAGAGAAAGTGTGTGTGTGTGGTGTGCATATGTGTATTATTTATTTACACATATTTACTAACTTAAGTAAAATTTATAATGTTTTAGGAACTATCTAAGGTTGAATGTAACAATGTGTCTTATAATACTTTGAAATTTGTAGGCACTTTTAAAATATAGTCATCCTAGTCTTTATTATTTATTAACTTGAGCTGTAGAAGTTAATATATTACCATATTATGTTTTACTTTATAACCAATGTTAATGAGTAAAAGAAAATTTTAGCATTAAAAAATGCTGTTTTTTTAGTTTTTATGTGATTAATGCAGTTAGCACTTCTGTTTAACTCTTGATATTTGTTATTTTGTAATCTTAATTGTCATTTAATAAAATTCTGAGCTAAAACTCCAACTGAAATTAGAATCTGAAGCATAAATTTTTAGTGTAGGACATTCTAAGATATGTGCATGCCTACTATGAAAATGTAAGTGAGGAGAAATGGTTTATTAGAACATGAGTTATTTAGCTTGGTATTACTTTTTTTTTCTTATATTAGATTTTCATTTATCTTTGGAAGGACCATTTTAATATTAATTATTTTCCCCACTTTAAAGATGGGGTTGATTTTATAAAACACTGTTATTGAATTAAAGAGAATATAAAAATTGGGTAAGAACTGAAAACAATGAGAACAGTGGAGACTCACATTAATAGCTTAGTATTTTTCTTTTAACTTTTATAATCTAGAGTACCCCTAACAGCAGAATGCATTCACATTAGAGAAATTCTTTATATGAAAAGAAAAGTGGTGTAACCGTTAATATGAATTAGATGATTTCTTTTAAGTAAGGAGAAATTTGATTCTCCCTTCCTATGAGCTATATTAATCTAGGACCAACAGATGGTAAATATTTTTATAATGTGTTATTTTTTGACAGCATAACAGATGGTAAATATTTTATTTTTGTAATGTGTTAATTTTTTTACAGCATAAGCATTATGAATTTATTTCTGAAGTAGTTTGATTCTGTGGTTTTTTAAGGAAAAAAATATAAATTATTCATTATCATTTAGCAGTGTTCATTCGCATTTCAATTAGCTGAAAATACCTCTGGTTTTAAACAGTTTGCTTTTCTTCTTTAAGAGAGTAATTTTCAAAAAAAGATAAATGCATGTGTTAATTTATGGAGTGATTAAACTTGGCCTCTAGCCTATCCCTGGTTTTTTTGGCATTGAGATTTGAACCTAATAACTAGTTATTGATCCACGTCTTCAAGGAAATAGATAAAAAGCTTTTTACATTTAACCTAACCTTTAACTTTTTTTTTGATAGTAGGATGGTGAAACTATTTTACAATTATACTCTCAATCAAATATGATGTTATGTCAAAGTAAGGACATTTTTTCTTATATGAGGTCTGCCCCTTTCTGACAAAACCCAAGTAGATTGAGGTGTGTGTTAAGTGAACCTATGGTTTTAAAGCCATAGAATATTTAGATGGTTGTGGGTCACAGGGATAGTTTTAATCTGGCACTGGCTCTAAAGCCACAGCTAAACAGGACTTCTCAAGGACAAACTGGACCTACACTGAACTCCTGCACTTTGACTAGAATCAGGTTGTTGTTAAACATTTAGTGAGTTCATTACTTCTGGAAATTACCGTCTGTCAGTTGCCCCTTAATGTTGAGAGGATTGAAGAGAGAGGTGGCTGTGTTAAAACTGCGGGCTCTCACCCGTTCCTGTGTTCAGAGATGACTTCATTTATTTACCTCAGTAAAGGTTTCCAAAATAAATTGAAAGACCACCATAAATGCTGTTAAAGTGAACAGCCAGAGATAGCTGAGTCATTAAATGCTAAATTTATTACAAATATGAAAGAAACTTCAGTGAATGAAGGAAATTCCATTATAATTATAGGAATATTTTACTAGAAAATAAGTAGCTAACTTTCCAAGCTATAATTTGGCTTCATAGCTTGTTATATTCTGTTCTAGGTTGTATTTTCTTTTTCTTTTGGTTTTCTATTAGTAACTTGAAAAAAGTTTGTGGACTCTATTTGTAAATAGTAATTTTTCCCTGATTTAACAAAGTAAGCACAATCATATCAGTCATTTCATAAAACTGAATAGAATGCTTTCAGATTTTATTTTATCCTTTTTAATGAAATACATATCTCTGCTCTTTGTTGGCCTCTTAAACATTTCTCCAGTTTTAATTTTATTATGATTACTAGAGACAGAGGGGACTTCCATAATTTTTAAATAACTTTTTTCTTTAGAGAAAGGATACACTTTACTCTTTCTTTTATATGGGTTGTTTATTACGAAATCTTTGTGATTTTACCGGAGAAACCTTGACCATATACATAAATAAAATCATGTCTTAAATTTATTTAATTTAGAATAAACTATGAAAGTGTGCTTGTGGTATTTTCTTTATTAAAATATCTTTATATACATAAAAACCTGTAACACATGTTTTAGTGTAGATGCTTTGGGTTCAACTATATATGGATAGGCTAGAATTGCAAGTCCAAATGTTGTCTTTAGCCAATTTAACTGAAAAGGTAGGAAGCCACAAGCTCTTTAATAAATTTTAGAATTTTTGTATGTGTAAGTAGCCTTTAATTCTGGTTAATTCTGATTTAATCCCAAGTTGTGTTTTTAAAAATTTGTAACTTGAAATTTTTTCTATATTTGAAAACTCATGGGCATAGACACCACTGTACCACATCAACAAATTTACTTTTGTTTGTTGTATTGTGAGTTTGCAAGACCACCTCCATGTTTGGGGATTCGCTAGGAGGACTCACAGGACTTTGTATATATAGTTTTATTCCTGGCTATGATTTACTACAGTTGAAACAATATGAAGTAAAATCAGCAAAGGAAAAAGGCACATGGGACAAAGTCCAAAGGAAACCAGGTACAAGCTTCTAAAAGTTTTCTCCCAGTGGAGTTGCACAGGACGTATTTGGTTCTTCCAGCATTGCATTATGACAACCTGGGTGAAATATTGTCTACCAAGAAAGCTCATTAGAGACTCAGTGTCCAGTGTTTTTATTGGGGGCTGGTCACAGAGGCACCCTTTTCCAAATTTGTACCAAAATTCCGGACTCCCTGAAGGAATACAGATGTTCAGCGTCCCCTACATTGTTTGTACAGACAGTTTAGGCACAGTGAGCTACTCTTATCAGTTCTGGGAATGGTGGAACCCCTCCCAAAATCTGTATTCCCAGGCCAGTCAAGGGCCAGCCTTGCACATAGGCCTTTATAAGGATAGGCAATCTCAGACCGGCTCTGCTAACTCTTTTCTGCACATGTGTATTCATGTAGATCCAGTATCAATAAATCTGGTTGCCTGGCTTTGTTAAACAGATTTGAATTTGAGTTTATATGTATCTGTTTTTTAGGTGATAGAAGTAGGGAATGACACTAAAGTAATGTGTCAGTTTCAAGAAGAGATTGGACTTTAGATATAAAACCAGCTGTGTTTTGAAAAATTGAAATAAATTTGAAATTCTTATTTGCAAGAGTTTGTGGAGGGTTCTGTTGTTTTAGATATGGATGAAAAATGGAAGCCATTTATGTCATGCCAGGTCCTCGTATATTATTAAGGTTACAGTTCTGTGTAGTCATTTTTCCTTAGATGATATTGACAGTGGCTTGTGTGAAGCAAACAAATGAAGAAAGAATTTTATATGCTGGCTCTGTGGAGAATGAGAAGTCCCCTTTCTTCTGAAAATCAGCATTTTTCTTAACATGATAATGAAATCCACCTAAAATATTAAAAAATACTTTAACAGCCAGATTTCTTTCTAGTACCATGTTTCCCCGAAAATAAGACCTGGCCGGACCATCAGCTCTAATGTGTCTTTTAGAGCAAAAATTAATATAAGACCCGGTCTTATTTTACTATAAGTAAAATTTATATAAGACCGGGTCTTATTTTACTGTAAGTAAAATTTTACTATAAGTAAAGTAAGAACGGGTCTTATGTAGTGTAATATAATATAACACCAGGTCTTAAATTAATTTTTGCTCCAAAGACACCAAAAGACGCCTTAGAGCTGATGGTCCGGCCAGGTCTTATTTCTGGGGAAACACGGTAGTCCCCTTGAGAGATAGTATTGTTTGACTGCCATGTAAAGAAATGTAACTTATGAAATGCTGATTTTTAATGGATGCTGATAAATGTTGGTGCACGTAGTCATGTTTCTCTGGAATGAGATATTATTCTAAAGAAATCAATGTTTGCCAAATGGAAAAAAAATTAATTGAAAACATTTTTAAAAATTATTTTCTGAAAAGGATTTTGAAGAAGGAAATAAAAAACATTCTAATCTTTTTTCTTGTTGTGACCTTGTAAGTAAACTATCATTTTCTACCCATGCATCAGCCTGTTTGTTATCATGTTTTCGATGCACCTATTGCTAATTATTTATTCTGTCATGTGATTTACACTGTTAGCAAATGTTACGGCTTGCCACATTTGATTAAAACAAATGTTAAGTATGCTGCTATATTTTAAGTTATAAATGTTTGTCTGTGCAGTGAAATAATTCCCAGAATTTATGAATTTTGATAAAAAAGTGATCTCATTTTGAAATTTGACTATAATCTTCATGAGGGCAAGGACCATATCCCTATACCCCGTGCTTAGAATAGTACTTGGCATGTAGTAGGTGCTAAATAAATATTCTTTGAATAAGGGAATGATAAAATGTCTTAGGATATGCATAATTTTCCAGTTAAAATTTATAAAGTTACATTGAAACAATTTATAATAACCTCCTTTTCTTTTAAAGACTACGGAACTCTTAAGTGTCTCTTACTAACCAGCAGATCTTACTTGAATCAGATCTCATTCGAATTAATTTTGGAACGTATTACAGGGAAACTTCATTTTTGACTTCATGTTCCCTTTACTATTTCCAACATCAAATGTAAAAACACCAAAGAGATATAAGAAGGTCCACTGTGTGTGGAACAAGCTCTATAAGCTGATGTGTTTTTAAGGCTGTTCGGGAACAGACGAGGGAACGAGCTTGCCATGGAGCATGGTGGTGATGTCACAGAGCAATCAAACATACGAATTTCATCTGCTGGAGAAAAAAGGTATAGTCTGGAATATCAATCCTGCCTGTAGTCATCATGACATTGTGAAGCAGCACCTACTAAAACTGGCTTAGTGGAAAAGTCGAAAGGTGTAGTGTATTAACAGCCTTCGTTGTTAGTGAGAAGGAAATTAAAGGGAAAAGGGGGCGTGGCGGAGAGTTGTGTTAAATGAAAATTTCTAGTTCTTCACAGCATTCTTTTGAAGAGCAAATTTTGATTATAAAATCTGCCAAGGTTCTGAGTAAGTCACTATCATGATAAAGTATTAATATATAAATTTGTTTGAAGTAATGAAAGGAGAAATAAGCATGGAATTTAATGCACTAATAATCTTTTTTATAATATCTCGGAGTTATGGGGGTAATGTAACTTGACTGGAGATAAATTGGAACTGTTCCTGCGATGTGAGTTTTCCTTTCAAAACTTTGTTTTTGATTTTCAGCTCATTGAGTAGATAACTTTTATAATTACGTTGTAAAATTAGTGCTCATACATAATTCTGCCATGTTGAAGAGAAAGAAAATTATATGTATTTTATATGCGTGTTATCTTTACAGTTTTTATCATTTGGTGACTTTCTTGTATCATACACAAGAATAAATGGTTCTGAATCTATAGTATATAATGAAGATACTGTCATGTGTCAAGAAAGGTGTCTATTTTCTTTGAAGAAAAGTAATTTATAAAAGTGCTTGAGATAGGAGTACTTGATGTGTGGGTCTAATTAATGAAGGTTTCTTTGAGGAAGTTGTTTTTCAAGGACGGAATCTTAGGGATGATCTTTTTTCCCAAGTGTGTGCATACGTACCACCTTTCTCTGTTTTTTCGCTTTTTGTTTTTTGTTTCTTTGTTTTTTTTAAGCATTTATGTATACTTATATTCGTTTTCTTTACCGAAGTAACTGTTCTTATGCAGAAAAAAATGATTTTATTGGGTATCTATAGAGCCAATGAAGCAATCTGAAGAAAAAGGTTCTGTATAGAGAGCCTGAATGCATTGGGGTCCCACTGTATAAAGAGATAAAATGCCATGATTTTTCCTAACATTATGTTACTATTATAATAGCCATACTTTGAAAGGCCAATAACTCAAACCTACATTTTACTCTAAATTTTTGTTTCTTGAAAATTATTTGGTTTCTAATTCTTTTTGTTTTTGTTTCAGTGCTCAAGACAATGAACCATCCAGATCTACTAACCGAGAGATGTGTAGTCCTTTTGCGGGGATGCTCTTTGGTATGTACACAACTTCCAGTTGGTTAGACTTTTTCAGAGTGCTTTATAAAAGGTGTTTAGTGAGAGCTCAGTGTTGTAATTAATACTACTTATAGTGATAATAGAAAACATTTATCTGGTGCCTACTTTGTGGTACAGAATGCTAAGCATTTAACATGTGTTATATAGCTCTAATTTTAGAGCTAAGTAACTTTTATTTAGCGATGAGTTTTCAATATATGATAAATGCAATATTAATTTCAATAATAAGCTTTTAATTTCATACTTTAGTAGCACTTTATTGTAGTGTGACTATTTCTTATATTCTGTTTTATATGTGATAGTGTTTTTTTCTTCATTGTTTTTCTTTAGCGAGCAAAAAACTGCCTTATATTTTAGTTTAATTCCCTTGAACTATAAACCTTTTTATTTTTTCATAAACATTCTTTGCCATGGTGTTTCCAAGTAGTTTCTGAGGTGTTTTGTTCAAATCATGATCATAATCCACATTTTCTCTTTATTTTTATCAGAAATGAAGGACATTGCTTAAGATAAGCATGTTGATTTGTTATCTTGTCACAATTTAATTTTATAAACAGTGTAAAGAGAGCCTTATTTCCTGTGTGTAACTTTAAATAGAAAAGAGGTCTGTTCTTTGTAAAAACTATTAGAAAAAATTACTTGAAATTTGGTTTTAGTGAAGTATTTGAGAAAATTGTATAATAGGTTAGGTTCATTCAAACTAAAAACAGTCAGTATTTAAATCTTGGCTTAGAGGCATATAATTGCATGATATTCTCCAGCCTTAGTTTCTTTGAAAAAATGGTTATTGTGACAAAAATGGCATAGTACCTAGTGTTTTGTTCTAGTGTAATCACTTTAAGTGAGAATTGACCAATTTAACCTATCAGTAGGTGAGCATAAAGGCTTCATTCTTATGATGTATTTTGTTAAACATGATCAAAAATTGGAGAAGTAGCTTTCTGTGTTGAGAGCCTACTGACAAATAATTTTATCAATAAATTGAAATTTTAAAGATGAATGGTAGGAACTTATCATTAATGCAATCCAGGAATTATGGATGAATATCTGATGAGATAATAGACTCTAATGTTGAAACAAACTATTCAAGCCATTTAATCCATTGGTTTATCTCTTATGCTTATCTATTATTTCCCGAGTCTATATTTGTGCATACCCATAGGAAATTTCCTCTCCAGAAACAGCGCATTCCATCTTTAGGTGGCTCTGGTTATTATAATATTATTTCAGTTGAACTGAAATTTATCTTCCTATAATTTTGCCCCAAAGATCTCATTTGGAGCTCTTTGCTTTATTTAAACAAATTAAGACCATTCACTACTTCGAGCAAAAATTATATATTGTGGGGTTTATAACAGAACCATGGGTTAGTTGCAAGTATGTTTTAAAATTGTTGGTTACTGACTGTTTAATTTCCCTAATGGTGAGAAAAATAATACGTATAATTTCAATTATTTCAAATTTGATTTTTTTAAATAAAAGTTTTTAATGCCTCCGAATAGTGTCTCGATGCACGTTTAGTGTGTACTTGAAAGAATGTGCATTGTGTGGTTGTTGAGTGTAGTCGTTTATAAATATCAGTTAAGTCAATGGTTGATAGTAATGTTCACGTTTTATACATCCTTAATGATTTTTAACTGTTCTTCCACCAGTTGCTTCAAGAGAAGTGTTAGTTCTCTGACTGCCTTATTCTTAGTGGGAGGCCTGGAGTGCTGGCTGGCTCTTCTCAGTGTTCCTGCACCTTCCTCAGGTCCCAGCGAGGCCTGCGTGCCCCCGCCAGAGAGTGTTGCTCTCCCCGCATCTCTCCTTCCTCTGCAGGAGATGGCTGTCGCTTGTTCCTTGGATCAAGGCTGACCCTGCACATCTGGTTCTCAGACAGCGGGCTCTTCCGCTGTTCCTGCCCCTCCCCAGGGTGGTGGCCGAACTCTTCACTGTCTGTGGAGAGTTTTGTGTGAGAATCTCCTGTCCTTCCGCTAACAGTAACAGATCTTTGCTTTGTATGTGGTGTAGAATGCTGGGTCCGAGCAGGTTTCTGCCCTTGAGCAAGTGGATTACAGCTCGCTATTGCTTTTTGTGAGAAGAGTCTGGAACTCAGGCAGTGTTTCTGGGACTCAGAAGAGTCTCTTTCAGGTCTCCTGTGTTGCCCCATCTTCCAGTCTCTCCTGAGCATTCTGGTGAGGGGGGGCAATTGAGGGCAGATTCCTTTGGTGTCTGGGTGTCCAGTGAGTCTACACGTTATGCCAGCGCCCACAGAGCCTTAAACAATTCTTGACATTTTAGCCATTTTCTTCTTACCTGCTTTTAAGGCAGCTGCCTGTTTCTGCATGTTCTAGCAAAGGTAAAACACCCATCTCTCTTTGGATTGGTTTTTATACCCTTTGAAATCAGTTTACCTGTTTGCTTGTTACCTCAGCTCTCTGATCGGCTTTTTAAAAGTTATGATCTTTGTAGATGACTGAGCTTTTTTCCATTGTACAGTCTGAGCGATTTTATGGCTTTCTACTTGCTAAGCAGAAGCAGGAATCTCTGTTTGGTTCTTTATAATAGCTTCCGTTTTCTCCTCGTGTTATTCCTCTTTACTGAAATACTTGGGTATAGTGATGGTAGCTATTTTAGCATCCTTGTTTGTTGTTCCATCATTTCTGTTGTTTATGTGGCTTTTCTATTGACTAATGTTTCTAATGGTCATGGGTCACTGTATTAGTTTTCTGTTGCCACATCACAGATTAGCACAAATTTAGTGGTTCAAAACATCCCACATTATCTCAGTTTCTGTGGGTCAGGAGCTTAGTTGGCTCTTCTGCTGAGGGTCACACAAGGCTGTAATCCAGGTTTCAGTCAGGATGGAGGCTTAAGTGGGAAGCCTCTACTTCCAAGCCCACTCAGATTGCTGGCAGAAGTCACTTCCTTGTGGCTGTGTTACTAAGGGACCTGGCTTCTTACTGGATCGTTGGCTGAAGGCCTCCCACACATCCTAGAGGCCAAATGCTGTTTCTTGCTGAGTGGGCTTCCTCACCCTGGCTGCTCACTTTATCATGTCAGTAAGGAGACTCTCTAAACTCAGGGAGGGCTTTTACCTGATGATAAGATCAGGCCCACCCAAGAGAATCTCCCTTTTGATTAATTCAAAATTGATTTGGTACCTTAATTACATCTGCAAATTCCTTTCACCTTTGCCATATTCTGTTGGTGAGAAGGAAGTCATAGGTCCTGCCACATTCAAGGGAAGGGGTTTATACAGGGAGCCAGCACCAGAAGGCAGGGAACATAGGATCTCAGAATTTTGCCCCCACAGTTACGTTTTTCTGTAACTTAAGGATCAATCTTTGTGAGGCCTTATTTTAAGCTTAGCTAGGGATATGTAGGGTAACCTTCCTTCCAGGGGTCGTTCAGCCTTACTACTACAGAGTGACCTGAAGACCCCAGGGGATCACTGAGAACTTCACTTTGTCTGGTATGAGCTTGAATTTCTCTCCACTTTGCTTGAGGTCTGAGAATTGTTCCATTCTCATGTCCTCCACAGTTTTTTTTTCCCCAGCTAATGGGATTTCACTCTGTGTGTGCACAGTAAAGTCAGAAGGGATCCCTCTGTGGATTTCTAAACCTCTTTCTTTTTTTCTTTCTTTTTTTTTTTTAAGGAGGGCACAGCTCACTGTGTCGCATGCGGGGATCCAACCGGCAACCTTGGTGTTATTAGCACCGCGCTCTAACCAACTAAGCTAACCGGCCACCCTTCTAAAGCTCTTTTTATGCTTCTTTTGGGACCTTTGCCCTAAACTGCTGGCATTTTAGCCTTCCTGAAATTTTGATCTTTATTTGCTCCATTTAGCTCAGTTCCCAGCTTGGTTTGGGCTCTCCCTCCCTGTACCTGTATTTGGAATTTGCTTTGGGCAGACACGGGGTGCTTAAAGGGCTCACCTCATTCATCTTTCTTCCCTCAGGTATTATAGTCCTGTACTGTCTGATGCCCATTGTCTGAAAAAGTTATTTCATATATTTTTGCCTTCTTTTATTGATTTTTTTTCATGGTGGGAGGTTAAGTTCTGTGCTTGATACGCCATCATGATCAAAAGCAGAATGGCTATATCTACTTTGATTATAAAGTATTATTATTAACCTTACGTAATTCATATTCTCCCCCTAGGGGAGCTCCACTCTTGCTGACATCTATGCTTAGTGGACGAACTCTGTGTGACCACTGATGGTTGCGCCACTAATAAGTTGGGGGAGACATTGCTGGTTCAGTGCCTTTTTGATACCCTGTGATTTGTTAGTATTCCAGATCATGCGTGTCTAGATTAAGAGGTCGTTTTGTGTCATTAACATACGCAGTAATAATCTTCTGTGGATCCAAAATGTTTGCCCAACTGGATTTTCACATAAGTGATACCAGGGTGAGGTGTGTGTGTGTGTTCTGTAGAATTGAGGTAGCCAGTGAAGTTTTTTGAGCAGGGTGCCAGTGTGATTCGTGTTGTATTTTAAGACAGTCTTACGTAAGTGTGCTGGATGGATTGAAGCAGGGAGAGGGGGAGCTCGGGAGACTAGTTAGGAGGTTATTGCTGCGATCCAGGTGAAATGTGGACAGGCCCTAACCCAGGTGAATGGCTGTGAGAATAGAAAAGAGGGTCCTTGTGTGGAGAGAATGAGAGAGGAGGAGCAGTCAAAATTTCAGTGAGATTTTGAGGCTTGTTCATCGGGCTATTAACAGAAAACAAAGAGGGACAGTTGCTTTTGAGATGTTCATTTTGGATGCACTTGTTAAATTCAAGGGGCTTGTGGGAGATAATAGTGGAGGTGATATCCCAATTATTGGAAACATGAAGACGGGGATTAGAGCATTCTCTTATTTAAGATGCTTTTGGACTAAAGGTAGAGGTTTGGAAAGGATTAATGTGTCATATTTGATACAGAGTAGATATTCATAAATGATGAAATTAATTGTTGAAGAGGTAGTGATACATATTATTTTACTTTATATATTTCCGGCTTATGCAGTAATTATGATATAGTTATTAAAGATGGAGGTTTAAATATATTTGAGTTTCTAGCTGCATATGTGCTCAAGAGTTAAGATGACATTTTTTTCATTTTCTAGGAAGTGAAGATCGAGAACGTATTCAGAGAAGGAAAGAGAAATACAGATTAGAACTATTGGAACAAATGGCTGAACAACAGAAGAACAAGAGACGGTAATGAAAGGTTTGCATTTAAAAAGAGATGTTTTGAATTTAAAATGCATTTGTGAAAATGACATGGTGGTAACTATTACATAGTAAAATAAGGGGATATTTTTCTTAATGTGACTTTATATTTGTAAATCACTTCGATTTCAATCTGAACATTGTAAATGAGGGTAAATAAACACTATGAGAGTGGTCATTTTCTTTGTCAGAGGTAACAAATGAGAGTATATATTCTGTAACAGGCCTTTTACATATCTGCGTTAATTTCTTCAATTATTGATTTAGGGTAGCATTTAACGTTATCTATTTGCCCACCGTATTATCCCATATATAGTAAGAAATACACAATCGAGTATTTCATCTTTTAACAATGTAATATGTAGTATAAAAATAAACATTGATAAATTCACAGGTACTTATTAATATATTGTGTACAAGTCTCAGTGTTTATAATCTTTTTTGTAGAAATGTGGTTTACTTTGCCCCAAATCAGAAAATTTAGTTTTCAGAGTTATTTAAGGCTTTACTGTCAGTTAAGGGAATTATTTGTATTTGGAGATGTTATTACGTGGGCTTTGTGTATAAGTTTCAGTAATGCTTATGATTTTGATAGTGTTGACTATGCTTTTTAATATGTAAAACTTTGATTTTGTTTAGAGAAAAGGATTTGGAACTCAGGGTTGCAGCTTCTGGAGCACAGGACCCTGAGAAATCCGTAAGCGTTCCTGGCATCTTTTAATAGTTAGTCTTTTATTCAAATAAGCCTCAAATGTGGCAGCAAGTGGAGACAGATAGACGATATTGGGGGAAATGTAAGAGATGACCAATTTGAACAGTAATAAACTAAACTTGTTTATTTCTCTAAAGTAATTCATCCTTTTTTATATGTGCATCTTTTTTTCTTTTTAAGTTTGTTTCAAATTAGTTCTTTCTACTTTGTTCAGTGTACTATTCCATGGGAAAGTTATCTCAGTTTAATTTACAATAGATGTTCATATTGTTCTTGAATATGTCTTGACTACTTTCCTTATATTGGATTGATTTCCAAAGAAACTGAAATCGTTAATGCCGGTCTTTCAGTATTTAAGTAATTTTTATTGAATGAAAAGAGAGAGATAATAACCTTATTTTTACTTTAATTTTTGCAATTCTCATCGTTAAGTGGAATGAATTACTTACAGCATTGCAGTTAAGTAAGAAGAAGGTAATAATGTATTGCTCTGCTCAGAGTGTCCTTTTTCTGTAGTTGGATATGTAGGTTTACTTGCTAAGGCAAGTTTTAGTTGCGTTTTTGAATGATGATTAAGAAACTTAAATTTCATTAAAAAGTTCATTCTTAAAAAGAATATAGCAACTTAAAATTATTCAACTTGAGGCAATGTTTGATTTCTTTTTACTTAGGCTGAGTGTATATCCTGTGGGTTATCTCTTTAAAGAATTTTAATAGGGCACCGGCATCACTCCCAGTGTGCTTTTTGACAGCTCATAGAATAAAACTTTTAGATTAATCTGAGAAATCATTCCGGGGGAAGATAAACATGGTGGGGGAAAAAAGGATAAATTCCAAAGTTAGATTTATTTTCTTCTATCATTAAATGCCCTTTGAAATAGTTTTCACAATCAAAAAATTCCTTTTAAAGTCTTGAACTTTTTAATGTAATATGATGGCATGTTAAACTTTGGATTTATAGTTCCGTTAGTGTTTGATGGTCCCTCTTATTTATATTTGAATGAAACAACCTCTAGAGTGTCAAGTCACTTTATGAGAATAAAAAAAATAATTAGACATAATACGAGTAGTTAACCATTACTTTTAGGTTTCCTTTTGATGTGCAAATCTTAGAAAAGGACCCACAAATGGTATTCTAGAGCAGGGGTTAGCAAAGTATAGTATAGCTTTGGCCAAATCCAGTTACTGCTGATTTTTGGCCATAAAGTTTTATTGCAGCACACTCTGCTCATATGTCTACATACTGTTTTGGCCACTCACTGTGGCTGAGCTGAGTAGGATGAACTTCAAAGCCTGATGTAGTTACGGTTTGGCTCTTTATAGAAAACATTTGCTGACTGCTCTAGAGAATACTGTGATGGATAGAGAAGCAGCATAGTGTTGTGATATAATTGAGAGTTTTATGTTTAGAATTAATACCTGACTCTAGTCTTTGCTTGATTATTTATTATGGCAAAATGTTAGGTGATTTATGTACTTTCAGGGAGCCTCCGTTACCCCGTTTATATGATAAGGACTAGAGCTTCAAACTCTCTTCTAGCTGTAAAATTCTGTTCCTCTGTGAGTGACTAAAGTGTGCTGGCAGTCTGGGATTAGAGAGCCTTTTGAGGTGCCTTCCACCTTTAATTTTGTGATTATGTGTAACAGATTTTTTTCTTTCTTTTAGCCCGATAGACTAAAGCAGTTTAGTGTGGCACCACGACACTATGAAGAGAAGATACCACCCGAAAGGCCCAGAGTAGCTTTCCAGACACCTCTCCCTCCTTTATCGGCCCCATCTGCCCCACCCGTCCCTCCAGTTCACTCCTTCCCATCTCAGAGTGAAGATTTGCACAGTGGCCTCAGCAGCACCCTTGGTGAAATGGTGCCTCCCAGGTGCTTGTTTAAAATGTTTTTTGTTTGGGAAGTAGGTAAGGTATCATTGTATTTTGTATTTAGAATCATTTACTGAAGCAGATAACATTAACCTTCAGAGATTTTTGTAGAATTAACGGCATTTCTCAGATAATTTCTCTTGAAATCTGTTTTCATTGTTGGTCTTCTGTCATTATAAAAACAAGGGAAATCATACGTTCTTTTATTGTTTAAAGATGCGTTAGTATTTTTAGAATGCATAAGTACATTTAGTATTTAGTTTTAGGTCATATATTTGAATATCTATTTTTGATATCTTTTAACATATAAAAGATGTACATCTTCTTCAATTTTGTAATTCCACTTGGCAAACATTGAATAATTCCTTCAGTTTATGCAGAAAAAGTTTCTAATGTGGCTATATGTATTACTTTATCTTAACTTCTGTTTCATTTAACTCTTTCTGTGTGATTACTCATGGGCCATGTAACTCAGATACCTAAAATGAAAACTGTTGAGATTATAGAACTGTAATTTAGGTACTGGGGCAAAGATTTGATTTCCGTTGCTAAAAGGCGTCATGCTGTATTAGACTATACATACAGAAAATCCTGTTGTTGACATTGATATTTTCTGTGCTGTGCTTTCTTCTCTTAGTAGGACTTGAACTTATTTTTTGCTTACTATTAATGTATTAATTATAGGAGTGTATTTACTTAGGTGTTTTTCTTTTTTAACAGTGATATTTTCTG
This sequence comes from Rhinolophus sinicus, assembly GCF_057876585.1. NCBI lineage: Eukaryota > Metazoa > Chordata > Mammalia > Chiroptera > Rhinolophidae > Rhinolophus > Rhinolophus sinicus. The sequence goes on along the minus strand of NC_142507.1, from coordinate 12,956,618 downwards.
TGCTATACTTTCTTTCAAAAGGACTTGGTCTTTTATTTACTACTAACAAATTGCAGGACTTTGTTTACTGTATTAATCAGGTGTTTTATTTGCTTCCTGACTCAAAAGACTAGGTGGGCTTGGAATTACTGAGCATTATGTGGTGGTCTCAGCATTGGCTGAGGGATTAAAATGGTTGGTTTCACTGTCTGGATTTTGGTCACACTGCGCCTTTATTGAACTTCAATTTTCTCATTTGTAAAAGTGGAATAGTAATATTTTTTCCTTATCTATAATTACAGGGTTGTTGTGAGGATTACATCTTAAATCTCTATAAAAATGTAAAATTTAATGATATTGACAATTTTTCATAGCACTTTTCAACTGCTTTCTTGATGTATCTATGGAGTGAGAATGGTAAGGGTAGGCACGCTGAGTGACTAATAAATGTGAAAAATATTCATGACTGAAGAGAACTTGAATGCCTTCTGAGCCCTTCGGGATTATTTTGAAGTATACCGCAAGGGACAACATGTTAAGATACACTTAAAAATATGAACATTCTAGGGTGCCCCCTTTCTCTTTTTGTTCATCTAAAGGAATTTTCCTTTGCCAGTTTCACTGTTGGAAAATGTTGCCTTGGTGGAAATAAGTGATATTTCCTAATCAGTAATGAAATGCTAAAGTAGAAGTTTTAACTTTAGGAAATCCTAAAAATTATGTCAAGACTTTACTGTTGATACATATGGTTAACTTTTCACATTATGGTTAACTTTCTTTGAGAGAACAATAATACCTTTTTAGAGTTACAAAATGCACCTCTTCCCCCAGTCATATGGAACCATTTGTAATCCTGTCGTGTACCCCTCCTCTTCCTGAACTATCCTTCCTCTCTGTGATTAACTCACTGTAGCAACATGGCTGAAGCATTGCTTTTTCTAGAAAGCTTCCTTAGGCTCTCCTCCTCTCCCCTATGTGATTTAAATGTCCCTGATCCGTGTTCCTATAGCACTCCGTGTCTACTTGTATGGTTTCATTTACTGTCCTTTGCTGTAATTGTCTGTTTATTTCTGTATTATTCCTCATGGACAGGGACCATATTTGTTCAATATTCGCATATAGTGACTAATTAGATATTAGTTGATGGAACAAATCTGTTTTTTTTGTCTTACATAGTATTGTAGCCTTTTCTAAAGCAGTAATTAGATTTTCAGTAACATTTTTGCAAAAGAATGATGTTGATTTTAAAAAATTACAATGAAATATGGAACATTTTCCAATTTTTTTTTTTGATACAGGATTGCACCTCTGCCTCCACCTCCCCTCCTACCCCCTTTGGCCACTAGCTATCGAACTCCTTACGATGATGCGTACTATTTTTATGGAGCCAGGAATACTTTGGACCCCGGTCTTGCTTATTGTAAGTTATCTTGTATGTGTATAAGTCTATAGGGTAAACATTTTTTTCCAGTGGTTCAGTCAGGAAAATTGTTTTTTGTACAAGCAAAAATACATAAATGAGAAAAGCAGTTTTACTTAATTCAAATATTGTACATTTGTTGATTTAATAACCTGCCCTATTTTAAAACTCAGTTATATTTCATAGTTATTTCCTTTTTATTTAGATTGAAACAAATAATTATGTTGCATTTTCTTGCATTGTTTTTTCTGCTAACTCCTAACCCAGAAGGAAATAGGAATTTTTTTTCCTTGGGTCACATATTCAGTATGTGATTTTTCTTTTAGGGATAATTGTTGTTAAATGGGTACTCTGGAATAAATGTGTGTGTGTTTTGTTTTTGTTTTGTTTTAAGATGGCTCAGGAATGGTGGGAGCACAGCCTGCAGCTTATGTTAGCGCTCCCGTCGCCCACCAGCCAGCACCACCTATTATGTAAGTCATTAGTTAAAACAGTAGTTGCTTTGAAGATTAATTTGTCTTCCTTAGAACCTATATTGCTCAACTCATTATTTTTTTCTTCAGAACAGATACAACATTTTCATTTCTAATTATTGCGTAACCATTATGTTCACAGTATTGCTTTTAAGTCAATGTTTCCTAGAAAGCACATTTTAAAATTAAGAATAACATCACTTTTTCTCATTACAAAAGTCTTGTGTGCATATTATTGATAAATAAAAGACAAACAAACATCTGCAAAAAATTGAAATCACCTAAAATTTCCTTCAGCCAGAGAGAGCCACAGCTAAATATGCATTCAGGAAGTCTTTCTGAGTATACACGCAAACTCACAAAAATAGACACACACACACCAAAATGATATTATATCCTATATGTTGTTTTATAATCTGCTTTTAAAATTAATAGTATATCATAAACATTTTTTTCAGGTCAATAAATATACCTCTAGAGAATCGTTTTTTTAAATTGAACTTTTTATTTAGAGATAATTGTAGATTCCCATGGTGGAATTGTTAGAAATAACAGAGACATCTTGTGTCCCCTCTACCCAGTTTCTCTCAATGCTAACATCGTGGCAAAACTATGGTACAATATCACAACCCAGACATATGACACAGGATCCAGTCAGGATATAGAACCCGTCCTTCACCACAAGGATCCCTTATGAGGGTGCCCTTTTATAGACATACCCAGTTCCCTGCTGTTTGTGCTCCCTCCTTGGCCACTGGCAACAGCTCTTCTCCATTTCTACAATATCACTTTTTAAGAGTGTTGTATCAATGGAATTATCTAATAATAGCTAACTTTTTTCTTTAATTTTTATTAAATTTATTGGGGTGACATTGGTTCATAAAATTATATAGATTTCAAGTATACAATTCTATAATACACCATCTGTCTATTGCATTGTGTGTTCACTACCCCAAGTCAGCTCTCCTTCCATCACCATATATTTGAGCCCCTTTACCCTCTTCTACCACCCCATCTTCCCCCTCACTCGTTGGTAATCACTCAACTGGTCTTATGATTTTTTTGTTTGTTTGTCTTGTTTGTTTATTGCTTTCAGTTTTATATCCCACATGTGAGTGAAGTCATATGGTTTTCGACTTTTTCTGTCTGACTTATTTTGCTTAGCGTGATAATCTCAAGATCCATCCGTGTTGTCACAAATGGCAGTATTTCATCTTTTCTTATAGTTGAGTAGTATTCTATTGTATTTATGTGCCACATCTTCTTTATCCCATCATCTGTTGAAGAACAGATAGTTGTTTCCATGTCTTGGCCACCGTGAATCATATGGATAAACGTTTTCAGATTTTTTCAGTAGATACCCAGAAGAGGGATTGCTAGGTCATGTGGTAATTCTATTCTTAATTTTTTGAAGACTCTCCATACTGTTTTCCATAGTAGCTATACTAATTTACATTCCCACCAGCAGTGTATGAGGGTTCCTTTTTCTCCACACCCTCTTCAACATTTGTTATTACTTGTCTTGTTGATAATAGCCATTTTAACAGGTGTGAGGTAGCATTTCATTGTGGTTTTGATTTGCATTTCCCTAATAGCTAGTGAACTTGATTGAGCATTTTTTCATGTATCTCTTGGCCATTTGTGTGGGGGTTGACTTTTTAAAGTCAGCATCATCCTCTGTAGATTTGATTGTTGCATGTATAAATAGTTCGTTTGTTCTTATTGCTGAGGAGCATTCTGTGGTATGGATGTACCATAGTTTAACCGTTCACTCGTTGAAGGACATCTAAGTTATTATGGATGGAGCTGCTATACACATTTGTGTACAGATTTTTGTATGAACATAGCCTTCATTTCTTTAGGATAATTGTCCAGGAGTGTTATTGTTGGGTTGTGTGGTATGTTGTTTGGTAGTTACAGGTTAGTTTTGTAAGAAACTTCCAAACTATTTTCAGAAAGGCTATACCATTTTGTATGCATATCAGCAATGTGTTGGGAATCTGGTTTCTTCACATCTTCACCAGCATTTGGTATTGTGACTTTTATTTATGCCATTCTGATAGGTGTGTAGTGATACGCCATTGGGGTTTTAATTTACATTTTCCTAATGATAATGATGTTGAACACCTTTCCATGTGTTTCTTTGCCATCGATAAATCTTTTTGGTTAAATGTCTCTTGATGTCTTTTGTACATTTTCTAATGGGAATTTTTGTTTTTAAAACTACTGAGTTTCGAGAGTTCTTTATGTATCTTAAGTACTAGTTATTTGTCAGATAATATGGTATGCAAATATTTTCTGTCAGCTTGTCTTTTTATCCTTTTAATAGGGTCTTTCACAGAGCAAAAGTTTTAAATTTTGATCAAGTTCAGTGTATGAGTTTTTCCTTTTATAGATCGTGCTTTCAGAGTCCTCGGTACTCTTCCTAGGCCTAGGTCCCAAAGATTTTTCTCCTATTTTTGTTTCCCCACTAAACGTTGTAGAGGCTTAGCTCAGAGGTGTGTTTTGGGTTTTGGGGGGGTGGAGGAGAGGGTCTATGGTTGTCCATTGGCTCCCAGGACCATTTGTTGACAAGATTATTTTTCCTCTGTCGAATTGCTTTTGCATTTTTGTCAGAATCAGTTGGACGTATTTATGTGGGTCTGTTTCTGGGATTTTCTTTTCCTTTCCATTGATCTATATGCCTATTTTATACTGGTAGTACTTGATTATTGTTGCACTGTAGTATAAGTTTTGAAATTGGGAAGTATGAGTTCTCCAAATTTGTTTATTTTCTAAGATTGTTTTGGCTCTTCTAGGTCCTTTGTAGTTACATGTGAATTTTAGGATCAGCTTGTCAGTTTCTGCAAAAAGGGGGTTGAGATTTTGATAGCAATTATGTAGAATCTATAGATTTGTTTAGTTAGTATTACCATCTTAATTTTTTTCAATTTTTTTATTGTGGTAAATACACATAAAACCACTTAAAGCATTTGTAATGCATAGTTCAGTGACATTAAGTACATTTGCATTGTTGTGCAATGATCACCACCATCCATTTTCAGACCTCTTTTCAATATTGAGAAAAGATAATTACTACCCCTATCTTTTCTCTCTTCTTCCCATCCTGATCTGACTGTACATACTTAGCTAAATGCTCTTCAGACCTCTTGAGTTAATAGGAGTTTTAGCAGAATTGCTGAATACAAAATCAATATATAAAAGGCAGTTGCAGGACATGGCAGTTTCTTAAAAAGTTAAACATATACTTAACATGCAACACTGTCATTCCACTTCTAGGCATATACTTAAGAGAAATGAAAACATATGTGCATACAAAGACTTGTGTGTGAATGTGTATAATAGTATTATTTATGATAGTCAAAAAGCATAAACAATTCAAATGTCTATGAACTAGTAAATGGATAAACAAAATATGTCCATACAATGAAACACTGAATATTCAGCAATAAAAAGGAGTGAACTACTGATGTATGCTACAACGTAACTCAAAAATACGATACGTGAAACAATCCATTTATATTGTTTGTTTCCACTTGTATGAGATATCCAGAAAGAGCAAATCTACAGAGACAGAAAGCAGGCTACTTTCTGATTGATTCTGTGGCTGGGTGTGGGAGTAGGGATTGGTTGCATATTGGTGTGAGGGATATTTTGGGGTTATGGAAAAGTTCTAAAACTACTAGGTGGTGGACATGGTTGTACAATTCCATATAGTTCCTGAAAATCATTGAGATGTGTGATTACTACCCCTATCTTTTCTCTCTTCTTCCCATCCTGATCTGGCTGTACATACTTACCTAAATGCTCTCTTTCTGGAGCCAGGCTCTCCTACTGGAGCCAGGGCGGAATCAGTAAATAAAGGCCAAGAATTGGGATTCTTGAGCAAGGGGTAAGAGACAAACAGGAAGAAAACTTTGTGAAACAGATACTGAGAGAATCTATCCACCATGTAATTTATAGCCAGTTTGCTTTGAGAGATTAATTTAGATGAGCACTCAGATAAGCCTTCTCAACCTTCTTTATTCATTAATACACGCAGAGCTCCTTGCTATGAAAAAGTATAAGGTCTTTTAGGAATCATTTGCTCTGGGCTCCTCATTTTTCCTTTTACCCATTCATAATCCAACGTGACAGTGTATACAAACAAACAAGTCTGTTTATCCTAATAAAAGATTGTAAATACATTGGGTGAGTTGAATACACAAAGGAAACTCAGATTTAAAGTGATAATGATGTTTTTGGAAATGAGGTGCCTTTTGTAGTCTCTTTGTAATAATAATTTTATTATAAAACCAATATTTATCTTTTATAATTCAGATTTTTAAAATGTATTGTTTTCTGCAAAGTGGCTACATTCCTGTACTTAAAAACGTGTTGTATTAAAGGCAAATAACACTTTATTGCTTAAAATTTATATAACCGTAATGTTTTAAATATTTCCTTTTTTGATTTTTTTATAAGTTTTTCAAAAATTTTTGCTGTATTTGGGACTGTCAGACTTTTTACTTATAAATTGGCTAGGATGCTATTACTTTATATTGAGTGTATTTATTAAGTAAATCATTGGTTATATTATTTGATGGACTTCCACTGTATTGTTATTAGTGTGCATTCAGAAACGTGTGTAAGCCATATGTATACTGCTTGATGAATTATCACAAGGTGTTTTCACCCCCATGAAACTACCACCTAAGTCAAGAAATAGGTCCAGTAAATTTGAAAGTTTCATGAATTGTGAAAGCAGAGCTGGGGGAAGATCTTAGGAAGGAGTCATTAACGTGAGGATTTCTCTTTGACCTACAGAAAACGAACTCTCTTCCCGTTTTTAAATGTGCTACTTATATGCCATGCTATTGCAAAGGAGTGTTGCATTTTCTTCTTGCTTCATCATAAATGGATTCCAATTATTAACTGTGTATTTGATGTAGGAATATGGTTGGACAGAACGAGTTGAGAATGGCAAGTGATCGAGCAGTAAATTCAGGATTGTTTTTTGAAGATAAACCAAAGCCTCCAAAGCAGTCACTTCAGTCTTACCAGGAAGCGTTGCAGCAGCAGGTACTCGTTCATGGGTTGGGTCATTCGTTTGTTCATTCACGTGATCACTTTGCGTGTTAGCACAGTGGTCCTTTAGAACTGAATGTGGCAGAGCAGAGCAAAGATACCAGTTATGTGTAATTCACTCTAAGTTGTGATGTAGATCGACTGGGACGCTGTTGGAAGCAAAGGATAGGGAGAATAATTGGGCAGGTAGGAGGGCTTCATTCACCTGGTTGTTGAGCTGCGATACACACTGACTAGACAGGAAATTCCTGGTATATTCAGGGAATAGAATTGATGTGGGAGAAGGGGCTGGAGTGTTAGATTGTGCTAGATTGTGCAGGACAAGTTATAAGGGTTTTCAGTTGCATCCTGTTTTGGATAGCCAGAGGGAGGACATTTTAAACCAGAGTGAAAGGAGTAGTTGATGTGAGCAAATTAGGCTTTTAGGAAGATATCTGGTTGCGATGTAGGCGATTGGGAAAGAGATGTGGCAGAGAAACTTTGTAGGGGGTGGGGAGATGGGAGGGATATACAAGAGACAATTGGGGTTTCAGTGGGGGGACTTAGATATAGGGGATGAGAAAGCATAGGGTGCTTGCAGGGGATTCTGAGTGTTGCAATCTAGGAGAATAATGAGGCAATGAACTAAGACAGAAAAAAGTAGGCTACTTTTAAGGGAGGAGAATAATGGGTTCTGTTGTAGTTTGTAATGTTTGAAGAGAGTTTACTGAAGAGTAAACTGTATCACATGTATGGATTTTGGGGGGGAATACCCATATCTCTGAGAGGACCCCGGAACTCTTGGTAGGTTTATGTCCACCTGAGGTACTTTTCTATGAAGTTCCACCTAGATTTCTTCTAAAGCTCCTTCTTTTCATTTTTCACATGGGCAACCTTCTTGAAAGATGGATTTGTTTTTAAAGGTATAGAATTGCCAACATTATTTTTTTTATGTTAGTATTCTACAAAACAAAAGACTGAATTTATGTCTGTTTTCAAATGAGCTTATTAAAAACCACTGACAAAACTAAATTTCCTTTCTCTAGAATTTATTTTATGTGTGTAATGATTTCCTTGGCCTTGCTGGAGTGGTTGCTTCCAAAGCGACTTGTTTATTGCCTATCCATATGTCTCCAGAAAACAAACCTGTACTTATACTTGATGATGATAATAAGATTGTATTTGTTTTGTTTGCTGTCATAAAGTTCTTTAAGTAGCCCAGCATTCCCTAAAAACTTTGAACTTTGCATCTCTAGGAATTCTGGGAATGGAGTTTGCCCAGGGTAGATGGTTCTGGTGAGGAGTGTGGAGTAGTTTGTGGCTTGCCAGGTCCCATGAAAGGGTAGATGAGAAAGGAAAGTAGGGAGATCCTATTGGTCCTCATGGAATTTGTGAGGTTAGGGAGGGAGTGGTTCAGGTGGACCGTGAGTGTGGGAGGGAGGAGTTGGTTTAGTCCAAAATGGCATCAATGGCTGGAAAGGACTAATGGCCATCGAAGTGTTTTAAAATTGGGTATTATGTATGTTTGATTTTAAATTTCAGAATGAAGCACACTGAAAAAATTTCCAGTCTTTTTCTGTAATAAGAAAAATAAAATAAACCTGATATTAAAACAAACTTTTTGTATCAGAATACTTGTTACGCTTTACTGTGACTGTTTCCTCTGTTGTCAAGATTCAGGAAAGAGAAGAAAGAAGGAAGAAAGAACGGGCAGAAAAGGAAGAATATGAAGCCAAACTAGAAGCAGAAATGAGAAGTTACAACCCCTGGGGGAAAGGCGGCGGGGGTGCTCCTCTCAGGGACGCAAAGGGAAATCTGATAAGTATGTTACTTCCACTGATGTGTTGTTTTTAAAAGAAATGAAATTATTTTTAACTTTTGAAAAGAATGGGGAGTAGAAAGAAGTGTGAATCATAGCCTGTAAGGCAAAGTCTCTTTTTCATGTGGCTTAATGCAAAAGAGTATTTTGATAATAAATATAATAACAGGTTAGAAAACCTTTCTTCAGAAGACTAGTCATTTGTTTTTATTACAAATTGTTCATCCTCTGATGATAATAATTCAGTTGCAGAGAAAAGTTCATGTTAGTTGGCAAATTTTTACCCAAACTAGTAGTTAGAATTAAAAAATTTTTCCTAGTAGAAATAACAAAACTCTTACTATAAGTTTTGTGTGTTTTTTTTTAAAAAACCAGTAAGATAGCTTTAAACTAAGTGATCTGGAATAGTGTGACATGGGATGTTGTGTTTAATTCATATATGTCATATACTTGCTCAATGCAAGGACTCCTTTGAAAAGTAAAGACTTGATCTCAGAAATTTTCCGGCAGGTTGCAGAATTACATTGATTTATCTTTTAATTATGTGCTCTCAAAAATACTTGATCTAGAAATCATACAAGAAGCACTTTGAAAAGAGAAACGTTATACAGCTTGTTATGTATATTAGGATCCTCTACGATTAGCTTTTAGCTGAGAATGAAAGTAGAGCGAACAGAATGGGTTTTTGAAAATTGTTAAATTTGAAATGAGGAGTGAATCGTAGAAACCCATTAAAATGGGTAAAAATGTAGATTTCATGTTCATTATTGTAAGGATAGTTGAGTGGTACATTCAGAAGATTTTTTTTATATTGAGTTATTAGAGTTAAGTTTATGCCTTTGATTCTTTATTAAAAATGGCTTTTTATAGAAGATATTGAAGCCCACTTAAGATAATAAGATAACTCTTTTCCTTTCCTAGCTTCACCTCATAAATACTTTCCTCAACGTTTTGAAGATTCTTACTCTGTAGATGAGATTTTAGGTGATGTATAAATAGACATTTCTTAAAGATTAAATATTTATTTGAATACATATTAAAAAACACTGGTTTTCCACTTATGGATAGTGCTATAACATTTCCTTTTAAAGTACAGGTATTAGTCCAGGTGTTTAACAAAAAGTGCTGTAACAAACAACCCCCAGTTCTCAGAGGCTGCGGCTTAAGGCAGTATTCCTTTACTTGTCCCACCTGTCACATCCTGATGCAGTTTGGGTTTTTTCTCCTCCAAGAGGTGACTCAGGAATCCAGGCCTCTTGCATCGTGTCACTCCTTCACTTCTGGTTGTGCAGACAGGGCCCAGGGGTGGGAGAACAAGTGGAGAATTTTGTTGGGGTCTGGCCTAGATGTGGAGGAATAGCACGTTCATCCTGTTCCATGGTTCAGACCTCGTATAAGGTTCTAATTGAACTACATGGGAGGCTGGGATGCTCAGGTTTCTTTATGCCCAGGAGGAGGATGTGTGGTCGATAAGCATCTAGCCCGTCGCTGCTACAATAAATTTAAATTGTGAATTGATAGAAACATACCAGTTACCAGGAAAGAGGTGTTTAAATTACTGAAACTTGGGGAAACACTGGAATAATTCCCTAGAACTTTCCAGCTTGCTTCTAAGATTATTTCTAGTTCAGGCAATACAGTTAAGATGTTCTGTGTGTATTTTAATTGCTGGAAGTCAGTAGGATAAGTGTGGGTTATTGAATTAGAAAATATTGTTCTAGAATTGCTTGGTCTAATGGTAATGGAGCAAACTATTCTGAGATTCTCATTTTTAGTGGAAATATTTAGTTTGCTTATTTCATGCTCCATTCAGGCCATAAAATAGAAAAGGTGCACCATATTATCAAATACATTGGAGCTCTTTTTAATGGTATTTCCAAAGCAAGTAAACTCATTACATAAAGAATGTCTATTTTGTATGTGGCGGTTATATTTTAGAGAGGCAGGGAACATACTTTTTCTATTCTATTTGAAATGTGTAGTAAAAAACAATGTTCTACTTTGTGTGATGACCAAGACCGTATAACCTCTATACCACGCAGGCTAACTTTAATTCAGCTTCTGGCTTTTCGAATTATTCCTGCTTTCTCTTTGATCTTTTATTACAAAGAAATTTAAAAAATTGAATGTTCACCCTTATCTTAGCTCTCTAAGGAAGATCTTTTTATAAGGGAAAGTAGCTATTAATAAAATATTAAAATCTATTACCCATGCAATTGTAACATAGCATCAACCCTTTTAAAGTAAATACCTCTCTGTTTTATTAGTTGTACACTCTTAAAATCGTTTGCCTTTCTCAGTTCTTTATTCATTAAAGTTCTTTATTCAAGATCCCATAAAAAACTGATGACATTCTAATATCTTTCAATGGGTAAATGGATAAACAAACTGTGGTACAGTCATGCAGCGGGATGCTACTCAGTCATAAAAAAGAATGAGCTATTGATGCCCAGAACAGCTTGGAAGGCTCTCGAAGGAATTATGCGAAGTGAAAGAAGCCCTTCTCTAAAGTTTACATGCCCATACATTCTTGAAATGACATAACTACAGGGATAGAGAATGAATCAGTGGTTGCCAGGGGTGGCGGCTGCGGAGAGGGAGTAACTTTTATAAAGAGAGAGCATGATAGAGGCTTTTGGGGTGATAGAACTGTTTTGTATCATGATTATGGTGATGTTATGTGACTCTAGCATATGTTAGAAGCTTAAAAAAATACACCAAGGGAAAAAAAAACAATTTGAAAGACCAAAGAATTACTAGTGAGATCAAGCGTTTCTTCATATAGTGGATTATGTATTTTTATTTCTCTCCTGTGTTGTATTTTCCCAAGTTTGATTTATGTTTGTTTTTATGTTGTTTATTGAGACAATTTACATACAATAAAATATACTTTTTAAGTGTATTCAATGAGTTTTGACAACTGATTCTAGTAACTGCCACAATCAAGATACAGAACATTTACAAATTACCCAAACTTCTACCCTTGCCAACCTCTGAGCCTTTTGTATCTGACATTTTTCTTTTAGTATAATGTTTTTGAGATTTATCCATGTTGTTGTATATGTCAGTAGATTATTTCTTTTTATTACTGAATAGTATCCCATTGTGTGGAGGTACCACAATTGTTTATCCGTTTACAAGTTCATGGACATTTGTGTTTTTTATAGTTTAAGGCCATTATGAATAAAGATGTTATAAACATTCACTTACAGGTCATTGTATGGACATAGTTTTCATTTCTTTTGGGTAAATAAATGCCTAGGAATAGAATTGCTGGGATGTATAGTTAAGTGTCTGTTTAACTTTGTAAGAAATTGCCAGACCTTTTTCCAAAGTGGTTGTGCCATTTTGCGTCCCCACCAGCAAAGCACGAGATTTCCAGTTGCTCTGAATTTCCATCGGCACTTGAAATTGTCTGTCTTTAAAATTTTAGCCGTTCTATTACATACGTAGTGCTAATCTCTTTGTGTTTTCTTAAAAGACTTTATTTTGAAATAATTTAAGAATTAGAGAAGAGCTGCAAAGATATTATAGAGAGTGCTCCTCACCCAGTTTCCCTTCATGTTAACATCTTACATAATCTTGGCACAGTGATCAAAACTAAAAATTAGTACAATACTATTAATTAAATTATAGGCTTGATTTGGATTTCACCAGTTTCCCCTCAGATGCCCTTATTAATAACTGATACAGGTTCTAGTCCAGGATGCTGTATTGCATTCACTCGTCATGCCTCTTTAGTCTCTTGCAATTTGAGTTTCTTTGTCTTTCTGTTTTTGTTTATATATATATAATAAATAGCTTTATTGAGATTTTAATTCCCATACAGTCCAACTCAGCCATTTAAAGTGTACAGTTCAGTAGTTCTCAGTATATTCACAGAGTTGTGCTACAGTCAATTTTAGAACATTTTCCACATTGAATAGCCATGGTGCCTTTGGTGAAAATCAATGGACCATAATGTTATTCCTGGATTCCCTGTTCTGTTCCATTGATCCTGGTGTCTGTCCTTATACCCACCCCTGTCACACTCTTTTGATTACTGTAGGTTTGTGGCAAGTTTTGAAACTGAGAAGTGGAGTGTTCCAACTTTGTTTTTCTTTTTCAAGATTGTTTTGTCAGCTTGATTTCCTTTGTATTTTCATATAAATTCTATCAGCATCTCACGCTCAACAAAAAATTGTGTGGGATTTTCATTAGGATAGCATCAACTTTATAGATCTGTTTTGGGACAGCTAGCATCTTAACAGTATGGAGTCTTAATCCAGGAATGTGGAATATCTCTCCGCTCATTACTGTTAGTTAACCTCTCTTAGCAATACTTTGTAGTTTTCAGATCTTGTAACATATTTCATTAATTGCACCCCTAAGCATTTCATGCGTTTTGATGCGATTTTAAATGACACATTGAAAAAATACCTATATCAATTTGTTCATTGCTGATTTTTAGAAGCATAGTTGATTTTTGCATATTGTCCTTGCTGAACTCACTCATTAGTTGTAGTAGTTTTTTTGTATAGCTTTGGGATTTTTTTTTTAATGTAGATAATTATGTTATTTGCAGACAGTTTTATTTCTTCCTTTTCAACCTGAATGCTTTTTACTTATTTTACTTGCCTTTCGTACTAGTTAGGAACTCGTATACAATGTTTAAAAATCATGAGAGCAGAAATCCTTGCCTTGTCCCTGATTTTAGGTAGAAATCATTTTTAGTCTTTCACCGTTTAGTGTAAGGTTAGCTGTAGGTTGTTGTAGCTTTCATTCTTCATCAGGTCTAGGACGTTCTCCCTTTTCCTGCTCAGCATTTTCATCATGAGTGTATGTTGAATTTTGTCAAGTGCTTTTCTACATCTTTTCTAATGATAATCTTGTCTTTCTTTTTTAATCTGTTGCTGTGTGGTGGATTACATTGACTTTTTTTGAATGTTGAACCAATTTTTCATCTGGCATAAACCTTATTTAGTTATATTGTATTGTCTTTTTTTACGTGTTACATAATTTGATTTGCTAATATCTTGTTAGACATTTTTGCATCTGGGATCATAAGGGATATTTGTCTGTTTTTCTTTCTTTACAATGTTGTTTGGTTTTGGTATCAGGATAATGCTGGCCTCACACTCTGAATTGGGAAGTTTTCTCTTCTATTGGTAGAGTTCACGAGTGAAGCCATCTGGGCTGGGAGTTTTCTTAGGGAATGTTTTAAACTATGAATTCAATTTCTTTAGCAGATAAAGAGATATTGAGTTTATTTATTCTTGTGTGGTTTCAATAAAAGAATTTACCTGGCTAGAATTTACCTAGCTAGAATTTACCTAGCTAGAATTTACCTAGCTAGAATTTACCTAGCTAGAATTTACCTAGCTAGAATGCATCTAGCTTTCTGAATTTATTGGCATAAAGTTAATATTTCATTATTTTTTTAATGTCTGTAGGACCTACAGTGATAACTTTTTCATTCCTGATATTTGTAATTTTATATTTTTCCTTTTTTTTTTTAAATAGTCTTGCTGGAGATTTATTCATTTTATTGGTCTTTTCACAGAACCAGCTTTTGTTTTCACTAATTATTTTCTCTTTTGTTCTTCTCTTCCCAATTTATTGATTTTAGCTCTTCATTATTTTCTTCCCTAGTTTGCTTTGTGCTTAATTTTCTCTTTTTCTAATTTAATTTTTTTTAAAAGATTTTATTGTGGAAGGGGAACAGGACTTTATTGGGACACAGTGTGTAGTTCCAGGAGGCTATTGGGGAGCAGTGTGTTTTTCCCAGGACCCATGAGCTCCAAGTCAAGTTGTTCTTTCAATCTTAGTTGTGGAAGGTGCAGCTCAATCCAAGTCCAATTGCCGTTGTTCAATCTTAGTTGCAGGGGGCGCAGCCCACCATCCCTTGCAGGAGTTGAACCGGCAACCTTGTGGTTGAGAGCACGCGCTCCAACCAACTGAGCCATCTGGGAGCTCAGCAACAGGTCGTTGTCTTCATTCTAGTTGCAGAGGGCGCAGTTCGCTGGCCCATGTGGGAATCGAACCGGCAACCCTGTTGCCCAGAGCCCGCTCTCTAACCAACTGAGCCACCCGTCACCCCTCTTTTTCTAATTTTTTAGTGTAGAAGCTTAGGTTATGATTTGAGATCTTTTTTCCCCCTAATAAATGTATTTAAAAACTTAAATGTATTTAAATTTCCTTCTGAGTACTACTTTAAGTGTATTCACAAATTTCAGCACGTTGTGTTTTCATTTACATTCAATTCAATTTTCTAATTTTTCTTTGAACCACTGATTATTTAGAAGTGAGTTCTTAAAATTTCCAAATATTCGGCCATTTTCCAGGTAGCTTGCTTTTATTCACTTCGAGTGTATAGTTTTGTTCAGAGACTATACTGTGTTATTACAGTGTTTTTAAGTTTGTGAGATTTATGGACCACCAGTTATAGTTTTTATTTTTCTTAAAGACTGTTATCTCTGTAAGTAAGTATATCTATTTTAAATTAGGTTAATTTTGAAATATGTGTTAGTAGTAGTGCCAGAGTTGGAAATTTTCTTTAACCTTCTGAATTGACTCATTATGAAAGCGTTAGTATGTCAGCCATGAATTTCTGAATAATACTGGGCCTATAGTAATAGTTAACGTATCTTAATTTTTTTCTTTAACATGTTTTCGGTATTTTCTACCAGAGTACAAAGAGCAGCTAATTTGTAAAGTTAATTTTAATTTCAAAATATTCATTTAAGTTGATTAAAAAATAAAGATTATAAAATAAGGAATGAGAAAAATTAAGTACTATTTATGTTTTGTTTACCTGTAGGTATCATAAAATTTAGCCTGGTTCAAGGAGTGGAATTATTTTTCCCACTCGTGAGTCTGTGACATTTTCTTTTGTAATTCTGTTTATTGTAGAATTCTTGTAATGCTAGCAATTTTATATTAAATATGATGACTTACATTTGAAATAAAGGCCCCTTTTTAGTGACATCTTTGCAGTTGGCAAATTATGTTCTTGACCAAAATGGCTTTTTCCTTTTCATTGTTTTAGCTGAATTTAAACCTGCTACTGGCCTACCTCATGGAAAGAGACAAGGAGTGACCGATTCTTTTTTTTTTTGACAAATCATTTTTTCCAATAAAACTGAATATGGATTTGTTTTGATTATTGAATCTGATAGTCTTAAATCTTAAATAATAATTGTGTACTCTGCTGAAATTAATTTTCCTTTTATATAAATATATTGACTATTCTAATTGAGAGGACCATATGTAATCACAATAGTAAATTGTAACATGTTACTGATTTTGAAGCTTATCATAGTATTTGCTTATTTGTAGGTTATTTGTGTCTTAATTTATGGTTTGTGTAGGTGAATAGCAAAATGAGCTTGCATTCTCTAAGCACTCACTAGCTTGGTAACAGAGCCGCAGCTGTGGGCATTATCTGGAAGCAGTGAGCTTGATGTATTACTGCACTCTGGTGATAGAAGATACTAGCAAACGGTCTCCACTACCATCTGCAGAACAGAATTGAGACTCATCAGCTTGTGCTGTAGAATATTCCAGAATAGGCCCCCAATTTGCATTTTCCTGTCTTATTTCTCATTGCTCTGTTACGTGTATTTTGTGCTCTTGTCAAGCAGGACTACGTTGATGGTGCCAGAACACTCTTCATGTTTTACCCCCTTGGAGCTATTTTGTGCACATTGTTGTTTCTTTTTTGTGCTTCCCCCCCCATCTTCACCTGTTGAATCTCCTATCCAGTGTCTAAGTCCACCTTGTCCTAAGGGTTGCAACAGGATGTGAACTTTCCTGATTCTGAACTCTCCTTCTCTTTGGTAACATTCACATGTTACTTGCCATGTTCTGTCCGGTGTTCTCATTGTGATTCATGGTCAGTACATCCTTGCACATAACAGGCTCCCTGATAAATACTTCTTATATCCATATTTGTTTGCTTTACTGCTGCCACACTATCCAAGTTGTTTGTGGAGAACTACTTTTTATTTGTTAAACCTTTTGTGTTCTTCAGTCATTCAAGTCTGTTTTTAAGATGACTGGTTGTTTGACCCAATCCTACATGCTCAGATTTTTGCCATGTATATGTGGTGTCATTGGGTAACAAATTACCCCAACATGTTTTAAAATAACAAACATTTATTATCTTGCAGTTCTGCGGGTCAGTAATTTGTATGTGGCTGGATGATTCTGTCGTAGGGTCTCTTATGACGTTGCAGTCCAAGATGTCAGAATGTGGGCTATAGTCATCTGAAGGCTTGCCTGGGACTGGAGAGTCCATTTCCCATGTGGCTCTCACATGGCTCAGGAAGGAGGCCTCAGTTTCTGGTCACGTGGGCCTCTCCGTTGGGCCCCTTCAGTATCCTTGTGATATGATAGCTGGCTTTGTTCAGAGTGAGTGGCGCAGTAGATCAAGCAAGGTGGAGACCATAATGTCTTTTATGAAGTAACCTTGGAGAAGTTATATACCATCACTCTGCAATCTTGTATTCAGAGTGAGTTATGAACTCTGGCCCGCACTCAAGGGGCGGGGCATTGAGCTCTATCTTTTAAGGGAAGATTGTGAAAGAATTAGTGGATATGTTTTAAAACCCCACATGATATATTTTTTTCATTAGGAATGCTGATGTTGGGTAAATTTCACTACGACTCGTTTTGAATTGTTGCAATATTTTCTGTATTAAAGAGATTCCATGTTCTGTAGTAACATAGATATAAATGCAGTTTTTTATGGGTTGTCAAAGATCTATATATTCTTAAGTTCTCTGCTGATTTCGAGTTTATTTTGTAAGGTTATTTTAAAAAATATTTTAAGTTTTGATAATTTTGTTTCTGTTTTCAGGGCACCAATATATCATTGAATTATTCCAGCTCTGTCCTATTGTTTTTCTCTCATTTTCCCTACTTTAAGAAAATGTATTAAGCATACTAATTATAGAAATGTATTTGTTGAAATAAATGGCTTATTTTTCCCTCTCAGCTGATTTGAATAGGATGCACAGACAAAATATAGATGCCTACCATAATCCAGATGCGAGAACATACGAAGATAAAAGGGCTGTTGTATCACTAGACCAAAATTTAGCCACTTCAAATCCTGAGCACCTAGAAGATTCTGCAAATAAAAACTCAGGTTTTTAATCACATTCTATTTTTCCTTTTACCTTTCTAAAGTTGTTCAGTAACATTTCTCTTCGTTTCTCTGACAAAGTTATTTTAATTTTGAAAATTTGGTTACTCTGAGTCAGGAAGCATAATGTTATTCGTGCTATTGACAAAATCTTTCCTCCATAGGTATTTTAAAAGAGTGAATAGGGAAATATAGTTGGCTTTTTAATAACTTTTTCTCAGCTTTGTAACTTGCTTATACGTGTTTTAGCTGCTGACAACATTTTTATTTTGCTAGTGGGAAGGCATTGCTTAAAATCGAATTGTCTTTTTACACTTACACAGTTTGCTTCTTATACCCATAACTGTTTGAATTAGTGAGAGGTATCCGATGTGGTATGACAAATTGTACGATGAAATTCACTTTTTGCTTCTTTTGTAATCCTTTGCCCTCCCTTGTAAAACCACAATGTACAAAGAAATGAAATAATTAAAAATAATTAAAAATTTAATTTGATCTCTGGTCAGATCCCCCACCCTTTTTTTTTTCCATTAGTTTCAAGTGTACAAAACAATGTAATAGTTAGACATTTATACCCCTCACAAAGTGATAACCCGTCTCCCCCAATCTACTACCCCTCTGACATCGTATACAGCTATTACAATTCCACTGACTCTATTCCTTATGCTGTACTCAACATCCTTTGACTATATATATCTATATATGTGTGTGTATATATATTTTTTAGTTGACATTCAGTATTATTCAGCTTCAGCTTCAGGTATGCAGTGCAGTGATCAGGCATCTACACCGTCCAGGAAGTTGTCTCCCTAATAAGACAAGTGCCAATCTGACCCCCTACAAATCTTTACGACATTATTGATTACATTCTCCAAACTGACTTTCGTATCCCCGTGGCAATCTTGTGGTTACCAATTGTGCTTTCTAATCCCCTCACCTTCTCCCTCATCGCCCCCCCCCATATAGCAGCCCTCAGTTTTTCTCTGTATCGCTGAGACTGTTTCTGATTAGTTTGTTAATTTATTCTATTCTTTAGATTCCACATATAAGTGAGATCACATGGTGTTTGTCTTTCTCTGTCTGACCCCCATTTCTTAAACAAATATATTTGATTTGCTATTAAGCAACATCCTTCAATTAAATGTTCTATAAATTGAAAATTATTCTATACCTTTCTTTATGACTTGCCAGGAAAAATTGTCATCATCTTTTTTAATCAAATATATATGAAAATGTCACATATGTAAAAATCATAGGAAGCTGATGTCTATAAAATTAGCCGTTTATTTACTACAAATTCTGTTTTTGTATTTTCACAGAAGTTTCAATTTTAGACTAGAAAAGAACTTTACATTAGGAAGTCCTAGAATAGCCCTGACTTAAAAAAATTTTTTTAAACTCATGTGACTTATTGGCCAAATGGGCAGATTAAATGGGAAACTGGGATTAGAATCCTAGCCTTGCATCTTGCAAGCCTTTGATGTCAGCCTGCTCCTGCAACCTTTTTGAACGCTTCAAGAGATGGGTTGATTGTTTCCGTAGGCAGCCTGTACCACTCTTTGATCTCTAGTTATTAGAAAATGCTTTCTTACTCTGATCCACAACAGACTTTTACCCAGTAGGTCCAGTTGTGATTTTTGGAGCACTAAAATTGGAACTTTTGATTTTGATGAAATTATTGATTTGGCTCCCACTCTCAGTCTGTAATAATTCAATGTGCAATAGGAGCAACAAAATACCTTTTCGTATTATTGCTGCTAAGAGAGAATTTTGGCTTCTTTCTGATTATCATTTTTCTCTTCCTTTGCTTTTTCTTCTAGTAGTTTGTATTGAGATCTCAGTACTACAGACCCTTTCTCTCCTCTTTTCTTCCACACACAGTGTTGCTTATAGTTCTGCCTCAGCCTAGCACTTTCTGTGTCTTAGTAATAACACTTTTAGGCATTTAGCTCTGCTTACCAAGCAAAACATGAACAGTTTCCATAACCCCATCCCAAGAAAGAGCACAAACTTGATGACTTGAATAGTCTCAGCAGGATTTGTCGTCTGTAGCCTTTCTGTACACTCTCAATGTTTCCTCCTTTTTTGTGTGAATTGAAATTCCCTAAATTAACTTTCATTCCCTAAGAATTAACCTAAAATAGACTTTCTGAATGCAAGAACCTATCCAAAGTTACCTAATTTGTTGCTATGCCATCATATATGTGTATGAGTGTGTGTGCGTATGCACATATATGTATTGTGCATACATATACGTGTGTGTACATGTACGCATGCATATGTAGCATTTAATATTTCAAAGGCCTTAGGGAACGTGACTGTACCTGCAAATTTAACGTTATAATGTGTGCTTAAGGTTCATTATTCTCTAATGTCTTGTTTGCATTAGGTCTGTTTTTGAGGCCCCTCGTAATGTTTATTTTTTTTCTTTTACTTTGTGGTTCTTGGCTGAAGAACCATATTTATGAAGTCCACACTAATTTGGCTTAAATTTATTTTTTGGCTTATTATGATGCCTGGATACATTTCCATTTTCTTTGTACAGAGCAAGCATTTTCCTGTGGTTTTATCTTATAATTTATATACTTTTAGGAAAACTTGTCTGTCTCTAATATCTCTTCTAATTGCCCCAAAGGCTTAGAAATTGAATGATCATTAAAGTGAAACATACCACTCAATTTTGTGTGCTATTCAGTTTTTCTACCATTCCATAAGATTTTAATGTGTATGTATTGATTTGGCTTTCTGCTGACCTAATCAAATAAGCACTAATAAATTTAAATACAGCAGCAAAGAGACCTAAACGGCAGCCAAACTGCAAAGCAGTTGGTCTACACCAAATACATGAGTGAGATAAGTAAATGCTTTAGATTGATGGTATAAAGAATGAGTCAGTAAATAAAAAATTATATAAAACATTATGTGAGACTTAAATTTAAACATTTTTTTTTTTCTTTCTGCGTTCAAAGAGACTCCTGGGGTATAATTATTTTTCAAGTTGCTTTTACGAAATATTTTTTTTCCTTTCCCAGAATGTGTAATACTAATAGGTAATAGATAATACTTTCATTATTCATGTTTCTATCCCAGAATTTTCAAATAAAAATTTTTGATTAAAGGAGTTCTAATTTATAAAAAAATATTTTTATATCTGACTTTCTAAACTATTGTTTTAACCACGGATGGGAAGATTTTTGGAATTACTGATTTTTTTTTTAAACAATTTTAGACATTGTTTTATATATGTATACATAATACATTTTAATATATAATTAAGCAGTATTCCTAAGGAAAGGATATTTATATACATAAGAACTTAAACATATTTTTTTCCTTTCCATAAATTTTACTTTAAAGCCTTTGCTGTAATCAGAGTTGTTTTGGTGTTAGCTTTTATGTTTTCTTGATGTCTTTCAGGTGTAGGTATTTATTTATAGATGACTTTTCAACTATTTTATTAGTAATGTTAATTTTATTTTAATTTCACAATTTTTCTTTCATTGCTTTTCATCTGGTCTTCAGATTCTAATTTCAGCCTTCCTTTTCTGATTATAACCTCTGGACTTCTGTATTTGGCACAATTTTTCAAAATATGAATTTAGTAGCAAACTTTTCATTCTTTAACACTTAATTTACATTTTCTAAGGATTGGCTAATGGTATGTTTTTGCAATATTTCTCTTTCAAGGTCATATGCAAACACAGAGCTCTCCTTTTGCTCGGGGAAATATATTTGGTGAGCCTCCAACTGAACTTCAGATCAAACAGCAAGAATTATACAAGAATTTTCTTCGTTTTCAGGTGAAATACTTGTTTGGTCATAGTTTCAAAGTTTCATTAAGAGTTTTAACAAACTAAACTTGGAAAGATTTTATCCATAGGATAAAGAATAATGCCATGCATATATATATATATATATATATATATATATATATATATATATGATATAGGTACTAAAATTGATTATGTCACATATCTGAAAAGGAATCAGGAGACATGCTAGGTATATCAGTTGACTTAATGTTTTCTAGACTTTATTAAATCATTAATTGCTCAAGAGTGATGAAATTTCTAAAACTGAAAGACATAATAAAATGTTCACCTATTAGGTATAGAATTAGTCTTTCTAGAAACTTAAGTGTTGGTAGAAAACAAATAATTTTTTTCCAAAAGTTTTTATATTCTTGACTCAATAGTATAGATTGTAAATAAATAAAAATGAGATGTAATCGCATTTTGCAGTTATTTGCCACATGTATGTATGTAAACAAATAGGAATGCCCACGGGCAGACACTGGAGCACCCAGTGTTTATGAAGCAGGGACTTGCTGAGCTCCCATACTGTCCCCACCCAGTGGGCAGGGAGCCTGAGATGGACGAGAGGCCTGCCCCTGAGGGACTCAGTTTCTTCTCTTCTTCCCTCCCCTCCCCGCCGACATTTACATCCCATGTCAGATTAATCCTGTGATTGATCTTTTGGAATGACTTCACACGTTATTCTTTTTTACTCAAAAACCTGGCTGTAGCTTTTTTTCCTACAGGAATTGTCCAAATTCCTTAGTCTGACATTGAAGGCTGCGTATCCAATACCAACCTCTTAAATTCCTCTTACAGAGATTCTCCTCAAACATACCATCTTTCTGATCCTAATTATTGTGGACTCCTACATACAGCAGGGGCATAATAGGTGCAGTGCTAGGGAGGATTGATCTGGCATCAATGTTTAGGGTGTATTATTGGAGGATTAACATTGGAAGCAGGGGCATTTTACTAAGAGTGGTAACAGTGGAAGTGGATGGAAACCCTTCCTACGCGTTGACAGAATGAATAGACATGCCCAAAGTACGAGGCCCGCAGGGTACTGGCCACAGAAGTCAGGCAGCAGCAGATTGAGGGTCATGAGTCACTTGTTGAACTTGAAAGACCCTGTGGGATGGGGCCCATAATGACAGCAAGTCCAAATGTAAGTAACTCCTGTTGTACTTAGTGAGTGCTGGCATGGTCTAGGGTAGAATTCCGGAAGTAAATAAATAAACAAAATCTTGCAATTGTGTAGCCTGTTATTGTTTGTAAGATTCTTTAACAGATAGTATTTCATTAAACCTCAAAACTCGCTGAGGAAGATATTTTATTTTATGACACGCAACTGAAACGGGTTAAGTCTCAAGCGTCATGGCAGAGCTAGCAAATGGTAAGGCCAGTGCTTGAACCCAAGTCCCCTGACTTTATCACATCTGTAGCTTCCGAACTTAATATTTCTAGGCGCTCTAGGAGTAGTCTTTCTCTCTGGAAAAAACACCAGTGATGGAGGAAACTTTGATGGGGTTAGTTTCAGAGGGAGTTCAGCTGTCAGGTCTCCCCGCCAACCGTCAGTGTGC
The DNA here is from genome assembly GCF_057876585.1 of Rhinolophus sinicus. Lineage (NCBI taxonomy): Eukaryota > Metazoa > Chordata > Mammalia > Chiroptera > Rhinolophidae > Rhinolophus > Rhinolophus sinicus. Next base: position 12,933,377 of record NC_142507.1, on the reverse strand, counting down.
CTGTGGGTGGACTGCTCTCAGATGGTGCTTGCAGGTTTTCTGGTAGCTGCCTCTTAGTATCTATGGTATTTATTATTATTATCAACAGTATAGTGCTAGACAAGAAGGATCCCCAAACTTAAGTGTTAAAAGAAATGTTGTAAAATGTTCACCAGGATGGCCAGAGTCGCCTTCGCTCCGTGTCTGCACAAATAATTAGATCGTTAGGTCAAGTTCAGGAAGCAGAAGTTTTCGTGTGGTTAAAATTTGGTAAATAACGTGAATGTTTAGATAACATTTTAAATTACAGCTTTAAAAAGAATACATTTAATAAAATATTTGCATGACCCTTGAAGCACTTTTGTATCATGCAGTTTAAAAACCACTCACCCAGCATATAGCTTTCCCCTTTCTGTTGAACTGTGTGGCATTTCCGTTGGATGGTATTTCCGTGGGCTCACTGGGTGTGTGATCATTGACGGGGAAACTTTGTGGAGAACTGACCCTGTGATGATGGCTTTTTTTTTTCATGGAGTAAGACAAAGGGGAACAATGTCCGATGTGAGGTTTTGTTGTACGAGTATAGATCAGAAATGATGTTTTCTCTAAGTATGTTGTACTTGAAGAAGTGATTCTGTGCACCCTGCTTAGTACTAAATATTAGGATTGTGCATATTTAATAGTGATGTGTGAAAGAAGAATGGAAGAAGCCCTAGCATGTGAAATCACGGGACATGTAAGAAGATGAAAGTTCTTATAGCTCAAAAGATGGACAGCACTAGATATAACAGTCTTGAAGCTAGACAATGCAGACGAGAACAGTAAAAATCTAGGTAGCCACAGTCAATCCATATTTAAGAGTAACTAAAATCTGTTGGTACCTGATGCCAGTATCGTGAGTACCAGCACCTCTGCTGCCCTGCTTCATTCATGGAGGACGTAGACTCTCTCTTAGGGCTGCCTTCCTTTCAGATCTTGGACCTGAATGGCCTGCCTTTGAATATCCCCCGAGTATTCAGTACTGAGTGACCCAGGTGGCATTCAAGATGAAACTTAATTATGAATCCCTGTGGCTAAACTCCTCTTTCACCTTACAACTTGTCAGTAGATAGGAAAGAAGAAAGGGCATTCTATTCTAGGGAGGGATTCTTGCATAAAAAAATGATTGAATGCTAAAATATTGATTTTACTGTTGTTTCAGGATACTTATAAAGCCAAGGAACTTTGAGACATATAGTAGCAATAGTTACAGAATAACGTCATTATGGATTATGTACTGCATACCTTGTTTTTGGAGGAACTCTTATGTTTTTTGCATACATTTTTCACTTCAATTCTTTGAGTACTCTTTTGAGATGTAGACATTAATAATTCTTTTTACCAGATGAGAAAACTGAACAGGAGAGTTTCTTAAGGTCACACATAGTTTGTAAGTCTTGGGTGGAGCTGGCATGTCACGCATAGCTCTTAGCATCACATCACGTAGCGTCCCTAATAAAATACAGCAAACTGAAATATTTAGGAGCTTAATTTAACTTGCAAAAAGAGGATACAAATGTTGAATTCATACAATACTCAGACAAACTAAGTGGTATTCTAACTTTTCAATAGTTTACAAAGAAATAACTAGGTTTGATTCTTTAGATTGAGGAAAAGAAAAAAAGAGAGGAAGCAGAGCGAGAGAGACTGAGAATTGAAGAAGAAAAAGAAGAAAAACGGCTCGCAGAACAGAGGGCACGAATCCAGCAAGAGTATGAAGAGGAGCAGGAAAAGAAAAGGGAGAAGGAGGAGGAGGTGCCGTGTTCTTCCTACTCTATTTTTCTACTTAGCTTGGAAGGGAAATTTTTATTTTGATTTGAAAAGATGTGTGTTACTTACATAGGAGACTGGTTGTGGAGTATATTTAGAAATTACCAGATCAGTATTCATTCACTGGGTATTATATGTGAAGGAGTAAGTTAAGAAAAGAGATAAGTGATGACTTTTTTTAAGCCAAAAAATAGTTCAAGCTAACTAAGAATGTTCTAAAAGGTGTCTGACATTTTATTGTTAAGCGTACAACTTCTTTATGTTTTAGAACACTATATCATCTATATCTTCAGTTTTGCATCTCTTTATTTCAAATCAGGCAGCAAATTTTTCAATGGACTATAGGATGTATGTGTGGAGCATATATTTTTTTTCTTTATTTTAAAGCAAAGGCTAAAAAACGAAGAGCTTATTCGGTTAGCTGAAGAAAGACGAAAAGAAGCAGAAAGAAAGAAGAAAGAAGAAGAAGAAAAACATAACCTACAACTTCAGCACTATTATGAAAGAGAAAATACAATTGGGGAAGAAACAAAGGTAAATTTCAGACAAAAATGTCAGCTAAGCCTATAGTTTAACCCACTTTCACGCTGAGCGTTGTGGAGCTGGTAGCCTCAGGGAGAGAGCAGGGGAGGTGCTCAGGCCCTCACTTCTGCCGACCGCTGCGGCTGGCGCCACACTGGGCCTCCATAGGAGCCCGTGTCCCTGCTTTGAATGGAATGGGCTGACTTAGGCAGCTTCGTTTTGTTCCCAGGGTCTGGACCAGCACCCTCTGAACCGTTCATGACAAGAGCAATGCAGAAATTGAGAACAAGTGTTGGGAAACCTATTTTTGTCAATTTGTCAGAGTAATTTTCTGTCTGCTGAATCTAGTAAGACAAAAGTTGGGCTTGAATTGTGTAACGTCCTTTAAAGTTTTTCATTTATCTAGTAATTTGTTCTCTCTGTGTACACATTTGTCCACGATGGATTGCAAGCTTCAGAAGAAAAACTGATGGCTCACCAGAGGCTGGTTTTAAGTCCGTGTCTCTGAGATGGAGGGTTCATGTTCCCAGTTCAGTGCGTGGATCAAAGTTACTAGACAGAGCTTTTCTCTGTAGAAAGCCAGTTGGCCCTTAGAGATACAGTATACACCGGTGCTCATATTTCAAAGCCGTATTTAAAATTCTGTATGTATAACTGTCATGTTACAAATGCATGTGCCTGGGTCTCACCTACAAAGGGTCTGATTTACAGAGTCTGAGGCAGTCCAGGAATCTGTAAGCATCTTTAGGGGTTCGGATGCCTCCGGCCTTTGGACCACACTTTGAAAACCCCTGTATGTCTTGTAGTTTTGGCCCAATTTAAGAAAATTGTTTTTAGAAATTTAGATTTATACGAACATTTCTTCTAAGCAGGATTTGCAAAAAAGATCGCTTTTTACCAGTGGGATCCTCTGGTGTATTTATGTGGTTTGGTCCACTGTCCAGTGTGTAACCAACAGTAGGTGACGTGAGCCATTTCTGATTGGTTCAAGTACACAATCTGACTTCTCAGGCCAGGATTTTATGGTGATAGAAATGGTAACTATTCAGCAAGATTATGAGAATTAGAATTTGCTAAAACATTGAGAGAATTTATAAGTCAAGATCTGCATTTTTTATTATGTTTATTTTCAGTGTTCTAGGAATGTTAGGCAGTAGTCTTCATTCTTAGGATATAAAGTTGGATATATATTTGTTAAGCCTTTTAAGGTATGTTGTTCAAATATAACTATTTAACTGTTTAAGTTTTTTTAACTTTTTAAGTTTTTGCAGAGTAGTAGTACAACAAAATTGAGTAGAAAACACAGAGAATGTTTTATTGTAAAATAGATTATTTAAGAATGAGATTTGTTAGTTTCCCACAATTGTGTTTCCTCCAGTGTCTTATTTTTTTAAAGAAAAAATGGTATTTCTTGGGAATGTATAATTTTGTAAGTGGTAAAGTTTAATTGTGAATTACCACACACTTTTAAACCAGCTTTGATCCATTTAATCTGTTGAACCTTAATTCTGAAATTGTCATTACTAGCTATCATTTTTTTTTTCATTTATGTATGTCTGATATATATTTTTGTGTACTCTTAGTTTTTATTTGTGTCACCATTTTTTTTATTTTTCAGCTAACATGTATATTTATTTAATTTTTTGAATTTGTATTTTTACCCTAATTGAGAGTTACAATCTTTTAGATAGGGATATCTAAATCCATTTGTTTATCATAACCAGTATATTTGATTATATTAATTGAATTAGACTTTTTGTTTTGCTTCCTTGATAGTTGTTTTCTTATTATGTGGACTATGCTTTGTTCATCCTCTGCTGTTCTCTAGAAGGTTTATATTGTCTTTATAATTTTGTTTGTGGTCACCTAGAGGTTTTTTAAAAAAACTTTCTCTTTCATATATTTCTAATTTTATCAAAGTCACCACTGATTTGTAATATTTGATTTTCTATTGTGCAAAATGAACAATTTAACATCCACATGTATACTATGGTTTGGAGAGATTTTTTACCCAGATAATTATTATTGCATTTTGTTGGGAGTTTTTATGTTTTTTGTATTTTGATTTTAATGTGAACTTGGGAACTGTTAGCTTTATTAACACTGTGAACTGAAATCCTGTTTTATTTTCATGTGGAGACATAGAACCCTATTGTGATCTGGAAAATTCCTTCATCCATGATGCTCTTGATGATGAGGAAATTTAGATTTTAAATATTGATTTATATTTTCCAGAAAAGGGGTTTTGTTTGTTTATTGTATTGTCCTATTTCTTTTTATTATTAAGATAATTTTTCACTTCGGTTATATTTTTTGTTCTTATTGCTTTTCTAATATTTGGTATGCTATTGCTTTACTTAAGTTTGTTGAATTTTTTTACCCTGATCTGAGAGTCATATTCTTTTAATAAGGACATCTCAAACCATTTATGTTTATCATAACTGATATTTGATTTTATGTAATGGTTTTTCTGACTGTTTTGGTGAAAAATATTTTACTATATAAATGCAGTGACATTCTGAACTTCTTAGGTGGTCCTGTTAATTACCAGAGGTGTATGTGTGCACACACTCACACGTGTCCATGTGTGTGATTGTGTGTATATATACATATATTTATTGCTGTCTAGCTAGCTTCTTTCTTTGTTTCAGCACTTGAGACAGCCTTCTCCCGTAGTTCCTGCTCTTCAGAACAAAATTGCAAGCAAACTCCAAAGACCTCCTTCAGTTGACAGCATTATAAGTTCCTTTATGCAGGTATATACTTTTTCTTTTCATTTTTTCATCTTACTAAGTAATTTTGGATTGGGGAAATTAAAAGAGGTTTTCCTATTCACATATTTAGCTAGGTTAGATTTTTTCAGATCTGAAATATAAATAATGTCTACATTAATTTGCTGTGTCTGTTGTAACTGATAATACTTGGTGTCCTAAAGTTAAAATCTTTGGAGAAATCAGAATTTAGCACATGGTTCTTGTCCGGGCCCTCAAGAAGACCTTTTCTTTGGTGATGTATCATCTAGCTAGCTGGAGTTATGCTACTGAAGTCCCTTATACTTTAGACTGAGCTACAATCAAAAGAGAGCCGGGAAAATGTTTCAGAAGGGTTGATCTTTGAATTGATTCTTGAAGAATGAGTAGGAATTTGCCAGAAAGAGGAGGGTGAGGGACTTCGAGCAGGTGCAAAAGTGTGGAGGGAAGTAAGCAGCTGGCACACATGGCGGATGCACCGTGGATTAGTCGGGCTTGAGGACGACGGGCATGGTGCCCAGGAGGGGGAGGTCACACACATGCAGGCTATTGGATGGAGTGCGATGGGTTTGACTTGAAGCCATAGGCTGGTGGATGCCAAACAGTTAATGACCAGAGTAGACAAAGGCATGTATTAGAACATCTTCCGGAATCCCACCCTCTCAGATTCTGATTTAGTAAGTCCGTGGTAGGTAATGGATGGAGGGGATTGTAATGTTTAAATAGGAAAATGACGTGGCCATCTTGTCTTGCATAAGGTTCTCTCAGGCAGCCACATGGAGATATATTTCAGAGGCCAGGATCTTTTGCAGAAGTCCAGATGTGCGAGTTTGAGGACCTAAACGAAGGCAGTGACAATTAGAACTGAGAAGGGGTGGCAGTGTCCAGATATATTTAGGAGATACAGCTGGTGGTATTTACTGTGTATGGAGACCGTCTCGGATGAGTTCGGGGGAAGGAAAGAGGGCTGAAGATGGAACCGTAGAGAATTCCCAACATTTAAGAAGCAGAGAAAGGAAATAAGAGACGGAAAGTGACAGAGAGTGGCAATGATGGCAGTGGCTACAGGCCATGTAAAGCCGATTGAGTGTGTCCCTTGGGATCGCTGGTGACTTTGGAGGGAGCAGTGTCAGTGGAGCGTGGGAGCAAAGGCAGTCGCTGTGAGGTGCAGAGTGGACGGAAATCAGGACGCAGACACCGAACATACTGCACTTACGATTCTTCAAAGGAGCCTGGCTCTAAAAGGGACAGTGGGTAGTGCGGGAGGGTGAGGCAAGACCTTTTTGTAAAGAAGGGAGAGATTTTTAAGCATTGCTGAGAGGAAGGTGCTTGGAGAGAGGAAGACGGTGGAGCAAGGGGACCAACTACTGGATGCGATGGGAGTCACGGGTCGGGTGCAGCGCTCACAGGTGGAAGTTACCGTTGGGAGGAGGGCAAGGACTGCCGTTGTGGGAAGGGAAAACGGATGTAGGTAAGTTCATGGTAGGAGAGTGGGGAGTCTGCTTTCTTTCACATACAGTGATGTTCAGAAATTGCTCTGAAAAGCTTCTGAGTAGGGAAGACCCACTGAGTGTATCTGTCATGACTGTTAAACAGGAACGTTCCGTGTCCCGGGCGCAGTCTCCTCCGGTACCTGCCAGGAAGAATCAGCTCCGTGCCGAAGGTAGAGTTAAGGGTAAACCTGGAACCTAGACTGTTTGTTAACTTTTTATTCTGAAATAATGATGGGACTCCTAGAAGGTTGCAAAACAGTAGAGAGGTAGAGCGGTCCTGGGTACCCTCCCCAGTTCCGTCAGTGATAACATCTTACATACATAGCACAGCATCACAGCCAGGAAAAACGTCACAGCCAGGAAACTGTCACAACTGGACGGACACCGACGCTGGAGCACTCCAGACCCTCATCAGGCTTCCCCGGGCCTTGCATGTACTCACACATGTACGATTATGTTTGTGTGGGTGTTCTGTGAGTTTTTGTCATATGTAATTATACACATATAATTCCACTGCACAACCAAGGGACAGAGCTGTCCCATCACCATGGCAACCCCACTGTGCTGCCCCTTTACAGCTGCATTCTCCCCCGAGAATATTTCCTAACTTTGGAAATTCCGGTATTATCAGAAATGTGTTTGTAGGTCTTAATGATGTTGATAAATATGACCTGTACGTGTAAAGCATTAAAAACAACTTCCACAAAAATGTCTCTCTGAGCATCTTAGCTTTGTAGGTCAGGTTATGTTTTAATGTTTAACCTTTTGTTCCTTTCTTATTTTTTTACTCACCAATGGGAATTTGCAGAGGAGAAAAAAAATGTGATTATGGAATTATCAGAAATGAGAAAACAGCTTCGTAGTGAAGAGCGGCGTCTGCAAGGGCGCTTGCTACACATGGACAGTGATGATGAAATTCATATAAGGCAAGTTTCAACCTGCATTTCTCATTTATTATTGAATTCTTTCATGTTTTGGAAAAGGGATTATATGTCAATCAGAATGTATCCAGTAATTGTACAGGTTTCGAACAGGTTAATTTATCTGTACTGTAAAGCCACCTGTATTAGAAGATGTACCGTGTTTCCCCCAAAATAAGGCCGGGTCTTATATTAATTTTTGCTCCAAAACATGCATTAGGGCTTATGTTCAGGGGATGTCATCCTGAAAAATCATGCTAGGGCTTCTTTTCCAGTTAGGTTTTATTTTTGGGGAAATAAGCACGGTAGTTTGCATGCTTAAAAAAAGTTTTTAACAGATTGTTGGTGAAATTGTAATGACTGAGATAGCCTTTTCTCCCAAAAGAAATGTAGCTAAATAATTATATTCTAGTGGAGGGACTCAGTGCAACTAATACAAAATCATATATGATTTTTAGAGTCTTTGTGTTTGTAGTATGTGGTAGGTTTTCTCTTTTCTTTTGTTGGCAAAGCAACTCTTTTAAAAATTAACTCACATGTTTTTTGATTCACATTCTTCAATTTTATGTAGATAAAGTTGCCGTCATAAAACAGTTATCCACAATTGTTGAGTTTATTCACTGTGAAAATATGGTATATTTAATGATTATTTAACCTAATATCAAGTGTTTAAATTGAGCATTGTAATTGTCCTTTTTTACTGCCAATAATAAATATATTTATGGCAGTGGTGATGATAGTGGCGTGTTGACAGAAGAGTTGGGAGGGAGAGGAAGAAACATAAAGAAGAAAGAAATAGTACTTTCTTGAAGGAAAACCAAAAATACTACCGTGTTTCCATGAAAATGAGACCTAGCCAGACCATCAGCTCTAATGAGTCTTTTGGAGCAGAAATTAATATATTAAGACCTGGCCTTATTTTACTGTAAGACTGGGTCTTATCTAAGACTGGCTCCTATATTAATTTTGGCTCCAAAAGACGCATTAGAGCTGATGGTCTGGCTAGGTCTCATTTTCGGGAAAACACGGTATCCCTAACCATGTAATGTTTACTAGGGTTAGACTTAATGAGAAATCTGGACTGGGGGCAGGCCATTTTTTAAGCTCTGTCTTTAGGATGGATTGTCTCACTGCAGAAATCAGTGAAAAGTAATTGGCTAATCAGGACTTTATGTGCACAAGGCAGAAGGATGCCAGCGGCATGGTGTCTGCTAATCCAATGACAGGGAGTCCAAGATAGGAAAGGGACAGTTGAAAGACTAGAAGAAGACATAGAGTAGACAGTGTTAAAAACAATCGACTTATTTTCCTTTCTTAGGCTTCTATAAAGTCAGGCACAGGAATTTAGTCCTTGTGAGAAAAGTGATACAGGAATGGAAGATTTCAGAGTTGAAATAATCAGACAATTTCATTTGAAAGCTATTTTTTACATTTTCCTTCTACAATGGGTTGTTTTCTGAAATACTTATTTTCCAGCAGAGTAACCTACAGACTACCAAATATTTGATCTTTTTTGCCAAAAGGACTCATACATTTTCTAAATCAATGTTCTTCAAACTGTAGGTTGCAGTCTTTTAGTGGGTTATGAAATCAATGTAGTGGATAAGTACCACACTTTCTTTAAAGGATGTTTATTTTTTAAAAAACGAAACAGTCTATTTTGGCATAATTTTAGATGATATAAAACTTGCAAACATAGTCCAGAGAGTTTCCATATGCCCCGCACCCAGTTTGCCTGTTGACATCAGCCCTTACCAGGGTACACTTGTCACAATCAAGAAGCCGACCTTGAAATGTTACTACTAACTAAATTGCCAGGGTTTTTTTTTTGTCTCCAGTTTTTCCGTTACTGTCCTCTTTCTGTTCCACGAGCCAGTCGCTGCAGACGGCCACACTGCATTCAGTTGTTGTGCCTGTCTGTGTGGGGCGGTCTGTCAGTCTGCCCTTGTTGCCCCTGATGGAACAATGTACGGGAGGACTGGCCAGGTGTCCTGTAGCAGGTCTGCCGGCCCGGGCTCCTCTCATGTTTTCTCCTGATTAGACTGGGGTTAAGGTTTTGGGAAATGATAGCACAGCTGTCCCGCTCATCACATCACCATCACCATCACCATCACCATCACCATCACCATCACCATCACCACCATCACCACCATCACATCACGGGCAGACGGCATCCACAGGACGCCCCTGGGATGGGAACCTGTCTCACTTGGTTACCGTATTATCTGCCAGGTGTCTCCACCTCAGTTACTCTTCTTTGGACGCTAATCACTACGAGTGGGGAGGGTGGGATTACGCTCCATCTCTGGGACAGGGTGTTATCTACATAGTACGTTTTTAGAATTCTTCTGTAAGAAAGATTTCTTTCTTCTCCCTTCTTTATTTATTCAATCATTTATTTATATCACTGTCTTCTCATGTATATTTATTTTGTATTTTGGGTTATTATCCAGCACGCCATTATTTATGTTGTTGCTCAGATTGTCGCGGCTTTGGCCATTGGAACTCTTCCAGGGTTGACGCCTGTGTCCCTCTGATGTGTCCCCATCCTTTTGTTTTTTGAGCACTGCCGTCCTTTCTGGCACTAGCTGGTGCATGAGCATCACCTTGTATTGCCCCTGCCCCTGCCCTAGAATCAGCCACTTCTCCGCCGGGCCCCGGCTCTTTGTGGGGCAGGAGGTTTAGAAGCTGAGTGTGGAGCTGGGTGTGTTGCTGCTCCCGGATGTCAGTGCTTCTAGGTCCTCTTGGTGGGCAGAGCTAGAGAGCACGTATGTCAGCTGAGTCAGACTGTGGTGGTTCTGTATCCATCAATTTGTATGTAAATTAAGATCATGCTGCTGTCTCTGACTCCTTCAGTGGGTGGGAGGATTTTCCTGTAGCATGTTAACCTGCCTAGTTTTGCTTTGCTTAGATTTTTGTTGGCATTCTTCAAGCGTGTTCTGGCTACGTAAACAAGGTGAGGACATTTCAAGCGATAGACTGGCTAGATAATGAACTGTTAGCCCAAGGTGGTAATTTCCCATAATTCTTCCATAGCAGGTCAACTACTACTACGTAATTGAGAGATCAGCGCAGTTTTTCTGTACTTACTTTTATGATATTATAAATGCCTTAACTATTGCAGCTTTCCACATTCTAAACATGCATATTTAATTTCAGTATAATGGGTTGTTGACATTTTATTTTCATTCATAAATTAAAAACTGTGTTCTCTTTTGGCAAACCAATATGATTTAAGAAAGAGAAACCAGTCAGCTTTTCAGTTTTCTCATTTGCAAATCATACATGATAATTTCTACCGGATGAGAGTCTAGTGAAGAATAAATAAATACATGCATTTGGAAGTACCTTGTAAATTCTACATGCTAAATTGTTAGATGTGTTAGAATTACCATCATTTAGCAAGAATTGGTTACGTTTAGTTTGGTATAATTTTTAATATCTATTGTGATCAGAGACATCTCAGGGTTGGTTCTTTATTCCAATTTTGTTAATAGTTTCACAAAAAGAATCTTTTATTTAATTCGCCACATTATTGAGTTCCTACTGTGTGCTAGGCACAAAGCAAACACCAGCCAGCTCCCCTGCATAGAAAATCTAATAACCAAATTCCTAATTTAGCACCCTGTTTAACTATTGGCATGAATTTTAATGCCTTCTAGAAGCCTGTTTAGTATTAGTTTTGCATTTTAATGCATCTCCATTGCAGTTCCTATTACCCTAGGTGGTTCCCTAGTAGAGGCCTGTGTCAGCCTTGAGAAGGTAGTTTTGTGGCCCTGGCGAATCCTTCCCCTTAAAGGAAACTCCAGGCCAGCAGGGGCATTGGCTGTGGGAACACACTCCTCCCTTCTAGGTGGCCAGAGAAGATTCAGTGAATAAACAAACGAAGGCAGGAGTCAGGCCAACTCTCTTACACCCATAGCGTAGAGCGGCATTGTACAAAACGGGCCACCTAGTGCTGAAGGGTGCAGCAGGAGATACTTGGTGTTATTGCATTTTCAGGGCTCAAGATGTCATCCCCCATCCCTGTCCTCTCATTGTCACTCCTTCAAAGCCCTAGCAAAAGGCTCCCTTCCTAAGCTCTCCGCCTGTTATATTAATTCCCTAGGTGCCACAGGAATAAAGTGTTAATTACGTAGATAGAAAGTTCCCCAAAAGCCTATTGTAAAATCAGTGTTAGGGGCTGTCGATAATACCTGTTACATTGGGCAGCACATTAATACCATATTTTTCTGTATAATTTCTATTTTAGGCTAGGGAAGGTAACATTTATTGAGTACCTAATTGTCAAGTACTATGAAGTACTATGCTGGGTACTTTACAATATATAATTTCACTTAATTCTCATGCTCACAAGACTAAAAGGGGTAGACAGTACCTGCATCTTACAGAGGATGAAATCAAGGTCAAACTGCTACTAAATAGCAGAGCACGTCTTTGAATCTTTCTCTGACCTCAAAGACTGTGATCTTTCTACTACATGAACATTTTAAGGTAAAACTACATCTTCTCTTCTAATAAGGTACTTTACATCTTGTAAATATCCTATTTTTTAATATAAGGGATTAAAAGAATAGATATTAGAGTAAGCTTTTATAATATTCTGGTGAAAGATGCCAGGTTTCTTGAGTGAAGTGCGAACTGAGATTTTCTTTCCATACAACACGCTCATCACGACTATCACATCTGTAGGAGAAGAGAACGGAACCCCATGGGAATCTTTGACATGGCCCGACATCGGCTGCAAGCGCCAGTCAGAAGACAGTCACCGAAAGGCCTAGACCCTACTACTTTCCAGAATATTCAGGACTTCAGTGAGCTGAAAGATAGAGGTGAGTATAATGCTGTCTTAAGATACAGCAAGAACATTCTGCCCACATTCAAGGATCATAAAACACGTTGTACCCTTTTTCTGAAGTTTTATTTGTGATATTTTGTGCTGATGGATAAAACGTCCTTACACTCTAGTTCTTCAGTTGACCAGTCTGGTAGACGAAGCATGGCTTTGCTAAGTGTTTTCTTCAGGAGGGCAGATAGTGGGTTAGAGCGCAAGGCAGATGTGAAGGATGGCACTGGGAACTGAATGGTGGGCGGACAGGGCAAGATGAGCATAGGAAACAGACTGAGGCAGAGAAGCCAGAGTGACTGGAGGAAAAGCAGAACGTGGTGTCCTGAGAGCTGAGGGCAGGGACCGTATCGAGGAGGCATTGTCTAAGGTGAGTAATGGAAAGTGTCAGCTGGATCACAGGCCATTGGGGACATCAACTAGATCTTTCTGTGGAATTTTCTATGGAATCAGAAGCCAATTAACTTTGGGTTGAGGATTGAATAGGAGGCAAGTGCTGGAAGCAATGAGCAGAAGACAACCCTTGGAAGAAGCTTGGCTGGGAAGGAGAGAGGAGTCCAGAGCTGGAGGAATGTTTTGGATGCTAATGTGAAGAGATGTTATAGGAGGAAGGACTGATTGTCGGAAAGAGCAGGGTCCCTGAGTAGACAGGAGGACACGTAGGATTTTGAAGGAAGATTGTAGAGAAGGTTTGATGTAGGAGGAGCAGGAGAGAAAGCTTATTCGGCAAGTGGCATGGCCAAGGTACAGAGGCCGGGCAGACTGACAACGTGTACAGGCACCAAAGTGTGTTTTATGTGGTATTTCTTTAGGAGCATTCAACCCGGTAAGTGTTGGAGTGGAGGAGGCCGATTGCTGGATGTGTGTTCATAGGACCTATACCAGATAAACCAGAATTTAGACTGTTCTTTTTCATATTTTTAAAAGTAATATTTATTAAACAAAGTTTTAAACACAGAAAGATGGAAAGAGAAAGATCACTCTCCTTAAGCTACCTAAATATAAATATACCATTAATATTTTGGATGTTTTCTAATCTTCTTTTGAGCCTAATTCAAACAAACAAATGAAAAACAAAACAAAAAAACAAGATATAATTGTGTTATATAATTTTGTGATTTCTTTTACTTGGATTTACAAGTGTCATCAGTTACATATACCATAGTTGTTTTTTTATGTTATGATTTATTGATCACTTATAAATAGTAAGTGACCACCCTTCCAGGCATTTTATGACGCCAGTGGGTGTCAGAGTTTGGTCATGGAACCTGTGAGGTCAAAAGTGGTTTTATTATAAACTAAGATACTATGTCTTTCCTTTTCATTCTCCCGGGTGTGTACAGGTTTTCTAGAGGTTGTAGGCATGTGATGACTTCATTGCTCTGAGGCTAACAGAGTGTGTACACAGCTTGTGTGTTCTCATGTTTTAAAAACTTGTTAGTGTTCATTTCTAATGTGTGTGGGGGGGGGGGCGGGGGGGAATCCTCTATTTTTGAGTATAAAGAGGTCTTGTAAACCAAAAAAGGTTTAAACCATAAAGATGGAGCCATTCATTTCCCTATATGATCACATCTAGTCCTCATTCATTCGTGTGACTGAGTTGTTGCTATTTTGTTTTTAACAGAGAGGAACCTGAGTCTGGAGGCAGTGAAGTCAGGGTCCAACCCAAGTTCATGTGTCCAGTCTCTTCTGTTCACTTTGCTCTTAACCATTTTTAAATTCTTTGATATTCCACAGGCTTCCCAGCTTTCACTATTATTTTGATAATTTCTGATCATAAAGCTTTTTACACATTAGGATCATTGCTTTAAATTATATCCCAGTGGTGTAATTATATCAAAGGGAACAATATTTTCAAGGCTTTTAAAATCTATAGACTAAATTTTTTAAAAAGCATGTTTAACATTTTTATTCTGATCAATTGATACTCTTGAATTTATGGCATGGGTGAATTCTCCGACTGTCATTTCCTCCAGTGATGGCATCCCTTCTAAAGTTCTAGCCAGTCTGCTTTTATCTTGCTCTCTGCATGTTTGCAAGGGCTCCAATGATACCTGGCTACTCACATATTCTAATTTTTCAGTATGTTGTAGGGATCGGCTGTGCTTACAGGGTCTGCCAGCTGGATAGACCTGTACGGTTAGTTGCCTTGCTATACGCTTGGTGGCATCTTGGGGGCGTGGGGTGGCAGGGATGGACAATGCTTCCATAAGCCGTTGCTTGTCCTGGGGGCTCCCTTATAATGTTGGCAAGTTAGAAAAGGCATTTATGTAAAGAATACTAATTTTGTGTCCCTTAGTTTTATGATGATGTCAGTGTCCTTTGACTTTGGTGATGTTCCATCATTTATATTGTTCCTTGATTTTGAAATTAGATGACTCATAGGTTACTTTCAACTTATTTTTCTGCACCAGATTCCGAAACACGATTTGACCTGAAACTTATGTACCCGGATCCTCCGAGAGATCGTCACACCTTAGAGATTCAGCAGCAAGCTCTGCTAAGAGAGCAGCAGAGGAGACTGAATAGAATGAAAATGCAGGACGGCGCTGAAGGTAAGAAATAACCGTTACGGCTTCCAGTCGTGATGGGCTGTTCTATGCTGGCTTGCTTTCTCCATCTCTCGTACTGATTTCTGCCCCAGGTGGGGTCTCTCCACTGACAGCTCTGTGCTCACACTGGGGTCAGGTATCCTCGTGTGACATCCGCACTGGGAATTAGGAAGCAAGGGAGGAATGCTAGGCAAAGTCTGCAGTGCCCCAAGAAAGAGCATTTCTCTATCGTGTGTGTGTGTTTTCATTTTTCATACAGCAGTAATCTGGAAAGCATCTGCTTATCTGCTATTGAAGAAGTTAGATGCTAAAAAGTATAAATGTGATGAAAGCTGCAGAGAAATCCGGGGTCCCTTGGCGGTGTGTATGTGGGGTGGGTGCTCAGGCACCGGGAGGCAGAGTGGAGCCCGTTGCCTCAGAGCTTCGGTGGTCCCTGCTGGCGGGACCCTCACATGTATTTCACCGGCATCGCCAGCTGTCAGGCCTTTGAGGGGTTACCATGGAAAAGGCGTCATACAAACGCAACAGTCAGGCCACAAGAGGAGGAGAGAGTCCTGTGAGTCGTATTTAGGAAAATTTCAGACCCTACTGGGGCAGGCTTCCTGGCCTGCGGAATCTGAGGAATGTTCTTTGACCGCACAAGACAATGTCCCTGAGTAAGCGGGGCAGCGCTCTAGGCCCATGTCACAGGTCAGACTTAGATAAAGATGGATACAGGGGGCATTTTCCCTCCATCTGATTCAGAATAACCTAAATTCTATGATAAATAGTGGGCATACCATCAGCAAAGAAGAGAGAAGCAGATACATTCAGCCTTTATACCCATTTTGGTGGGATTTTTCTTTAGAAGACCCAGCTGATGATCTGATTTGGTGCAATGCTGGTAACCAGATTAGCTCAAAAGTCGTCCCCAGGTGGATACAGGTACATTTCGGCACTGAGGGTATCCGTTCCCCACAGCAGCCACCTCCTAACGTCTGACAAACACTGTGATGACTTAATTCACAAGAATATGGTTTAACTATCACACAATCACAGCCAGGCAGCTGCCTGGAATCGGATAGCTTCCTTCAGTTTCAGTGAGGAAGCCTGTGTACCTCTGCTCTATACCCTTCTACACAGATTGTAGCAATCTGAGGAGATGGGGAAGAATCCTGTAGTATTTTCTTTGTCTGTAGGGATCAGTTTTAAGTTCATAGTGATTTTACTTCTTTATATTCACTAATGTGAATGGAAGAATTTTATCCAACTAGAATACATGCTGAGTTATATTTATTAATAAACGAGTACTATCTTAAAAACATTCTGAAACGTGATAGTTGAGAAGTAATTACCAGGAGAGAGCTAGTCACAAGAGATATTCTAAAATTGGTTTTTATTTTTTCAATGTTTTTCTGACCTTTTAATTTGTTTTTGTTCTCCGTTGACTGTAGAGGACTTGGATGCAATCCCAGCTGCTAAAATGCAAGACCAAAGAATGGTAAGGAACCAGTTACAATTTTTCAAGCTATTGGGGGACAAAAGTTTTCAGGAACACTGAATTAAGAAAGATTTAAAATCTTGTCTCATCACTGCAGTGGGTAGAGATGTATAACACGTAGACAGTATGTAGTAATGTACATAATAGCTAAGAACCAGACTCCAGCTCGAGGCTGTTCAAGCTCATTTGTTTTTAGCCGTGTGGCTTCAGGCAAGGTATTTAATCTTTCTGTGACTCAGCTTCCTAATCTGTAAAATGGGATAATAGTACTTGCCTCTGAGGGTGGCTGTAAGGATGAAATTCAATAATATTTGCACAGCACATAGGGACAGGCCTAGCATGTAAAAATTTAATTAAATGTTTATTAAATAAGAAATAGTTCAAGAGTTGTTGCAAGAATGAAGTGAGATAAATACTTAAAACCCTAGAATAGGTCCTGGCTTGTAATGAGTGTGGGATTGTGTTTGCTGTTGATATAAGTAGTGGAGGTGGGAGTCTATATACAAGGAGTGGGGAGGCCCATAAAGAAAATACGGGTGTCACTCTTACCCTAAGGAGGTGACATCTGTGCAAAGACTGAAAAAAGGTAAGGGATGAGCCATTGTTACTCCACAAATACATACTGAATACTTACTGTGGGCCAGACACTCTCGGTGCTGGGGCTACAGGAGTGAACGAGAGGCATAGAAATCCCTGTCCTCTGAGGGCTTACTTTCTGGTAAGCAGGAGACAATCAAATATATAGTATCATACTTGTGGGGCTCTGGAGAAAACCGTAGCCAGGAAAGGGTATGGGGGTGACAGTTTACAATGTGAAATAGAGTGGTCATGGAAGGTCTCACTGAGTAGGTAACATTCAAATAAGGACATCAGGGAGGTGGCCATGTGAAATATTGGGGACACCTCTGCAGGAAGCAGAGGCCCCAGGAGGGGGAGGCCTGCTGTGTCTCAGGAGCAGTGAGAAGGCCAGGGAGGCTGGAGAGCCACGGGCGAGAGAGGTGGACAGGGGAGGGCAGGTTGCAGAGCCTCACGGGCTCTCGGAGGGTTTTGCCTTTACACGGTGAGTGTGCCACGATCTGTTTCATGTTTTAACATGATCACTGACTGCTGTTCATTGGGAACAGACAGGGGTCAGAGGACTTCTGCTATAATCTAGGGTAAGAGGTAAGGTGACGGAGCCTGGGGTGGAAGCAGAGAGGGGGGTCAGAAGTGGCTGCATTTATTTTGAAAGGCGACCTGAGAGGATTTTTGACATTGGATGTGAGGTATGAGAGGAGTCCAAGATGGGCTTCAAGGGTTTTGGTTGGGAGTCGCTATTTACAGAGATTGAGAAATCGGAGAAACAAATTTAGGGGTGGGGGAGAAACCAGGAACTTAGTTCTAGACATGGGAAGTTTGAGACACCTATTAGATAAACAGTTGGAGCTGGTGAGTAGTAGATAAGAGACAGAATTCAGAAAAGATCAAGGTTGGAAATTTACTCTTCACACACTAATGATACAGGTAGAGTTATCCCCATTTTCAGATTATAAAAACAAGACTCAGCTAGGCTGTTAGTTACCCAGGGTTACCAGTTGGCAGCTGTTAGTGCTCGGTTTGGGAGGTACTTGACATTTGTTTCTCTGAAGTTCACAACAAAGGATGCTTATTTCTGTTTACGTAAGAGGAAACTGCCAGCCCACGGACACACAGTCAGCAAGCAGTAAAACCCACATCTGAACCCAGGATGGACGCTAGAGGTCCTCCTGTGCCCATATGACCTGGCCCGAGACACACTGCCACCTATTCCTGGGGACTCTGCAGCCATATTTCTCAGTGGAAAGATACTGAAATTAAACATCTAGGATTTTGGTTAAAATCCTGGATTAATGATGCCATAGCCTGTTGAGTAGAAACTCAGCATAAACCCACCGTTTATCTTGACTGTTACAAAAATGCTAATAAATTTTGGGCTCCTCATTTTCCTTAATACAGAAGGGGTTTTCCTGTATTTTCTGAGCATTAGAACGTAGTGTAGGAGGCAAGAAGCCATTCTCTTGTGCTAATTTTGGAAACAGTGGAGACTTGTGCCTCTCAATACAAATTTCTTTTTCCACACAGGACTAATAAAAATAATAATTAAAATGTGATATTTCTTTTAGCCCAGAGATGACACTAATGATTTCTTGAAAACTTCATTATTGGAATCCGATAGTGCTTTCATTGGTGAGTATATTTATCAATCTCTTAATAGTTTAAAATTATTTCTATTTCTTTTAAATGTTTTTATTCATACTTACAAAACTGGTACTTATTGTTGTGCAACATGGTAAAAAAAGAATATTTTGTTTTACTAACTTAGTGAATAATTATCAAATATGACAAGTTTTCAAAATCAAAATAACTAAAATAGACTTTAAAAGTCATAGTAAGGACTTCTGGCCAAGATGGCAGAGGAGTAAACACTGAGAACCACCGGAACATTAGCTGAATAGAAGCCCTGACAATGAAGGACATAAAGCAGCAGCCACCAGGTGACTGGGGGGAGGGGCGGGGACGCAGAACAAGCAGCCCCGCCCCCACGGGGTGGGGATTACAAATCAGGAGGGAGCTGCCTCCTGCAGACGTCCCCGCTCAGGAGCGAGGGGTCCCAGCACCCCCCTAGGCTCCCCAGCCAGGGCCGCAGTGCCGGGCAGAGAAGCCCCCATGAGTGCGGCTGGGAAAACCAGTGGGGACTGTGGCTGGGTGCCAGGGCTGCTGCAGTGCCAGATGCTCCTCCTGAGGGACCCACGCACAGACTCACTTGCTCAAACTCACTCGCTCTAAGCTGGTGGGGCCAGCAGCTCAAAAAGCGCCAGGGACGTACAGGGAGGAACTGAAGGACTAGCTTCAGGGGGAGGGCTGAGGGGCTTGGAGCTCTTTGGGGACAAAAGCCCTGGCAGGTGCCACTGTTCCTTTGGTGAGTGTTCTTCCTACCCCGCCAGCAGGCGCCAAATCTGAGCTCTGCATTCACCTGCTAATACCAGTGGCTCTGGTGAACCCGAGACGCCACCGAACTCACACGCCCAGCCAGAGCCTCTTCCACCAGCCACGGCTCACAGGCCGCCTGTGTGGGCTCAGGCTGTGGACTTGCCTCAAATCTCTCAAAGGTCTACAAACTCCGAACAAGCAGTGGCTGGCCTTGGTGTGCCCTATACCTCTTGCTAAGTGGCCCCATGCCTGGCACAAGCTGTAGCCAGTGTTGGCTTGGAAGGTAGGTGCAACTAAGCAGCCTCAGCTCCCATCGGGGTACCCGGAGCTAGTGGCACTGTCCTCTCCCAAGTATCTCCAGTACTAGCACAAGTGGCAACTGCAGATCACGTTGCAGCTCCCACCAGGGGGGCACAAACAGGCTGACATTGGCTTGCACCAGAACCCCTCCTAAGGGGCTCCAGAATCAGCACCCCCTGTGGCCAACTTCAGACCACAGCACCACCTAAGCAGCTCCACAAACAACACACCTGAAGGGCAGATTCGCCTGGCACCAAAGACCCAGTAAAGAGACTCCCGCTTCATGGGATCAGCTCCCACAGAACAGCCGGCCTGCTGTAATCACAGCCAGTCACCCGGACGCTCAGGCCCACCCACTGCTGTCCCAACATCAAGGCTCAACTACAACAGGAGGGCACACACAGCCCACAAAAGAATTTAAAAATAATGCCAAGAAGATAAATGTGAAAAAGGTAAAGACTGGTGATTTTAGAATGTGTTCCAACTTAGAGACTGTGATAAACATAGCCTGGTATATATGAAGCACATGGTAACCACAAACCAAAAATCTACAAGAGAGATACAAGAAATAAAGAGAAAGGAATCCA
Source organism: Rhinolophus sinicus (assembly GCF_057876585.1). Lineage (NCBI taxonomy): Eukaryota > Metazoa > Chordata > Mammalia > Chiroptera > Rhinolophidae > Rhinolophus > Rhinolophus sinicus. The sequence goes on along the minus strand of NC_142507.1, from coordinate 12,913,190 downwards.
AACAATACTGTAGAAAGTCAGCAACGTACAAGACGAGAGCAAGAGAGTAAGTAACAGAGCTACAAAAATAAGCAGAAAACAAAATGGCAATAACTACATACCTATCAATAATTAAAGTATAAATGGAGTAAATGCTCCAATCAAAAGACATAGGGTGGCTGAATGGATTTAAAAAACAAGCCATACATATTCTGCCTATAAGAGACCCACTTTTGGAAAAATAAATACAGACTGAAATTAAGTGGATGGAAAAAGATATTTTGTACAAATGGAAACAGAAAAGCTGGGGTAGCAATACTTATATTAGAAAAATAGACTTTAAAACAAAGGCTGCAATAAGAGACAAGGACATTTCATAATGATAAAAGGATTAATCCAACAAGAGAATATTATTTTTGTAAACACTGACACAGCCAACATAGGAGCACCTGAACATATAAAGCAAATATTGATAGACATACAGGGAGCAATCAACAGTAATACAGTCAACGTCGGGGACTTGAACACCCCATGACATCAATGGATAGAGCATCTGGAAAGAAAATCAATAAGGAAACAGTGGCCTTAAATGACACATTAGGCCAGATGCCTTAAATTTTTAGTACACTTCAGCCAAAAGCAAGAGAATACACATTCTTTTCAAGTGCACATGGAACATTTTCCAGGATAGACCACATGTTAGGCCACAAAGCAAATCTCAATAAACTTAAGAATACTGAAATCATATCATCTTCTCTGGTCACAATGGTATGAAACTAGAAATCAATTACAAGAGGAAAACCAAAAACCACACAAACACATGGAGGCTACACAACATGCTACTTAACAACAAAATCGAGGAAATCAGAAAATACCGTGAGACAAATGAAAATGAAAACACAATGATCCCAGGTCTGTGGGACACAGCTATAAAAGTTCTGAAGGAAATTTAGAGCAATACCTGCCTACTTCAAGAAACAAGAAAAATCTCAAAAACTCTAACCTTTCACCTAGAAAGGAACTAGAAAAAGAATAAACAAAGCCCAAGGTGAGCAGAAGGAAGGAAATAAAGATCAGAGCAGAAATAAATGAGAGTCTAAAAAAAGAATAGAAAAGATCAATAAAGAGCTGGTTCTTTGAAAAGATAAACAAAATTGGTAAATCTTTAGCTAGACTCAAGAAAAAGAGAGAGGGCCCAAATAAAATCAGAAATGAAAGAAGTTACAATGGATACCACAGAAATACAAAGAATTATAAAAGAATACTATGTAAAGCTATCTGCCACAAAACTGGACAACCTAGAAGAAATGGACAAGTTCTTGGCATACAGCCATCCAAGACTGAAACAAGAATTATAAAAACCTGAATAGACTGATCATTAGTAAGGAAATTGAAACAGTAATCAAAAATCTCCCCAAAAACAAAAATCCAGATGGCTTCACTGGTGAATTCTAAGCATTCAAAGATCTAATATCTATCCTTCTGAAACTCTTAAAAAAAAATTAAAGAGGAGGGAATGCCTCCTAACTCATTTTACAAGGCCAACATTACCGTGATACCATAAACAGGCAAGGACATAGCACAAAAAGAAAATTACAGGCCAATATCTCCTATGAATGAATATACATGGAAAAATCCTCAACAGAATACTAGCAAATTGAAGACATTAAAAGGACCGTACACCACAATGAAGTGGGATTCATTTCAGGAATGCGAGAATGGCTTAACATCGCAAATCAACATAATATAAACCACATTAACAAAATGTGGGATAAAAATCATATGATTGTATCAATAGATGCAGGAAATAGATGCAGGAAAAAAGCATTTGACAAGATACAACATCCATTTATGATAAAACTCACTAAGATGGGTATAGAAGGAAAGTACTCAACATAATTAGGGCCATATATGACTAACTCAGTGGTGAAAGCTAACATCATACTCATTGTGAAAAATTGAAAGCTTTCCTCTAATCTCAGGAACAGGAACAAGACTGCCCACTCCAACCACTTTTCTTCAACATAGGACTGGAAGTCCCAGCCAGAGCAATTAGGCTAGAAAAAGAAAAGGCATCCATATTGGAAAGGAAGAAGTAAAACTGGCACAGATGTTGCAGGTAACATGATTTTATATATAGAAAACCTTACAGACTCCCTTAAAAAACTATGAGAAATAATAAATGAATACAGTAAGGTTTCAGGGTAGAAAATCAATATACAAAAAGTCTGTTGTGTTTCTTTATACTAACAATGAGCTATCAAAAAAATGAAGAAAATCCCGTTTATAATTGCAAGAAAAAGAATAAAATACCTAGGAAAAAATTTAACAAAGGTGATGAAATACCTGTATACTGAAAACTACAAGACGTTGAAAGAAATTGAAGACCACACAAGAAATGGAAAGGTATTCTATGCTCATGGATTAGAAGAATTAACATTGTCAAAGTGTCCATATTACGGAAGTCTGACAATTAAGTTCGCAAACTTGTTGCAAAGATGTTACTAATCTTTTTTTGATATCAGAGGGATTATTCATTATGAATTTGTGCCAACTAGAGACACAGTTAACCAAGTTTACTATTTGGAAGTGCTCAAAAGGCTGTGTGAAAAAGATGACCTGAACTTTTTGCCAACAATTCATGGCTCTTGCATCACAATGCACCCGCTCACACAGCACTGTCTGAGGGAGTTTTTAGCCAATAAACAAATAACTGTATTGGAACACCCTCCCTATTCACTTGATCTAGCCCCCAATGACTTATTTTTTTTACCTGAAGATAAAGGAAATATTGAAATGAAGACATTCTGATGACATTCAGGACATCAAGGGTAATATGACGACAGCTCTGCTGGCCATTCCAGAAAAAGAGTTCCAAAATTGCTTTCAAGGGTGGACTAGGCGCTGGCATCGGTGCATAGCTTCCCAAGGGGAGTACTTGGAAGGTGACCATAGTGATATTCAGCAATGAGGTATGTAGCACTTTTTCTAAGATGAGTTCACAAACTTAATTGTCAGACCTCATACCTAAAGTAATCTGCAGATTCAGTGCAATCCCTATCAAAATCCAAATGGCGTTATTCATAGAAATAGAACACATAATCCTAACATTTGTATACAATCACAAAAGACCCCGAACTGCCAAAGCAATCCTGAGAAAAAAAATAAAGCTGGAGATATGACATGCCTTGATTTTAAACTGTACTACAAAGCTACAGCAATCAAAACAGTATGATATGGTCATGAAAACAGACCATTGGAACAGAATTGAAAGCCCAGGAATAAATCCACACATATGTGGGTAATTAATTTATGGCAAAGGAACCAAGAGTATGCAATGGAGAAAAGAAAATCTCTTAAATAAATGCCGTTGGGAAAACTGGAAAGCCACATGCAATAGAGTGAAACAGGACCACCATTTTACACCAGACACAAAAATTAACTCAAAATCGATTAAAGACTTCAATGCAAGACCTGAAACAATAAAGTAGATAGAAGAAAATATCGGCACTAAGCTTCTAGGTATTGGTTTCAATAGTGTTTTTGTGAATTTGACTCCAAAAGCAAGGGAAACAAAGAAATAAATAAGTGGGACTACATTAAACTGAAAATTTCTGCACAGCAAAGGAAAACACCAACAAAACCACAAAGGCAACCAGCTGAATGGGAGAAGATATTTGCAAATGCTACTTCTGATAAGGGGTTAATAGTAAAAAAATATAAAGAACTGATACAACTCAACAAAAAAACAATGAGTAAAAAATGGGTAGAGGATCTGAGTAGACATTTACAAGGCAGACAAACAGATGGCCAAAGAGACACGAATAGATGTTCCACATCAGTAATTAGTAGGGAAATACAAATCAAAACCACAATGAGCTATCACCTCATACCTGTTAGAATGGCTATCATCAACAAGACAAGAAGTAAGTGCTGGAGAGGATGTGGAAAAAGGGAACCGTCATACACTGTCGGTGGGATTGTAAATTGGTGCAGCCACTATGGAAAACACTATGGAGGTTCCTTAAAAAATTAAGAAAGGAACTATCATATGATCCAGCAGTTCCTCTCCTGGGTATTTTCCAAAGAATATGAAAACACAAATTTGAGAAAGATGTATGTACCCCCATGTTCATTGCAGCATTATTTATAATAGCCAATTTATGGAAACAATCTAAGTGTCCAGCAGTGGATGAAGGGATAAAGGAGATATATATGTATGTGTGTGTATACACATGGACACAATGGATAATAATGACCCATAAAAAAGATGAAATATTTCCATGTGGGACAGCATGGATGGATCTTGAGGGATTATTCTAAGTGAAATAAGTCAGAAGGAAAAGGACAAAGTCCATATGGTTTTACTCATATGGAATATAAAACAAAGTAACAATGAACTAATAAAACAAAAGTAAACTCATAGATACAGACAACAGAATGATGGGGTTACCAGAAGGGAAAGGGGATGGGGGAAGGTGAAATGGGTAAAGGGGGTCAAATATATGGTAACAGAAGGAAAAAATCCAGACTTTCGGTGATAAGCAATCAATACGGTATATAGATACTGAATTCTGATGTTGTATACATGAAATTTATATATTAACCAATGTTACCTCAATAAAAACTTGGAAACCCCAAACACCCCACAATATCATTTAGCAATCCCCTCAGAAAAGAAATCCTTAAATCTTACCCCCGCCAAAAAAAGATTTATATGAGGACAACTACAAATTCTTGAAAGAAATAAAAGAACTAAATAAATGGAGAGATAATATTCCATGTTCATCAATCTGTCAATTCTATATTACCAATATGTCAGTTCTTCCCAACTTGATCAATAGATTCATTGCAATCCCAGTCAAAATCCCAGCATGTTATTTTGTGGATAACTGATTGTAAAATGTATATGGAGAGGAAAAATAACCCACACAATATTGAAAGAGAAAAACAGAGTCAGAGGACTAACACTACCTGACTTCAGGACTTACTATAAAGTTACAGTAATCAAAACAGTGTGGTATTGGGAAAATAATAGACAAATCAATGGAACAGAATGGAGAGTCCAGAAATAGACCCACACAAGTATAGTCAACTGCTCTTTGAAAAAACAGCATTGCAACTGAGGAAAGACAGTCTTTTCAACAAATGGTCCTAGAGCTGGACATCTACATACAAAACAAAAAATATCCAGACACAGGCCATACACTCTTCACAAACATCAAATAAAATGGACCATAGGCCTAAATGTAAGACACAGAACTGTAAAACTCATAGAAGATAATATAAGAGAAAACTTAGAACTTGACTATGGCAGTGACTTTCTGGATATAAACAACAAAGGCACAATCCATGAGAGTAATAATTGATAAACTAAACTTCATTAAAAAGGAATGTTCTGTGAAAGACAAATTCAAGAGAATGAGAAGACAAGCTATAGACTGGGAGAAAGTATTTAGAACAGATAGATCTGGCAAAGGACTATTCTCTAAAATATATGAAGAACTCTTAAAACTCACCAATAAGATAATTACCCAATTAAGAGATGGGCAAAAGATCCAAACAGACATGAAATAAGATGGCATCAGAGAAATGCACATGAACACACGAGGAGCTGCCCCTGCACACCTGTGAGAATGGCCATCATCTAAAACTGGCAACACGAACGCCGTGAGGAGGTGGAGCAGCAGGAACTCGCACTCATTGCTGGTGGGGATGCAAACGGTGCAGCCCCTTTGGAAGACGATGCGGCCCTTTCACGTAAACACTTACTGCAGTTGCACCGCTACGCTGTACACCTGAACCTAATGTCATATTGAAGGTCAAGTGTCATTGAGAAGTTAAAAAAAATTTAAAAGCTGGACATATACTGGTGAGGATGTGGGGAAACTAGAACCAGTTTTGAAAATGGTTTGGTAGTTCCTCAAAGGCTAAATGTACAGTTACCATAATACCCAGCAATTTCACTCCTCGGAATAGACCCCAAAGAAATAAAAACATGGCCACAAAAAGACATGTACATGAATGTTCATAATTGCATTATTAATAATTGCCAACTAGAAACAGTTAAAATGTCCATCAGCTGGTGAATGCAGAGAGAAAATGTATAGCTCCATTATGACAGAGTCCATTTAGTAATAAAAAAGAACAAACTGATAAATGGTGCAACATAGATGAACCTCACACATTACGCTGAGTGAAAGACGTGACGTTGTCGAGTTCCATTTCTGTGGAATCTCAGGAAAGGTAAATGTTGAGAATGACAGCAGATCCGTGTTCATTGGGCTGGGCAGGTGGGAGAGGAGTGGTTGCCAGTGAACACAAGGCTACGCTGTGGTGATAGAACTGTTCTAAAAGTGGGTTATAGTGATGATGGCACAATTCTGTAAAAATCATTGAACTACATACATTAGAGTGGGTGGATTTTATTATCTGTAACTAATGTCTTAAAGCTAATAAAAAGCCGTCTTGGTTTAGCTGAGAAAGAGGCTGAAAACGGGGGATTGTTAAGAGTTGTGCCTTGTGTGGTCCTTCCAGGTGCTTACGGCGAGACGTACCCTACCTTTGAGGAGGACGCGTTCCTTCCACCATCACAGCTGCCTTCTGCCCGGGAACGCAGGAGGAACAAACAGAAGGGCCTGGGCTTTGTATGTATGAGATGTCCTTTTCTCTTTTTCCTTCTCAGTTTATGAGGGGGAGGTCTGGGTTCTGAGCCATGCGGAGTTGGTGTGGTCCAGCGAGCAAAGAGCACTCGTCTGGAATGCGGGTCTCACGGGTCTGACTCGAGGCTCTACCGCCCAGTCGCTGGGTGGCCTTCAGCGGGTCACTGAACTCAGTGCCGTGGCTTCTCCAGGGGGGTATTTTCCTACTTCCAAGGGGGCTCTCAGTGGAAGTATCTGACGTGTGACAGAAAGCCTGCTACGTCTCAGGCACCTAAGCCTATTACGTAGATAGCTTCCTTTTGGTCACATAACTTTCCAAAGGTCACACAGACAGGAAGGCTGATATTCAAACCCTATAGTATAGCCAATAAAATGTGCAGGCTTTGGGCAATTTCTTCAACTCTGTTTTCTTATATATGACGTGGAGATAGTTACAAAATATACGCAGAGCATGTAGCACCGAGTCAAGCATGCAGGAAGCTCTCCAGAAATGACAAGTGCTGTTATTAGCATTACCATATGGGCAGCTTTACCAGACGGCAATAATTTGGTTGTTTCACTAGGAACCACTAACCTACTTTGTCTCTATAGATTTGCCTTTTCTGGACCCATGAGATCATACAATATTTGGTCATTTGTGACTGGCTTGTTTCCAAAGGTCATCTAAATTGTAACATATCAGTACTTAATTCCTTTTTATTGCTGAATAACATTCTATATATGGATATTCCCTTTCGTTTATCCATTCAGTACCTGATGGACATTTGGGTTGTTCCCACTTTTTTCTGCTTTTAACATTCGTGTACAAGTGTTTTGATGTTTTCATCTCTCTTGCATGTGTACCTAGGAGTAGAATTGTTGGGTTAGATGGTAACTGTTTAGCATTTTGAGGAACTCAGGCTGTTTCCCACCTTTATCCAGTCTGGCAGCATTTACATGTTATCAGAAATCCAACACCTTCATCTGAGCCTGTATGGATAAATATGTACGCTACAGATTTCCATTTGTTTCATTTTGTACATCACACTACATGTATCGAGGGCAAGAACGTGATTTGATTCACTGATTTATTCTGAGCATTTTATGATCATTTCTGAAGTTGTTTTCTAACTGCAGGATAACGGTCGTCTTAATGTACCACCAGATGGTCTCTCTTTAAAATCTGTATCCAGTGTAAATATTGATCAGATTAGAATGAGAAATGAGGAACGAATGCGAAGATTGAATGAACTTCAAAATAAACCTATTAATACAGGTAAAGGCCAAGTTTAACAGCCTACAGCAAATTCTAATATCTCTTAACCTGCTTACATGGGGGTTTCCACTGATGGCTGGGGGATGGATGGAATGAGTTTTGAAATCCTTCACTAGTCGTGGGGCCTAGAACACAGTTGCTATCCAGCAAAACCAGGACTCGGGATAAATTTTGCATCAGATTCTATCTACCAGAGAGGGTACCCTTTTTTGAGTGGATTCTAAAGAGATAAAGTTTTTGCTTATAATTATATCCAGGCTTTGCTTTCAGGGAAAATGCCCATTAGTATCAGCATCACACTTCCCCTACTGAAGTGAGAGTGTCAGAAATTAACTCGAACACTTTGAGTTCTTTAGATAACACATACACATTTGTAATACTGCAAAGAAAATTTTACCTTTTTACTTGGCTTTCTGTACCATGGACACAGCAAAATAGCCTCAGGTCACTATTTCCTTTATATAATCCAAAGTTCAGTCTTTTGCTTTGGTGACCAGCAGGGTAAGTCAGCTTGTTCATGGAGCACAGGCAGGCAGGACGGTTCCTTAGGCAACCGCTGAGCTCCTCTGCCCTGCCAGCCCTGGACCACCTTTTCAGTGTTGATGTTAATTAGTTATTAGGATAATGGGACAGTTTTTTAGTATATAAGGCCTATTATTAGTTTTAGCAAATAAGTGGTGGTGTCTATTTGGACAATTCTTTAGTCTGTTAAGCTACATTAGAGTAATTTTCTAGTAACAATTTTCTTAAGATATTTTTAGATCTTCCCTTTAATACTGTGTTAAGTTAAAACTACTTACACAATCTCTCTAGCAGTCAAGTTTGATGGTCGTTCCCTATCAAATACCAGCAAACATGGTAAATTAATGGAGCAGTACTTTTCATGTACCTGGAAAAAAGTGAAATAGTGGGAAAGCAATGCTTTCTTTTTAGCAAAAAGCATTTTCATCTATATTATGAAATTATCTATTCCTCAATTTTCTTTTAGAAACAGTAAGTTGAATTAATATTTAACAGGGATATATTTAAATTGAAACAAGATAGAGCATTTTAAGAATCTACTCTTTCCGTAGGTTTCTAACTTCTAAACTTTTTTAAAAATTGTCCTTTCAAACAGGAGCTTTTTGGTACGATGTGGATTGACTGCTCATTAAATTGATTGCACAGATCCCTTTGCTGGGCTAAAACAAATTGACATCACAGGGTAGGAAGACAGATTTTCCTATTATATATAATAGTAAGTAAAGTACAAACATAGAAATGGAGTACAATCAGTTCAAAGAATGAAACAAATTAAGAGCTACCTCTTAATGGAGTAGACTCCACCTCGTAGTAAAGATGGAAGTAATTTCATCCTGTTTTTTTTCCCTAAAATGACTTTCAATTTCTTCATGGCAGTGTCCTAGGCTGGGAGTATTTCCAAAACCTTCTTCAGTTAAAAACAAAGTTTTGCATGGTATTCACTGAGTTTCTCCAGCAGGTGACACAGTCACCATAAAATGGCTTACATTCCAAGTCCTCATTGGGTGAGGTCTCCTCTGCCGTCCTTGGGATCCATCCCCATGGCGCTGGTACCATGGAGTCACCTCCTTCAGTTGAACTTTTGTTTTATAAAGTTGGCTCCCTTTCTGGGTTTGCTTTCCTACCTCTCAGAGGGCTGTCTGGCAAAACAGTCCAGTTTAGAACATAGTATTGTGGAGAAATGCAGAGTTGTAAGGGGTTAGAGTACAGGAGATCTGTGTTCCCTCTACCTGCCTGCCACCCACCTGCGTCACGTCTCTCTTGCTTCCGTTAGATGACGAGAGTTCACTGGTTGACCCTGATGACATCATGAAGCATGTGGGGGACGACGGGTCCAACTCTGTAGCCACTGAACCCTGGCTCCGCCCAGGCACCTCAGAAACACTGAAACGATTCATGGCAGAGCAGCTAAACCAAGAGCAGCAGCAGGTTCCTGGAAAACCAGGCCCTTTCAGTTGGCAGGGCCTGTCTACTGCACACGGGTAAATAAACTTGGACTGGTCCCAGCAGTGCCTTTGAAGGTGAAAGGATGTTAAACCTGAGCCGTTAGTAATACGTGCCCCTTTGTCCCTTACCTGAGTTCCTGACGTTCCATCTGTGTGTAAAGTGTAGCTTTTCCATGATGATGTATATAGTGTATATTGTGTACATAAATAAAAGGCCATGGCTATTTATATTTGATGTAGAATTGTATAGAATTATTTTTGCAAAATTTTGCCATAATTTAGGGTGGTAATGAACTCTTGGAATCAACTACCGTATGTGCATTATTGTAAATTTTGCTTGTAAGATAAGGTGAATAAAACACAAGTGTCTTAACAGTCCTATAAAACCAGAAAACCCTGTGCACATTTGCCATTGTTACTGCTATTCAATTTACTAGTAAATACATTGGTTGTAGCTGTGACTATTCTAGTTGCTACATAGTGAAATCAAAGGTACTAGTTAATCATTTTCATATCATTTATAGCTACTGATTCAGTATAAATGATGGGAGTCATACCTGATTTTATTCCCTTGAGCCATACACTAAATGTTACATCTTTCTGCCTCTATTTTTGTGCCTGTGAAGGTACTTACTATGTTTCTAATTTATATGATTTAATTACTTATGGATAGAAATAAATTATTTTCATTACTAATGTTGGTTTCTTACTTTAACTGGAATTCAGGTCTCTACACAGGGTGTTCTAGAAGCTGAAGAGAGGCAGGAACACTCAGGGTCCAGGACAGGGCCTGGAATCCCCGCGCTACCACGGACCCTTGGTAACGCCGTAAGAGGTAGTGCCTTTAAAAAAGAAAAAATTAATTCAAATTCTGGGAAATCATTCTTAGAGTCTTTAGCACCATGACAGCTGAGAACATCCCCCAGGCACTGCTTCTTGCACATTTCCACGGACATAATTAATGGCAGAGATGAGATCAGATAAGTTCATCTCACGTGTGAAATTTCTGATGCTTTGAATTTTAGCAACATGTAAATTTTATACTCAATTTTGTGGTCTAACCATTGTTTTCTTAACTGTAAAGATTTTTCTTGTATCTTCATCTGAAAGTAAGATGAAGGCCTCGGTCTCCTATAAGGGGAGGCCTGATATTATACCATAAAATAAACCACCAGGTTATTTGAAACAACCTCTCGGACAGACCCAAAGGTCATGGTGGCTCCAGCTACCGAGGTAGGTGACTCCCAGCTGTAGAATCAAGCTGGGCTTGAACAGGGCTGTGTCTTAAGGGTAATAAATATGGTGGACTTATAAATACATCAATAACTGCTCATTACCTAAAAGAGTGAGAGCTAAGCCTGAACACTTACCTTGTTTTTTAACACAACCCTCAAAATAAATTATCTTGATATGTCTATTTTCTTTTTAATGGTATTGTATCTCACAACCTGAACTGGCTCTTAACACACAATGCCCTGCTGCCAACTGCCCCAAAGGGAACTTTAGTACTTTCTCTCACTATTCAAATAGTGTAGCCTTATTCTGGGTTATTAATAAATACACAAAATATTAAATTATGAATAGCCTATGGTTGAGAAAATAGGGAGAACCTAATGCCAGAAACTGGAAAGAAAATATCAAAAGTAAAGAATACTGAATTTGTAGTTCTAGCTGAAAATTTCCTTTCCTTACCTGTTTGGCTTTTAATGGAAAAAAAAAAAAAAAAATCAAAAAGAATCAATAAAACATGGTGCTGTGGATTACACAGGTTTTGATTGCACTGATGAAATAATCCAAAAACTTTATTGACCTATAACCTGATTAGAATGCCAGATGAGAATCAATATTGTACAGAAAGTTGTACAGAATTTTTTTACATAGAAAACTTTACATCTGTACCATATACATTTTATCCATCTGAAAAAATTTTCTACACCCACTGTTAATACGGAATGCTTGACAATCTTGTCATTTTTTTAACCATCAGAGCACAATTCACAGTATGAATACATTTCCAGTAAATCTAACCTCCTCAAACCATGCCAGATTTGTTATTTTAATATATTCAACATTAAATTCTGTACATAGAGTAAAATCTACATCAAGCCCCGCCACCCAAAAGAAAAGAAAGTGACAGCAACCTAGATTCATTTTGCAGTGATTCAAGTTTCGGTCCATGAAGGATCATTCTATTTCAATGGCTCATGTTTAAAAGCCCTAAGAGAAGTATATTACAGGTAGTTATGTCAGGGATACTTCCTACCCTTTTTTTGTCGTTGGTCATGACGAGTGTCAGCCACAACGCTTTCTGGGCATGTTAAACCTTCAAAATTACCACCCCACCCCCTAAAAAGGGCAAAACCAAAATCTCCACAAAATAAAAAAGACAAGAAGTTCAACCCAAATGTTTAGTGCATTTGACAAAATATTATAGGTATTTAGCAAATGAATAAGAAAATAAAGAAAATAAAACAGTGCAGGAAGAACTATATAATGTTTAGGTTTCTTATATTACAGACCTGCATCTCTGTACATTTTTCACAGAAGAATGATTAGCAGTATCTCAGACAGCCTGAGTGTGCAAAAATCTTCAGAATAAGAATACCATAGTTGCTAAATATCTTTTACCATGAACAATAATTTCTTCTCCCCCCACTCCCATTATAAACATTTTAATCCTTCAAAATACAGCTCTCCTGAGTTGTACTTCTTGCAGAAGTTCAAATCTTTACATCTATAGTTCTTTGGGTAAGTTTCACTTCCACACCTGCCAAAAACACGTGGGGCTCCCTGCTGCTGAGGAAGGGAAGGACACGTGAGCATAAGCTGACACTGGAGACGGGCTTTCTGCTCAGCGCGAGCCCACTGACAACACGATCGTCAGATTACTGAAAGGGATGAGCGCTGCAAGGCTGACTTCTAGTTCTAAGCATCTTCGCCAGTAACCTTTAGACACTGCAATTCAGAAACCGTTTTTCAGGTAGGAAACCTCAGCTCCAGGGTCCTTTTAAAGAGCAGAGGGATGTAAACGCCAACAGAAAAATGTTAAGTTCCCATCACTGCTTGCTTGTTCTGAGTTCCTGTTCAGGCGGTTGTGATATCTGAAAAACAACTCCGATTCGCAGGAAAAATCTTCTAAGAACAGCACGAAGTTCAGGAATCAAGTCAAATTGCATAATTTCACATAAGAGAGGGTAGTAGAACGATGCATGAGCTTTAAACTAGGAGGGAAAATGAATTTCTCCGTTAGTAGGGCTTGCATTCCAAACCAGAGAACCTAGAACTGCCTTTGGAGCCAAATCAGTGTGGGGCGAGCACCGCATGAGACAGGAAGTGAAAGGCGTCTGCGTGAAGCAGTGACTGCACTGATTACGGAACTGAAAGAGCTGCCCTCAGAAGACTCACCTCATATAAACATTATTCGCTCAGTTCTCTACCTTATTCTGAAAAACATTTCCCATTACGTTTTCTTAAATTTATGACTAACTTCTAGCATTTGTCATTGTTTTTACCAGGTAATAAAAGTAAGAAGCCAAGCAGGAACCACAGTTGAGTTTTTACAAGCTATGTAAGGGTTATTGAAACTGTACCTTTTCTTTGTTAAATAAAATTTTGATTTCCAGGGGAGAGTGCACCTAACATTGCGATAAGCTACACAGTCTCCAGGCAAAGAGTATACATTCCATGTTACAGTTCAACTGATGCACTTGGTACCTTTTCCTTTTTTTTTGCTCTCTGCACCCCACAAGGTACAAGGAAGCAGTGAGATACATCGTGGCAAGAAGGCAAACTGGAGTGAGACTGAGTGAGGTCTGGAGTCCTTCCTGGCCACGTGGCTGGTGGTGTCTCAGGTCACTTCTCTGAGCTTTAACTGGCTCAGGAGTCAGAGGGAAATGCACGTGGACCCAGAGCACGTGACTTGAGAGGCACAAGGTGGCATCGCGTGGCCTCCACGGGTCCCATATACCACCATGGCTGGACGTGTCAAAGGTTAGGCTGCCTAACTAGGCATTTTAAACCTATTCAGGGATCACAGCAACCCTTTCCATTTAAGTCAGCTAGAAACTGCTATATTTTTTAAAGAGTGAAACATATATTAAATACATATTTATATTACAGCTATATATTTGTATTTTACCTTAATTTCTACTGGTTTAAAATTCTTAAATGATTTATGGCCCATTGACTAGGGTTTCTGGGTCCCACGGAACCAACGAATATGCCAAAGGAATGCTGACGCCTGGGGCCCAGATGGCGCCCCGAGTGAAGGTAGAGTACCAGGCGGACTGGACAGCAGCCTTCAAAACGGGGTTGAAGGGGAGATCTGCAGGGTCAGACCGGGAACTGCAATGTGGGGGACCCAGGAGCTTGCCAAGGTGTCCTGAAGGACTCCAGCCCCGCCCCTACTGAATCCCCCCCGTCACCGATAAGAGAGAAAGTGGGTCGAGCAGAGGAAGGATGAGGGCCGATGACACAGAGGCCGGCACGGGGAGGCCCAGCCACCTGGCAGCCGCCTCCCACTCAGGGCCCCGCTGGCCCGGCTAGAAATGCTGGGTAGACACGACGGCTCGTACTTACCCTGTTATCGCTTATCTTTAGAACTTTCGTGAGAAACAATAGCAGCAGGTTAGTCCAGGCCTCCCGATGACTCTCTGATGTTAAGGTGAGGAAGTAACTCAGGGCTTCACTGCAGACACTGCAACAGAAAAGGCTCATGAGCTTGGACCCCGGGGACGGACACCCACAGAGAGAACTAAGCTGCGAAGCAGATATTAACCGTTAGGAGCCTGCGAGGTTCCCCCTGTTTATCTGAAAGTGTGTCAGCAAATCATTCACGTTTTCACATTAGGAAGAAAACCAGATATAGAAGAAGCCATTGCAACTTTTCAGGAAAACCACACTTTCCTAATTTTCTAAGTTTCAGTGAATTCGAAGTCACTGTAGTAGCACGTGTGTGAGTTTTGCGTCGAGAGACCTGGATGCTGATATCTGCGTGGCTCTTTACTCCACCAGCCGTGCGGGTTTAGACCCTTCTGGGGCCTTAACCGTCTCGTCAATAAAATGGGAAAACAGAGACAAGCTGAGCTCTCAGTGTCCTAAAATGCATCTAACTGCTCTCTCAGACCATCTAATCCCCAGGAAGACAAAAATACAATTCAGGTAACAGCACTCTTTCTGAATGCCGTGTTTCATTCTTAGCGTGAGTTTAAATGTTAAAGGTCAGAATTCAACTTGTCATTAAAAAAAAGTAACACCAACAAAACCTCCAAATATTTTTGAAGCTAAATACAGGCAGACAGGTTTTCACTTCCACAAATGATCAGTTTGTAAAAAATGGAGCTATCTATGGCACAAAAAAAAGCCTAATATAAAGTTTTTAAATTTTAAGAGATAAAAACTTCCTCCTTTGGCCTGTAGTAACAAGGGACATGATTTGTTCCTGTCACCAACTGTGCAAATACACCTTCAGCTCTAAGACCGTATTTAACAAGCTTTAGGCCCCAAGTCATGTGCTTGGTCCTGCAGCTCCTTGTCGGGGTTGGGTTGTGGACGTCGCCCCGCGTGCAAACCCGGTGGCCCTTCCCGGCCCAGGCCCCCGCAGCCACAAGGGCGAAAGGCAGAAACCCAGCCATGAGTCTTACTTTAAAAGCCTTTGCTGGACCTCCTCCCAGGCACTAACCCGGCTCTCGTCCATGTACATCCGGAAGAGGATACGCAGCCCACAGGCCAGGCTGCTCGTCTCCTGCTTCAGAAGGTTGGGCTTGGATTTGCCTTTGAAGCCTGCGGAAAGGGGACGTTTCGGGGTGAATCAGGGCGGCACAGCGGCCTGGATGGCGGCACGTTGTGGTATGTTCAGCCATCACGCCTGCTGCTTACAAAGCAGAGCTGCCTGAGCCCCAGCAGCCTGCGCCCAGGCCTTGGTGTCCTGGAAGGGTTCCCCCCGCCCACCCCCCCCAGGGACAGCAAGCACCCAGAGCAGGTGCACAGGAGGCCAGGCTGCAAGGCCCAACCTGAAGGATGCGATGTCTGTGTTTACAATTTCCTTCCCTCCCTTTCAAGCTGGGGATACAAGATACAAAACAGCGAGGCGTGGGAATGTGGAAGTCTTCAAAGGCGGCACCTGACAGCCCCGTGCAGCCTGGCGCCTAGGGAGCGGGCAGACCATGTGGCAGGAAGTCTGCGCGAAAGGCCAGCGGTGCCACGGGCCCAGCATGTGTGCAAATGGGAGTCTGGTAACCTTGGCAGGGCTGTCCCAGGTGGATGGTGGCAACAACTTGGGTTGAAGGGGAAAAAGTAAGTCCCGACTACTGTTTCCAGAAGTTAGGTTATGAAGGGAAGAGAATAAACAAAGCCATGGGCTTAATTAGGAGTGCAACAGACATTTTAGATAAAATAAAATATGCCAGTGCGAGGCACCGAACACTCCATTTTACACAGCTTGACATTCAATAAACATCAGCTCCTGCTTTCTTTTTCCTGCCACATTCTGCTGCCAGCGCTGTTTTGCAACTACTACTAGGCACTGAGTATTTTTCAAATAAAAAATTAACAGTGTCAGTAAATTAATTATTACAAAGCTTAGTCTTTATTTAAAATTTCCAACATATTCTAGAACAAATATACCTGCCCCCTTCAAGAAGTTCACTTCCATCTGGAGGAATGACCACCCCCAGGTAAACATGGAGACGTCATTTGAATACAATGTCAGATTTTATGTTCGGGACCTTCTCACCCTTTTCCTCATAAAAGGGCAGCTTTTAGCGCTCACAGTATCAACAGGAAGGACCAGGCTCGGAAACCAGATGATAAAACGTTTGGTGAAATCCATCAAATAACAGGTTTATTAAACAAGGGGAAACGAATATACCCAGGCAGTTATGTGGCTCTTTGAAGACCCGAGAGGCCCCTGGTCAGCAGGCCGCCTTCCTATTGTCACTGTTAGGGTAAAAGTTCAGACAGCGACGTGCACAGACCTGAAGTACACACTCAATGAACCCTAATAAGTGCACGCATCTGTCGCACATCCATGAATGCTGACACTAAAATGTGAGACCCGTGTAGCTCACCTGCTTTCCACAGAGCAGTCCTCTGTTCATTGTTGGAATTAAAGGCCTTTGCAAACCTATGTGACTCTAATAAGCAGTCTAGTAGCTTAAAAAGCTGCTGTGACGTTAGAAAGCGGTACATTCCTTGGTCTTGCGTATCAACCCGAACATCAAAGTCCACGGCGTCTCTCTGGAAGACAAACCACCACAGCGCACGCGCACAGAGTCACAAATTTCAGTCAATTCTGACCTCAGTGCTCCCCAAAGACCAGATTTATGAGCCCATAGGATTCCATCTATTCTATCTCAAGAGAAAATAGGAAAAGGTCCACCTTTTGTTATGGAATTTCCAGAATCTCCCTTCCATGCTTCCTCGTCACCTCCTATCATTGCAGCTCCCTCCTGATTCCTGACTCCAAGAGCTCAGCCCCGACCAGACCCCACGACCACTCGCCTGCCCTTTACTGCCGCTCACCCCCAGGTCCCCACTTCTCTCCTTAACCAGGCTGGGGTCCATGCACTGTGATTGTAAGTACTCCCTGGCGTAACCCCTCACCTCCTCTTTCCGGAATCATTTGGCAAAACCGCCTACTCCACGTCTGCGCCCACACTAAACGTGGCTGGAGAAAAACGCCTTTCTCTTTAAATCCAGTGGGCGCTGGGCGCTGCCCTGCGATCCTCCTGCGCTTCCCTCATCCACTTCCCTGATCACTTGCTAATGTTTTCACTTCTCTCAAGTAGCTGAAGCTTTCTTCCCAACCTCCCTTGGTGGACGGCTTTTCTTCCTGTCCCAGTGAGAAACGGGATGTAACCAGAGCTCCCACACACTCCCATCAGCAAAGGGACCGACCATCCTGCATTTACAAGCCAGCCACCTTGCTTGCCGTCCTCGCAATGCACGACCTGTCTGTCTTCCACCCAGGACAAGCCCCGGGCCTCTCCCCGAGGCCCCATCGGCATTCACTCAGAAAGACTGCTCTAGCCACTCTCCGGGTTTGTGCGCAGAGCTCGCAGCAGGGAACATGCTGCAGTGTTGCTAGTCACAAAGACCAAACCAAGCACACCCTTCTCTTATATCGCGTCCTCCTTCAGCTGTTACCCCATTTCTCTGCACCCCCTTTGCAGCAAAACATGTGACGGTCACCGGTATCAGCTGTCTGCCATTCCTCTCCTCTTGTACCCATCACAATATTTAACATTACAATTAAACAACGTCATCAAGGTCACGAAGAAGTCCACCAAAGGCTAGAAGGCCAATCTCAGGATCTTACTTGACCTACGGAGCCCTGCACTGAGCTGACCACACCCTGCTTAAAACACTGTCTGCATGTGACTCCCAGGACAACAGTGACCTCGGTTTCCTCCTGCCTCACTGACTCTTGCGCTCGGCGCGTTACCAGCTGCCTCATCACCAGGAGCTGTAAACCATGGAGGGCTCGGGCTCGGTCCCTGGCCCTTCACCCAGCTCTGCCCACACTATCTCCGTTACAATCGTCCAGCCGCATGGCCTCCAACAAGGTGGACGGAGGGCTGACCTGTCCACACTGAATCTCTAGCTCGGCCTCTTCTCTGACGCCCACACTGGGCCAGCGAACTTCCTACCCCACCAGAGCAGCCGTGCGCGCCCGCTTACCTGCGCTGCTGCTAAGTTCTCTGCGTCCTCCTTCTTACTTGTGGCTGGGAAGAACACAATGTTGTCGATAGTCTGGATGAGTTCCAGCTGCACAACACATTTAATCAACAGGGCGGCAAACAATTTTTGTTCTGGATATTCTGTGAGGAAACCCACCCCAATGCACATGCAAACAAAATTATTTTGAATCCTTTATCATTTCTGTGACATTACAAAGCTAAGGAAACATTAATAGGAAGGTAACTTGCATGTATCACATTGAGAAGGACACACTGCTTTTGCACACGAGCACTACTCCATGACAGTTTAATTTAATCAATATTTAGAAAAGCCACACAAAATTAATTTTTAAATAAAAATATCACAAATGACTTAGAACAATGAATATGTTCAAGAAGCTTCCACTACATATTTTTAAATAACACTCAGATTATTGTTTAATAAAACATAATAAATGGATTAAAAGCTAAAACTTTAATAACATTTACTGTATACCCAAGTTTGACCTCTGAATATAGGTAATATAAAAACCTCTACTAAAAGAAAACAGGAACTACATCCGTAAGATGCAAAGGGAAAGATAGCCAAGACTTCTAACAAATGGGGCAATACTGTGGGTTAACCAAAGCACAAGTGTTATTTAGATTCACGTTGGCAGTTGTAGCTAAAATGACCTTATGTTCTCAAATGGATCCATAAGCAGAGACGTCTACAAAGTTATGCTAAGAGCATTATTACTACAAAAGTAACCCAGCTGCCAAACAAAGTGCTCTCCGCACCGGCCAGGTGGGCTGTAACACGGCTACAATCCTACAGCCTGAGCTAGTTTGTTCAACAGGACATTTCTGACAACCCACCACCTGTAAGGACATATTCATAAGTGAATTTTCTATTTCAATGACCACCCAGTTACGCATACGTAGACGCACCAGGTTAGGAACAGTGACAACTACGGAGAAGCTGCAAAGCCTGGCAGTGCTGACAGGCGGCTCCGGGGCCGCCGGCCCCACGGACACACAGGATCCCGGTCTCAGCAGCAGCTTCCCATGAGGACGAAGGCGCCCCAGGGGAACTGTCTGTTATTCCGTCTCAGGGCAATGACTCCAGCACTAGATGACTTACAATCCTTCAGTTTCTTTCTATTTTCGTTTTCATTACAAATTCTCTTTTCTGGGCACCAATTTGTGGAAGTAAGATTCATGTTTCAGGGATTTTGGGGGGTAGCAAAATAACTTGCTTTGTTAAATGTATTCTTCTTTAGCTTATTAACAAAGGCTCCTTTTCAGGTAGTTTTCAGAAATGCTGCTGTATTTAACACTTAGTTCTTAGTACTCGATCTCAAGTAGAAAAAAAGAAAGCAGCAAAGGAGCCCACAGGTCCCATGGCTGTCTCCTCCTCGTAAGTGTCTCCTTCCCGGTCCTGACCAGGCACAGCCAACATGCCCCAGCCATTCCTTCACCTCCCCCACTCGCGTCACACAAACAGCCTGAGTCGCAGGAGGAGACTCCTGGCAGCACAGCTGGGACCCCGAAAGGGACCTGAGAGCAGGCTGCTGTCTGCTGAGACGCCTTCTCCTCAGCAGCTGCTCACGGGGGAGCGGAGGGTTTGGCCGAGGAGGCTCCACTCGGCCTGAACGAGGGAAGCTGGGACTCGCCCGCTTTCCTGTCCTTTCAGAGCTGGAGGACGAGGATCCGAACTTCCAACTCCCTAGCGAGGCCCCGCAGCATGTGTGGGGACAGCGTCTATTTGGACAAATGTTACTCATGACAAGGGGTCCTGAGTAAATGGGGGCCAAGGCGCCCATTTATTTCAGAGTCACCCAAGGAGAGGGAGCAAAGCTAAGCAGAGATTAACTACGTGGGTCAGCAGGTCCTCAGTCGAGAACAGACGGGGCAGTGGTGCTGCCTGGTGTGAGCAGAAGGAGGGCGACAGCTGCCCTCCGGACAGGTCCTGGGACCGCTGCTGTGACTCCCTCTCTGAGGAGCAGGCAGGCAGATAAGCTGACGGCCTCCTCACAGGCACAGGCACCACGACCTGTCCCCCATGGGAACATGGGGGCCATTTGTTCTTCCTGCAGCTTCAATGATTCTGGTGAACTTTCCATCCCATGGTGAACTTCCCCTAAAGAACTTCAGGGGAGTGACAGCAGGATGTCTGGTAGAAGGACAGACACCCGAGCCCTCAGTCAGGATAGCAGGGCAGCAGCACTCTTTGCTCAGGTAAAGGTATATCCTCAGATTAGTCAAGTGAAAACCTTCTCATGTGTGACGACCAAATCCTTCCCACACAGAGCTAAGTATATTTAAGCTCAGTCTTGAGAGAGGAAAGCCACTCACTCTTCTGTCCTCATAGCATATCTCCCCTTTAAGAAGTTAGCAAGACACAGTGACTAAAACTAGAAGTGCCTTTCAAGTAGGACAGTGAATCTATCTTCTCTCAAGAATAAATGCAAGTACCTAGGATTAATAAAAAAATTCCCTGAAGAAAAACTAACTCAAAATGGATCAGTGACCTAAATATAAGAACCAAAAGTATAAAACCCTTAGAAGAAAACACTGGGGAAAATCTTCATAACCTTAGTTCTGTCAATAGATTCTGAAAGCAATGAAACTGAAATCATGAGCAACAATAGAAAAAAATTAGATAAACTGGACTTCATCACAATTAAAAACTTTTGTGCAACAGAGGGCACTGTCAAAGAAGTGAAAAGATGACCTACAGAATGGGAGAAAACACACATTTGCAAATCATGTATCTGATGTGGGTATAGTATCCAGAGCATGTAACAAACTCCTACAATTCAACAACAAAAAGACAAACAACTAAAAATGAGCAAAGAACATGAATAAATATTTCTTCAAAGAAGATATATAAATGGCCACTATGCACATGAAAAGATACCCAACCTCATTAATCGTTAAGCAAATGTAAATCAAATCCACAATGAGATACCACCTGACACCTACCAGGCTGGCTATCACTAAAAACGGAAGTATTGGTGAGCATGTGGAAAAATCAGAATTGCTGGTAGCAATGTAATACGGTCGTTTCTATGGAACACATTTTAGTGGTTCCTCAAAAAGTTAAACATAGAATTATCATATGCCCCAGCAATTCCACTCCTAGGTATACACCCAAAATAATTAAAAACAGGCTCTAAACAATACGTGTAAATGGACAGTCACAGCAGCATTAGTCATGACAACCAAAAGGTGGAACAAACCCAAATGTCCATCAACAGATGAAAGGATAAATAAAATGTGGTCTACCCATACAAATGACAGTTAGTCATAAAAATGAATTACTGATCCATTTTACAATGTGGATGGACCTTGAAACTTTCTGCTAAATAAAAGCCAGACATAAAAGGTCACACATACTGTGTGATTCCATTTATATGAAATGTCCAGAATGGCAGATACTGGACACAGAAATCAGACTGGTGGTTGCTGGGGGCTGGGGGAGGGGGAACAGCATAACGGTTATGGGGTTCTATTTTGGGGTGATAAAAATGTATTAGAACTAGACAGAGTGGTGATTGCATAACACTGGATGTACTAAATGCCACTGAATTGTTCCCTTTAAAACAGTTACTTTTGTTATGTGAATTTTACCTCAATTAAAAAAAAACGTTGAAAGCTTCCTGTTTTCCTCTAAGGAAGAGGTAGCGTTTCCTGTGTTATAATTTTCCTTTAGTAAACAAAATTGGACAAACTTAGTAAAAAATAGAAGGGGTTCCCCTTCTTTGTAAGTACTAAGAAGGTGAGGGGAGGAGCAAAGACGACATGGGCGTGGGCGGCAGAGTGGAAAGAAGGCACGTTCCTCAGAGAGCTGGGAGCCCTGCGTACAAAGCACTGCCCTCACTGGGCTCGGCAGAGGGAGGCTGACACGAAGAAGGGGATGGAGAGGGAAGACGAGCGCTCAGCACAAACATTAGCCAGAGCCTGGGGAAAAGCTGGTATTGCAGGCGTTAGCAGAGCTCCGGAGCATGTATGTGGACGTCCACGTTGGAGCAAACACAGTAACGAAGTGACCGCATGATCAATTACAGTACATTTGTTATAATAAAAGTAAAAGCAAAATTTCATCCCTTTCGTACATAAAACAAAATACACTATTTTTACTAAGAGAAATAACTCACTTGCAGTAGGTTTAATTTTGCTCCCTTCTTCATTCACAGTAGAGACAGAAGCCAATGGTGCTTGCTGTCTATTATCTGCAGATCTTGGTTGAATAGAATCATGGATATCGACAGATTTCTGTGATATGGTATCCTAATAAAATAAAAAATTCATTATAAGTACAATGAATAAAGCTTAAGCCTGAAAATAATTTCTATTATGCTGTTTTTTAAAAAATACATTATGTCCCTATGAAAATGACATCCTATATACATTACGATTATAGACACAAAGAAAAAAATTATTTAAAATTACCTGTATATGGATAAGAGCTAATAAACAGTGTTTAAAGTTTCCTTTTTGACCCTCATTGGGCTTGGGCCTAACACCACCCAAGAGCAACAGATAAAAGTGCTGTTTCAGGGTGTGGGGAAGTACTGTCATACCCATAACTGTCATGAAATCTAAACAGAACACACACGTGGCAGAGAGCAAGAATTCTGCAAGCTTTGTGCAGGCTGAGCCCAGGGAAGCTTTTTAGGGGTGAGTTTAGGGAAGGCTGTTCTGTCAACCAAGAAACCAGGAACCATAAAGGTCAGTGAGAAGGTGACCAAGTAGGACTCTGGTGTCACGAGGAGTAATGTCCAAATTCAAAAGCGCTACCCCAGAATTTGCCCCCCGAATTGCTAAGTGTAACCTTGAAAAGTACTAATGAGTCTTCGTGAGCTGAGGTTTTCTGATCTGAAAATGGAGACACTTTGTATGCAGGTTGTTAAGGGTTAGACGGTTAGTGTTAAAGCACTGGCAGTGACAGACAGTATACGGTAGCTGACGTTACAATTCTAGCTTTACTTTGTCCCAGTATACGGTACACTCAGAAGACAGAGCTTGGTTTCAAGAGAATTCTGACATAACAGTCCCAGCTGGATGCAACTTCACCTGGGTTTCCGAAAGGAAGGTGGACCTGTGTTCCCAAGAAACAGTGCTAATCAAAGTAAGATTTTAACTTGGACTTCAAATGTACCAGTTTGTGATCTTTCACTTTCTGTTCTGTATGAAATGGGGATAACATGTACCAAATCTGGTTCAAAAATTTGTTGGAAGGATTGGAGTGATGCATGTACAAACCAAGGGTTGCCAAGCAGCCACTAGAAGCTGGGAGAAGCAAGAAAGGATTCTCTCGTAAAGGCGTTGGAGGGATGTGGCACTGCTGACACCTTAATTTTGGACCTTTGGCCTCCAGGAATTGGGAGAGAGCAAATTTGTTGTTTTCGGCCACTATTTTTATGGTAATTTTTATGATAGACCTACACAAACAAATACACTGGATGAAGGGTATATTAGAATTCTTTGTGCCGTTTTTGTAACTTTTCTCTAAAGTCAAATTAGATCAAAATTAAAATTTTAAATAAAATAATAATAGTATCTTCAGCTTGTAATGGAAATCCATAGATAATCTACTGCCTGCCTCTTACAACTCTTGAAATCATTTTACTCTATGTCTCAGACCATCCATATCATAAAATAATTTAAAATACCTCTTTCATGGCACTTACAGGTAAATTTTAGCCACCTAAGGAATTTAACCATCATGAAATTTAATTCGAGAATTCTGGACAGTACATTTATGCAATCCTTTTAAAACAGCTGGAGTCATATAAAAATATTTGGCCCATGGTAAAATTTTTATCACAAATAAGTAAACAATTTAAAATATGCTTTCCTTACTAGAACTTACCAACTGTTTTTCACTCACAGGAGATGAAGGTGGGGGGGCAATTTCTCCACAAGTGGGACGCCAGGTCAAGAGCCTTTAAAACAGCAAAATCATACAAATCACTGTGTGTGAAACACGTCACATCCAACATGTTTTGAAATGGGCACAAAAAGTCACATGAATATACCAAAAACGACATATTCCTTCTTTGACTAATGCCAGGAGCAATTTGCTGAAAAAAATCTAGCAAGAAATTTAAAATATGTACTTCCAGAAAACAATTAGCATTTAAAAATGCTACTTGTACTCTGGTCACCAGTTTTATAGTAAAAAAACACTTTTGAAAGGTTCAGAAACTTTAAAGTCACTTTTTCTAAGTATTAAGGGTCATGAAATATTTTCCAAAGTGACAATGAAAAAGTTTGAGATGTTTCAAAAAATTCATAGAACTCTTTAGATTCTATTTTGTTAACATATAAAAATAAATGAAATAAAATTTTGCCCAAAAGAGGACACTAACTCGCCACCCCTTAAGTAGCTGCTTGAGCTAGAAAGGCGATTAAGGCCTAAGGTCTGCTTCTGAGAAGCAGGTGCTCCTGGGGAATGAACGGGGCAGACAGTAAAAACATCACTTCAGTTCAATATGGAAAGAACTCTGGTATAGATATATGCTATTAAGAGATGCTTATTAGATGATACTTAAGATCATATGTTTTATCCTGAGTCTATCCAAAAAAAAAGGTTCAGTCTGACTGGTTTTTATAGACTTTATAGGGAGAATAGCCAGGCATTTATTCTATAGAAGCCACAGGTAAACTCTAACTAAAATGTATCATTCGTCAGTTATACTGAGTCAACAAAATGTGCACCAAAAAAATAAGAAAAATCATCAAGTAATTATAAATGGGCCCAGGAAATTACTGTGTGTCCTTTTAGTGTAATCTTACCTAGAAACTGCTTTCCTAGGGTTGTATTCCTTTTGTCTGACTTCTTATTGATTAGGATATTTACATAGGGGGAATCATAACAGTACAAATGTATTTAACTCATGTCAAGAAAAAGTTTATGATGCTTAAAAGAAAGTGGACTGATAATTTTCATACACAGTTTTATGCTAGTGCATTTAGGTACGATTTAAAACATATTAAGTAGATTTAAAAATCGTAGATTTAAGGTAAAATTCTGTGCAGGTCAGAGAGCCTGCAAGGGTGAACTGGGAAGTAAATTCCAGTGTATCCTACAAAACAATCCAGCTGTTATGAGAGTCATTTAGACAGACTATGTCTTAGTTTCCTCATGGACAAGAATTCCTTCACTGTAATTCAATTCCAAACGTATCCCTTAGAAAAACATAACAATTAACTGTAAAATCTAATATTTGCTAATAAAATTTCCTTACAATATTAAATCTACAGTAACTGAAGTATAAGTTGAGGTTTTTTGTTGTTGTTTTTTTCAATTCAAAACACTCCTTGGTTTAGTCTGGGTAAATAAAACCTTATACAAGTGGAACTATGTCGTTATGGCCTCAATTTTGGATGATCAGACTAAAGATTTTGGTTCGTAAAGAATTTACTTCATATATTTCAGTTTGATTTATAGTAAGTACAAATTCATGGAACACAGATATTTTATACAGGATTTCTGTTATGAGAAGTCACTAGTTACTCTCAAACCTTTTATGTACCTCATTCAATATATAAATACAAAGTTGTATAAAATCTTCTTACGCATGTGGGATCGTAGTTTTGAAGATATCCAGTGTGCAGTTACAAGTTTTATCCCAGATTTCTAGGGTAAACTTTTCACCATTCAGAATCACAACATTCTCTAAACAGTTTGTACCAGATCGTGCTAACTGCTCATTGTCTAGAAAAGAAAAGAGCAATTCATTTATATATTACCAGGGTCACATTTAACACTTTGTCACTTTTCTGGTACAGACTTACCTTGCTGCACACACCAGTATAGCTGGGCAAAAATATCATCTAAAAGTACATCACTGAGTACTTCTAAGTACTGGGTGAATACATCACAGATAGCATAAAGTGCATGATTACAAGTCGTCGTCATCCATTCAGCTTTCTAGGGGAAAAAAGTCATTAAATGAAGGTTAGACTATTCATCAACTATTAAAATTAAAGAAATATGTTTGCATATGTAAAATGTAAGCCTGTCCCTGTTCCTTTCAGAAACTTACTTCTCTTTAGAATATTACATTCACCTCAAGTTGGCATTTACCTGTTTTCTTCATTATCCCATAACTACATATGTATAAAATAATTTAACTTGTTTTGCAATATTTGTTTTGATTGTAAAAAACTATCACTGCATTATCTTGCTATTAGCGTTATGATTTTTCAAAAAATATGCATGAACAATAACAGCTGGCCTTGCTCCAGCATATAACCGAATATGAAAAAGAAATAAAGAGGAAGGAAAGGATAAGAATTTATCCAAGTGGGATTAGCATACCTTTAAAATTACGACTTTCATAAAGTATGGTTTCATAAAGTGTAAGATATTTCTTTATTTTTCTCAAATGCATAAAGGACTAATACGGACTGATAGTTTTCATATATAGTTTTGTGCCAGTGCATACATATGTCTACTTAATGTTTTTAATATGAGTTTACCTATTGTTATAAAAATCGGAGATCTAAAGTAAAACTTCGGGGAGGTCATAGAGCCCCCAAAGCTTGCATTTCATACAACTATATGGGACAAAATGAGAACACCTGAAGTTCTCTCCCCATACTTACTGAAATGCATACTATAATTGGTTTGTAGTAAAAGACTCTGAACTTTAAAAAACCAACTTATTACTACATATTCTTTATTTAATTCAGAACAAGAAGTCACTATACTAAGGAAAGGTACCGCTGTTCATAGTTGTGACAATATTAAAATATGGAAAAGAAACTGGAAGTTCAACAAAAGCATTGAAAACAAAAAAACCAATTTATTAACTTGGTTCTGTCTCCAAATAGCGTTCTTTGTTTATAAAGACATAAAATTTGTTATTGTGCCTTTAGGAAAAATTTTCTAGGAACTTTTTCTGTGCAATGTACCTAATTCGAAATACTAAAATATATCAGTGGAAATATTAAGAACCTCTTAACTTGACTATATTAAATGAAAATTTCGTGTTCTCTTACCTCTGTCTGCTGTTCTGGCAATTTCATATTGTCAAAGATTCTGAAAACAATTCTAAATAAATCTTGCCACCAGTGTTTTTCATAAGTGTGGCCATAAGTTTTCATTATTTCAAACATTACTGTTAAACCCCTAAGGTGATAAAACACAATTAGGAAAACTATAATACAAAAAAAGCATTCCACATTAGAATCCCCCCCCCCAAAATAATTTTTATAGGCCACAAAGCTACAGAAAACAAAATTTAAAACTGGTTGTAAACTAACACATAATACTGACTTCGAAGAATTTTAAATTGTTATACAGCTTTCTTTAGGATGCATCATTTAGGAAAAAACTTCAAAGGCCTTAACCTTAAATTTTTTCTTTATTTTACTTTTCCTCCACTCCCATCATCCAGGGTCTTATACATGATATGATATGACATGTATAAGATATGATACATGATATATGACATGACATGACATGATATAATACTGGGTCTTATATTAATTTTTGCTCCAAAAGATGCATTAAAGCTGATGGTCTGGCTAGGTCTTATTTTCGGGGAAACATGGCACATGAATTGGGGACTATCTTGAATTTTATCAAGTTCTAGCAGGTCCACTGACAAACAATTCTCCATGCTCAAATACAAAATAAGATATTGTACAATGTTCTTGTGATTACTAAATTCTCTGACAAATTCGCACAGTTTGAGTCCTACTTTGGATGACATCTATTTCATAAAATTTTCTGTTATAACCAATATTATAAAAGTGAGACGTTTCTGAGGAAACAAATCAAACTTATCCTTGGATGAGGGTGGGGGTGATTCTGGCATAAGGGGAGGAAGGAGAGAGTCATTCTTTCATTACATTTCTATGATTGATTTGTTACAAATCTGTACCACCTTTCTGATTTAAAAACGTCCAATTGTCCAAATGACTAATGATTGTCCCTAAAAAGAAGGCACGATAATTAAAAGAGGGATTTTTAACATAAAACTGAACTCATGATGCACTTAAATACTTGCTGGCAGATGTTATGATATACAAGTTGGCCACTTCAATTTGGCAGTCAAAAACGGAGTGAAAAAAATACTCTATGGGAGTCACATGAGCTATAACAGCAGAAGTGTATACTGAGCTTGTCTAGTTATATTATATCCACAATAGTTTCTTTATAAATAGACTATATGTTCATATAGATCTTTTATTGAGAATATACTGGAAAGAGTTCAATTCTTTTTTAATAAGCCTGTATTATTCAAAACTATGTTATTGACCAGTCGTCAAAGAGAAATGGTTCCATACCTAAAATCCATCAAGGACACACATTTGGAAATTCTTCTATCATTCACCAGGAAATAAGATAAATTTTGCCACTAACTTCTACTTCTGATTGGAAACAAATGTATAAAAAGACAGTGTGTAAAATATTCAATTTACACTAAAGCTAAAACTCAAAGAAGGCCATAATCAAATTTTAAGGAAAAGTAATGTATTTCCATTTTTGTCATTGTTCTATTTTAACATATTTTTAAATCTCCCTACCTAATAATTGCTATACTTGATAAAATATATGATCTGTGGCCTTTTACTATCCAACTTGTGTTCACATAAGAAAAGTTAATTTGATTAAAGTCAAAATAAGGCTTACAAAATTTTAATTACAAATACTGATTGTTACCTGGTTCTTACATCTAATTTGCATCTATTGATGATACAGGATAACTCGAAGAGGATTGGGAACCATCCTCGCACCCACACCCTGTCTTCAGGCGCCACATTCATATCATCGCTCGTGTATTCCTTGAAAGTCTTGAAGAAGAAAGATAGGTTTATTAGAGGCAAAACACAATGCCTGTACATGAAGCACATCATTTCTCCAAAACCTTTTTAAATGCTTTACAAATCAAAAGTGAACAATTTGATAAACCACAATAATTTATAAAAAAGGTGGAGATTATAATGGCTTATCAAGAGCACTGGACTAGAATCCCAAAGTTGGTTTCAGCTTCATTCGTTACCAGCTTTCTGCACGACTGACCAGGCTACTCAGGTTTCACTTTTAAGATTTCCATGGTTACGACACCATGCAGCCATACGAATGCACTGGGAGGCGGGAAGGTCAAATAAGTCGATGTCTGTACATGTGAAAAGTACTAAGCACCCCATGACAGCTCCATGTCAGTTATGTAGTAAAAATCTTTTTACCAAATCTGTAATGCTTCACACATCTTACAATAGGTACAAAGACAGACTCAGACATGCAAGTTAAAGGTGGCAGCCAGGTTGCTAATTCCACCTTTCACTTCAGAGCTTAAGTTCACTCTCATCCAAGACAGTCAAATTCAGTACTGCAGAGTCCGACAGGAGAAATAAAATACAAGACAAGGGCTAAAAGCACAGGCCTGGGTTCAAATCCTAGGTGACCTTTATTAGCTCTGCAATCACAGACACGTGTTTAAACTTCTTTGTGCCTCAGATTCCTTACCTGTATGGGGTTGTAACACTACCTATCCCATAAAGTTGTTATGCAGATGAAACACGTTAATACATGTGAAACACTCAGAAAAATACCTGAAGTTTACCTTCAGTAAACTTCAGCTATCATTACTATCCATTGTATCTCAGAATCAAGCTCAGATAACTTTTGGGTTTTTCACATCCTCTCAATTTACAAATAAACTTGTATTTCAGACAAGAAATGAGTACTCAGTAAATTCTGTTTACTAAACAACACTATACCTGAGGTCTATCAGACACATATTTTGCACAATGGCGAATAAGTCGAATTGCTTCCATACTTGTGTCTGGGAAAGCTGCATTGCATGCAAATTCAGACAAACACTTCACTGCATCCTGGAAAGAATCAATGGTCGCTGGAAAGTGTTTTTCAAACACAAGGGCTAAAAAAGAGAAAAAAGATATTAAAATAATTGTAATTTTTCAATTATTCTTAATTGTATCAAAAAATACACCAACCTCTCGATGTAATACATACTTCTTAAAGTTAAGGGTTTTGATGTCCAACAGAATTGGGTTCAACTCTGTCATGAGCAGTTACTTGAGGAGTAGAGACAGGGAAACAGGTCTGTGACTTGTTTATACTATGAACTCAGCATCTACTACAGTGACTGATACACAGTAGGTACTGAATCAACAGGTGGTGAGTGAATATACACAATTCCATTTAATCTCTCTGTATCTCAGTTCCTTAATTGTAAAAATGAAAAGAACACCCACAAAATAGCTGTAAGCTCTAAATAATGTAGGTAAAAGGGCTTATTAGCACAACATTTAATTGAAGCAAGCACTAAATAATGACAGCTAGGATGATGTCATTCTTCTTGCTGTCAATGATGGTCATCATTATCATCTTCTAGCCAGGCTTTATTTACACCTGTAATATATCATTCTCCGTTACAGTCAAAGGAGGCTGTGGAGTAGAGTGGTCAAAAACAAAGACTTTTCCTTAAGATTCAGTGGCTTTGAATCCCAACTCCATCACTCACTAGTTCTGTGCCCTCAGGCCAATTACTTAACCTCACTAGGCCTGAGTTTCCTAATCTATTATAAAGATACTTATCTCATAGAGTTGTGAAGACTGAAGAAAACACAAGCAAAGTGCTTACAGTGCTTGCCATATAACAAAACAGTCAATAAATGTTAACTATAATAATAATGTCATCATCATTTATTCTGCTTCTGTAGGCAAAACCTGGTAAACTTAAAAACCATAACAGGCCCATAACCTTACACTTGAATTATCTTCTGAACACATTACAATTTTTGTTTCTCACTTCAACATAACTAAAAGAATACTCACTGACAATATTCCCTGTTGTTTGAAATGCAAGTTCCACTATGCTTTCATCTTGATCAGATGCAGCTAGATGAAATACAGAGAAAATGTTCTTCCATCCAGACCGAATGTTAGCAGCTTGAGAATTCACCATCTGTGCTATACATCGTACAACCATATCTCGAATTGTTGGAGACCTAAAATATTAACATAATTGCTTGGCTATGCATACAAATAAAACTCATTAGTTTTCTTTCCCATCTTCTGTGTTCCCCCTGCTGTGGAAAATAGTAAGATATTTTACTGATATTAAGCAATTCAACATACCTGTTCCGTTTCATGATATGTTCAAAAGGTCTTAAGAAATCCTTCTGGAATCTGAAATTAGCAAGCTCCCCTTTCTCTAAGAACTTCATTGACAATTGCCTCAAAGAGTCTACTGCAAAAATAGCTACATCTTCATTAGGATTACAGCCAACCTGCAATGGCAACAGAAACATAGGGTGCTATTGTCAGCAGGGAAAAGTTGTAATTCTTGATTTTTGTTTTAGAAAAAACATATCATTAATAGCATAGATACATAAATTCTAAGATTCTCCATAAAGACACTGGGTGTTAACAATACTTTGCAACAAGAAAAACATTATTTTAACTAAATTCTTAAAAGGTAGAGCTAAAGAAAAACAGGACTCAAAGGGTTTTCTAAATTTGATTATAGAAATATAATTAAAAAAACTGTTTGGAAAGAAAAACAGCCTCAATTAGATTATAAGAATGAATGATACAAATGTAAGCAAATCCCATAATCATTCAAATACCTTATTAAAATGATCTCCAATAACTTCCCAAATTCGAGACCACTGCAATCTTATTCTTCCCATGTTGTAATATGATATTTCTACTATTTTTTGTAGACTAAACATTCTTGGATGTGTAGTGGAAAGTAATTCATCCATAGACACAGCACAGAGCCAACGGACAAAATCCACTAAAATATAAATAGATGTACAATTTTTTAGCTTAACTTTCAAGTCTCCTAGCCAAAAAAGCCAGTTTATAAGTGGAATAAATGTACATACTTACCAATAGCATTTCCATCTAGCCTTGTAGACCCTGTAAATATTCTAAAGAGAAAAAAAACATAATTCAAAACTTTATAAAGTCTCACTTCTCTACATTAATTCAAATGTAGCAGCCTGGGGTACAAGCTACTTTTATCTGTTTTAAGGGAACAAATATATCAGGTAGACAAATAAATAATTTTTATTATATAGTTTAGCGATAACTATAGTTTGGATGTTCCTCCCTCCTTCCTTTGCATTCAATAATATATTAAAGAATTTATGGTTGTAATTTTATTAGCAAATTTACAAACACTAAATAGGTATCTATGAGACTCTAAGAGTAAGAAAAATATTTACTGTAAAGGTAATAATTAGCATACTATAAAACAGAAGATTTTTCAATTTTTTCCTGATTATCGACTATTAACACATTTTTAAAATGAAAAACTCTACTTCATTTCTACAAGTAATGTACGTTTGATTAAAAAACTAGTTTATGTTAAGTTACCAGCATTTAACAGAACCTTGCAAATAGTCTCTAACAGTTTAACCACGAAGTGGCTAAATGACTTTTTTTAAGGCATCCAAATGTTTAGAGTTAAGCTATCCTGCCCAGCTTTGCCCAGCCTTCTTCATCGAGTTCGTTTTCCGTTTTAAAGTTTCATGAAAGACGTCAGCATAAACCTATTACTCTTCTTTTTTAAA
The DNA here is from genome assembly GCF_057876585.1 of Rhinolophus sinicus. Taxonomy (NCBI): domain Eukaryota; kingdom Metazoa; phylum Chordata; class Mammalia; order Chiroptera; family Rhinolophidae; genus Rhinolophus; species Rhinolophus sinicus. Next base: position 12,880,096 of record NC_142507.1, on the reverse strand, counting down.
ATCTGCATTTTTACCAATGTTCTGGGTTTGTAACCAAAGATTTGAATGTGACTTTGGGTAAACTGATATTCCTCAATTTAAGAGGATCACCATAGGATTTGCATGATAAAAAGGAAAGCTTAAAGGCAGGAGGGGTCAAACGTTAAACTCAGCAATAAAAGTAGTCATTGTAACAGTAACAGCTACCAGCCATCACAAGGTGGGTACTATTCTAGTGCTTTCTATATAGCCACTCATACTAATAAACACTATTATAATTCTAATTTTATATACATGGAAAGTGAGGCACAAAAATATCTAAGAATTTCCTCAATGTCACAAAACTAGTTTGTGCGAGAGCCAAGATTCAAACCAGGAGGGGCACTGTGCTCCACTGCCTCACACTTACCTGAGCAAACATAAACAGTTTAAATAGATTCTAGTATTTTCTGGCTACCACAATCTAAATATGTTCTGAGTATATCCTACTGTCTTAACCTTAGTGTCCTTGAATGCCTGTCTACGCATCTGGCAATGAGGAACAAAAACAAGATTGGAAAACAGCTTAAAAACTGATGATGCACAACTCAGAACCTCATCTGCTAAAGGAATATCTTAAGATCTCCTTTATTGCTCTTGTCAGTTGAACAAAACAACAATTCAAAGGTCTGGCTGCCAACACAACCTGGGGGGAAAATAAGAGTAAAAAGGCCCCATTTAATCCAGTGGTTAGACTGGATCTGGAAATTAAAATACAGAAAGACTGCATACAAAGCTCTCACATGAACAAAAATGAAAACTGCTAGATTATGCATGATAAGTGTCATTAGCCGATTTCTCAAACTAGAGGTATTTTCATGGAAGGCAATGGCTATAAAAAAAAACCAAACCCAAAAAACCAAAAACAGAGTCAAAACTAAATAGTACAGGAGAAACAACAGGAAAAGAAACAAGAAAAAAATTTAACCAAGAAGGAAGCAAATGGCAAGAGTTGAAGGGGTCAGGAATGGGAGCACAGATGGAGATTATTGCAACTACAGGGGAAAAAAGCAACAAATTCTCTGAAGGCACTGCACTGGGGAGAGAGCCTCTGAGGGGTCACTCTATTTCTAGTAATGCTCCACTAAAGATAAGCCATATGGTAGAGCACAGCAGTCTGTGGAAGCATTTAAAATTGAGCCTTAATATACTACGGCAGGAGAAGAGAGCTACGTTTCACAGTCTATGAAATGGATTCCACATTCCTTATATAAAAAGCAAAGGACAGGAACATGATACTCTTGTATGTTAATATTAAGACATGCCCTGGAAAGAATGAGTAGAACAAAAAATTTTTGTAGATTACAGCTTCATCCACATTATGATAGTAACGCAGAAATGCAAAAAAAAAAAAGAAAGAAAGAAAGAAAAAAGGTTGACAAAACATGCAGATTCTGGATCAAATAGACTTTCAACTATGCATCACACACAGGCAAACTAAATTATTATACATGTAAAAAGTTTTCAGAGTGAAAATATCAGAGGTAATGTTTATTTCTCAGACCTAACTGAAAACTTGCTTATGAGCAAATACAGTGGGGGGACGAAGCTGTATGTATTTTCTGAAAGGTGACAGAATGTACCAAAGTGTGAGATGGGCTAGTTTTGTAAAGCTAGATCTGGCGTGCCTAAAAAACAAGAATAAAACCAAAAAATATGGTGTAAATAACTTGAACTTTTAGAGGCAAATCATTCCTAGACCAACTGTTCTTGCGTAGTTTAGTAATACTTACGAAATTGGTCTAGCTTAGCAAATCCTAGAGGATCAAGGACTCCACATTAAAGTGCCTAATACTTTCCTAAATTCTAATGGTACAGGATTCCTAATACAAAAGTGGAGATAATTAGAAAATTTTATCACCTGAAAGCTTTGAATGGAATCACACGTTTTTCTGTTGATTCACGAACAGAAACTATAAACAATTAAGCAAAGAATAATAATATTTTTATTTTTCCTGTTTAGTTCCTACACTTGTTACAACAGACTTTTCAGAACTACAATCCTAAGGACAGGAAAATGACTTCTCCTTGGGAAGTACAGACCTCCCAGGATGATACCTGACAATATTCTCACTGCTGTCTTGAATAGCAGGATAACCTCACTCAGTTTGCTTATGGGTTAGAGTCAGAATGTTACATATGAAAATAAGCTTAAAATACTCAGAAAGAAATTCAGAGGAAATTTAATGAAAAAGTAAAAGGTACCACACAAGAATATAATCTTATAATAAATCAAAGGTATAACTTTTAATGTTTTCACTATAAGCTAAAATTTAAATACTGAGGTTCCGCATAACATTGGACATTGAATTTATGTTTGTAGAAGTCTTTGGTGATGATGAGTTTGAGACAACAAAGCACTAACAGAACTTATGCAAAGACTGCTCTGAAATAGCTAAATTCTTCAAACAGAGAGGCATATTATTTGAGTGACATGTCTACCTAAAACAAACAGTGGAGAGTTGGATAAACTAGAACTAAGTATGGCCATATAAAGTGTATTATGGAAACAGAAAAAAACAGGTGAAAGGTTCACTCCTGTCTGAATAGATTCTTATAATGACAGTGAAGATGATTTTCCAGAAGGAAAAAAAAATCACTTGGAAGAAGGGCAGCCATTACACTGCTCTGGAGTTGAACAGGCAGGCAAGAAAAGTGGGGAGGGTCGGAGTGCACACTCAGACATATGCTGCCTGAGTGGGCATTCTGGCCCCCTCCTTCTAATTCTCTATGAAGGAATGAAGGAAATGGTCATCAACATAATAAAGGCCAGATTACTCCAGCTGTGGGGATGAGCAAGGTAGTCAATCCCCCCATGTCTCAGTTTCCTGATTTGTAAACTGAGGACAATAACATTACCCATCTCAGGAGAGTGGACGAAGGATTAAATGAAACAATACATGTAAAAACTCTGCAAAGTACCAAGCACATGGTAAGCCTTCGAGTTATATGGTGGGTATAAGATGATACACAATCTTTCTTTAATCGTCACAAGATAAAGGCAAGTGACAAAAAGGACAGCAAGTGGACACTAAGAATTCTTTTCAAGGAATAAGTTCCACCAAGTACTTCAGAGTCAGGAGCCTGGAATACTCTAGCTCTGTCTCTACTTAGAGCTAAAAGTTTTATCTGAAGCAAAGTAAATAAATAATGGATCAGCATGAGTCTCCAAGCACCAAGAAAAGAATATAGTACATATTATATTTATATTTTCGAAAGTTTCCATCAGAAGTGGTAAAAAAAAAATTTTAATGTCAGAGTTGTAAAATGTTGAGTTTCAATTTTGGGGACATTCATCTGAAAAAAAGCTACTAATCTTCAAAAGAACACTAGATATTGTTCTACATACTGGGAATTTTTTAAATCTGAAATAAACTAAATATTCCATCATAACATAAACCACAGTATGGGTTTTCTTTTAGGAAACAAACTAAAAATAAGGAATACCTGGTAATATATATAACACAAATTCCCAAGTCCTTTCCAAAGAAGCTTATGATGAGAACTGCCAGCTAATCCCTGCCAGCATTTCACCTATGATGCAATGCAATCCTAGAGCATGGGCTCAGAAAGATAAATTACACTCTGTTTTCGAATAGAGATAACAAGGGGAATGTTATTTATAAAGGAAATGAAACATTTGTGTTCTTTTTCATCAAGGTTCCATTTCCCTAATGCCCATTAATATGTACTGTAACTTAGATTTTCGTACTGTTTATCGCCTGCCTACATTGTAAGATCTAAAATGCAAAAGTATAGGTGCTTCATCATCTAAAACACAGCGTATCACTCCACCGTCTTATATTCATTACTTAAGGAAAATTATTTTGGCAATAATTTTCTATTTACTACTGAGCAAAATATATCTAAACGCTACAGAATTAAAACAGTATTCATGTGAAAAGGAAATAAAATGAATACCTTACCTGTCTACAGCAACAACCACACTTTGAGAGCTGGTCTCGCCAATGGATTCCTGAATACTTGCTATCTGCTTCCAGTCCACATTTCCTCCAACTACCACACAGAAAAGGGAGCATATCAGTATGAAGAGAAGTCAGGGGAAGAATACACTCAGAGTTCTAAAACACATTTCTGAAATCAGTTACTTTCCTAATGAAAGAAATAATGCTTTGGGTGAACAATTCTTTGGGCATCAGTGATCTTTATCAAGGCCAAATGTGCTTAATGAGCTATAGTAATTGGTATCCCGACATGGTTAGAGAGACACAAACTGTGCTTGCAAAGATTACATGAATTAGAGTCCCTAAGAATTTAGATCACAAAATGAATGACGTGAGGCATAAGTACTCTGAATATTTAAGAAACACAGCACTAACCCAGGTTCCGAGGACACCTTAGGATGAGTCCCAGTTCCATGTAATTAGATCTTCCCTGTCATTTAATCTCGTCTCCTGTCTACAAATGCTTATTAGAAATGCTAACTGTGTGTTTTAACATCCTCTTATTCAAAAGAATCATTTATATGCCCCCTCCCCTGGCAAAAAAAAAAAAAAACTGATTCCATATGTTGGGCAGCAGAACAACAATTTCCCCAAATTTTCAAACTCTTAATCTTACAATTGTCTTTGAGATCTTTCCCCTCCTCCACTAGTCACTAAACCTTTCTTGTGACCTGTTTTCATATCATTCATTCATTTTCATTCCTACCGACTCAGTTCAGATCCTAATAACTTCAGGCTCAGACTACTGCAGGTTTCCTGACTGCTTTCCCTCCCGCTAACTTTTCCCCTTCATTCTGTCCTTCTTTCTCCTGCCAGATTTCTTAAATCATCAGCTTCATTTTGCTTACTATTACTTCCAAGACAAAGTATAAACTTCTCATATAGCATTTAAGGCAGTTCCCTTCAACATCCTAGCCAATACATGTCTCTATTTAGGGCACCCTCAACTATCTAAAACGTATTTATCAAGACCCCATTTAGTTCTCAGTGAAGGATTCCTCTCCGTTGTTCTCACCTTGCTCTGAACTAAGCATCACTTAAATAAGTACTACTCAAATCAGAATTGCTTTCAGACGGTTTCATATTAATTACTTTAGCTGTGTTAATGTTACATTTCAGCCAGATAAAGTTCCCTAAGGTTAGGACTCAAGTGTCACACATCTTTTTTGCATCCCCCACACCTTTCTCTATATGAAACCCAAAGCAGATGCTCAACAAAGACCTGTTGACTCAACTGGCCAGACACTCAATAAATGCCTTCACAAATGCAAGCATAATACATGATGTTATTTCAACCGGCTGGACTCAAATTCTATTCTAGGAACTGAACAATGTAAAAAAGAGGTGATCCCTGTCCTCATAGAATTAATAATTTACCAGGAGACAGACTTACAATCAACTTGAATACAATGTAATGATTACTTCATGGCTGAAATGAACTAATTGCATAGAATACAAGTTTTACTAAATAGAACTAATTTTGATAGGATAAGAGAGAATGGGGGTGTTAGCTCAAGGAAAGGTTTCAAATATGATGAAATATTAATTCAAGTTAGACCCAGAGGATGATCATGTGGGAACAGAGGCAGAAGGAAAAGCCATTCCGGTAGAAGCAGCAGCATATGTAAAGTAATGGAAGGATGCAAGTGGACATCATGTTTTAAAACACTCGGGTGAAGCCGTAACGGAGGATGTGGCCACGGGCATGGAAGAAGGGCGAGAACAGTAGCAGATGAAGCTGGAAAGACAGACTAGAAATAGAAGGTGAAGAACCTCGATTGTTATGCTCAATGTACTACTTTGGAAAACACAGAACTTTACACCTTTTAGAACGTTGACATGATCCAATCTATGTTCCGAAAAATAATTTTGGCAGTAGTGCAACAGGAAAAGATATGGGAGCCAGAGAGACAAACTATGAGACTATTTCCATAATACAAGTAAACAAGCCTGAAATGAGTGACAGAATCGGGGTGGTAGGCAAATAGTGTCAAGCAACACTTGAAGTGTACAGCACATTATAGAAATTTAATGAATAAAAATCTATGAGAAAAATTAATGCTAATCACTTAATGTCCTCTGTGTATCAACTGAAAGTCCTTCCTATGGAGCTTTCTATACCTTTTCATTTAAATATAGCAATCTGTAATAATTAATAATAAATATATTTAGAGGAATCAGAGAATATGTAAGATGTCTAGCAATCCAAGGAACCTATCTCACAAATATGTGAAATCATTCAAAGATTTGTATGACAGTATAACATCATAGACTAGTATTTCAGTTTTACCAAACAAATTACTCAAAAGAAAATACTTAGGTTCACCGAGAACAAAGATGTTAAGTGTTGTGAAGATTTATATGACTAAGCCATTGAATTTTTAAACTTTTATACCTTAAAAGAAAACGCACATAATTCAAATCTAATAATCATGTGCTATGTATTCTGAATAACTAAAAGGGAAAGTACAAACTTGTGTCATATCAGTCAGAAAGTCAGACAAATGTATACTTGTCCCTACTAACGTGGTTACATGGATACTCAGTGCATGGACGCTGCTAATAAGCAGGATATTAATTTGTTTTTTAAAAACATATACACAGATTAAAACAGCTCAACTGTCTGTTCCACAACCTCTTCCAGCTTAAATTCTGATTCCAGCGTCCTGCTGAAGCAAGCGTCTGCTCTGTGAGTAGGTGACAGACAGGACACAGACGGGCAGGGGTGATCGCCTGCTGCAGTGGGCTGGCTGCTAACCAATGAGACGGCCTGAAGGAGGGCTCTGCCCAACCGGGGAAAGTCACCAGACGGGCTCCCTCTTGGGTGCAGACTCAAAAATGAGAGAGCTGATCAATCAGGAGTGAGTGGAGAGTGAAGCAGGCCAAAAAGAGAGGCAGATGACGTAAGACAAAGCCTAGATAAAGCACAAAAGAGATGGCAGAGTGTGGCTGGTCGCTTGAGTGGCTTGGAAGCCTGAAATTTTTAAATTTCTATCTGAAATGTGTATATTTTCCTGCAAATTCAGATCATCTCCTATCCTTGCAACCTAAGTAGCATCACAGCACAGTGATCAAAATTCTAATTAACTTTCAAATATACTAGTAAATATTATCAGCAAGTATCATTATTTCTCATTTGACTAAACTTTTAGAAGACAAAATATTTCACTCCTGCTTCATTTTCAGTGTAACCTAGTTCTGTTGCTTGGCAAAACTGAGCCCTGGCAATTTGCACCTATCATTATTTTGGCCTTCTCACACCCCCTAGTTCTTAAAAAAAAAAAAAGGCCTTTTTAAAGCTACTGAATCAATCAATGCATATTCATTTCACTTGCCTGTAAATATTTTCCATCTGCATCTCGCGCTATCTTCTGCAGTAATTATACCTCTAATGTTCCGAGTCAGAGCTGGCAGTTCTAAATCCTGCTGCTAGGTCACCAAGTCTACACCTGAACCTCCCAGAACCACAACATCTACACAAGACACAACTGCGGGCCCGACTGCACTGCTGGCTGACACGGGGGGATTCCCACCGGAACTAACTGACCCCAGTCCAACCTGAGGTCACAACATGGTCCTGGGCTTTACGGCTTTCCCTATGGATCATTTTTCAAGCTTGAAATTCTTTTGCATTTCCTAACAATTTTTACTGCAAGCAACAGAGAAATCACTAAAAGATAAAAAGACAAAAAATGTCCAGAAATATGTTACAGTACAAAACCTTAAAAAGTAAATATTCCTAGTTCTCAGGTGTATTCCTTCCTGCTCTCTTTAAGTCATGTCTCTAGATTTTTTGGTTAAAGTGGGCTGGGGAAGATAAATAGAGAAAAAGCTAGAAACCATTAATGTATTAGCCACTGTACTAAGCCCATATATATATATATATATATATATATATATATATATATATATATTTAATCCTAACTAAGAGTAGAAAATGCTGTTAGTTTGCAAAAGAGGAAACCAAAACTCAGAATTAAAGTAACTTGCATACAGTAAGGAAGAAATACAGAATTCAAACCCAGAAGTATTCAAAATCAAAGACAGTCTAAACTTTGCCTCTTCCCTGGTGGTACGTTTCCATTTATGACTAAAAATGCCTTGTCTTTGGTTCTTCTGTACCCATTTTCACTAGTATTTTCCTTTGTTTTATTGGGTCAAACCTGGAAGTAACTGGCCACATTGTGCACACGGGAAACCGTGGGAAAGTTTCCTACTGGCAGAAAAGTTTAGTTAGGTCTGCACAGCACCTTTAAAAGACGTGAATGTGAATGTTTTCTCCAGTTGCCCCAACCATTTACCACCTTATACAAGCCTTCGCTCATTTAAGTTACCCACTTAGTTTTAAAAGCAGATAATTTTAAACCGTATCCTTCTTCTACCCCCAACCATGAGATCAAGACTAATGATTATATACTAGTCCAGGAAAAAAAGGCAGTTCCTACAGTTATCTTGGTTTTCCTCATAAAATTAGCCGAAGGGCATTTTATCACATCCCTCTAAATACATTACTGCTACAATAAAGGCACTTATATTGAGCAAGTTAAAAACAACTTTTGATATTTCATAAAAATAATTTTTAAAATTCTCACCTAGCCCCAGACCCACAAATTCATCAGGAGCCTGATCTTTTGTTCCAGTAAGAGAACCTTCTCTGCCTCGCACTGTTCCAGAAATGTATCGCGGTTTCACTCCAGTTCCTATAAGCTGTGCAAGCTCCAACTGACTGATGCACTTCAGAATCTTAATTACAAAAAGGGGAAAAAAAATTAATTCTTTAACAAGGTTCACAAAAATATTTAAATGTATGCAGCCAGGATTTAAATATAGGCTACATTATAAATCGTTATAAAAAGCTAAATGTACTCATCCTGGATGTACCAATTTTCCCCCAAACACTTAAGCATGTCAAAGATAGAATATTTAGCAGTAGCCCATTTTTTAAACCAAATTGCTAAGTTGAAAATAAAGAAAATGCTTGTACCTCATGCCATGAATTTCCTAAATAGTTTCCATCTGTATGAGCCACTGTGATGAGTGTTTTTATTGTGTCGATGTTCTTCTGCTTCATTTCCGTGATACCAGAGCTAACTGTCAGTAAGGTAAACCTTGCCAGCGCCTGGACATATGCATCTCTTTCCAGCTGTAAAAAAGAGAAAAGTGTACTTTACATGGTTGTAAACATAACAGTGATCTCTGAGTCCCTAGTAACAAGCTGTTTACTTGTTTGGTAAGCTTTTAACTGACAAGTCATGAGTTACATACAATATCTCAAACTACAGTTTTCTTTTTTATTGTAAGATGATGAATGAAGCAGAAACAAATGAATTTCTAAAACCCAAAGGTGATAAAGTTGTCAAATCAAGATGAGATATTAGTGATAACAAATGAATTCATACAGTAAAAAACATTCACTGAGCACTTATGTTTCAAGTACTGTATGGACTAGCAGAAACCTGATTTATAAATTTGCTCACTTTTTTCTCTACAGCTAGGCTATGCTTTTTAAGCCCTAACATTCATAATTAAGTGTGAAAAGGGTTTTGAAAACACTTTAAGTTTCAGCTTTGGCTAAAATTTATCATCACACAAAGCATATAAATTACTATAAGGGACTGTCTTCACGAAAATTATGTACTAAATATTTGGTTCTCTTAAAGATAACTTAGGCTTAGGCAAAGTTATAAAGTGATATATAAAATATGAAAAGATATATATGACTCAGTAAGTATGAACATGCAACATATTTAAATAAGATATTCAGGTTATCATATAGGAATTCAAAGTCATGGGAAAACTGCAAACCAGTTATGATGAATTTTAGATATATAAATATAGAACTACCACTTCTGTCACAGCGTCTCAGAAACTTAAACATTAAGATTCATTTAAATTCCATCATAAATTTGAAATCAGTTTTTTCGTAAGTCAGACATAAAAAGATAATTTACACTATGGTAATGGCATAAGCAACTTATGTTTTCCAGACTGGCTATGAAGGCAAAATTCTTTGTTACCTGAATGCTGAAAATGCATGCAATTCTGATTGCACATCTTATACCTTCCAGGCAAAGAGAGGCTACTTCAGTATCATCACAGTCCTGTAGACCCACACTAAACGCAGCCAGGAAAGGTGTCCAAGCCAACTAGGAAAATTAAAAATTTAAAATACATCATGGATATCAAGTGCTAATTAAAAATTATAATTCTCCATTAATATTTCTCAAAGCTTTCAGACAATAAATGATTGAGAAAGTTCTGAAAAAAGCAATAAGTTTCTTGGTATAGTTATTTGGAAAGCTTTCTTTGACAAAGGGGAAAACTATATAACGCTGCCTGGGCTTAAATAAATGGGGGAGCAAGATTATAAATTCAGGAGAAGACCTTAGGCATATTTTAAGCACAGCATTTTAAATTATTCACATCAATAAAAAAAAATGGGAAGTCAATATTCATAAATGATAGTAATTTTACCCAAATTCAGAACTAGTCTTTCTCTGAAAGCTTTGGACCTTGCAATATTTCATGGACTTTTTATTTCCAAGAAAATCCTTGTTATTTTCTGCTTGCAACAATTATATTATTCGCTTTTCTTTAAGCCTCCTTCCCTGGACTCATTTAGCCTTATCTTTTTTGTAGTCAGATATTTTACATTGAGACATCAGTGTTATCTATGGTTCCCAGTTGGACAATACTTTAAAGTATATAGTTCAATAAAATATTTTTCATTATAAATGGTGCAAGCCAACACTAAATTTTACCATAAAAACTGAATACCTAGTGAAACTGTCATGTAAAACAAACAAACAAAAAACAGAGCTACCTTTTGACTACTGAAAATCCTAATATCAAACCGTATGTGTAGGGTGGCCAGATGGCTCAGTAGGTTAGAGAGCAAGCTCTGAACAACAGGGTTGCTGGTTCGATTCCCACATGGGCCAGTGAATTGCAACCCCCACAACTAGATTGAAGACAATGAGCTGCCAGAGAGGGGGGCTGGATGGCTCAGTTACAGCGCGGGCTCCCAACAACAAGGTTGCTGGTTCAATTCCTGCATGGGATGGTGGGTTGCGCAACTAAAGATTGAAAACAGCGACGGACTTGGAGCTGAGCTGTGCCCTCCGCAACTAGATTGAAGGACAACGAAACTAGATTGAAGGACAACGACATGGAGCTGATGGGCCCTGGAGAAACACACTGTTCCCCAATATTCCTCCCCCCCAAAAAAAACTTTCACAGCCGAAAGCTTAAAAAAACACACGTGTATACATTAGTATATGCATGTGTGTGGGTAACTTTGACATGTCTGATGCAAGTGTACTTGCTTTTAATAAGTCATCATGAAGCAAAACTACATAACCATATAGTTATACAGATGAAAACTGTTTATACTAGTGTGCTACAGAAATGACAACTGAAATGTTTAAAGTATCTAAAACGTTTTTAGCATTATGAAGGAAAACAGAATTATCCAAAGCTTTGCTTGTAACATTAGAAAGTTCAGAGGTAAAAGTGTATAATCCCTAACAAAGGAGGATAAACCACAGTACCTAACTTCTCGTCTTAGCTTTGCCACTTAATCTCTCTGAACCGCTTTACTCCCGGGACTACCACTGTAGAGAGATGCTGCAGGCAGCCTATGAAGTGCAATCCTTCTAACATACAAAGTACTACATGAAAGTAGTAAGTGACACACTCCATTCTAAGTAAAGAAACAGCACATCTATTTGGAAACCTACAAATATTTTACACAAATATAAATGGTCCTTAACCCAGTGAAAAAATGTTTCAACGCCATTAGGAATTAAAGGACAATGATTTCTCCAATCAAATTACACTTAATAATATCCAGGGGACAGTGAAATTGCCCACTCATAATTGTATAAACTTTTGTAGAATACAATTTGGCAACATGTAAAAAGATTCTTAATGTTTATATCCCTTAACATTGTAAACATTCTAGGAATCTCATTCGTTCCTTTATCCAGTCCCAGTCAGTGCTTGTTCATTGAGCACTTACTACAAGCTAGACATTGGGAAAAGTGAACAGAACAGATGTAGTCCCTCGTGAAGCTTAAAGTCTAGTAAATGCATGTACTAGACATATATTTAATACATTAAAATAAAGAAATGTATAAATACAAATTGTTATAAATACAATGAAGGAAAATCATAGCATGTCATGAAAAGGGACATAACTTAACAGGCAGAACTCTCTGAGAAGGTAACATTTAAAATGGAAGCAACTCAGGCAAAAAAGAAAAGAGCATTCTAGGCAAAACATACAGCTTGTAAGAATGCTCTGAAGAGAAAATAATTTAGGACATTCTAGAAACTGAAAGAATGCCACGGTGACAGCAGCATAGTAAGAAACAGAAGAAATCTAGCAATGAAATTGGAAAGGCTGGTGGAGCCAGACCACGTGAGGTCTACAGACCCTCTAGTTTCATCACAGTATCACGCAAAGTCAGTGAAGGACCTCAAGGAAGAAGGTGACATTGCGTTTTGTATTTTAAAAAGATAACTCTGGCCTCTGTAAAGGATAAGAGGGCACATAAGTAGACATAAAAATGCCAGTTAGGATGTTACAGTAGTAAGAGTGAGAAATGAGGGTGTCTGAAGAGAATAACGGCAGTAAGAGGAAAGATTCTTAGTCTAGGTTAGAGGATGTTTAAATAAACTAGAACTAATCCAGAGAATAGATCACAAAAGCTATTTGTGAAGAATTTTTAATGATACGAGGAAATACTTTTGTGAGAAACTGTAAGATACAAAATTCCATACAAAGTATGATCACACTGTTTAAGTAAGACAAAAAAGTAGTATATATAAACATATTAACAGTTTCTGAGTTGCAGAATTATGGCTGGTTCCTTATTCTTTGTTTTTTCCTGCCTCATCAAAAATATTTGAAAAAACAAAATAAGGGTGTAAAATTATTCAAAACCAAGAAGCTGCTTTATAAAATTTGTTTCATAATAAAGAAAAAGTGTCTTATATTTCAACAGCATTTTCTATATTATTCTACAAGGTAAGGCCACTTATATTCTACTCTTCCTTCTAACATTATCACCCTAGCCCGACCTCCTATCCTAGAATTTTTCATCAACTTTTAGAAATACCATTATCTCACAGACCCTGAAGTAGTGGTAGAAGTAATTGTAAGTTATAGAGTAAAAGGAAACACAGAAATCTTGTAGTCGTTGTAACTACCCACACACATGTGTAGCGAATGTGTATCAGAACTTGAATTATGACCTTTGGCGTCGGCAGCCGGTCTTACCACCACTGCCTCATGAACTGGTATGTACTTTACCCACTTTCCCTTTTCAAACTTGTCTAGACGCCCCTCCACCCGCTATTATCCTTATGATGCACTGCTTACTCATTCCGGTATTTGGGGAAAGGATAGGGGGAAAAAATAGGAAAATGAAGAAGGAACGGGAAATCAAACTTTAAAGAACCAGTAAGTATCATTCTTACTAGATCAACCTACAAACATAAATATGGCCCCTTTAATTGCTTTCTCTATTTTCTGGGCTCCAGGCATACTCAGAACCCCCATATTAGTTCCTGGGCCAGAAGCTTTAAAAGAAAACAGGAGGTTCAAGATCACTTTGGAATTTTAGGTAACTGTAAAGGTTTAACTAGAACCCATTCAGAGAAAATCAGGCCAAGGATTAATGATCCTTCTCTGAAATCTTTCTATTCTTAAGATCACACACCTAATAACTGCTAATAGTGCATACCTTTTTTCATTCTCGTTAAGAAAAAACTCTGCATTTGCTATATCCTAAATAGCATAACTTTTGCTTCCGGGTCTATACTCATGGGCTATATCACTGCATTTCTTTAACTTAAAAATAGGCTGAACAAAATCATATATAAATATATATTACAACCCAGTTATTAGTAACTCTTACCTTAAACATGGGTCTCACATGCTCCAAATGTGTTGCACTTGTAAAAGGCGCCTGAACGTGGCTCACGGCCTCCATGAGTGCTTTAGCTGTCTTAGCCATCTGTTCCATTTCCAAGTTATACAGAAGTCTTCTCTGTTTTTCACTGGCTACATCTGAAACAACAAACACTCTTAGCATTTAAAATAAGAAGCATTTAAAAATGCTATTTTGATATTTTACTATAAAATAAACACCACTAATTAACATTAATTAAAAATAGCCTTAGGAAGCCAGACACAAAGTCACACCCCATGTGATTCCATTTGTATGAAATATCCAGAGTAGGTAAATCCCCCGAAACAGAAAGCCGCCCGACTGGTATAGCCAGGGGCAAGGGGAGGGAGGGAACATGGAATCACTGCTTAATGGACACAGGGTTTTCTTTCGGGTTGATGAAAATGTTTTGGAATTAGATGGAGGTGGTGGTTGCACAACATTATGAAGGGACCAACGCCACTGAACTGTTCACTTCAAAATGGTTGTTTATGTTGTGTGACTTTCACCTCAAAAATGAAAAAAAAAAAAAAATTCCTGAACTAGGAGTCAGGGATAAGTGGAAAACCTACACAAAGGGAAAAGAGTAGATACAAATCCATCACAATGAAAGTATTAGGGGAAACAACCCAAACACAGATAGAAGAGATGCTAAGAGGAAATGGCATCTGAGAAGGATGCATGCTTGAATGGTATATCCTGAGTTAACAAGAAAACAGTGGCCCTGACACTCCAGGATGATTTTACTGTTTCAGTACACCACCATCTCCTCCTCATATCCCATTTCTCAGTGATTTCCTACCACACTATACAAAATAGGCCAAAGAAAGTGAGATATGAAGACGTTATAATATGGGTATGAGAAGGAAAACTGAATCAGATCATTGCTATCTGCTTAGATGTGAAAATGAAGTCTTGATCAATATACTTAATGTTATAAGCAGAAGAACTGAAAATAACACAATCAAGTAAACTGCTGATTGGTACTAGGCTGGAATAAGAGCCAAGGATGCCAAGTTCAAGATCTGGCTCCGCTACTCTTTGGGCTTTAGGTGTAGAGATTTCATAAAAGTTTTTACACTACACTCAGCTCAGAGATTCTATGATTCTAAGTTTCCTAACCTTTGGACTTCAGTTTCCTAATCTATAAAATAAGGGAGAACTTACTAAAATTCCTTAGGATCATTCCCTATGTTTTTCCAAGAGATAAGGCTAGTTATGCTCCACTCTTCATTTTAATGTCATCTCCCTAGCCTGACTCTCATCTTATAATTCATCAACTTGTAGAAATACATACATCACACAGGCCTTTTTGCTTCTCCCCTGTCAACAAAATATTGCTACTATAATTTGTTCTGTTAGGTAAAGCCTGAGATTTCATTACCAAGTAGAAATGCTAAGAAAGGCAGAGTCCTCTCTCCATATTACTGCTTTATTCTTAAGCCACGACCTTCACCTCATTCCTGTAGTCAGGTTTGAGCTCTAATTTAATCATCATCATCCCCATGTACAGAATGTCTAGAATGGAGCCAGGCCCACGGCTGGCTCCTAAAGCTGGCTAGAGCCGGGAAATCTATACTGATAGAACTGTGGTGTGTCTGCAGCAGGGATTTCCAACTCCACAAGCTCCCCTGCAATCCTAACCTTCCCCACCTCTTCAATCACTCCTACTTCCAGCTTCTATTTATATATAACAATAGATGAAGGAATGTAAATACGTTGCTTGTAAATGATAAGGAGGCAGGAAAAAAGATTGAGAGTTAAAGTCTGACTCCTAGGGTTTCCTGACCAATCTCTGTAACCTCCAAATCCATGCTGAGATTAACTGCTAACTGGATAAGTATGAAGTAAATGCACACTAATCCATGCATATTGTGTAGCATTTTCTATTAATCATTGGTCAGAGCTATCTATCTTCAGCATGTGGGGGAAAAAAACACCAATCAAACTCTGTATTAAAATACTTCTCATAAAATAAGTAATACTCTAAGCCGAAAACACTTTAAGAACTCCTATTTTTCCTCCTGAACAATCAGGACTCAATTGATTTGGATACTTACTTTGTTTGCTTGATTTTGTAGGGATCGTTAGTTCTTTTGTTTCTTTCATTGATATCTTTTTTCCAGCTATTTCATTATAGATGGCTGATAGATACTCTTCAGGAAGGTCTTTACTGTCGTTGATCCCTCTATTCATCTTAATGTACTGCTCCTTTGTCATTTTATTTTTAACCTAGAAGGTTAATTTAAAAATTAACATTAAAAATTCACTCATATTTAAAAATTTTAAATACTCATATATAAGAAGATTTACAAATACTTCGAGAAGAGGAAGTGGAAAACACTAAAAAAAAAAACATACATTAAAAGGAAAACAGCCACAAAAAATGATAGCAATGTAGGAATATGCCATCCTGGCCTGTACTGATTCACCTGCTCTGATGAGCACATGAATAATCTGTAATAAGAACAACGAAAAATGAAATTATTTGTTTTTGCCCAAGGTTGAAGAGCTCTAGTCAGAGTCTTTAAAAAAGACCATGACAATTATTAGAAATATGTATCAAAAAGATTCAAATCTTAGTTCAGAAGAACATAAATGTGTTGCTAATGATTTAAAAGCTGATTTTATATAACAGTGGATGTAGGACAAAAACAGCTGAAATTTATTTAAAATCAGGTAATAATCTCTCCGACTCATCTTAGCAACTGAATGTGAGGTGATGCGGGTGAAGAGTCCTTGGGCTGTTTTGTCTGCGGAGTTCCTGTTTGCTCTGAACAGGAACACCCCACTGCGCACCTGACCCATCTCGTCTGCAGTCTACACAATGGCAGGCAGCCCGTCACCACACTAGGGAAGCAGCACAGACAAAACGCTTACGTGTCTCCCAAAACCCAGACCAAAATCCAGAAGCCTTATGTCGCCTCTGAAGACCCACTTATTTAATTAAATACATTTCTACCACCTTTTATAAAGAATTAAAGCCAACTTTTCTATAGCTAAGGCTCCTGTAAATTTACAAGAAGGTACACAGAATAATCATCATCAGAAGTTTGCAAAAATAGCTATAGAGAAACCATAATGTCCAGGGACTATAACTGGGATACAAACATTTATTTAGTTCAGATTACTCTGAAAACAGGTCCTTCTAGTGTGTCAGAAAGGGTGGGAGAAGCACTTTTCTTACAAAAATCTAAAAATATCACCATGCAAGTTTTCAAATGTTAATTTATTTTTCAAGGGGAAAAAAAACTCTAACATATTATAACTGTAAAAACTCATCTTGAGTCATGGCACCAAAAAAATATAAAAGAAAGCTAGTCATTTCATCTGAAGTTGAATTCAAAAGAATTTATTTCCTGTGTCCTTTTATAAAACTGGCCTGGAAGAAAACATACCTGAGGACTGTGCAGGTCTGTGGTCAGCATGATGATGGAGTAAGCCAAAACGTAAGCAGTATCTGCGCTGGCAAAAAGGGTTTGCCTGCAAAAAGAAATGTATCACGTTATATATAAACTTCCTGTTTTACAGTTTCACTAAGTAAGTCACCTCAAACCCCAAAGCACTTCTCATTTTCTTTTTCAGGATTTATGTTCTATCTCTATTACAATTTTTTAATGGAAATATTTTATCACTTCCAGAGTGCAGACAATCAAGTTCCCTGGGGCAGGGGTTATGAATCTCCGATGCTCCCTTGCGCAGTGTCTTGGAGGGAGTTGGCAACCAATAAGCACCTGCATTTGAATCTTGCTTACCCTTGGTTGCATTCTAGGTATCTTGCAGCAAATTTTTCCATCAATCGATCAATTTTCTGAGCTTCCCCTGGAAGACGAAATCCTTCCAGAAACATACGAAGAGCTGAAACAAAGTCCTTTCCTGAGAAGTCATGCTGGTCCACATACGCGTACATGACTTCTTTGTTAAATTTATCATTATCTCCCAGGAACTCTCCCACTTGAGTCTAAAGAATAAGAGACAGAAATTTATATCCGAATGGACTGTTACATTTGCCACACAGCCACTTAAAAAGCAGAAAAATGCATAAGATTCACAGGTTTTGACTACAGAGTTAACTATTTGAAACATGGAGCTGAAGTTAAATATATTAAATGTGTATGTTTTTTAAAAAAATGAAGATTTTTTTGCGGAGTTCAGAAAATTAAAAAGCAAAATTAAGAATACCTAAGTCATTCTTTAAGTTTTACTTACATACTCAGGAGGGCATTTTAAAGGGGCAACAATATGCATTATTAACTTAAAAAAGAATTGCATAGAAAGGTTAGAATGAACTAAAATGGCACTCTTACGGAGTCTAATCTTTCCTCTTGATGTAAGAATTGGGCGATATCTTCAGGCGTAGTGCCAAGCATCCCTTGTTCTTGGAGGTACTGTATTCCTCTCTTTGGTTTCTTATTAAATCTATATGTTAAAGTTAATAGGAACATTAGAAACAGAAAACCATTTGTAGTCCCTAAAAGAAGACCTTAAACCGCAATAAATTAATTTTCTAATAGCACTTAGAAAACAGGAACTTATTTAATATAACAATGCATGCAAGTACAAAATACATTATGCAAAAACTTTTATTATTATTTTTTCTCTTTAGAACAGAGTCTCAAATGGAAGAGCATAGTTATCATTGATATGGATCATTTCACAGACCATATGAGATACCGATGGGTAGTAGATTAACTTTGAGTAAGGATACGAATACCTTCAGTATTTCATACTTTTAATATACATATTCTCCTTCCTGCTTAAGTTATCTTGGCTTATTCTAATACACCTATTAGTTGTAAGTTTCCTGCTTTTAAAGTACAGAACTTGAATTCCAGGGACGGTTTTAGTCACAATCTGACAGCATTATTTTTTACATATACATAAAAAAAAAAAACTCTCCCGATACCCAATGTTTTCAAAATAAAGTCCAAACTGAGTAGACTGACACACAAACCCTTTCTCAGTGTGGCTCGTTTCTCATCCCCCCTCTCTCATCTACTCCCACATATCCAGTCTCATTCGCTGAACATAATGAAAGCATTTGCAGTCCATTTCCTCTGCCTGCCCTTTACCTGCTCCACACTGGGGAACTGTCCTTCAGGCTTAAAGATCCAATTTAAATGTCACCTCTGTGTTTCCAAATCATTTACTTCCTACTTTTATTGCACCAATAAGTACTTTGGTACCTCATCACCTGTCACCTGGGTATTGCAAGAATTCTTAAATGGTCTCCCTATCTCGTTTTGCTCACAAATTCCAACCCATCCTTCAGGTTGCTTGGCAGTCATCTTCCTGAAACAGGAATCTGATGCTGCCGCTCCTCTGCTTAAAATCCCCCAACAGTATTCCAATGCCAAGAGGCACAAGACAAACCTCCTTCACATGGAGAAGGCCTTCTGTAATCTGGATCCAACTCAATGCTTTCACCTTATTTACTGCTCCTGCTATGCTCAACAACAGCCCTCAAATGTCCTCCCTTTCCGCTGTGCTACCGCACATGCCATTCTTTACCTGAAATGCCCTGTCCTGTTCTGTCCTCCTATTGATTCCCCCGTCCAGGGCTATGTCAACCATCACCATGTACACAAATTAAAATCAAACCTTTTTCACTGAGATAAACACAAACCCTGCTCTCCAACTCTCACTCTAAAATATAATTTTTTAAAAAGTATAATAGTAAAAATGCAACAGATAATGTAGTCACAAAGTAAGAAGATAGCACAGAAGAAAAAGTGACTAATTTATAGAGATGGTCATGCTATATTTTCTGGGGAAGGTGACTGGAACTGAGCTTTGAAAAATGATTACATCTTTTATAAACATTAAGAAAAAACATCTCAGTCAGAGAGGTAAAGATCACACTAATCACAAAAACATAAAACATCATATTATCTGCACTGTTGGAACAATGAAGGGAGATTAAAGAAGTGGCCGACGATGAAGCTTTAGAGGCCAGCAGATCCAAACATGAAGGGGACTATATGCTATTACAAAAAGTTGTTGCTTTATTCTCTAAGAGCAAGAGGGGAGAAATAGAAGCAAGACTTGCATTTAAGAAAGATTACTCCTAGCTAAGTGTGAGAAAAGACTACAGAATAAATAAGACCAAACAAAGGTAAGCGAATTAAAATTATACTAATCAAGGCAAGAATTGGTGGTGGTCTGCCTTCAGAGAACAACTGCAGAAGATGGAGAGAAGAGAATAAATTGCAGAGATATTCAGAAAGTAGAATCAATAGGATTTAGTGACAGATTAGATGAAAGGGGAAAATCTAAGGTTAACTCCCAGGATTCTAGCTTACAAATTTAGTAATATGCTGGTGCTGCTAGTCTAAAGAAATACAGACACAATAGGGTTTTCTGTTTGTCTTTTGTTTTGGTAGGAGTATTGGAGAGTTGATTATGGAGAGAACGGAGCCTGACAAATTTGGCTATGGACATGCTGAGTGTAAGAAGCTATGCAATATCCAGGGGAGATGCCCCACAGGCAATTACAGATATGCGTCTGGACTTCAGTGTAAGTATTTACGTTAAAAATAACACTTGGGAGTTGTGAGATGTTGGTACATAGACAGTAGCTGAAGTCATGGAAAACAACATGAGCATCTAGGAGAAGTTACAAAGTAATAAAAGAGCTGAGGGACAGAAGCCTGGCAATGCTGAGGTGTATGCAGGAGATTAACAGCCCACACCAAGACTGAGATTGGGAGCAGGGACAGGACAGAGTGGTGTCATGAGAGGAACAGTTGTGGAAGAGTACCCTGAGAGCACAGCAACACAAACACATCCCCATGAAAGTACGCAGCAGAAAGCAAGGAGGACTGGAGCTAGGGAGACCCCCCCCTCTGAAGCCCTGGCATGACTCCCTCTGACCCTGAAGTACTTCAAATAAAGTTATCAGACCTCGGCAGCACTTTGTACAGCTCTCCATTACGGACATTACACTGCACTGTTCAAGTATTCCATCCAGAGTTCGACTGTAATCTTAAACGCAAGGTCCAGCGTCTTCATGTACGTGGCACAGTTCCAGGTACCAAAAAAGAGTTTGCTGAGTGACCCGCAGAATTTCAACACGAATACATTTACACATACTAGACCCTGAGCCCCTCACAAGCAAGGGCTGTTTCATTCATTGAGTTTTTCCAGGGCCTTGCATAATGTCTAGAACACAGGACACTTTGTAAATAATGACTAAAAAATTAGAATGAAGTATTAATGGTGACTTTAGGTAATTTTGTGAGATCTTATAACTTTATGACAAAGAATATGTGTACATTTTGTCAATTTTTAAAAATGCACATTAACATTGAAAAAAGGCATTCATCAAAAGGCACTGCTTAAGATTCAGGGAGAAATGCTTTACAGCACAACTAGCCAGACAACTAAACACATGAGGGAACTGTTAACAGTTTACAGTAGCTAGATTCATGGAGAAAAGCC
Source organism: Rhinolophus sinicus (assembly GCF_057876585.1). Classification (NCBI taxonomy): domain Eukaryota; kingdom Metazoa; phylum Chordata; class Mammalia; order Chiroptera; family Rhinolophidae; genus Rhinolophus; species Rhinolophus sinicus. The sequence goes on along the minus strand of NC_142507.1, from coordinate 12,858,717 downwards.
AGCAAGTTCGTTTCTCCTTACAGCATCTCTCTGAAGGGAGAGATAGATGGGTAATAAGAAGAAGGAAGGCAGCATGATAATAGACAAGACATAGCCAGGAGCAGGCTGCCAGGCACAGCTTACTGCACAGACCGAGTGTACACGCTCAGCCCAGGGCCTGGTACACAGAGGAGCCAGGCTGGAAGGGAAGTTATCACCTTATCAACATGTAAAAATGAAATCAACAACACGGATCAATAATAAGAGTAGCACAGTTGTAATGGAGAACATATAAAACCTATGAATGAGCAATGCTAGGAATTGTTACCTGCTTAGGAAATATAATGGGGATTTTGTGACTGAACTAAACAAACAGTGCACAGCTGCACAACTGCACAAAACAGCACATAAAATGTAGAGAAAAATTAATGTAATGTGTATTACAAGGGTCTGTTTGGGCTCGACTGCAATGACTAAGGGGAAATGGAAAAGGAGGGACCAGAAGAAGTCTCAGAAACAGAACCATGCTCTTTTACTCACTGAAAGGTGGTAATAAGAAGGGAATAAAAACAAGCCGAAGGTGTAGAGAAATCCAGAGCGTGGTGGCCCAATCAAAGCAGAGGGACAGTCAATAACATTTCTCTTTAAAATCAGACACTCACAAATCTATTCCTTGCTCTATTATTTCTTTTTGCTGCTTCAGGACTTCAAACTGCTCCGGGTTGTCAGTGCCGGACATCTGTGTGCTGTAGCTGCCTATTCCTGACGACGATGTGGACTCCAGGGAATTTAAACTTCCGTATCTGTTTATTGTCTCCGGGTGTTTGATTTCACTCGTCTCTTGTTCTGAGGGCTTTTCCTGACCTGTCAGTAGAAAAACCAATACAGTATTCTGTCAAAGAAAAATACATATAAACACACATATATATATAAAATCTCAAATAAGGCAAAGTATTTCAATGTTGCTTAGATATCTGTTTAATATAAATATCAGCTGCCATTAGTACATGCACAATTTGCACCATTAAAAGGAGTTCCTTTTGCAGTCGCAGTGCCTCACGAGGGATTTAGCTCCTCCAGGGACTGAGATAACACTAGGCAGCCCTGCAGTTACAAGTTTTTCCCGAGGAAAGGTCAACGTCATACACAGATGAACAATCTTCTTAAAACATACTGGCTTTTATGTGTTTCTTCTCTAACTATACCTTAACAAAGTTGCATAAATATGCTTTAATGTAATATTCTAAATATTTCTAGGAAGATTTAGAAAGAAAATGTTTGGATACCTGAATTGGGAAATTCATAATTTTAAAGCTCATTATTTAACTTACAGACAATGCTTCTTCACCAGCAAAACCAATAAAGACAGACATCCCAAGACTGGCTTCATGGCATCTGCCACCATCCTCAAGAGTATCACTCACCTTCTCTAATGAACAATAACCCAAAACGTCACCTTACCAAGAGTTGTCTGCGAGTTGGGATTCACATACTGATCCTTGCTCCATTCGACCATACACTTCAAGATCGACACTAAGCATTCTAAGCCTTTTTTCCTCAGGCTCAATTCCTACAAAATAATCCACAAGGAGAATTAAAGGAAAGATCTTTTAAGGCAAACACACAGCACTTCCTCAGCAAAGTTTCAATTTGAAAATGCTTTTCCAGTTCTTACCTGAACGTTACTCATCCCGAGTTCCTGGCTGCCCCGTCCTTGAGCAATTTTTGACAGATCATTTACTAGTCTTTCAAAGATATTTGCGGCATTTAAGTCACAGTCATAGTTTACGTAAATATCCACTACACTCTGGGCATCTGTAATAATACAGTATATCAACAAAAGGAATACACTGTGTGAGTATATTTCACCTTTTACATGTCTTATAATAAAACAAAGATAATAAGGATAATTGCAAATACCTGCACAAATCCTTGTCAACGTCTGAATAACCATCCATTTGTGATCAAATGAGCTGGTAGAAGTTTCCAAAATGTATAGGAAAATTTCTTTAAAGAAGACCTGCGAGGAGAGGAAAACACCTGTTTAAAATATTGTCCACAATTCATGTGCGTGCCCACTTTTCCATGTCCCAAGGCTGCAGAGCAGAGGTTAGGATCCAGGCTCCTCTGGAGTCCAGCTGCTCCCGAGTCCACGTCTGAAACATTAGGACTAGCACAACCTGGGCGGCGACTTCACTAGCCCGTGCAGTGCACACTGCATGTCACACTGTTCCCTGTCGCACAGCCACTACGAAAGACATCTACAGACATCTGGAGCACCTCTGGGTGATCACTTCTTGAACATATTTATAAAACAAGTATAACTCAATCAATTTTTAACACTCCAAAGAGCAGAAACTCTGTTCCGGTCATCAGTTGTATTTTTTTTCAGACATGATAGTACTGGGCAAGCGAAGTGTCCCCAGAGTGAACAGGAACTGATGTAATCCACACAACAGAAAGGATCTAATTCGCATAGACTGCTGTATTTTTACGTTTACTCACATGTGGAAATCTCTATTGTCTGAAAACTACAAACTTATTTCTCACCCTCCTTTACACCAAATAATGTAAAGCACAAAGCAGTTAATCAACCCAATTAAATTAATTTCAATTTAAGAGCTAAGAATTTCCAGATTCAAATTTATTGTGGAAAAGCGACTGTGACTTAAGGGGACGACAAAGAAAACCAAATACAACCTATTGTATTAACATTTATGGAACATATGTATTACGAACGTAGAAATTCATATTTATAATAGAAGATGACTAACAACTCTTCCCCCAAACTGGGTGAGGTATCCTTGTAATGAGCTTTTCTTTCACAAAATTCAACACATATCTCTCACTTGCTTAACGACAGACTTTTCTGTAAGGCTGGAAGCACTAAGGGGGCGTGTCTGTCTTGCTGAGCATTGTGTCCACACAGCCTGACAGACAGTAGGCATTCGATCAATATGTGTGGCCATGGGTCCCAAACATGGCACCAAGAACGCTACAGCAAACTCAGAGGGATGCCATGAGAATTTCTGAGGTAAAATTCAGAGGGAAATACATTCCGTGTCCACATGAGCTCAGTTAGATCACGCTACATTCCTTTCAATTACATCATTGTTTTTGTAAAACTGCATTTTGGTGTGGCTACTATGATAAAAAGCAGATGCTGCATGAAAAATCAATGAATAGGAAATCAGAGTAGCAGTATCCAATTTGAGTCCAAGGTCTGAGAAGCTGTATAGTATCCAATAGGCACACACATTCCAATCGTCAGTAATTGTCACTATTTAAAACTATTTTCACAAACAGACATAAAGTAATACCCACGGAAAAATAACATTACAGAAACTCTGAAGTGACTATTCTCATAAAATGAATCTTCAATTAACAACAATCTCTACTTTGTTTTACAAATTTAGGTTTTCATATGTTGGGTTTTCTCCAGTTGCAACACAGCTCATCTTGCATTTGAATGTTCAGTATTTTCAAAAGCATATCTACAGCTATCTTGTTTTATCCTTGTAATCTCCCCAAAAAGGACAAGAGTGAAATAAACCTAATCTTTAAAAAAAAAAAAAAATTTGTAATAAGAATCTACCATCTATAAGCAGACAGGAAATTTCAGAAGTATTTCCTTTTAAACTCATGCTTACAAAAATTTTGTATATCAAATTTACTCTACAAAAGTAATAATCCCACCTTAATTTTTGTGATATCTGATTCCGTAAGAATTTATATTTCACACAGTCTACTAAATAGTATTTAATGAAGTGGAGTCTCAGTGTCCAAAAACCAGTCTTCCAAAATTCTCTAATGGCAATTTAAATGCCTCATCATCAAATGAAAGACTTTTAGCTGGTTACAGAAGCAGAAGTTTGAAAAGCTTTTTAAAAACTTTCTTTGATTTGTAGTTCCTCAAGATAATGGGGGAAAACTATGTGAAAATTGCAACTGCTGTTAGTTAAATGCCCTGCATTACTTTAACAGACATATGGTAAACTTCTAAAATTTGACATGTACGCACCAGAAATTGTTTCTTGTCCAAAAACATGGTCTAAATTGAAAAACTTTTCATTAAAATACCAAGGCCTTATTCTGTCTCATTTCCATAATAATGTTCTACATGAATTTAAATAGATTATTATAGAAATTAATAATAAAAGATAGTATGATTATCTTAGCCATCTCAAAACTCTAGGAAAATAATTCAGCTTTTCTATGAGCTAATGAATTATCATTTGTCTTGAGTTAGGAATAAAAAATTAAAATTAAAATGTAATTATCATATCAAACATAATATGAAGGGGAAAGTTGACCAGCATAAAAGTGAGTATTTCCAAAATATACAACGTCCCAACCAAAACTCATTTAACAAACGATAATTTGGAAAAAGCATCCATTAAGTCAGTAAAACAAAGTACGTACTATTTTCAAATATTGATTTATTTGAAGGTGAAAACAAGATCAGGAATTGCTTACACCTGCACGATACATGCGGACATGTTTGGCAGATTCCCTAATTTAGTTTGGCTAAGTCTCGGGCAGTATTTTAGAACCCCATGACTGTTCTTCTATATCCAAAGATCTTGGGAGAAAATTTTAGGAATACAATATGTACATTACAAAAAATACAAAGCAAAAATTAAATCTTCAAATGTCCTAAAATATAAGCCAAACAATGTAATTCTTCTTGATCTCCTCTTTAAAGTGCCAAAAATGGCTTAAAACCATGTATAGAAAGTATATACTTAGAGCTTTAAGAAACCATTATTACATACCATATTTATACACAATAGCAAAATTATTGTGAGGATTGAGTTAATTCAAGGCAACTAGAATCATTCATACAACTAGTGTAAATTCCTTGAAGGCAGGGACTGTGTGTCTTAATTTGATTTTGCATTCCCAGTGCTTACCTAGTGCTTAGTGCTCCATAGGCACATGTCAGTTGAATGGGTTAATGAAAAACAGAGTACATGACAAAACACAAGAATAATAATCTCATTTAACATGAAACAAATGAAATATCCAATACCTAAATGCAAAACATACCTCAATTTGCATCTTCAGATGCGTCTTGAAGTTTGACAACAAAGTTAGAAATATGGAAAGAGAAAGCTCAAAAACCTCTGGAACAGATGAGACTCCATTTTTTGAGAGTGCAACACACAGATACTGCTTAATAGCATTAATAAACATCTCATTTGTCCTGAAAACGGGTCCTGCATTCTGCAGAATGGATAGAAGTAACTGCAATGAAAGAATCTTGGATCGTAACTCATGAGACCTAAAATGTAAAAAAAAAAGGCACAGTATATGGACAAGTTTAGCATTATGGTCACAATAGGTTGTTCCTAAGATATTTCCTGGTACCATATAATTTCACAAACTTTTACATGGAGAGGAACAGAAAATTCTACAACATAAAAAAGCAAGTACAGTACATGAATAAGCTTAGACACTAATGGGTAGTTCTACTGATGTACCCTTGTACCACAAAATTTTACCAACTTTTAAAATGGGAAAACATTCATTTTTAACATTTTTAATATCAACCTACTGTTCCTTTGAACAAACAATTAATAATTTCAAGATTTATGCCTTATTCCTTTCTTTTGCAAGTATATTTCACTTTTTAGAAATCAGTGAACTTCTTAGATTAAGTGCCACACTTCTATATAATAGGTCCAATGTACTTTGTCCCTATTTATGCTACTCAAAATCTTAAACACTAATAAAAAGTTTTGGTTGCATTAACAAGTTATAGCACGACTTCAAGTTTACTTTTTCAGTAACCACTTAAAGTGTTTTTTTCTTTTTTGAAAGACAAAGGGGCTTTTAGAACATTTCTATCTCAATAGTTGATGCATTTATTCTAAAATTGTTTATAACGAAAAACACATCAGCTTAAATTTAAAAAACTTTTTCTGATCAATATACTTTGCCATACCTGATCACTAGCATTTTAAGGATCAGATTTTCCAAATACAATTTTTCTCCCATTTAAACAGACCTCTTAAACCTAACCAACCAAGGAGATTGATCCTAGGACAACTTTTCAAATGCAGAATACACTTAAATGCTCTAGCAGCTGGTTCTTTATTTATTCCAAACTCTATATTCAGTCACATTTTATACCATATAGTAAACTTAATTGTTCTTGATTTCTACCTTAAGAATGCTATGGTTATGAGTGTCAAGTAATTCCCAAACCTATGAAACGCTAACAAGGAATATTTAATTTCATATAAATGGGAATCATAACAAATATTACCATCTTTCAAATAAAATTGGAACTAATACCATGGTTCATTATGAAACAGTCATGCTTCCAAGATGGCTATGCCTCTGAACCTAAGACTATGTCCAGCAAATACAGTATCACACACACACACACACACACACACACACACACACACACACACAAAATGCTTAGATAAGTCAAGTCACAACAGCTAGAGGCAAGACTGAATAGCTACAGGAAAATATGGAGTGGGCCAAGTTAGCTCCCCTTCATGTCGAAGCCTTCCAAGACTTATGCACTATTACTGCTTCCTAGTCTAACTTAACATTTATCACCTTTTTGCTTACTTCCAATAGCAATTAAAATTTGCAGCTCTAACATGATTTTTATGAGTGTTTTATTTTTGGATCCCAAACATCTAATAAAATGCTTCGTACATAGTATGCTCAAAATAATTAATGATTTATGCACTATCTAAACATTTCTTAAGTACCTACTATGACTAAGTCACTGACTAATGAAGAAATGATCAAATGATTGTCCTATGACACAACAGCATATACTTTTGACAGGCAAAAGAGCCTGGAAATTTCACAGGTCTACCGTTTTTCATGGGATAGTTTCAAATTATGATTCAATCTTAAAGAACACTTCCTGGATCATCATTTTAGCAAGGCCACAAAATATAGAGAGAAGACAGAAAAGAAAATTATATAGCTACAAAAGCTCATTTAAAAAAAATTATTCAAGATAGAAAACCATATATTCTCTTTTGGAAAAAGAACAGGTTCTAGGGTTGAAAAATCTGATGTCCTTCAGTATTCAATTTCAATGCTTAATGACCCTGATGGTCAAAAAGGTCTTTTTTAATGTACAAATAAAATTTCCTAATATTTGGTTTAAGTCCACTAAGTAGGAGGATAATTAATTTATATTATTCCTCACAAGAATACTTTATCACAGTAAACACTGCAGCTCTCCAACACTTGATTATTCTTTTTCAGGACTAAATAAACACCCTCCCCCACATAGTACGCTTCAAAATGCATATATTTTCTTTTGTGTTATCATTCTTGGTATTTTACTTTTATGTTTCTAGCATTTTTCTTCAAATCACATTTTTTATATTTGATTTGGGAAAACTAAGCATCTGGGGCTTTCAAGGTCAGTAACATTTTTAAATCATAGCAAAAATGGCCTTCAGCAATACCACCAAATTCTTAAATTATATCCTCCTTAAAGGTCTTCATCAATCCAGAATGGGATGTCAAAACTGTCAATTTCTGAATAAGCTTTTTTTCACCCTCATAATGAAAATAAGAAATTGAAAACAATTTAAATATATTCTTATAAAATATATAGGGTATAGTCACGTTTACATTGCAATCTGAACAACCTTAATCCTTTTTCTGTCGAGTTTATATTTTCAAAATACAGAAGAATCAATAAATCATATTTATGACTCTGAAGAGTTGGGCCTAAAAAGATTCTAGAATTTGTGCTTCTGGGCCTAAAAGATGTTTCTCACTAAATCAGTACAATGTGATAAAACTATAGAAAATATGAAGTTTTTATAATTGTTTCTAGTCTTTCCTCTTAGTTGACACTTAGAAACTGAAATGCTCCAGAATTTTTTTTTTAACTTTTTATTTTAAGTGTGTTTTTCCAGGATCCATCAGCTCCAGATCAAGAAGTTGTTTCAATCTAGTTGTGGAGGGCACAGCTCACAGTGGCCCATGCCAGGATTGAACCGGCAACCTTGTTGCTAAGGTAGCACCACGCTCTAACCAACTGAGCTAACCAACAGCCCTCTAGAGTTTCTTTAAATTAAGTAATATTGCTTACATTTCCCCCTATTTCAATATCCCTTACTGACAGTCACTTAGGCCTTCTCCAAAGTTTCTTTCTCTAGAGTTCTCCTGAAATTGTCATGCTATAATAAATCATGCTGCAACACCAGAAAGGCATGCCTCTGTAATAATTTCCAAAATCAATCTCAAACAGGAATTAGTTACACTTGAATCATATGAAATGAAAGGTATCTGATGATTTATTACTTACAAAAATGGTACTTTCCTACGATTTAAACTATGTGTGATGGGAATCAGACGAGTGACTCCTATGTCAAAGTATTTCCTGTTTCCCCATGGAGAAAGGTATTATCTTAGGGCATTTCAAGTCATTAACGAATATGTATTATCTTTCATTATGAATGAAGATTTCTTTCTCTTAGGTTTTATTACCTTTCAACTGGTAGCTTTCAGAAGCCTAGCATGAGGCTACATGTAACAGGGCTACATTAGCTCCTAAGTGACTTAAAACTCTGAAATAAGAATTCATTCAATCATTCAATATTTACTGAGCACCTACTATGTACCAGATACAATTCTATAATGCCGTCAGTATGTTGGGAAATAGTGTAAGGTATTTACTCTAGTAGTTTTGGAACTCGTCATTTTTTAAAAATAAAATAATCCTAAAATATATTCTTGAGGATCCTACAGAACAAGAACAACAAAAGAAAATCCAAAGACGACCTTTAAGTAAGTTTCGAGCTTCAAAAACCGTATTTGTCAGGCAGAACAGCTAATGACTTACTTTGGATCTGGTGGTCCATCTGACAGTGGTTTCATTGACAGTTTACACAATGACCTGAATACTAGAAAGGCATCCTTTTGTAAAATGTGGGAAAACTTAGCACCAGGTGAAGGTCCTGAAGAATTTCCAGATTCCTAAACAAGTTAACAATACCATGGAATTAAGATATTTGCCAGTGTAACATTATTTCAGCCTTTATATATTTTATTCAATTCAGTAATAGGTGGGGTTCTATTGGAAGGGAAACTAAATGAGGAATTTGCCACATTGTTTTTCTTTTAATTTGACACCCCACCCCCATCCCCAACAATTAATGCCTTAAAAATGCATTACTTTAAAATATTCCCTTTTTGCCACCAAATAAACTCTTAAAATGTACCTAATTCACATTACTACTAACAAAAAGCAGATCATGCCCTGACAAAATACCTCATTCACAGCCTAAACTACGTTTCCCACTTCCTGTCACTGGCTTTTCCATGTCTTTGTCCTGTTGTACTTTTTATCTACTCTATGCAGACAGACACTAGAGAATGGAGACTACCAAAACAATGTTTAAAAGTATTAACTGATGAAAGTCAACAAGGCCACGAAAACTTACCGCTATGTATGCGGCAATGATTTAGGGTACAAATCCCTTATCTAAAAAGATAAGGATAAAAACCCACAAAATGTAGGACAGGACCCATTGCTACCACAGTACGGATTTCACTGTAGCCCTGAACAAAAGGTAAGATGAAGTTCTCTAGATTTCTAAAAGTTCTTTCTCATCCCACGATAGCAGAATTATCCTATGAATATGAGATAAGAATTTTCTTTTTAAATGTAATTTCAATGGGGAGGGTTTAGGGAAGATATGAACACAGATAAAAAATGGTAGAGTTGGAAATTTATCAATTTATTAAGGAAATAAACTGCTTTGATTTATATCAATGAGAAAAAAACAAACCCAAGTTTTTTATTTCCCCAAACTGAAATCAGCCAGTATTATCAACTGGATATATTCATCACAAGTGTTGGTATAAATCTGTAAGATTAACAGCATTTTCCCACCCCCATTTATACCTGAGTATCATTGGAAGAGACAGACAATCTATCGTCAGGTAAGGACGGTGTATATGCAACAGAAATTGGTGTTCCTGGAATTCCATTTGCTTGAATATTTTCACTGTCGCTACCATCCTCTATAGTTCCACTGTTGCCATCTGTACTTGCATTTATAGTAGTTCTTTCTCCCATATCTAAAACGGTAATAAAAAACATGCAAATATATCTGACTTAACTGAAGTATATTGAAAAGGCATGGAGTATTTAAAATGGAACAGTGGCAGAAAAGCAACGTGAAGTAATGTGTTGGCACCATTTAAAGGTTAGCATACTTACGAGTAAGTAAATATGCATTTGGAATACACCCAAATATGATCCTTAAGTAGCTCCAGCAATGAAACATTCAGCTGATGAAAGGCTAACAAGCATGTGCCAAAACAGAAGCTTAATTTTAGTCTATATTAGCATTTACTAAACTGGGTTCTAATGAATGCTAATGCCTTAAGATGGCAATAGAAATTCCTCGAAAAAATATTCCATTATCAAATAAGAGGGAAATGCTGCGAAACAGGTTTCTTTATTTGAGCCTTTTATTTGCTATATGCATTGAGCTCTCCAAAGGGATATACAATAGGCAGTATTTTCAAATTTATTTTACCATGAGTTCTCTCCCTTTTTTAGAATACCATTAATACCTCTTATAACATATGTTCTTTGGAACACAGCTATGGAAATAACGGCCTATACCCCTAATATTTTTAAGTATGTCACTCTAGATCATCATACTTGTAAATAATATAAACAGAAATAAGTAACTTTTGGTAGAACATAGATAATGCAAATAATACCAAGTTTCAGAACTGCTCTAAGGTATAATGTATGTAACTTTAAACAAGAAAACACATACATGTCTGTGAACATAATTCAGTAGCTATCTAGCAGGAAACTGCTCCTAATACCCTACCAATTAAAAGAAAACTATAAGCTAGCGTGAGGGAAACATACTGTATTATAAGGAGCACAGATTTTAGAATATGAAACATGTGTGTTTCAATCATGTCTCCACTACTTCTTTAACTGGGTAAGTTATTTCATCTTTCTTTGCCTCAGTTTCATCATCAGCAACAAAGATAGTCTATGAGGAATCACGCACACACACAAAGAACACAACTGGTTCTCAATACGTGGTAGCTATTATTAATTTTGTTGATAACTGATAACATGTACCCAGTCAGACTGATTAAAGTAATGAAAGGACTGTATCTGGTGTCCCTCCTCTGAAAGTGCTTTCTGCTCTCCAAATGAGAATACCCTGGACAGATTAAACTGGGTTAATTCCAAAGTATGTTTTGCAATTAACAAGTGGTACGTGCGAAAGATATTCACTGATAAAATATATTTGGGTTACTTTGTATTACACAAAATACTTGCTTCCCCAGTGGACCTTCTGAAGCTTTAATATGCTAATTTTTGACATGCTATATACATATATACATATGTATATACATATATAAAGAATGCCTATATATACAAATAATTCTCTGGAAGAAGTCAGAAAAAATTTAATAATGATTATTGCAAACTGATAAACATTCCCCAAAGCACTTATTCCAAACCATTTTCTCTGCATCCAATCACCTTTCCTCCATAGTCCCTCCTCCACCTTCCCTTAACAATCAACTTTCACCTTCTACTTAGCTAAGAGGTAGGCTCCCTCACTCTCCCTTGCCCCATTGTAAAGTAGCTTGACATGAACTATAATCTTTTTCTTCCCTCTCATTTTAGGAAAAAAACATTTCTTCCCTCTCATTTCTAAGTTGAACCATTAATTCACCCTCAAATCCATTTCTTCTTGCCTTCAGTAGTATCCTTCTCCCTGAGAATTTTCTTGTAATATGACATTTAATTGCAAGCACATGTCTGGCTCTTCCCATTACATGACTGGATTTTCCCCATTACTCAACAAAAATATTCAAAACTTCACACTTAAAAAAAAAAAGTCTTCCTTCAACTCTTGCCACCTCAGCTACAGTTCATTTTTCTCCCTTGTTCTGTGTCAAATTACTGAAAGGAATAATCAATAATATATTCCTAGTTCATTTTTTTCCCCTCTTTCTGTCAAATTACTGAAAGGAATAATCAATAATACTTTCCTTCTTCGCTTCTTAGGAAATTTCTCAAAGGAAATGAAAACATTCTGATTTTATTTTCAGGCTCTGAAGCCCAGGCATTCTTGATTTGAAATCTTCATTTTACCTTGTAGGAAAGATCCTACAATTTAATCTCTCACTGCCCAAATTTTCTCATAGTATCAGTACGTAAACAACCCAATGTTTGGGGAGGGATAAATGCAAGTAATGCACATAAAATCATTTGGGACACACAGAGAAGTACTTACCGTGTTTCCCCGAAAATAAGACCTAGCCAGACCATCAGCTCTAATGCGTCTTTTGGAGCAAAAATTAATATAAGACCCAGTCTTATTTTACTATAATATAAGACCAGATATAATATGATATAATGTAAATATAAATATAAATATAAATATAATTATAAATATAAATACAATATAAGCCCGGGTCTTATAATAATTTTTGCTCCAAAAGACGCATTAGAGCTGATGGTCCGGATAGGTTTTATTTTGGGGGGAAACACAGTAATAGTTAGATATTTATTATTCAGTACTTTTTCTCCTCTAATTGTCCCCTAAACATGAATGCAGACTTCTGTTTTCAAAGTGATGAATTGAACCCACTAATTTACCTTCTTCTTTGACAAATCCCACTGAAATAAGTAGAAAAAATATAAACAAGACAAACTCTTTAGTAACACTGGAAAACTAAGGAGAATATGATCAATGGACCAAAATCTTGGAGGAATTCCTAGAAAATATGATATGAACCTATCATTCAATTATACTTCTACACGTATATGTAGCAGGATAGTATATGCTTAGTCCTGTGCAAGATACCATCAATTAAATAAGCTTCAGCGGACTGGTCTCAAATCTAACACTATCTATAATAATACTATTTAGGAAAATGTGAGTGAAATTCCTAACAAACTTTAAGACATTTTTATAATACAATTCATAAGATAGGAACTGGTTCTATATCACGACTTAGTCACGATAATGAAGGTGTGAGAAATCATGATTTTTTCCAACAAAGATATGAAATACTCAAAACCAAATCAACTGAAATATTTTCTAATTTATAAAGTTTAACACATTTAGGAGGATGGAGAATCTACCCCTGCCCCTCTACCACCAAACACAAGATCAAAAACTTTAATGGCATTAACCATTTTTCAATTGGGTAGGGAATAGTGGATTTTATATAAGACTGTAACTGAAGCTGGGGGGAAAAGAAGTACTCTACTATAATCAAAGATATTTAAATATATTTTCTACACACACTCACTAATTTGAGAAAGAGCTTATATTTTTGCCCTTTTTAACTCACACATTATAAAAATAGTCTCCACAGTCAGATGAAATACCATAAGAAAGAATATACCCATGTCGAGTGAAATAAACTACCTCCAACAATGATGTTCACCATTTCTTCTACAATGCTCTGTACAATGTCTTGTGGCTTTTCCTCACAGTCATGATTTTCTCCATCATATAATATATCATTTTTGGATAATGCTTTAAAAAGAAAACATTCAAGAAAACAGTATTTTATTTTGGAAACTCTTACTAAACATTCATAACAAAAACTTTCTTAAAAATGAATAAAAAAAATATCAAATAAATAATACTATAAGCAATTACATGTTAAACCTTCAAAACGTGTAACCAAACCAAATTTTAAAATATTTTATAAATTCAAATCAATTTCAACAATAATTCATTTGACAAACCATTAAATTACACAACTTCAGTGAAATTTCTAGATTATTCCTTTGAGAACCAAAACTTTTAAAAGTATTTTGAATGAAACATTTCTAACATGTCTCACACCAAATAATGTATTAAAAGTAACTAAAGCTTATTTTGATTAATTAGGCTCATCACTGTGCTCTTATATAGTGAGGTCCTAGAAGCAGCAGCGAGTGCCCTCCAGTCCTTCCTATTTGTTCCCCAATAGAACCTACATATCCAATGTAAAATGAGAAAGAACTCATTCTCCAATTTAACATGAAAACAGGCATAACTGCCAATCAGAACTTCTGAACAGCAGGAAAGAAACTGGTAAAACTTGGCATTCCATTTAGCTTGTATAGACTACTGTAGATAAAGATAGGGTTTCCACTGGATTTTTTGAAATGCTGAAAATATATTAGGAAGGTTCAATTAGTACTTTCAGATGCTTTGGGAGCTGGGACCCTGTTCTGAGAACCACTGCCTGCCTACAGCAAATGGCATGAGACTGCCTATCAGCCGATCTGCTACTGTCTACACCCCGACCCCACCCCTATCCCACCCCTACCCCACCCCACCATGAAGGATCAGGATTTATAATCCTGGCTTCCCAAAGCCTGTCCTCCCTTCTGTTCATTAATCCCAATCTACTTGTTGCTGCATTCCACATAATACTGAGTGAGTGCCACAGGGGAAACTTGGTAAGTAAGCACATCAAATCAGTAACCCTATTTTATTTAAAAAAAAAAAAAAAAAAATTCAAATACAATAGCATTTAGAGTCTTCCGTGGAATAAAAACATACGTCTTGACAGATAATATTTCCACAATTCTTAAGCTTTGTATTTCTGTGCTTTAGTTGGTTAAAATTAGCTAGTCTGAAAATTAGGGTTTCAACACAACTAAAAATGTGCATGAAATGACTGGGGAATCAAGAGTTCAGTTCTCATATAAATCATCTGACAGAAATAGATTAATTCATTTATTTCACATAGGAAATGATTAGAGAATTATTATGTCCAAAGTCACACAGCTAGTAAGTGACAGAGATAAGACTCAAAGGAAGGAATCTAACTCCAGATCATGTACTCTTAACCACGATTTTCAGGTAGAAATTTCACTTGTATCAGCTGTTGGGAGAAAAACACCCTTAAAGCCAAAATCATCATTACTATGCCACCACAAATGATGTGTTATTTATAATTCTGTGTCCTGTAAGGTACCTACAGTGGTACCTCATACACAATACAGTAGGTGCTTTCATTCCTTGGGTGTCAACACATGATGTTTCTTCTGTCGAAAATTTCTTAAATTTTCTACCTAGTCAATACCTACCCCTACCTAAGAACATTCAGCAAAAACACCATCACTTTCTCTAGAAAGGTTTTCCCTAATTTTCCTCAGAATTACATTGTACATGCCACTTTCAGGATATTTACCACATTATACCTCATTTATACACCCTAAGAGCAATGGCTGCACCTCCATCAGCTTTCTAACCCTGAGTCCTAGCACAGTGCCTAGGACAGAGTATGCTAAACAAATGTTTGCTGAATGCATGGATGAAGAAATGAAGGAATAAATAACGTTCCAGCTTTATTAGAGATTAGCCCTTTCAATCAGTCCCTTTATAAACTCACAGTGAAAATAAGGTAAATGTTGGCAAGGGCAGACTAGAGAAATGTAAATCGTATAAGCAGTATAGATTCATATTAGCTTGAGTACTGTGAATGCTTGGTTTATCAAAATTATCCCTTTTAAAATAAATAGTAAAGTACTAGTAAACATAATAAAAAACATCTATTCATGCCAAGGCTGCTGTTCATGCCACTATTAGGTTACAGAAAAGATGTGGTTAAAAAAAAAAAAATCAAAAGCTGAAAATATATATGTTTCTTCAAAGTGAAGTAAAAAACACAGAATTCAGATGAAATAATGTAACTGAGTCCTAACCACGTCCGTTTTACACAACCACACTGCACAAGCAACAGAATTTCCATCATTTTCTGACACCACCCTAAGCAGGAACAAAGGGAACAACCAGTTTTATAGAACAGCTAAACCTGAGAATGTTTGGGGCGAAAATGACTTCATGTGACTATTTTTAGGGAAACAAATTTGTAAAATAAATCAATGTAATTTAATTTTTATAATCTTGTGACCTTTTCTTATAAATAAATTTATTTAGAAAAAGTACTGTCAGAGAACATCTCTTTTTTTGTATGTTAGGTGGTTATTTAAAAGATTTCTATTTACATTTAATTTCAGTACTTGTCTGACCATAATATTTTCTGAATGATTTCCTAAAATTTTCAGTCACATTCTGGAAAACTAAACAAACAGGTTTCCTTTATTGTGAAACTAATTTTAAGAAAACTGAAGTTCCTATATAACATGCTAACAAGACATTCATCACCCTCTTTAGTAACACGTATCTCCTGCAGAACAAGTCTATATAGCACACTGCTGAGATTCTAATGAATGCACAGTGTCTCTAACAGATGTCTCGTGGGTTGAAGTGAAATTAACTTTACCACCCAGAACAGAGAAAGTCCACAATTACCACACTGTGTCTAACAGCCATTAAGTCACATTACTCTTTCCACATGTCTTTACCCAAAATGCATTCCGACACTCTTCTTTGAAACGCAGAGCCCCCCCAAACCCCACCCCCACAAGCCTTTCTCAAAAAAAGATTACTTTCGGCTGCAGTTGCCTGGTCAGCTTCAGTCTGTTCATTTTCTGCGCTGGAAATATCAGATCCGTTTTCAGGTTCGGTGTCATCCTGAAGGCTTTTATCCACATCATTTGTATGAGGATCAAGGTCTCCTTCGTGGTCTTGGGGTAAGTGATCCACGGTCTGAGGTGGCAGGTACCTAAGGGGAGGCGACTCTGGCTCATGGTGGCTGACGGGAGACTGCAGCAGGTGATGCTGCTGCCGCTGCCTTTCCTTCTCCATGTGTTTGGCTTCCTGCAACTGGAAAGAAGTAGAACAATTTCCGGTATTCGTAAAATAAGTGTTTAAAATTTGAAGGCATAATGTTACACTAAAGTATAAGTGTTTTATATAAAGCGCCACTTTGTCTCTAGGCTTACAAATTGTAGTCCATCAGAAACAAAGAACATAAAATACAGCAACACACACCGAAACAATTTAACACTGGTTACTTCTTCGGGCAATGGAAACGGGCACACACACCAGAGACGGAAGTCTTGCACTATGTGGCCTCCATTCACTATGCATTTCTGGAGTTTGAATGACATAAATGTATTATCCACACAAGACAAAATTTAAAAACAAATACATTTTAATAGCCTCAGAATAATAACTGGATTGTTGCCAATAGTGGATTTATCTAGAATCAAGTAAGTTTCACTAAGGGAGAAGAAAAGTCGATGGGGGAATAAAATACACACACACACACACACATTTTTACTTATACATACAGAAACAAAGTCTAGAAAGACACCTAAGAAACCAGTATTAATGGTTACCTATAGGGGTTGAGGGTTAGGAAGGAAACTTTTTAGTGTATACTTGTCTATACTATGTTCTCGTGTCACCTTGTCAAACGTCTTTTAATTAAAGTAATAAAATTACATTTAATACGTAAAATTCCAATGAGTACTTAAATGTCTCTACCCAGTCACCTAATAAAAATAAAAACTCTATCTACAAACATTAGGTTTATTTTAGGAGACCACTTATTATTATGTATGCAATACCACCTGTAAAACTGGATCACTTATAAGATGCTAAAAACAGTAAAAATCAGGATCACAAGGTTTCATTTGTTAGTATTTTACTGCTTTTAGACACATCTCTTTTGGTCCTCATGACCTAATAAGAATGATTCTCACAAATATTTTACGGTGTCAAATACAAACATTCCATATTCCCTAGTAATAGTCCAAGTTAAGTGGAAATACCAAACTAATTATATAAATTTATAAATAAATTTGAATTCAAAAACTTTAATGCCCGAAAGGTACAAACAACCTTATAGTAGTCTCCATGGTCTAAATCCCTTATTTTACAGATAAGGAAACTGACTGGCATAAGCAGTTGTAAAGCTAGAACCAGAACAAAATTCTCAGACCGATACTTTAGCCCATTCATGAGGAAGTCAATTTCCAAATTAACAGCAGGGAACCTATGACTTGTAATCCAATCCCCCCTTAGCCTAATTTCAGCCATCTGCACTATGGTTTAGTGGGGGAAGCTCATGCTTTGGAATCACATACAAGCAAGGTGTCGAATTCTAGCTTTTTCTACGTATTCCAGAGTTGTAGAAACTCTAGAAATATTCTTATAACAGAAATGTTACTCTATGAAAAAAAATCCATTTGAACATTTTCTATACATTTCCATACTTTCTAGAGTCGGGTTTATCAACACCATTACTCTGACATTCTGAATTGGGAAATACTGTGTGTGAGGGGGAGGGGGTGCTGTCCCATGTACTGCAGGTATTTAGCAAGACCCCTATGCTCTAGCCAGTCTATGCCAGCACACCCCAGACATGACAATCCAAAGTGTCTCAAATGTGGCTTCAGGGACAAAACCCTCCTCCAGTTGAGAACCACATTCTAGAGAAAAAAATTAGCATTTTCTCCTTTGAAATAATCTTAGAACTGAACATTTTATAGTTTTACGGGGGGGGGGGGGCGGGAGGCAGGAGAAAGGCTATCAGTACTATAGGTAAATGAATTAGACTTCTAGCTTAGAATTTTAGCAAATGTGTAAGTTAAATCAGTCTGCACAACCCCCCTTTTATTTTTCTCTCTCCCCCTTTCCTACTTTTCTATAATTATCCATAGTGTAGAACTATCCTTCATGACCTGAAATGTGTTCACAGCCTTTATCACAATTATGTATTTATTTGTGTGATAATCTGTTCAAGGTTCATCTCCCCCATTCATTCACTTCTTTTAAAAAGCAGAACTATTATTTGTGGATGCAAAATAGTAGAAATAATTCAATGTTAAACATAGGACAGTGACTGAATAGAGACTACAGTACATCCTAGAGTAAGTACCATGCAGCTGTAAAAAAGAACGAGGAAGATCTCTAAGGACTGATATGGAACACTTGGCAAGGTACACTGCTAAGTGAAAAAGCAAAGTACAGAAGACTATCCAGAGTACGTGTGGCAGCCAGCCTTTCAGATGGCCACCAATCATCTCTACCTCTTAATTTTCACTTCCGTGTACAGTCCCCTGCCACACTGTACCAAGGAAGGTCTGGGTGACCACTTCCCATCATAAGGTAGACACTACAGCTTCTGTCTTGTTGCTCTCTGATATCTGCCCTGACAGGAGCCAGCTGCCATGTTGTCAGCAGCCCTACGAGACCCACATGGTGGGAAACTCGGGTCTTTCTGGCCAACAGATAGTGAAGAATGGAGGCGTTTCACCAACAGCCAAATGAGCCTGGAAGCTATTCTGTAGCCCAGTAAAGCCTCTAAATAGCTCTAGCCCAGCTGACACTGTGATCCACTCAGCCAATTGCAACCTCATGTGCATTCAAGACACAGCACCCAGCTGGGGTAATCTGTTATGCAGCGATAACTAACACAGTATGCTACCTTTTGCGTAAGAAAGGTGATACATGAAACTATACCTATATCTGCTCATTTGTGCTAAAGAAAGGCAGAACGATAAACTGGAAACAAAAGCAATTAGCTATATCCAAGGGGTGGGGGGGGACATTCAACAAAAGAACTGATCAGAGGGGGACATTCAACAAAACTCAACAGAGGGGGACATTCAACAAAAGAACTGATCAGAACTGAGAAATTGTCAAAAACTGGAGAAGACTAAGACATAACAACTAAATGAATATTAAGTGCAAGATGGGATCCTGGATCAGATGCTCACACAGAGAAAGAGACATTAGCTGGAAAATTGGTAAAATTCAAGTAAGGCTTGTAATTGACTTAATGGTATCATAACCATGTTAACGCCTGCTTCAGATCATTGTAAAATGATTATGTAAGATGCTGGCATGAAGGAAAACAGGGTGAAGGGGATCTCTCTGTAATATTCTTGTAACTTTTCTGTAAGTTTAAAATCAGTTCAAAATAAAAAGAAGTTGGTTTTTAATTACGAAGACCTAGACAATTTTGAAAAACGATTCTGTGGCTGATCTCTTACCCCCCAAATATATACAGGTATATATTTTGTAATTTTTTAAAGGCTCAATGAATATATACTGGAATAGATCAAATTAGGTAGTTTTATGTCTCCATTATACTCATCTAAGCTTCAGTGCAATAAAAGTATCAATTCATAAAAACTTCCATGAGGATGATGGCAATCAATATTGTTCAAATTCTATTTGTGAACTAAAAATATTTTTATCCAAAATCAAACAAGTCAGTAAACCTCAAAACAAAACACCACATATCTCCAGTAAGTAGAACTATAAACGAAAGATATTCCTCTCTATAGACACAAGAGATTTCATTATAAATTCCTATAACTCTTTTCTGAACTTGATGCCCATGGTATTCCGTACAATATCTCTTTTTTAATACTTACAGCTTGGTTTTCCATGCGTGCAAAGATAACATTTAGCATCTGAGTAAGAGTAGCTTTGGCTGTTGTCTGATTGATGAGATTTTTGCTTGCTAGATAGATATTGTAACATGTTCTCACAGCTTGCAGTACAGTTCCTTCATGAATTTCTATGTGTTGAGATGTTACTGCAGTAAGTAAAGCCTTAGAAAAAAAAAAAAAAAAAGTTAAAGCAATTTTCTCCATCCAGAGTTTCAGCACAAAAATATGAGTATTTCTGTATTAGAATGAAAACTTTCAGACACCATTACCACTTTCAGGTATACACTAACAGAATTTTCAGTATACATTAACAGAATTCCTACCTGCCTTGAATGTATCATCAAGTGTTAAAATATTTTGTTTTCCTCATTCTGGCAGGTTTCCACATAATCCTCCCAAACCCAGAACGCTAGAAAACCATTCATTCATTTGTTTCAACCCCAGTTTCACTTAATATTAGTTTATTAAAATGCAAAACATTTAAACTCTCATAGCAGAGCACAGATAATGCTTCATACGATGTATCTGTTGAACTAAATCATCCACTTTGGAGGATATATACTGTGTCTTATTCACTTCCAAATTTTTCTCAGATCTTTTTTATAGACTGGACTCAATAAATGTACCATTGTTGTTATTGGTAAAGATGTTTACAAATGTTTTAGAATAAAGCATTTAAAATAATCCTAAGGTGAATCCTCAAATAAAGTAACTTTAGTTTCTGAATTTTCTCACATTAGGTTACTTGCAATTTCCCAAAGCAAGATCTCATTCTTTTGTCCTTTTATGTTGTACAATGCTATGCAGAGTCAGCACTGAGTAGATGCTAGATAAACCTGACTGACATAAAAATGCAAACGATAGGCCAAGCTGATTGGACAGCGTTTTTAGAATAAAGATACTATATGACTTGTGAGCTATGAAACTGAAAGGCTCAGAAGGGCTATATTCACACATGAAGCAACACTTTATCCATGTAAACCATTCAAAAGTACTATTAGTACAAGAAAAGTATACTGATATATAAACACGGCACCATTACCATTAGCAGTAACATTAAGAATTTAATATTTACAACAAGACTGAAAACATAACTGAGTGTTGTTGTTTTTTTAAGGGAGTTAATCATCCAGGACCATCACAGCACAAACCGAGGACAGGGTTTAGCTGAGCAGGTTCAGCAGGTGACTAGGTGGAAGGGAATCAGGCCAGGCCGTGCACAAGTCATCCACATGGTGAAGCCTGGGTCTAGAGGGCAGACTACAAGGGCAGACTACAAGACTACAGAAAAAACTAGAGGGGTCATATGGGACCCTAAAGCTCTAAAGATACAACACGTACAGTAAACTGAAAAACTCTGGAAGACTCTAGAGGCCCAAGCCTAACTTAGGATCTTTAAAATGAAAGACTTGGAAATACCGTCTTCTTCTAATGAACTCTTGGCATTCAACAACAAAATGCCTTGATATGGGGTCTAAAAAGCACCCGAGCCACCTCTGTTATACCGGGGAAGGACATGAAATGACCTTTCCAAATATTATCAAGGTTTAAGAAATGTAGATTATAAATAAATTCACTTTATATAATTCATTACCTTTATTATTTGCAACTGAACTCCTTCGTCTGTTTGAGGACCTTGGAAGCAGCCACAAATTGTTTCAATAATTCTATCAATTAATTTTTTGCCTGGTGTGGTACTATCTGGAGCATTGCCAGTCAAGTGCCCATAAGCAATAAGTTTCTGAAATGGAGAAAGAAAATAAAGATCCTAATTAAGCTAACTCATATGTATACTAATTAAATATACATCAAAATTACAATATATAATTGAATATGTATTAACATTTTTACATAGCTACATTAAAGTATAATCAAAGCCAAAGCTCTACCGACTTTTCCTGAAGAAAGCTTAAATGGCTATAAACATGTGAAATTACTTACACTGTTATAACCACAAAAACAGAATCACTACAACAAAACCATTAGGCAATACGCTGAGAAAGCCAGGCCTTAGAACTTGCCTCTGATGAGTTAGAATAGCTTACTATTTCATCTAATAGCGTACTGCTTTCCTTCTAAACATGAGTGACACTGCTTTTGTGGAAGCTATCTTAACTCATTTAATGACCGAAAATCTCTTTCCCAATTAGATCTGTGTACTTGCAGAAAACCCAATTTCCATACACTGGCTGCAATAATTCATGGATTTGTTCATTTATCATTACCAGTATAGCCCTGAAAGGACTTAGTTTATTATAATTTAATTTTTCAAGGAAAACATGGTCACAAATCAAACGAACTTATCCTTAACCTATCTTAAAAACAAATCATAAAAAAAAATTAAAATTAAAAAATCATAAGGATACAGTCTTCTCTTAATCATTAAATTATTAGTTAAATAGGTATAATCCCCAAACAGTAAAAACACCTGAAAAGAGAAAGACCTCTCTTATCTGGATGTTTGCCTTACAAATATGTAAAACAATCCTCATGTGCATGTGTAAGTACAACAGAATGCAAGACTTAAGGAATTTTCCTAACATAAATGAGTGAAGGTCAGAGCTATTGTCCAACAGTGAATATAAATATTAAGCTGTCAATAATACTGTATAAAATATGTTAATTTATATGAAATAGCAGCCATTTAATAAAATCATTTGCAAATAACGATGTATGTAAAGTCAGCAGCAGATTAAAAGTTATTATGGTTTTTGCACTTCACTGATGGAAAAAGAAAAAAATCAACACTTTCATTATTGATAAACTTAGTAAAGATTTTGTGATTCACTAAGCTAACTAATGATTTTTGTTACCCTTAAACTAATTGTTTTGCAACTATTACTGTCTCTGTTTAATATAAGCAACCATTTGATTTCTTATCAAAAAGAGTATTAAATGGTTTCACGGAAAATGTCTGAATCATCAATCGTAATGTTTAGAAACATTCAAATTAGACGGTATTTAGTTAATACCGTTTTATACATACCTGTAAACAATCTAGAGATGTACTAACTATGCGGGGACATTTGGATTGGCATGCCAATTCAAAGGGTAAGAAGTACTTGTCCGCTTCAATAAAATTTGTCTTTGATTTCACTGGTGGAAGGGTGCTTGATCCAGCTTTTGCTTCTCCATGAGGAGGACTAAATGAAAAAGAAGAGTCTGATTAAAGTGCCACATTTATCATACTGATGATAAACTCATAAAAAGACAGAATTTCAGTTCTAAAAAGAACCTTGCTAAACCAATCTTCATCTTCCCTTATTTCATGAGAAGTTAAGTGATTTGCTATAAGTCAAAAGCTAGTGTGACTAAATGCAAGAAAAATAAAAGAAACTAATTATTTTATATAAAGTAATTTAAGTTATTACTTATTAATCTTTCTAAATACGAATCAAAATCTAAGCAAACACTTTAAAGCATGTTATGGTATTTCAGAAATTCCCTTATATGTTTATTTATGAGATGTTTTTGTATCCCTTATATACTTATGAGGTCGTTTTGTATTTATAAGTAGGTTTACAATTTCTTAAATACCATTTTTTAAATTGATTTTATTACCAAGATCACATGCAAAAAATCTGCCACGCTAAAATATAGATAGATGACTATATTATCTTGGCCAAGAGTGACAAGTTTCAAAATTATTTTTACTAAAGAAAAGAAACCCCACTAACCTCTGTTTTTCAGTTTCTGCTTTTATTTCCTCTGGGGGGAAAAAAAGCATATATTAGAAAACTTGACAAGAGAAAGATTAAGTAATTTGGTTAAAGGTTTCGTAAACTAATTTGTAATTTCTATAACAAATTGGGAAACATGCAAATTCAAAAAACAATAAGGTACTAACATTCTGTTGCAGCTGAATGTATTAATGTACACAAATAATACAATTTTATAAAACTAGACAATTATATATTAACAATAAGAACAAGTACAATTGCAGCTTACTAATTCCCAAATCATTTCCTTTTCTCAAAGAGGTTTTTTTTGGTCAAGTGACTATTTACAAGAAGCATTAATATTAAGAACAGAATATTAGGTATGCTGTATTCAAGTCACAAAACATAAGGCACATGTTGGGTGAGAAAAAAAACCTCAATGCACCATTTTTGGGACTATTTCAAGGATTTGATTAGACCAAAACTATAACTTCCTGACCTTGTATATAACTAATATTTACCCAATTTTCCTACTTATGACTATACAAGACAGTGTAAAATACACCTGTATAATTTAATGGGAAATTTTCCCTTCAATGTTTGTAAGAGATGAGGTAAATTAGATCAATCCTATCTATAATAGAAGAGTCTTAAATTTAATTGATAGATTGGGGAATCTGTTTGAAATGTGGAAGAAAAGTATTCAAATGTAATATAATTAATATTTTTAATATTTTTGCAGCCAGTAGTTGAGAACTTAGCATGGCCAAGCACTGGTATAGTCTACATGTACTCACACAGTTAAGCCTCGTAACAACCCTATGAGGCTTCCCTGTGTTAGTACATGTGAAATGTACTATCATGTCTTCTTTTTAAAGATCAGGAGATTGAGGCACAGAGGTTGAATAACTTGCCCAAGGGCTGCATGACTTGGGTGTATGGCTAATCAGGTTTCACCAGGTTTTAAAACTGGGTCATCTAACTCCAGATCCTGGCTTTTTACCCATTATACTACATAAGTGTCACAGGATCGCCACTGAATGCAATGTTGCTCTGCTAATTCAGATGGTGCTCTATTATTTATCTGTCTCCATATTATAAGGTATATAAGGCAAGCACTGTTCAAACTGATTTCTGAATATTGAGAGAAATGTGTTAAATTTGGGTATTATAAACAAGTAGGCTCCAAGTTTAATAACTATTAAAAACTATCACGTACTGAGCACCTTCCACGTACCAGACTATATTATTAGGTTGGTGCAAAAGTAATTGCCGTTTTTGCATGTTTTTAACTTTTTAAACCGCAATTACTTTTGCCCAACCTAGTAAGTCCTTGATAAAGTGACTCTGTCAGATCATATATACACAATTTATTCATTACATCCTTTGTGCCAAGTACTTGATATTTGGTATGTCAGTCTATTTCTCTGTGGACCAAACCTCTTTCCATTTTACTGGTGGTAGGAGTGGAAGGGGAACAAACGTAAAACTATTATCTGTAGGTATTTAAAATACTGTAATACTTAACAAAAATTCACAATGTCTGACCTGCATATAGCTACTAAAGTTGTATAGTTCACAAATACAGGTTATTAAAACAATTTAAATCACTTTTTAAAATACAGTACAGATGAGGGACCAATGGTGTATTTATTAAGTATCACAAATCTTTATAAAAAATTTAAAACAGTATTTTTCATTATTATGTTGAATCATTATTATTTAAGAAGCTGGAGTATTGCTGAAAATCAGGTAAGATAGAAAAAAAGATGTGAGGTAGAGGCAGGGAGGGAGGAGGTAGCAGTTTTTGTATAAAGTGAATTTCCATTTACAGAGAATAGGGTCTTCCGGCTAAGTGAATAATACACTAGATAAGAATACCAGAGGTAGTGTAACATTGTAAAGAGCACTGTGTTTTGACCCCACCTGTCACTACATAACCTGAGAAACAATCCTCACCTCACTAATGATGGGGTTACTGCAAAGGTCCCTTATACCTCAGATATTGCAGGTTCCCTTCCAGACCATCGACAACGTGAGTTATCGCAACAAAGCAAACTGTAATCTTTTCTTGTTGGTGGAGGGCTTTGCCTTCCATTTTAAAAAATGCAACACTCGTGTAGCACAATATAACGAAGTGTGCCTACATTCTAAAACACGGGTCACCAACTATGGCTCACACGCCAAAGCCAAGCCACCCCGTTTTTGCATAGCCCATGAGTTTAAGAACAGTTTTCACAGCTGAACATTTGCAACTTGATAATACAGAACCCTAATTTTGAAGCCCAATGAAGAGTAATGTTATCCCCCCTAAAACAATTCCATTCTTCTCATTAGATCAGGATTCTGCTTATTATGTATACTAAAATGTATACTTGCTTATTATTATTGTGAACTGAGTTAATAAAAACTTTGTGTAAACTTCTTTTCTCTTGGTATGTAAGTATTTACATAACATTGCTTTTTCTTCTTGGCCTGCAAAGCCCTTCACAGAAAAGGTTTGCTGACCTTTCTTCTAAAACATTATGGTTCAAAGGCTCCTATAAACTCTGAACCATTCTATCCTATGATTCCATTATTTTTTTTAACTTTTATTTATTTAAGTGTGTTTTTCCAGGACCCATCAGCTCCAATCAAGTAGTTGTTTCAATCTAGTTGTGGAGGGCACAGCTCACAGTGGCCCATGTGGGGATCGAACTGGCAAACTTATTAAGAGCACCGCACTCTAAGCAACTGAGCTAACCGGCCGCCCCAATAATTCCATTATTTTTTAATATGTGTATTTAAATAGTCTAATAAAACCTACCCAACACAAGATATATTGAATATGTTTCTCTAATTCTGATGGTACTATGTTGTTTATTTATTTATATGTACCGATCTCCATATTTTAAGTTAGACAAGAAGGCAAGCACTGTTCAAACTGATTTGGTAAGTTCTTTTTTTTTTTTTTTAGTGTTATAGAAATATAACACTAAGTCTCAATGTTTCTGATGTTTTAAATTACCCTGTACTAATCTGTGTTTTAACAAGGCTTCAAGGGATTCTGATAACCTACCAACAGGTTTCATAAGCATCGCTATAGAATGGGTAAAAGAAAGGAGAGGAAGACAGTTGGCTTTCACCAACTGTCCACGACCATTTATTGTATACCTCTACGACTCACTTAACCCTATGCTAAAAAGGAATTCCTTTCAATTTTCTTAACATATAATCAATGTCCAGTAACACTACCTTTGAGAAAACTGCCTATTTTAACGAATCAGAGCTTAGAAATAGTTTGCTTCAACAGTAGAATCAAGAATAAATTCTCAATTGTTAAAAAAAATCAGAAGAAAAAACAAAGCATCAAATTAAGAAATAGCATACTCAAATTAAAAACCACATAGTGTGGGGCCGGCCCGGTGGCTCAGGCGGTTAGAGCTCCATGCTCCTAACTCCGAAGGCTGCCGGTTTGATTCCCACATGGGCCAGTGGGCTCTCAACCACAAGGCTGCCAGTTCAACTCCTCGAGTCCTGCAAGGGATGGTGGGCAGTGCCCTCTGCAACTAAGATTGAACATGGCACCTTGAGCTGAGCTGCCGCTGAGCTCCCGGATGGCTCAGTTGGTTGGAGCGCATCCTCTCAACCACAAGGTTGCCAGTTCGACTCCCACAGGGATGGTGGGCTGTGCCCTCCACAACTAAGACTGAAAGGACAACAACTTGACTTGGGGAAAAAAAAAAAAAGTCCTGGAAGTACACACTGTTCCCCCAATAAAGTCCTGTTCCCCTTCCCCAATAAAATCTTAAAAAAAAAACAAAAAAACACCACATAGTGCTGAACTGTGAAATACTTTCCTGTTAAAGTCGGAATCATGAAAAGGATAACTACAAACAGCAAAATATTTTTGACATCGCTCTGCAAACACTAGACTATGCAAATATCCAACATTTGATGTGATAAGAAAAGCCATCACTCTTGGACTCAAGTAAGATAAAAATCAGATGCTGGATTTGTTTGTTAAAGATACTTAGGTTTTTCAACTGTATAGTCGTAGTCCTTGAAAAAAACCTTATTAAAATTCAGGAATTATTTTCTCTCTTGCCATTGACTCCCTCTATCCCTTTGGAACTATTTTTACAAACTTTTTAAAAACCTTAGAAACTACTACATTATATATAGAAGGAAAGGTTAAAATTGGAGAAAAGGGTTATTGTGAATTAACACAGTATAGCTTTTAAAATATTTTGAAAGAAACAGACATATTATTCCTTTCAGGTATATCAAACAACTGGAACTAAGTTGATAAGGCACAGGATTTGTTTAATGAACACGAAAGAGTGATTTATTTGAAAAATAACTGATTACAGGTAACTTATCTGATTTCCTAAGTACATGAAATATTCCCTTTCATTATTTTTACCATCAACTTACTCAGCAGCTGTCTTTTCCCCGACTACAGTACAAATATAAACTTCAAAATAGTATTTATATAATTCAACAAATCCTGCTATCTATGCCTACAAATGATTTATCCATCTCTCATGACATCATTTCGTTTTATATTATAGCATAGTCTGCAGAGCAGCAGCATTTACTCAATGCAAACTAATCGGAAATCTTAAGGAGAGACCTTGAAGTCAAATGAAGAGTTTCTAATAAACACATTAGAATTTACACATCCAAAGTGTTATCTTCTCTAAAATGGTAAGTACGGGAGGCTATATATATCAATAAATTATCATAATGTGGAAGTATTCAAAATATTTGTGGAATTCATTGTTTGCAGTTCTTTCTTGACCACTTTCTTCTTTTAAATGAATCTCAAAGAAGGAAAAAATCTCTAGAAAGGGAATCAGATTCTAACCACCAATTAATCACAAGTGGCTTAGAGCCAAGTATGAAGAATGGTATGTGACTAAAAAAGTTCTTAACTTCAGAGCTTCTGTGAACCATCTCACACTGCGTGTGCAAGCACTGTTCTAGAAAAGGTCATCTCTCAATGAAGTCTCAAAGAAGCTTGTAACCCAAACGATAAAGATGATATAAGACCACTGAAGAACAGTGATTTAGATCAACTATGACTATACACGTGAATTTTAAACATTTATAAAATATTGCATAAATGTAAGGGATTACTTTGAAAAATTAACATTCGTTTGGATGTATATATTCTGCTTAGGTTTACATTTTCAAATCCAGTCATGTAACTTTAGAATCACATTTCATACAGATAAGGATTAAATGAAAATACAGGAGTTAAATAGAATGTTACAGTAATCTAAGGAAGAGATAATGTCGTAAACTAAAGCTATGACAATAGGGTTTGTAAATGTAAATTCCATGGACATCTGGGAGGAAAAAGAATGAAAATTCTCATTTATCTAGGGGAAGAGGAGGGTGTTAGCAAGAAGAGAAGATCTAGCTTGCAGAACTGGGTAATAGAGTTTAGACAGAAAATGCAGTTTTCTCACTGGGCAATGGGGGGTAGGGGGGAAAAGGCAGGTGTGAAGAGGAGGTAAGCTTAGTCATACTTTACTGTAAGGGACTGGAATATTCAAGTGGCAATATCCAGCAGGCACTAAAACATATAAATTTGAAGATTGGGATAGTGTGGCAGGCTGTGTTGTCCACACTGGTCACTATGTTATTTCCTGTTCCACATGCCCTTGCCACAACTCCACCAAGAGATAGCATCTAATTCCCCTCTCTTTGAATCTGGGCTGTCCTCAGAGATTCATTATAACCGACAGAATGCAGTGGAAGTGACAGTGGACAACTGCCAAGATCAGGTCAGAAAAAGCCAAGGAGCCCCTGCCTAATTCTCTTGGAATGCCGGGTCTCCAGACGCCCACTCTTGGAACCCAACGGCCCGATGTGGGAAGCCCAAGCCCACAGAGGTCACACGGAAGTGGTTCAGCCAACAATCCCAGCTGAGCCCGCTGTCCAGTCCTCACAGCCCAGGCGCCAGACATGAGTGAAGAACCTCCAGAGGGGATTCCGTTCCCAGCCCTTCACGTTCCCCCCCCCCCGCCCCCCAGCTTTGTGAGTCTTCCCAGCTGAGGCCCCAGACACTGGAGCAGCAACTCGGCCCAGCCGAATTCCTGACATACAGAGAGTCTGTGAGCCAAATAAAATGGTCCCTGTGTTACACCACTAACTCTTAGGTGGTTTATTATACAGCAGTAGGCAAACTGCAACAGAAAGAGTTCAGGAGGCTTGAGGAGATTGGGGTTTGAAATAACTCCCTGGCGTAACAAATGGGAGAGAGAGCTAACTGAGAAACACAAAGCACTGCAGGAACATGGAAAGTTCTCATGTATTTTGAGCATCTGGGTAAGGAAACCAGATGCGTAAGAGGTATAGTACTTGATAAAATGCAGCTATGACTTGTCGCCCCACCAACCACCTTGTAACGTACTTAGCCTCAAAATCTGGAGGTCCTCTACAGAATTAGTCTGCAAAATTATGACTAAATCATATATAACAATTGATTTCTATTGAGA
Organism: Rhinolophus sinicus; assembly: GCF_057876585.1. Taxonomy (NCBI): domain Eukaryota; kingdom Metazoa; phylum Chordata; class Mammalia; order Chiroptera; family Rhinolophidae; genus Rhinolophus; species Rhinolophus sinicus. The sequence goes on along the minus strand of NC_142507.1, from coordinate 12,828,277 downwards.
TAGAAAGTAATGTAAAACAAAATACCACTTTAAGTTACTTTTTAGTGCCCAGAAAAATACCCAAAAAAGATGTAACTCTTCCTTATGCTGCCACTGTCACTGCCTCCACCTCCCCTCTCTTATTTTATGGAAGCAAAAGATGCAATGGGCACAAATATTCAGCTGGGATCAAGTTAATTGTATACGGAATATTCACTAACGAATTAATGACTGTCCCCAGGTACTAAAATGATTGAGAGTTGATAAAAGTACCTAAGTTCTGATATTCTTAAAAACTTTAAAAATGTTGGAAAAGGTGAAATGCACAGTAACATGTGATTCAACACTAAGGTGAAAGTTAAATGAATATTTATATACTATAAGGTTTTACTTATCTCCATAGTTTACAGTGACAACTGTCACAGTTACTGACACAATACTTAGTATTATTTTACGTTTAGAAATTTTATTATGTATTTGTAACCATTTTTCCCCTAAGCTAAACTATTTTACTTTCCAGTATTCTCTAAAAGGAAACAAGCCCATAAACTAAACTAGGGACATTTTCTCTGAGGTAAATGTACTTTATATGCACTTTTAGTAGAATCCATTACTTTCAAAATTATTGGCAAAAATAGTGATTATTTTTTTTACTAAGCCAATAAATAAATAAAACCACAAGCATGTGTGATGGAAGTTGCTGAGCGGTCCTATAGATGACCAATTTTCCTGCCGAATTTCAAATAAATGTTTTCTTGTCATAGATTGGTATGGCTAATTTCTGAAAGATGAAAGGGGAAAAACTAGATTTTCATTCAAAAGCCAATATTCCTGCCCCCGCAAAGCCAACAGATCCCCATTTGATAATATGGTTCTAGAGGACGTGTCAAAAAGCAGTGCAAACTTCTGACCGCAATCATTCTGTCATTACTGCTCTCAATGGTCTGTCACTCAAACTTTCAGAATAAAGGTGAAAAGATGTTTCTACAGTAAAACAGTAAAAGCCAACTAATAGGGAATGACTGTATCCAAATGAAAACTAGACATATGAACCATAAACAGCTTACAAATAACTCAAATCTAGAATTTCCAAATTTAATTTTACATTTAAAAAAATTTTTAATTACTTGTAACAGAAAGGCACTGAACCACTTTTTAACTTAGACCTTGATCTCTGGCCAAAGATTACATGTAATTTAAGTTCTCTAATGCATTTAAGTAATTTTCCCATAAGTAACTTAAAACTAGGAATAAAAAATTCCAATGGACTGAAACTGTTTCTTGAATATTTGGTATATCAACGATATTGAGGTCCTTGACAAATATTTTCTAAAATGATGAAAATTGTTGAGTAGCTCACCAAAATCACTTGAATAGAAACAAGTCTAATAAACAAAAATATATCATATTTGTGTAACATTTTACAATTTACAAAGCAGTTTTACATACATCTACATAAATCACGTGAAGTGATTTACCCAAGATGACCAAGGAGGTAAGAAATGATTACGTGTGACTGATAAGAAACAAGCCTAAATCCAATGGCTGAATGTCAATGACTTATTAATTTAAGATATTAATTTTAGAATATTTGTAATTAGCTTCCCCGCGCACTCATAAAAATTCTAACGAAAAAAAAACCCACTGTACTGCCTATTAAAAAATAGAAGGAATCCTGCTGGTTTGAAAACCAAAACTAGAAATATTAAGTTCTAGTAAATATTTCAAGTCATTAATTTTCTCTTCCAGACTTTATGTATCTTTTAAATAAAATACAAAATAAAAACCTCAATAGAATTCAGACCAAGTGCCTGCCTAATGACACTAAAGTGATAAATATAGGCAAACCAAATTTACAGAAAACTAAGTGAAAATAAGCATTTAGAGAAATCATGAATTATGAAAACAATCCTTTAATGGAACTTAATATTTAGATAAAAAAGAATGCAGTGACTATTCACTACCAACAACTTACAGCAACTACAGTAAAAATCAACAAGCGCAGAGTTAGTGTTATAAGTGCTAACACTCCCACTGGGCAATAAACAATCAGACCTTCAGGGATTCTGCTCAGTAGAAGCCACAGAGCAGCGCAGCCATGGAGTCATGGGCAGACGACCACAGCAGACGACCACACTGTCAGTCAGGGTGCTGCTTCTGTTTCAGGTTTGGATGCACCAGCAATACAGGGCAGAGAAATGGGCTGAAGGCCGCAAAAGACTGAGTCAAACCCCAGCTTTGCCATGCTATGACCTTTCTAAAACTCAGTTTACAGATTTTTCAAATGGGGATGATAGTGTCTAGTTGTCTGTCTCTTAAAAATATTCGGAGCATCAAAGAAGTGTGAAAGTGCTTCATCTGGGGCTGGGTTTAATTTCTCTTTTTTGAGAAAATCTTAAATACGAAACAGTACAAGCAATATAAATACCCAACAAGGGACCACCCAAATTTGATTTTATGAGAACATTTCATAAAAGTATAGCTCTTTCCAATTACAAGTAATAGCCTTTACGAACAAACAGCTAAAAGTTGGGGTATTAAAAGATTTGGGATAGAGGTCCGGTCAAAGCCTCCATTTAAAGTAGACACATGGGGAAATTTTTAAAGCAAAACATATGCCTATGTAAGTGCATGAACCCTCTCTGAAAGAATTTGCTAGAAACAGTAAGTGTTTGCCTAAGGGGGAAAAAACAAGTGACTAGGTAAGGGGAAAACTTATTTGTCATCCTTTATATATCTCTCTGCACTTTTTGAATTTCATACTATGTGTACGTTTTAACGATTTTGAGAAATTAAATTTAAAAACTCAGCAAACAGGCAATAAAGATCCTAATGAATATTTTTATGTTTGGTTCAGCATTAAAGGCTAGGACCCATTTATCTATTATTTTAAAATCTACAAATATTACTTTCAAATTTCAATGTTCCTTTAAAATATTACTTTTAAAATTTTTCTACATTTTTTTTACTGAGATTTTTATATCTTGCAGTTTATTTATCCCTATATTTAAAAAGCTGATTTTAAAGTGAAAAGGAAGGGAAAATGATATCTACACTACAGGAAATTTTCCAATAATGTATCTAGTCTATAAATAATTTATGCTTGTAGCAGTCACAAATGCAAACACATCTTATGTAATAGTACCTTTATGGTATTTTATCAAAGGTATATACACAATGAAATTATCTTTCTAAAGAATCTTAGTATAGACCAGCAAAATTTTATACATATTTACATATTTTTATTAAAAAAGTATGATAAGAATTAAAAACTGATGCAGCATTGAACATTGAGTTAAACACCAAACCTTTTTAACACCAAAATTTTTTTTTTTTATTAAATTTATTGGGGTGACAATTGTTAGTAAAATTACATAGATTTCAGGTGTACAATTCTGTATTACATCATCTATAAATCCCATTGTGTGTTCACCACCCAGAGTCAGTTCTCCCTCCATCCCAAAATTTTTTATAGCCCATCACACCAAGTGGTTAAACTACTGACAGTGAAAGAATGATTTTTAAATCAAGGTTTGAACCATCACAAACAAATATGAAAATACTAAATCTGCATTTCTCAAAATTGTATGTCAAAATGTATTAAACACACTAACTCACACACTCACAATTTTCATCTTCAGAAGGACCACCAAGTCCACCTCTTGGTGTGGCTGGGCACTTTGCCATAAAGTGGCAATACTAAGGTAGAACGGCCAATATTTTATTCTGCCCTTCCAAAATACATTCCAGAGTTTGACAACCTATTTTTGTATATCCTAACTGCACAAACTTTCATACTGAGACACTTGTAGAGCAATTTCTGAATGCATGATAAAACAAATAATTCATACATGTGAATATTGTTGGGCTTCTAATATAGCTCTGTTTTCCAAAAGAATGGTTTCATTGCAGAAATTTAATTCTACATTTCCGTTAAAGTTTTGATCCAGAGTTCCTCAATCTCTATTCCCTCAACCGTCATTTCCCGTGAGGTAAAACAGAGAAATACAGACATACAGAATTCGTGCCTTCCACCTCTCTCTCCTACACACACACACACACACACACACACACACACACACACACACAGAGTCTAGGTTAGGTCCTCTGCTATACACTTCAATAGTGCAAGTTGCACATAGTAACACCTAATAGCTGCTGAGCAGGTGCCAAGTGCCAAGTTCTACTGCAGGTGCTTTAAAATATGTTATTAGATCCTCCAGCAACTTTGCGATCAATGCCATCATTGCTCTGATTAGTATACATGAGAAAACCGACCTGGACAGCTCAGTGACACATGAAGATTGGTCCTAGTACTAACTGTGTGACCTATATTATTAAAGCTGCATTACCATACTGATAGTGGACAGTCTATAAATGACTATTGAATGAATAAATTATCATAAAATAGAGGACCTAAGTTATACATGAAAGCAATTTTAAAAATCCAAGATATTTTCAGGCCCCTGGTATTGATCAAGGATAGTCTTCAGACCTTAGCAAAAAATCTCAAGTTCATAAATACATCTATAACAAATAATGTGCCTCACAAGGAGAAAACAAAGCTGCCATGTTCCTCAGCAGTGGCTAACCTCAATTGTTAGCTAAATGACTCACTTCCTCAGACCCACCTTGAAAAGTAGTACACACCTGATTCATGCCTCATAAAAATTATAAATTACTATATTCATATCAGAAACTCAACAGTCCAAACTGCAAATTTTAAGTCCACCATTGTCAAGATCTCTCTATTTTTTAAGACAATTAAGCACTAAATCTCAAAGAACAAAATATAATTAGTATAAGAGATCAAGAAAATAGGAAGTGTAGTAAGTAATGCATAATCAGGAAAGCCACGCAAAGAAGGTGGCATTTGAGCTAAACATTGAAGGACAAAAAGAATTTAGGTTAGTACAAGGTACTGAAAAATAAAGGAACGACAAACAGTAGAGAGTAGAGCTGAATGTACATGAGGTGCTATCAGTAAAGATACATACGCCTCAATAAATGAAATGATAAACAACCCAATCAAAAACACGGGCAAAAGATTCGAACAGACATTTTACCAAACAAGATGCACATGACGAGATGCTCAACATCATTAGTCTAGAAATGCAAATTAAAGCCACACTGAGATGCCACTTCACAGCATTAAAACAGCTATTCTACATTCTAGAGATAAACAATAGCAAATGTTGGTGAGGACAGAGAAATGGGAACCCTCATACATTTGCTAGAAGGAAGTTAAATGATGCAGCCACTTTGGAATACAGCTGGCAGATTCTTAAAAAGTTACACATAAATTTGTCATATAACCCAGAAATTGCACTCTTTGGTACGGATCCAAAAACAACAACAACAAAAAACATACATCCACACAAAGCCCAACAGCATGTGAATGCTGAAACCATTATTCATAATCATCACAAATTGGAAACAACCTAAATGTCCACCAATGGATGAACAGATAAATACAACATCAATTCCACACAATAGAATGCTATTCAGAAACAAAAAGAGATGAAATACTGATGCATGCTACAACATGGATAAAACTCAAAAACAGCATGCTAAGAAAAAGATCATACACAAAGGACTGTATACGCTATGATTCAATTCACATGAAATGCCCTGAAAAGGCCAATCTATAAAGACAAAGTAGATAAGCAGTTGCCCGGGGTGGGAATGTGATGAACGGACATGAGCGATTTTATGAAAAGTGATGAAACTCTTCTAAAATTGATTTTTAGTTATGGTTGCACAACTCAGTAAATTTACTAAAAAAAACCACTGAGTTGTACACTTGAAATGGGTGAATTATACGATACGTAAAATATGTCGGTAAAGTTATATTAAAACCAAAAAAGACATATACCTGATTGGAATGAGGGAACTTTAACAGACAGTAGGGGGCAAATGACATGTCATGCATATTCTATAACTGAATAGCTCCGCTGAAATGTACGAGCCTGTAAGCACAGAAAGAAAAACAAAAAGCTCCCATAACTGTGAAATACTACGTATGCTCCAGGATCAGGAGACAAATTTTTATTCTCCAAAAATTATTCCCTTCAGAAAAAAGTCATCGTGTACTTGGGTCCTCACTAAGTCTCCGATTGCACAGTGCACTCTTCTAAGAGCTTTTAAAAGCTTTTTATTATGAAGAATTCCAAACATTTTCAACACTAGAGAATGAATAATATAACGAGTCCCATGTCCCTCCACCTTAAACAATTATCTTATTCCACCTGTACCCTCATCACTTCACGCTCCCCTTTCCCAAGGAATTCAGTTAAAGCAATTCTTGGCCAAAATTTAATTAATAAATATTTCAGTATTAAATCAGCTTTTAAATTTCTTTTAAAAATTATAAAAGTAATGCATGATCACTTTAGAAAAATGCAGAAATGTATAAAGAAAAAAAAAACACTAACCATAATCCCATCATACAGAAATAACTCCAGTTAATATTATAATGTATATTTTTCCCTATGCACATTTTTAGTGTAAACTTTTCATTAAAGTATAACATACATGCTGGAAAGTGTACAAGTTACAAGTGTTCAGCTCGATACTTTCCTTTGCAAATACACCTTTTCTTTGAAAAACCAAATAACTTAAGGAACTGTCTTATTATACAGATATCTACAGTTTTCTACGTAAGGTGTATATGCATCTCTTGCCAACCCTAACGTAGGGGATGAAAACTAACATTTATTGACTACATATACTTTCCCATTTAATCCTATAGTAACCCTATTACATAAGTAGACATTACAGATGAAGAAAAGAGACCCAAAGAGATTCAATAACTTCCTTGTCTCAGATCCAATATATGGCAAAATCAGGATTAGAATAAAAACCTGACTGCCTGTCAGGGCTTTTTCTGCTATCGTGGCATCTATAGGAACAGCATGAGGAAAACAGAGAATGTTGGTCCTTCTCTCTAAGACTACTTGTTCTTTTTGCTTTTTAAAAAACACGCATGGCGTCACAGACAATTTAAACAGTAATGTAACTTCTATAAAATAGAAGCATAAGTAAGAAAAGTAAAATGTATGTGCAATACTGCAGAAAGCCTTAGGAGGTCACCAAAGTTAAAAAAAGAAAGGTCTAATAAACTAAGAACTCAAATGTTTAGAATTTCATGTGTTTATTAGGACTCTTAGAACAGAGGAAAATCTTCAAGACATTGGATTTGGCAATGCTTTCTTGGATATGACACCAAAAGCAAAGGAAACAAAAGTAAAAAGAAAATTATCAAAATTAAAATCTGTGCATCAAAAGACAATCAACAGAATGAAAAGGCAATCTAAGGAATAGGAGAAAATATTTGCAAATCACATACCTGATAAGGGGTTAATACCCAGAAAAAATAAAGAATGCCTAGAAGTCAACAAACACAGCCTGATATGAAAATGGGCAAAGAACTTGAATAGACATTTCTCCAAAGACAGACAAATGGCCAACAAGCACATGAAAAGGTGTTCAACATAACTGACTATTAGGGAAATGCAAATCAAAGCCACACTGAGATACCACTTCATGGCTGCCAGGATGGCTACTACAGCATCAGGATGGCTACTACAGTATCAAAAAAAACAAAAAGTAACAAGTGTGGGCAAGGATATGGAGAAATTGAAACTCTTGTGTACTGTTTGTGGGAATGAAAATTATGCAACTGCTACTGAAAACACTATGACAGTCCCTCAAACAATTAAAAATATAATATGATCCAGTAACTCTACTTCTGAGCATATACACAAAAGAATTAAAAGCGTCTTGGAGATATCTGTACACCCATGTTCACAGCAGCATTACTCACAAGAGCCAAAAGGCAGAAGCAACCCAAGTTTCCATTGACAGATGACCAGATAAACAAAATGTACACACACACACACACACACACACACACACACAATGGACTATTATTGAGCCTTATAAAGGAAGGAAATTCTGACATACACCACAACAAAGATGAACCCTGAAGGCATTATGCTAAGTAAAATAAACCAATCACAAAAATTCAAATACTGTATGATTCTACTTTTAAGAAGCCCCTGGAGTAATCAAAATGATAGAGACGGAAAATAGAATGAATGGTGGTTGCCAGGTGCAGGGGTGGGGGGAGAGGAAAGTACAGAGATTTATTTAATGGCTAATGCGTTTTAATTTTGCAAGATGAAAAGAATTCTGGAGATTGGCTGCACAACAATATGAACACACTTTAACACCACTGAACTGCACACTTAAAAATAGCCAAGATAAAAAAATTTATGCGTAATTTACCACCATTAAAAAGAAAATAAAAAAGACAAATTTGTTTTGGCCAATATGGAGCAAGCCCCATTCCTCACAAGTCCTCCCTCTTATAACTAAAAAACCCCAGAGTGTGCCCAATACAATTATTAATACAATAAACAAAGAAAGAATGAATGGTGGGACCATAGGCTTTGAGGAATAACCGTGATGGATTCTCTGGGTTTTCTTTGTGCCTCCTACAATCCTGGATGACACTTGGAAAAGCCTGCTCTGGTAACCCACCAACAGGCACAGACAAAAACGCCTCAAGAAAAGCTAGCTCCCTCTAGCCGAAGGACAAGGAAACCAGCAGCCAACAGGAAACTTTTAAAAAATAGTATCTGCCCTACTCTAGCCAAAGACTAAAGAAAACTTGCACTCGCTGTGTCAGTGGGGCTGAGGGGGAGGAGCTGGACTTAGGGTTCCCTCTGGTGGCAGTGAGACCCTGAGCTTTCCCCAGTGGGGTGCTGTCAGTGAGGCTGGATGGGCAGTTCAACTTCCAGCCCCGAGCGAGCGGCATCAGAGAGGAAGAATGCAGCGGTGGAAGGCGGTAAGAAGCCGTCTTCTCTCCCCACAGGGTAGTGGCAGCAGGGCCCACTAAGGAGGAACTGAACTTCGCCCCCAGCCCAGCAGCAATTATGCTGTTCGAGTCCACCCTTTGCTCTCACCTACGCTGGCGTCATCAGGGCCCAGCAAGGAGCTGAATATCTCCCCCCGCCTGGACCTGTGCACTAGACCTCAACAGAGAGACTGTTTGCACAGTGAATATTAAGTAGGATTTAGAATCTCACAATATAACACCAAAATAGCCAAGGTACAACTGGAAATCATACCAAGTACCAGAAAAATCTCAACTTCAATGAGCAAAGAGAATCAACAGACGCCAACTGCAAGCTGACACAGATATTAGAATTCTCTAACAAGGATTTTAAAGTAGCCATCATTTAAAAACAAATGCTTCAGTGAAACTTGAAACAAATTAAAAAAATACACAGAAAGTCAGCAAAGAAACAGAAGCTAAAAAGAAAAAGGAAATGGAAATGTTAGAACTGAAAAATACTCTGCACAAAATTAAAAGTCACCGGATGGACTTAACAGCAGAATAAATACGATGGAGGAAGGAAATCAGTGAGCTTGAGGCAGAGCAATAAAAATTAACCAATCTGAATCACAGGTAGAAAAGATACTGAAAAAAATGAACAGAGCCCCAGGGACTTAGTACCAATAATGAAAGATGCATTATTCATATCAACAGAGTCTCAGAAAAAGAGGAAAAAGAGTACGGGGCTGAAAGAGTGTATGAAGACTGAACGGCTGAACACTTCCCAAATTGGGCAAAACACACAAACCTACAGATTCAAAAAGCTGAGCAAACTCAGACAGAATATGAGTCTAAAGAAATACATGCCAGGACACATAATAATCAAACTTCAGAAAGTAAAGACAAAAAATATTGAAAGCAGGTAGGAAAATGACATATTATCTACAAGAGGAACAATGATTCAAACGACAGTGGATTTCTCATTAGAAATTACGGAGGCCAACAGTGAAATATCTTAAAGGGTAAAATCAAAACCTCCTCAGGGAAAAAAAAATCATCACCATTAGGTCTACCCTAAAAGCTCTTCAAAATGAAAGGAAATGGTAAAGACGAAAATTTGAAACAGCAAGAACGAAGAATGGCAAGTATAAAAATATGGGAAAATGTAACAAACACTCTCCTTTCTCCTCTTGGGTCTTCTAAATTATGTTAGACATTTGAAGTAAAAATAAAACACTGTCTTATGTGGTTCCTAATGTATGCAGAAGAAATATTTAAAATTAAAATACTATAAAAATGTAAAGGGACCTAAATGGAGCTAGCTAAGGTGTCTACAGGCTGCTCAAACTGGTAAAATAATGATATCAGTGTACTCTGACAAGTTATGTATGTATAACGTAATACCTAGCACAACCACTTCGAAATCAAATATAGAGATACACTTAAAACTCTACAGAAAAACCAAAATGAATTCTAAAAAATTGTTCAAGTAACCCACATAAAGGCAGGAAAAGGAATACACAGGAAAGCAAAATACAAGGAATAACAGAAAACAAAACTAAAATGGCAGAATTGAGTTCTAATATATCAATATTACATTAAATGTATAAGGCCTAAACGTAACAATTAAACACAGAGTTAAGCAGACCAAATTCAAAAACTATGAACCAACAATGTGCTATCTACACGACATTAACTTCAAATACGATATAGGTAGGTTGGAAGAAAACAAATGGAAAAAGATGTACCACATAAACATTAATCAAAAGAAAGCATAAATGGCTATATCACTACGAGATAAAGAACAAAGAAAATGACCAAAAACAAAACGATGAAAGTGTCACTACACCAAGAACACATAGCAGTCCTATATGTGTATGCAATAAACAAAAGAGCTTCCGAACACATGAAACAAACGGATAGAACTAAAAGGAAAAAAACAGACCAATTTACAATGACAGTTGAAGACTTCAACACCCCTCTCACAACAATAGAATTATTAGACAAAAATATCACCAAAGATACAGAACTGCACACCATCAATCAACAGGATTTAAATTTACAGAACACTCCATTCAACGGAAGACCACACCTTCTTTTCGAATGCCCATGAATATTCACCAATAAACTTCAAGAAATGTAAAAGAACTGAAATCATATAGAGTGTTTTCTCCAGCCACAACGGCACAGAACAAGGACACTGCTGATGGTACGGCCACCATGGAAAACAGTATAGAGATTCCTCAACAAATTAAAAACAGAACTACCATATATGATCCAGCAATTCCACTTCTGGGTATATAACCAAAGGAAATGAAATCATTATCTCAGAGAGACAGCTATGCTCCTATGTTCATATTATTCACAACAGCCAAGATCCGCAAACAACCTAAGTGCCCGTCAACAGATGAATAAAGATGTGGTGTGCATACACACGTACACACACGTACACGTGTACACACACACACATTTCTTAGCCTTGTTGACAACACGCCTGAACCTAGAGGGCATTATGCTAAGTGAAATAAGGCAGACAGAGAAAGACAAATACCGCATGTTATCACTTATACTTGTATGTGGATTCTACAAAAAAACTGAACTCGGAGGAATAGAGACAGAATGGTGGCTGCCAGGGGCTGGGGAGTGAGGGAAATAAGGGAAGGTTGGTAAAAGGGTACAAACTTTCAGTTATAAAATGAATCAAGTGTAAGGAGCTAATATATACTGTGGTGACTACTGCTGATAACACTGTACTGTGTAACTGAAATTTGCTGAGAGAGTAGAACTTAAATGTTCTCACCAATCAGTTTCAGAATATTATTTTTTAAAAGAAATGAAAATTCTCAAATCTAAGCCCCCCCCTGAAGAAAGCAGGAAAAGAACAGCATTAACCTAAGAAGAAATAATAAAGCCATGAGAAGAAATCAATGAAATTAAGAACAGAAAAATAGAAAAAATGAATGAAAAATAGCTGGTTCTTTGAAAAATATTTTAAAAATTGGCAAACCTCTAACAAGATCGATAAAGAAGACAAAGGAAAGACACAAATTACCAATATCTGAAATAAAACAGGGTATTAAAACACCAGACATTAAAAGGGACTAGTATAAACAGCTCTACACACACATAAATTTGACAACTGAGATGAAATGGACCAAGGCCTCCAAAAGGTACCAACTACCACAATTTGCCCAATATGAAATAGATAATTTGAACAGTTCTGCAACTATTCGAGACACTGAATTCCTAATTTTAAAACAAGCAAAAATGAAATCTCCAGGGCCAGATGATTTCACTGAAGGATTCTACCAAACATTTATAGAAAAATTAACACCCATTGTATACAATGCCCTTCAAAATATGGAAGAGGATACAACACTTTTCAAATCATTTTATGAGGCCAATATTATCCTGATTATAAAAATGGACTTTTGTTTAATTAAGCATTTGGCTGCTCTGTGTCCCTGGTCCTGGGCTGGAGCCTCCGGACCCTGGAACTTCCTCAGTCACAGGAGTGTCTTTGTCATTGATGCTGAGTCTCTAGGGCAGTTTCAATACAGGCGCAGCCAGGCCAGAAAGACCAACTGTGTAGCTTTGAGCCACAGGATCTCGGCCTGATCTCCAGAGAGGGGCGGGGGGTGCGGACTGGGTTCAGTCACGTGGCCAATGAATCAATCAGTCAGCCTATGCCAAGAAACCCCAACAAAAACTCTGGACATGGACCCCTGGAGCTGGGATGAGCTTACCTGTTGGTGATACACGCTGATCTGCCAGGAGAGTGACACATCCTAGGACAGGAAAGCTCTGCATTTGGGCTCTCCTTGACCTTGCCCTACGGGTCTCTTAGATGGTCCTCATTTGCATCCTTTGTAATAAAACTGTAATTCTAAGTATCGCACTTGCCTGAGTTCTTTGAGGTGTTCTAGCAAACCTGAGCAGGTAGCAAGAACCCTGAATTTTAGCAGTTGGTTAGAAGTGCGGGTGGCCTGGAAACTTAGGTTTGGTGTCTGTAAACAAAGACAGTTTCACGGAGGACTGACTATGCCCTTAACCTGTCAAATGTGAACTGACCCTGGGTAGTTAGTGCCACAATTGCATTGCACGGCCCAAGACAACACAGATAAAGAATATACAGATGAATACCACTCATGATTACAAATGTAAAAATCCCCAACAAAATATTCGCAAATAGAATCCAGCCATCTATAAAAAGTCATATACCATGACAACCTGGGATTTGTTCCAAGGATCCAAGGCTAATTCAATATTCAAAAACATCAACCAATGTAATCCACCATGTAAGCAAACTAAAGAAGATAAATCGCACGATCATATTCATTGATGCAAAAAATGCATCTGACAAAATTCAACATCCATTCATCATAAAAATAGGAGGAAAAAAACCCAAAACCTCACAGCAACTAGGCAATAGAAAGGAGCTTCCTTAACTTTTAAGAGGAGCTACAGAAAACGTACAGCTAACACCAAACATAATGGTGAAAAACTGAATGCTTTTCCCATTTCTCACCAGTTCTATTCAACTTTGTACTGAATGTCCCAGTCAGTACAACAGGCAAGAGAAAGAAATAAAAGGCATGCAGATTGGAAAGGAAGAAATAAAACTGTACTTATTCACAGACGGTATGACTGTCTAAGTAAAAATATCCCAAGAAATCTAGAAAAACTCTTAGAACTCAAAAATGCAGTCAGCAAGGTTTTAAGCCATGAGAAATTGTAGCTCAAAAATAAAAAATTTCTATATAGTAGCAGTGAACAACTGGAAACCAAAACTTAAAAAACAAGCCTATTTATAATAGCTCCCCCCAAAATGAAATTCTTAAGTATAAGCATAACAAAACATGCACAGGATTTAAACTGAAAGAAATCAAAGAGGAACTAAAAAACGGGAGAGAAATATCATGTTCATGGACTGGAAGACTCAGAACAGTAAAGATGTCAATTCTCCCCAAACTGATCTACAGATGTAACCTGCTGCCAATCACAAGTCCAGCAGAATTTTCTGTATATAGGTTTAAGATAATTCAAAAATGTACAAGAAAGAGCAATGTAACTTAGAATAGACAAAATCATTCTGATAAAAAAGTGAGAAGAAACACAATATCCAAGTTTAAGACTTTAAAGTTACAATAATTACAACAACGTGGTTTTGGAGAAAGGATAGACAGAGACCAATAAACAGAACAGAGTCCAGATATAGACCCACAGAAATATAGCCAATTGATTTTTGACAAAGGTGCAAAGGCAACTGAATAGAGAAAGGATAATCTGTACAACAAATGTTGTTGGAACAATTATATATTCAAAAAAGTTAATTGGACTTTATCAAGATTAAAAATGTTTGTTCTAGGAAAGGCACTGTTAATAAAAAGGTACTAATCCAGTTCTTATCAATACGAAATATGAGAATAACATCTACAACATACAGTATTATTTTGTGGCTCAAGTGAAATATCCAGGAAAATAGTTGATTAAATCGCAGGTTCTACATAATTAAAAAGACTTGGTTTTAAAATCTAGAAAGGATGCAGACCCAAGAATTTGCAAACTAAGTCTACACCAGTTAACACCACTAGACTTTCTATACACATCAAGAAAACCTGTACTCTTGGATCATTTTTTCACACCTCTTTTAAATGTGTTGAGAACGTCACAATGGGCACATACATGGAAATGAGATCTTCTGAAACCTATATACTTTGCTTTGCTTAGGGTTATGTGAGGTGAAAACTAAGGCTTCCTTTGTGTTTTGGAAGATATAGCAATCAATGAGGTCCTCTCAAGAAACCTTTTTAATTTGTATATTATATTTAGATAGATTACCAGAAGCATAAATTGTAAATATTTCCTAGTTAAAAGCCTGGTTGAGACCAGTTAGTTATTCTCTCCCCATTTTGAGGAATCAAAGTGAGAAACGGCATGATAGCATATGTGAAACAACAAAATAATTTCTTTCCTATTATCACACGCTAGTGAGTGATAAAGCCCCGAGTACAATCAAGTTCTAATTGATAATTAAGGTAGACTTGAAGCAATCCTAAAGACATTTAAATTGTCCCTGTGTTCACCACTAGGCTGATTTACTGGTAAATAAATGGGACTATTATTCAATCATCTATCTTTGATGTCAGCAGTCTCCTTTCTTGGTTTTATTTTCTACTTCAATAAAAAGCCCACTACTTATCTTTGTGGATTTTTCTCCCCTCTTTTACTCTACATGTAAATACCAGAGGCTTGGGGAAGAAAACAGGTATTAATTTTGCATAACAGAAAGGTTCTTTGGAAGCCTATAGACTCTTCAATAACAGACTTCTAACAACCTTATAAATATTTTATTGTACTTCTACCACAAAACAATGAAATATGTTAATCGATATATTTGTCAAAATTTTCTTGTATTTGCAACACTTTTTCTATGTATACCTATACATATCTGCTCTAAGAAAAAGATTAAATAATCTGCTTGGTCCAATCAGTTGTCTTCCCATATCAATAAATCTGTTTCAGGCAAATCACTACTCAGTGTTTCATAGTATTCCATTTTATAAACACACCATTATTTATTTAAACAATCCCATACTGTTGATGACGAGTTATTTTCAACTTTTATCAATTATAAAGAACAAAACGATGAATAAACTGTACATATTTATCTTCACATGTCTAATTATTTTCTAACAATTTTTAGAAGAATTTGAAATAAAGGGAATGAGAGAAAGGAATAGCTAGAGGGAGTAGATAGACAGGGAAATGAGAAAGAAACCAGAGGAAAAGAAGACGGAAAGAGAGGTAGGATAAGACAGATTTTTCAAAAAAGATAAAAAAGTACCGTGTTTCCCCGAAAATAAGACCTAGACAATCAGCTCTAATGCATCTTTTGGAGCAAAAATGAACATAAGACTGGGTCTTATTTACTATAAGTCCTGGTCTTAAGACCGGGTCTTCTCTTCATTTTTGCTCCAAAAGACGCATTAGAGTTAATTGTCTGGCTAGGTCTTATTTTCGGGGAAACAGGTATGAGTTTATCATTAGCAGAGTTGCTGTTTTATCATTTTCAGCAAATTCCTATTACTTATGTTTACCGAGACTGAAACTTTTCCTTGCAGTCTTACACTCTTACAGTTCCTTCTATGGAACTTAGTTTTCTCTATATGGGATTTTTTTAATCCTTAATTGTAAATAATGTTGTTAGACTAAGACTTCTAAGAGTCTCTTTATAGTTGTTTTCTTCCTGGAATATGGCAGTTTGCATACACAGGTGTTTTTGAGTGCAGAAGTTTTTTTTCTATATGTTTTTTATTATTGCTTTGTTTGTAATTTCAAGTTTTCAAAATTTTTTGTTTTGAGTTTAGGATAAAGAATTATCCATGTTAGGCAGCTTTGTTTTTTGTCCTCCATACCTGGCTCTTCTTTCTCATCCCACCTGGGTCTAGTGACAGACTGCCATCAATCTGGTTTTCCACAATCCAGTGAATTTTCCATTTCTGCATTTAGTGGTCATTTGGAGGTCACATCAAGGGTTGTTAACCAGATGACAGGTAACCCTCTGATTATTTTTAAATTGTCTCAATGCTTTAAAATATGTCCTTATAAATCAAGAATGTTTTCACATATCAGTGCTGATAGAGACTCTGAGGGTTTGAAAAGGAAGAAGGAAGGGACATAAGGAGAGCTGGGTAGGAAGTGAACATAAAAGGAGTCGTTCCAAAAAAAAGGAACTAAAACACTGATAATGTTTTAAATAAAAAGTCCAGGATAAAAACAAAACTTTTTAAAATAAACATGGGAAAACTGAGAAAAAGCAAACATTCTTATTTAATTTCCAAACTCAAGATATTTTCATTTTCTTACACATCTCCTGGAAAGCCAAATTATTAACAGTGACTATCCTAGACAAAATATTTGGAGACCTTAATTAAGTGAATCAACAAAACCTTTACATTAAGAAGTTTTAGTCAAGTAAATTAGTGAGAGAGATCTTAATTACACAGAACAGCATTAGGCATGCATGAGTAGCAAAATCAAACACAGCTCCCTATTTACTATTAATGAAAGATTATATAACGTTAATAAATGTTAAAGATAGAAAACGTCAATGAGACCAAATTGGTAGAAACGATTTGGAGAAGCATTAAACAAAAAAAGCAAGGGATATTCAATTTAATATAAAATTTAAAACTGCTCAGTAAATATTCATAAATATAATTTTAACTTAGTAATAAAACAACAACAAAAACTAACCTTTCCTAATGACATTTTTAATTCAAACCAAGAAAAACCAACCTAAGAATTATAATGGTGAAGATTTAAACACCTAACTTTTTTATAGGGAAACCAGATTTTGGCATAGTAATCACTTAATCAAGTGTACCTTTTGAAACGTAAAAGGAAATTAAGAATTGAAAAAATATTTATTTCAAAAGGAAAATAACTCAATCAAGATATAACCACAAACAAGTGTTTAATAGCATACTTTGGCAGATTCATTGACTTTTTAAGGGAAGCATATGATACAAATTACTAACAAAAGTAGCTTTCCTTCTAGTATGCCCTCAAGAGTTTTCTCCAATTGCCACAGAGATGCGGATTGGGAGTGGGAACAGAGAGAATAAAAATACTTTCATCTCATATATGCAAACACACAGAGTCAACACTGTATTTAGAAAAAAATACATTCTGGTAATGTAAGTTTAATTTCTTGTACATGTATCTTCTAGCAAAATAGTTGCAGACGCAGCGTTAGTACTCACTATAAAAATTCCCATCTCTAATCATTGTAAAACACTTATTTTGGACATTGGTATACATTTTAAAAGCTTAATTATTAACTATTAATTGTTAATTATTAACTGGTTATCAAACATGCTACACCTTATTTCTATTCTTCACTATTACTAGAAGATGCACGTGGTTCCATTTTCTTTTCTAAAGATACACACACATTAGAAATTACACATAAGCTTTGGCTTGTCACTGCATTCAACACTCTCAATTATCACGTAAGAATTAACATAAGGGAATAGAAGCATCAGGACCCAACAAAACAGATGAAACAAAATCCTTAAAAAAGTATAAAAAAATCAAATAAAATTTATGGAAAACAAAAGTATACCTATCTTAACTATAAAGAAGAGTTTTTGTGTTTTTGTTTTTCACTTTTAGAACAGAAAAAAATTGCAAATGACATGAAAAAAATAGTTATATAAAAACAGATCAAAACCAACACATCTAAAGAAGGCAAATGACCATGTTGTTTTCCCCCGTATTGTGCTGTCCACTGCACTCAGCACAGGTAGGGTATATTTATGGCAATTTTGCCTAAGGAACAAAAGCCATAAATGACCATACTCTAACCTAGCACGCTCAATCTTAAAGCATTTATTTTAAGTAATTCTGCACACAGAAACACTCAATGAATCTTGAAGGAATTAATAAAAAATAAATGAAAGTCTGTGCAGCAAAATTTAAATGTAAATTTCCCCAAACTCAGAAACATTTAAACAAATGACATTTAAAAATTACTGACATGCTAGGTAGGAAGACAACAGAGAGAGAATACATGTGAAATAATGGTGAAAGACTATACAACTGGAAACTATGACAATTACACAATAATTACATTTATATATTAGACAAAAAGCCGAGGTATACAATTAGTTATTTTCAGATAACCGTCTTATTTGTAATTTCCTGTAAGATGACATTTTATTAAGATTCTGTTTTTATTTCAACTCTTAGAATGATTTGAAAATGTTATAAAATATTACAATAAAAAGCAAGTGAAAGTATTTTTAAAAGGTTAGGAATTCAAGTATAATAAAAGTCAGCCTACCCAGAATCCTTGGGAGAGTCACAGGCCAGTTGAATTTTCAAGCGGCTTAAATTCTTAAAACCTCACTTTAAAATTTTAAAATCTTAGAAAGACACAGAAAAACATGCAGGGATCTGCCTGACTTCTTAGGCCGAACACAGAATACAGCGACCGTTTTTGCATCATGTACTTAGGGATGCCTTTATGATCACACAGGACATAAACGCCCTTGAAATTCACTGGAATGTACCAAGTATTTTCCTGTATGTGCTGCTGGATGCTTCCTTGTTGTCTCACCCTTTCTCTTCTCTTAACGTGCCTTTCTTTCTGTGGAGGCCCTTCTTGCCCTTTTTGTACTTAGTTATTTGCAAACAGTATTGTGATGAAGGGTGCAGGTTAGAATGGTCACATTTAGCCAATAGGTGTTCACATTCCAACTCGGCCAAACACAAGCTCTGGAGCTCAGTTTCTTCATTTACAAAATGCAGATAACAACAGCACCTAAGCACACAGAGCTGTTTCAAGGAGTAATTGAGACAAAGCCAATAAAGTATTTCATTGGTACAGAACTCAGTATCCAGCAAACACTCAATAAATGTTAGCTACCTTATTCCCTCCTACTACTGCCTTAGAAATTAAATAGCTCAATTTTTTGAAGAGTGTATCTATTCATGTTATGTGTTTGTGAGTAGAATAGAGTCAGGAATAAATACTCAAAAAGTTAAGTGCCTCAATTAAACCACACTTCGTATCAACCAAGTTGGCTAAAATAAAAACAGACAACAAATGTTGCCTGGAAAAGAGGTACGAGAAAAACCCTGATACACTGCTGGTGGGAATATAAAATGGTACAGCCACTTCAGAAAACAATTTAGTTTCTTAAAAAGTTAAACATAAATTTATCGTATGACCCAGCAACTCCACTCCTGGGTATCTATACGAAAGAAATAAAAATTTACACAAATACTTACAAATATCCACAGCAGCATTATTCATTCAACCCAAATGTCCATCAACTGGTGAATAAATAAGCAAAACGTGGTACATCTATTCTACTATTTAGCAACACAAAATGAAATGCTGACACATGCTGCAACATGAATGAACCTCAAAAACATTATGTTGAAAGAAGCCAAACACAAAAGACCACATATGTATGATTGCACTTATATGAAATTTCCAGAAAAGGCAAATCTAGACACATAAAGTAGATCACGGGATGACAAGAGCTGGGGCTGGCAAAAGGGATTAACTGTAAATGGGCACGAGGGATCTCACCGGCTGATAGAAATGTTCTCACCTGCATTGCGGTGATGGCTGCACACCTCAGTGAACTTAGTAAAAATCATTACATTTAAAATGGGCAGATATTATAGTATGTAAATGATAAAAAAACAACTTTGTTGAGCTACACATTTAACAATGGTTATCTCTAGTTAAGAGTGTCATGGTGATTTCTTTCCCCCAACTATACTTTTGAAATGGTTTGAAAAAAGGATTTAAATTTTAAAAAACTGCCTAGTTGATTGAACTCATGTATCATTAAAAGCAAACAGACTGAGTAAAGGCAGAGGGACTCCGTGAATAGCGTGCTTGGCCTTCGTATATCTACTTTGTCAGCTTATACTTTGATTACTTCATTTCTTAGCAAGGTTCTGGATAGATGAGGGTTACTGACAATTAAGTGAAGTTTCACTGCATACCTTTCCTGATTCAAAGTTGAGAGAAAAACACTGTCCCCCATGGAGTTTTCTAAAGATACTGCCAGAGGTAATACTGTGTGATATGAAGTATTTTAAAGATTTGTTTTTCACAACCTTTCCTGAATAAGAAGATAACATAGTCTACATAGATGCATGTAATTATATTAAGTCTAAACCTAAGCAAAACAAAAATGTCAAATATAGAACACAAAACTTTTGAATACTTGGGCCCTGGACTCCTTTTTTTTTCAAAAGAAGTTTTTCAAGAGACTCATGCACCCTAAAACTTTAGAATTAACTGCTTTCTAAATTTATGAGACAGACCAGCCCAAGACAGCATTTGACTGTTTAAACAGGTACAGGCACGCCTCATACATACTGTGGGTCTGGTTCCAGATCACAACATAAAGTGACCATCTCAATAAACTGAGTCACACAAATTTTGGGGTTTCCCAGTGTACAATAGCATTATGTCTACAAAACAACGTACACACCTTCATTAAAAAATACTGTATTGTTAGAAAATGCCAACCTTTATCTGGGACTTCAGCAAGTCATAATCTTTTGGGCACCATTAACTCGTGTGACACAGGGTTGCCACAAACCTTCAATTTGTAAAAAATACAGTATTTATGAAGAGGTACAATAAAGCAAAGCCCAACAAAATGATATACTCTATAAAGGTAAGCTCAGATAGCTCATACTGAGTCTGAAAAGTCAGGAAAAAAGGGAACTTTTTATTTATTAGTTTCCTAGGGCAACCTTAACAAATTACCACAAACTTGGTGGCTTAAAACAACAGAAATTCACTCTCTCCTAGCTCTGGAGGCCAGACTCTGAATGAAAGGTGTCAACGAGGGCATCCTACCACTTCTCAAGGCTCCATAGAAGAATCCTTCCTTGATTCAACCCAGCTCCTGGAAACTCCTGGAGCGCCTTGGCTTGTGGCAGCGTAACGCCAACCTCTGCCTCCGTTTCCACACGGCCTCCTTGTGTGGCTGTGTTCCTTCCCCTACTGACGAGGACCCCACCAGTCAGTGGGTGTAGGACCCACCCTATATCCAAGATGATTTCATCTTGAGACCCTTACTAATTACATCTGCACAGATCCTATTTCAGCAAGGGACCAGGCCAGTTGTGTAGTGTAATTAAATCTCCGTAAAAGGTTAATTCTCTTAGGAAACTACCTCACTGAAAAAACCCCTGCCAACTCTAATTTGACATTATTTTCTGCATTCTCAGTAGAAAATATCCTATCAGGAAATTCTATCATTAAAAATTTCTAAAATACATGTAATGGGTTGGATGAAAATTTGTAGTATAGAAATTTATTTCCTAAAGACCGTTCATCTCTCTCCCGTATTCCCCATAATGGCAAATGTCCTCTCAAACAACGCTGTACAGCTCTGGCTACAAAATTGTTGTCACACAACCAATCCACCAGCAAATCCTGCAGACTCCTTTAAAATATACTCCAAATGTAACCAA
Source organism: Rhinolophus sinicus (assembly GCF_057876585.1). Lineage (NCBI taxonomy): Eukaryota > Metazoa > Chordata > Mammalia > Chiroptera > Rhinolophidae > Rhinolophus > Rhinolophus sinicus. Next base: position 12,806,436 of record NC_142507.1, on the reverse strand, counting down.
TTCTCACTCCCTCCACCACCAGCAGCCTAGTCTAAATCACTGCGATCTCTGGCCCAATGTAAGCCTGCTGTGTCACTCCCGCCCAGTGGCTTCCATCACAGACACAATAAACTCTGAAGTCGCCCTCATCTCCTACCACTCTTCTCACTCGCCCCCAGCCACACAAGCCTCCTTTCATCCTGGAATGCACCAAGCTCACACCGTCTTGCTGTTCCATCTATTTCTGTTTCATCCAGGTATCTGAAAAACTAAATCTCTTTCTTCTGTCACTTCTCTGCGGAAATGTCACTTCACAGAAACACCTTTCCTGACCTATCGATCTAAAGTTGCATTCCTGGTCATTCTCCCTTTAACCTCCGGAACTATTTCTTCAGATGACAACAATCTGACAATATACAGAGGGCGCCAAGAAAATGTATACACATTTTAAGAAAGGACAAAACTGTATTAACATATACAGATAACAAAAGATGAATACAAGCGACATTTGACTTCTGCAATGACAAGAGGTGCTAACAGTGGTTCCCATCAGCATCCAGACACTTCTGATTGCAGTGAACTACTGTTTGAGCAACGTTTACCAAAGTGTTAACATCTCTTAAAATACGTATACATTTTTTTTTTAGCACCCCCGGTATATTTGTTTTTTGCTGTCAACCTCAACCCACTAGAAAGTCAGTTCCATGAAAGCATGTCTGGTTCACTGCTATACACCCAGCACCGAAACAGTATCTGGCACCTACTGTTCAGTTTGACAAATATCTGAATGAAGAATAGACCTCATTTTGCGTGGCAACAATATTTATTCGCGTATTTTCCTTTTTCAAATATCCCCTCCTCTGTTTTATAAGGAGTAGGACAAATATTTCCCCAAATTACTTGCCATTCACAATACATTTTTATTCTGCTTTGAAAAAACAATTACCAATAAGTTTCTCTGCAAGTGAATTATCAGGAGAGACAACCAGTTGCCTGCCATAGATGGGATGGCAAAGAAAGAGCCAGCAAGTAGTCAGTGCTCTGGTCTCGATACCACTGCCCCTTATTTCTGACTGTTCTCCTTCACACACTGTCAACAGGACGCCTGCTTTTCCCAAACACAGGACGTCTTCTGGAGAAGCCCCATCAGTGGTTAGGGTTGCTCTGTCTATTCTGCCTTTCTTTCCCTTGAACAGTTTCCCACAGTAAATTACAAGGAACAGTGTTTCCTAGGGACGCTAACAGAGTTCAGAGACACTGAAAAGGGTTAAATAAATTTAGGCAAGGCTTCATTACGCAAAAACTGAACAGGTTTCTTTCTTAATGGACAGTTCAGGATCCTAACTATGTTAAACTTGCACCGTAAATCTCCACAACGGAAAGAGATACACTGTAACCCAAACTTACTTTTTCTCAATTCAAACTTAATAGAAGCTTCCTTTCCATCACTCGGTTCATTATACTTTTTTTCCCAGCTACGTGAGAAATTCTGGCAGCTGGCTTACTGAAAACACCTCTTACTTTAGAGATCAAGGAAAATGTAAAAGTAGACTTACTAATTGATTTAAATTGCAATTAAAATGTTCACTGTCTGCGGGATATTATTTGGGAGTAAGTCATTTTTCCATAAATACTGGAGAGTGACAAAGATTAATAATATTACCAAAGTAGCACAAAACTAGGGCCGCAAGCACTCCTATAACTTCCCCTCCACCCATTTATCCCTTTTTTGGATCATCACTAACTAAAATAAAGGTGGGATTGGAGGAGCAGAAAGAAGCAAGTTCTATAAAATTTTAGCCTAAATATTATATTTACGTTTCTGGGGAAGACTATAATTAGAGGTAACAGACTCCTAAGAAAATTTTATCAGTAAGATCACTTTAGAATATGATGAACAACAAAAATTCACACCCTGCCTGATGCAAAAATTACTTCGTAACAATTCCTTTTTCTCCACCATTCTCCCACATCTCTGCGGGGAATCGACTCTTATCTCTGCCTGTACCTGCCTCCCTTGCCTCTCAAACCCCTCACTCCTGTTGTGTATCGTGCCAGCTTCCATCCTTGAACTCGTTCATCCTAACATTTGCAGGACATCTTCATAGATATGTGATGCTAGAAGCAAAAGTTGAACTAGTCATGCCCCTAACATCAAAGAAACTTCTCAAACTTAGAGGCCTGATTGGAATACGGCCCAACTGCACCCTCCCTTTGAGACAAACAATACTACCTTCAAGCCCAACCCTGCAACAATCCTAAATTCTTTGAAACTAAAAATAGCTCAGCTGTTGTCTCATCTGCCAGCAGATGGCCAGCCTATTTTTAATTTAGGATTCTAGAGAGCAGGAACGGATCAGGCGATAAGCTAGGGCAGCCTAGAAGCCCTCATCCTGCAGAGTTGTGTTCACTGCAGAGGGCTGTAGTGGGGCAGGTACCAAGACAGGGCAACCTGGAGCTGTTCTTGGGCCTCTGGGCTTCACCCTGATTCTAACAATGTAGTTGTCAGGGGTTTGTTTCCTTCCTTCGTTTTTTAAACCATTCGTTCAACTTCAAAATAAACTCTAAAATGAAATAATTTGACAAAAATTTTAAATAATCTGCATACCCTTTAAAAGTTACATTATTTTGTGAAAAGTTCCTTTATGTAGTGTTGAGAATGGATTTTGTTTTCATGAAGTAAACTCTCCCCTAATCTAGATTAAGATTTCCTAAAAGCTACACTCTAACAAAAAACATTTTCTTCAGAATATGTGATGAACTGTAATTTCATGAGTATTGTTTACAGAAAAGCTTTTTACAATTGGCCTTTATATTAAAAGGTAACTGAATTAATTCTGAATACCAGTACTCAAATCTACTCACATGCCAATAAAGTCATTTTAAAACACAAGAGAATTAAATTTGACATGCTCTGTTTCCTTGTTCACCAGCCATCTCCCTTCAGCTCCATGGTAGGTGCTCGATAAATATTGGGGGGAGGGGATGAATGCAGGCAGGTGTATTTAGAAAGTGTATTTAGAACAGCTGTAACAACACACACCTCTGTACTTCCACCATCCAACTTCTACCCACTCACAACCTATAGATCAGGGATGACCAAACCAGGCCATTCTAGTTTCCTTCTGATCCTGCTTGATGGCCACACAGATAATCAAGAGACCAACGTGGGCACGGCCCAGGTCTCAATAGTGGCGAGAAAGTGGGACATCTATATTAGCTTCCAGGGGCAATACATGTAAGTATTTGGGGATACCTTCTTACTGAAAGACAGTATATTTTCTGCAAAGATGAAACGGGTTATCCCTATCGACTTACATTAGGGTGATAATGTAGACAGATGAGAGGAAGGGAAGAGACAAAGCTCACCCTGGATTAACTACCCTGAGATTGCTCAATGAGATTTTGTAGGAGGCTAAATGTAACTCTTACGAAATGTGAGTAAATGCTTTAGACATCTCAAGTAAAGAAGGTACTCAGGTGCCGAGCCCCTGCTGGCTATTATTCTTCGTGACTAAGCTTCTGCTAACTACATGGAAGGGGCAAAAAAGTAAAAACTGGCAAAATCTGGAACAGACAATGCTGGTATAGCTGGCACACACACTACCAAGTAGCTCCTGTGTCTAGAAATGACAAGGACCAAAAACAATAAGCCCTCTAGAGATGCCAGTCAGAAATCCTCATACACAAGTTAACAACAGACAGTGTACCCACATTCATGGCACATTAGAGGGGTTGTAACCTTATAATCACTAAGTTCAATATCCTAACTTTACAGAAAAGTGAGGCCCAGAGACTGGACTACTGTGCAGTGTAACTGAACGGGGATAAACCCACAATCCCAGATTCTCCTTCCAGTGAGCTTTCCATTAAAACACTTATCTGTATTAGCATTTTGGAGAGGAAAAAACATATACACACAACACACTCCACTGCTTCAGTGTAATACTTACACTTTTACTGTATTAAAAATATATTCTAACATGGAAAAATTTGATCTCAAAAACTAAAACTCTAGTTTGAATCTCAAGTCCTTTAAGCTGCAATTTATTCATAAACCTACATATAAATTCCTTTAAAATTTCCGAAATCACTCCTTCCCTCATCCCACCCCAATTCAATTAATTATTCCTTTCAGGACCCAGACATAAATTCATTTCTTTTTGCCACTGTACAATGTCTTCTCATACACCTCGAACGTCTTTCATTAGCTACTAGGATAACAAAAGGTGAACTTCTGAGCCATGAGGGGCCAAAAAACTAAACTTAAGCCCACGGTACACTACAGATTCAAAAAAATTTTAATGCAATTCCTTCAATAATTTTTTTTATAGCCCCACGTTAAAGGATCCACAAAAGGGGGGGGGGCAGTAAGGCTTATTATAGCAAGTTAAAAAGTGGTCTTCTATTTATTTTAATAAGCAAAAGGCAAAGTTGCTTTTCAGCTGTCTTGACCCTTTCATTTAGCACACATTTAAGTTATCCTGGATGTCTCCCCCTTCAAGAACGTTTTTTCCCCCCCAAAGCCCATTTCACAAGCTTCATTTTCTTGTCAATTTGATCTAGTCTATTTCCAGTGCTATAAAACAAAGCGTAAGCCATTAGGAATTCATCTTTGTGTTCAATGTCCTGCTCGCGCTCCTTAACCGATTTCATCTTTGATGGACGCAGGATCAGGGTCCCCCCACCCCCACCCCCGCCCCCGCCCCGTAACGATTCCTCAGCTGCCTGTCCTCGCTCTGGGCTCTAGGTATTGTTTGGATTTACCCTGCTGCATGGACTTCATTACACTAGAGCTCCTCGGTCTGAACTATAAATCACAATTCAAGCTTGAGAGCAGCTGCCACTGTCCAGACATGTGGCTGCTCGGGGTCATTGTCTCTTTCCTTTTCCCCATTTCAAGTCCTCCTTTCCGCGTCACGCAAGCCAGCTTATCTAAAGGTCCTTTCCCTCCCCGGCGCTTCTATCGCCACTTCCACCCGTTAACCTCTGGTCTTGCTCTTCCAGGTCAGTCCCGTCAGCGACAACATTATGCTTTTCCTGCGGCGGAGGCGGAGAGATGTCAGAAGACGCTGCCCCCTCTTGCAAACCCCTTCTCCACACTGTCAACAGGGGAACAACTTCGGCCTAGCTTCCCGAAGTACCACGCCAAACGCCAAAGTTATGGCAATTACGATAGGGAACCCTTCCCACGCCCCATCTTGACAAATCAGCTCCAACCTGAATTTCCACGCTAATAAAACAGCTCATCGTCGGCTTCCTCACAAAGGGGGACACCCCGGCCGCCCCGCACGGGCCACCCACACAACCTCCTCAAGTTGATGCCCAGCCCTGCCTCGTGCCCCCAGCCCAGCTGCCTGCCCGGCCTCTGCCTCCCGCGCCCGGCCCCGCACCCAGCCGAGTTCCCGTCCACGCGAGCCAGGCAGCAGGGCTTCGCGAGGGCTCCGGGCGGCCCGCGGCGCCCTCCCCGGGCGAGCCCACCCCGCCGGCCGCCGGCCGCGCACCCCCGCCGGGCCTCCTCCCCGCTCACCTAACGCCACCTCGCACGCTTTGCGCAGCTGGGAGTGATGCGCCTTCTTCACTTCCTTGTCGGCCAGAATCTTCTCCAGGGCCCGGGTCAGGAACATGTTCTTCGTCGTCTTCCCCTCATACATGGACGCAGAGAAGGCGGCGGCGGCTGGTCCGACCCGCGGCTCCCAGAGGCTGGACGGGGGAGGCGGAGGACGGGGAGGAAGAGAAAAAGGAGGGGTGGCGGTGGGGCGAGGAGGCGTGGAGGGCAGCGGCAGGCTCGGAAGGGGCGGGTGGACCCGCCTCGGGGCGCGGCGAGGGGCGCAGAGTCCTCAGTGCCCCCGAGAGATCGACCCTGCAGGGCTGCGCCGCTCGGACCTCCGCGTCTGCCGGCGCGGGGGGCGCTTCCCGGTCCCCCTCACTCAGCCTCCGGCCCGGGGGGCGGCGACGGAGCGCAGCCTGGGCAGCCGAGGGCTGAGGGCTGAGGCGGCGGCGGCTCAGAGGCCCAACGCCAGCAGCGCTGCCCTGGCGACTGTGGGGATTAGCACCCGCCGCGGCCGCGAACTGGCCTCCATCACCGCCGACCTGCCCCAGCCGCCATGTTGGGAGGAAACGACGCGTCACGCAGCGGCCGAACGGCTGCAGAGGAGGAAGCGGAGGCAGCGGCAGGCACTGCCAGCCCAGAGCGGCCGCGGCGCCGGGAGGCAGGGGGCGGAGGGCGGCGGGAGGAGCGGCCCGAGCCGCAGCGCTACGGCGGCCTGGCGGGGCCGCGCGGCCTCCCGCGTTCGCCTGCCGGGCGGCGTGGGGCGTGGCGGGCGTCCTGCGGCGCTGCGCCCGGCTCCCGGCTCCTGGGGCGGCTCCACTGCGGGGCCCGAGGCTCCCATGCCCCAGCCCCTGCCTGGGAGCGGGACTCCCGGATATGATGCCCCTGCTTCTCCTTCTTGCTGAAGATCCCGTTGGTGGGAGCGCAGTCCCTTCCGCTCCAGGGGTCGCGGAAACACCCGCATCGCCCAGTCTCAGCCGAACGGTCTCCACCTGCAGCTGGACGCGATACATTTTGTTACCAGGTGCACGAAACTGCTCAGCTAGGACGGTGCCCTCCGACTACCTCTGGGAGCATTCTCTCTTGGGAAGAGTAAACTAAAACCAATTTGACAAGGATTCAGGCATGATGCACTTTTTCATCTCTGTAGGATAAACTGGTCAACTCGAGCATTCAGAACCCTTCTGAATTGAATCTAAAGTTCAGCGAAAAGGTGAATGCTTCTGGTGGATGAGGCCCCTTAGAGCTCTGTGTTTCTCTGCCTTTAGTACTAAGATTCGGTCTAGGGTATGGAAACCAGTTTCAGAATGGAAAAGCTTCTCCAGGGCCCGGGTCAAAGGGGTCCCAGACACACACACGACCATGTGTCTGCTTTTCGTACCAGAGAATAATTCGAATGTTTCATGCAGAGCAGAAAATTATAAAGAATGCCATTAAGGTACATGCAAAGAATTTGCAAAGTGATATAGGTGCTACTGTGTGGCTCTATCAACACGGTCTCAGATTGTTAGACGCTCTCACTGTTCTGACCCATCCGATTGCTTTGACTATGCACTTGTCCTAATATAACTACCCAAACCCAAGAATGCAAAGGCTGTCGAGTGACAAGATTTGGGACAGGCTAAAAACGATGGGAAACAAAAATGGAAACTTTGAAGGTGACCCCAAATTAAAGGAGACTAATTTTGTAAAACTTTTTGTCCTGAAAAACAAATTGTCTAATTTCATTTTAAAGGCTGTTTCTAAATTCTCGGAAGTTAGAGATTCAACATACTAGATCAGGCATCGTATGGATTTCTATGTACATGCTCAGATTATAAAATTTTTGAGAACAAGCTCCATTTCTAATTTATCTGTTTCTTCATAATGCCAGTGTTGTGCTAGGCACTGCTGAAGGTGCTAGCTGACTACCAAATCTATTTACTCTTCTTCCTCAGTACGGAGATACGTTGTGTTCCCCAGCCTCCCTGGCAGTTAGGTGTAGCCATCCAGACTTAATTCATTAAAAAAAAACTAAAAAAAAACTTCAAGCAATCTTCAATGTTTTTTCCCTTTTATGGCCACATACTGAAGAAAACAAAGCTCCAAGTTAGAAGCATAGAAGGAGCTTGGGTCCTTCTACCACTTGAAGGAAAGCCGTCCACCCACCAGGAATATTCGCTTTGGACAGCGAAATAAACTATTCAGTTATGTTTAGCAGCTAGCTTTATCCTAAACAATATACTTGGCATTTGTTAATGAATAGTACAGATAGATCTCTGCACCTAAAGAGCTCAGAGTCTACTTACTATATAGTACATATCACAATCTGTCATCATCTTGTCTGCTTACTCGTGTATTAATTGGTTATCTGTTTCTCTCATAAGAGCAAGGACTCATCTATCTATTCACTTCTGTATGCTTAGCATCTAGTATAGTCACTGGCATAGAAAAGGCCTTTGGTGTAAACTTGTTGAATAGGAACTTAGATTAATGAAAGACATTGGGCTAAGTCCGGCGTGATCCTTGCTCTTGTGGAGCTTACAGTATATAGTAGGGAAAAGGATATTAAACAAGTCAATCCCTTCACCCAAAAGGTGGTTGTGATGGGGCGAGGGTGTGTGCAGCCTTGGGAGATGGACACTCTCACCCACTATCACCCAAACTCAAGATATTAACTCTGACCTCCTGGAGCAAAAAAAATAAGACTGAAATAAAGCTGATGTCCTTAGAAGAAAAAGAGAAAGATAGCATTTTTAGTCTTTTATTTACAAGTATAGGGGAGAAGGGTGAAGGTTAGCAGGTGCCAGGCTCAGGCAATTTTTCCATGAAATTTTGAGTATATTTCCCTGTACGTTTCCTTTTATTTTTTGTTACTGCTGCTTGGTGCTTACCCAACCAACCTATTTAAATAAGACATTCAATCTCTTCAAATCATCCGCTTAACTTTAATATATATTTTTCTTATATATGATTGTTTTCCTGAGTCTATTTTTGCCTCTTGGTCTGCAATCTCACCTTCCTTTCACTTAATTACCCCTAATCATTTCCTTTCATTTGTAACTTTACTATATATTAGCTGCCTTTACTTTTCTTTGGATAATATTCCCACTTTGATTTTAATATCAAACAGTAAAAGACTTTGACCTGGGTTTTAGCATCTTGGTTGTTATGCTTTATCATCATCCTTTTGGATACAGATGTAAGTTCAGTGTATTAAATATAGATACAAGTTCAGTGTAACATGAAAATTAAATAAAATCTGAATAAAATTTTAATTAATGCTGAGCCGATCTGATTGATGTTACAAGCCAATATTAGTTAACATCAAAAATAGCATCATGTTCACTTAGTTAAAAAAAAACAACAACCAATGCTTCCAGTAGTCTTTCACATGATTTCTAAATTCTATTAGCTTTCAAAACATTCCATCATCTGACCCTTCTCTGACTTTCCAACTAATTTCTCAGTAGTAATGGTAATAAAAAAATTAAAATTTATGTAGAGCTTATTATGAGCCAGGCTCAATAACCCAAATGAAGACATTTCCATTATTATCCCTGATTTATAGATGAAGAAACAAAGAATTTAGATAACTTACAGACGTCATAAAATTAATAAATGGCAGAGCCAAGATTACAATTTGGAAAGACTGGCTCTAGAGCCCATACTTGAAACAACTAAACTATGCTACCTCTCTAAAAAGTCTTCTTGTAACCTCCTTCCCTACCCATTCCCTCCTCTCCTGAAATATACAAGTAGGCACTCAAGTTCTAGTCCATTCCTTCTGCAAATCCACCCCTCCCCTCTTTGCATCCCATACCACACATCCATATAAATGCTAAGCCTTGCTGCATCTGCGTGCCTTTGTTCATCTTTCAGCAATTCAGAGCTCCCACAACCACCTTCCTTTTGTTTGCTCTCCCCAAAGGCGTCCCAACCTTCAAAGCCTCCTTGGAATTTATCTCCTGCTAACTTTCTCTTTCTACTTCCAACAGCACAAATCCCTTCCTTCTCTATCCTTCTATAGCATCATCTACCTCACACCTTACATCTAATTATATATCCACGGAAGTGTTGAATCAGACTGCAAATTTTTTAAGATCAGGGATATAAGACAAGATAAAGCAGGCAATTTAGGAAAAGATGGGAAACACTGAGTAACATCAGTTTTGCTGAGGCAATAATAATGACATAACTAATATAAGGCCCTCTCCAAAGTAAGCCAAGTTTGCTTTCTTGCTTTTCACGTGAAGAGGCTTGTAAGCTAATTTGATATTCCTCTTTTATCAAGTCTGCTGATTCTCATCTTGTTTTTTTAAGGAAATAAGTGAATAAAGTGCGTTCAAATTCAGAGGACCCGCTCATGGTCCTGCAGGAAATGTATCAATACACTGGAGAGGGCAGACAGAGGTGGGAGCATGGTAGATTGAAGAATTTGATTTAGAAAGAAAAGATAAGAGCAAGCACATTTTTATTGACTAAGGGACTATATTGTGGTATTTGAAAATCAAAGTGAAGTTTCAAAAAATTGGGAGGTTGTTGCAGGAAAAAATTACAAATCTAGAGCCAGAAATTGGAGGTAACAGAATTTTCCATGAATTTTAAATTAAGTGCTAATATTTTACAGAATAAAACTGAAAGCATAAGCACTTAAATTTCTCTAAAATCTTCAAGTTGTATAATTTTCTAGGGTACAGAGTACTTACTTTCAGTCCCTGGTACTATTCTCATCTTTCCTGTGTACATTGTTGTAATTTTTTTGTCAAGTTACACTTGATGATAGTTACTGCTTGTTAGGTGCTTGCTTTGTATGACACCCTTGACAAGCATTAACTCCTTTAATCTTTTACAACAGCTCAGCCATGTATATGTTGTTATTCCTCTTTTATAAGTGAGGGGAAAAAAGGTTAGGGAAGTTATTAGGTTGGTGCAAACGTAATTGAGGTTTTTGCAATTATTTTTAACCTTTTAAACTGCAATTACTTTTCCATCAACCTAATAATTGCGCAAGGTTACAGAACCAAATCTAAGTTTGTCACTTGCCAAGGTTCATGCATGCTTTTAATGGTTGTTCTAGTCTGTCTTTCTTCTTAGTCCCATATTTCTACATGAAAATATTTTTTCACCAATACTGTGCCATAATTATTTTAAACTACTCTCAACAACTAGAGAACTGAATTTTAAATATTGATGGCTACGTGGCCCTTAATTTTCTGGATGTCACGTTTTTCAAAAAAATTAAAAATGGGAATTTTTGTTAAAAGCCTGCCATTTAAAGAAATTAAATTGTAATTTGAAACCTCCAGAGAAAAAGAAATCTCTAGGTACAGGTGGTTTTACTAGTGAATTCTACCAAACATCTAAAGAAGAAAAACACCAACACCATCTCTTTCGGAACAGAGAAACACTTGTCAACTTATTTTATGAAGCCAGCATAACTCTGAAATGAAAACTAGGTAAAAACAAAAAAAGAGACCTATCGACCACTATCCACTATGAACATACGTGTAAAAATTCTCAGCAAAATATTAGCAAATAAAATTCAGCAATATAAAAAAGAATACTACACCACAACAAATGGTGGGGGTCATCTTGGGAACGCAAGCTGGTTCAATATTTAAAAAATCAAGTAATGTAATTGACCACAATGACAGACTAAAAAATAAAAACTACATGATTATATCCATTGACAAGGAAAAAGCATTTGACAGCATTCAACATTTATTCATGATAAAAACTCTCAGCAAACTTCCTCAACCTGATTAAGGACATCTTCAAAAGAACAATCTAGAGCCAACATCACAACCGTGGAAAAACTGAGTGCTAAGATGGGAAACAAGGCAAGGATGTCTCTCTCAGTGCTCCCATTCAAGTCTATATTCAAGGTCCCAGTAGGCACAAGGGAAAGAAAAGGCACACAGATGGGAATGCAGGAAGCAAACTGTCCTTATTGACAGCATAATTGTCTGTGTAGAAAATCCCAAGGAATATACAAAAAAAAAAAAAAAAAAAAAGACACTCCTAGAATTTATAATTGAGCTTAATAATGTCAGGGTACAAAGTCAATGCATAAAATCTATTGTATTGTTATATATTATGAAGGTATAATTAGGAACCAAAAAAAATTTAAATACCACTTGCAATAGAGCAAAACATTGACATGCTTGATTATAAATCTAACAAAACGTATACAGAATCCTATTCTGAAACCAACAAAAACGCTGATGAAGGAACTCAAAGAAGACCTAAATAAATGGAGAGATATATCATGTTCGTGAGTTGGAAGACACTGGAACGATGTCAACTAATCTATAGGTTTAGCACAATTCTAATTCTGCAGTAATAGAGACGCCGATTCAAAAATTTATGGGAAAAGCAGTGTACCTGGAATAGTCATAACAATTATTTTTTTAAAAAGAATAAAATTGGATGAATCATAATATCCAATATTAGTCTTAATAAAAAGTTGTGATGATGAACACACTGTGGTGTTGGCTGAGGGATAGACAAACAGATCACAGAACAGAATAGAAAGTCCAGATAGACATTCATGGAAATATAGCTAATTGATTTTTGACAAAGATTCAAAGGCAATTTAGTGAAAGTAAGGATAGTCTTTTCAAGAAATGGTGTTGAAACAATTAGACATCCATATATTAAAAAATTAAAAAGCCTCAACCTAAAGGTCACAGTTTATACAAAAATGCAAAATAGACCATAGATCTAAATGTAAAATGTAAGGCTATGAAACTTTCAGAAATAAGCATGAGATAAACTCTTCATGGGCTAGAGTTACACAGAAGTTCTTAGACATGACGCCAAAGCCTGATCCATAAAAGAAAAAAGAAATGATAAATTGGGCTCGACAAAATTTAAAACTGTTGCTCTGTGAAAAACATTGTCAGGAAAATTTTAGAAAACAAGCTACAAAATGAGAAAACATTTGAAAATCACATGTCTGACAAATGGCTTGTATACAGAATACATATTTTAAAAATTCTTTAAAAAAAAAAACAAAAAACCCTACTTTTTAAAAATGGATGAAAAACTTGAATAGACACTTCACTGAAGAGGATGTACAATGGCAAATAAGCATAAGATACTTAATATCGTTAACCATTAAGGAAATGCAAATTAAAACCATAATGAGAAATTACCCCACACCTACTAGAATGGCTAAAATAAAAAATGCTGGGAGTATCAAGTGCCAGAGAGGATACGGAACAATCTGAACTCCCATTGCTGGCAAAAATGCAAAATGGTACAGCAATTTTTGGTCACCCCCAAACTGTTGACCAAAAATTAGTAAGAATACTATATTCTATATACCCAAGAATATAGTAATATAGAATATAGTAATATAGTAGAATATAGTAATAGTTTTCTTACGAAGTTAAACACTTAGCATGCGACCCACCAATTGTACTCCTGGATATTTACCTTAGGGAAATCAGAAGTTACGTTCACACAAAAACCTATACATGTGTATTTATGGAAATTCTATTCATACTCACTAAAAATTGGAAACAACTTATATCTTTTAGGGAGTAACTGGATAAACAAACAGTGGTACATCTATACAATGGAATAGTACTCAGCACTATAAAAGAACAAATTATTGACACATGCAAGAATTTGGATGACTCTCAGCGACATTATGGTGAGTAAAAGAAGCCTGTCTCAAAGATTTCATACTGCATGATCCATTTCTATGACACTCTCAAAAAGGCAAAACTATAGAGACAAAAAAACATCCCTGACTATCAGCTGTTGCATGTGGAGGTTTTTGTGAGGGAGGGTGGTAGAAATGTTCTGTATCTGATTATGGTGGTGGTTACATGATAAGATGGTGGTTACATGTATCTATACATACAGTGTTCACAGGGAACAGTCAGTTTTACTCTATGATACTTTTTAAAAACTCTGCTTTTAACACCACCAAATATCAATTTTACCTCAAAGAGACTACTAAGTCAGAACCCACTGCATATAGAGCAAGATGACTAATTCTGGAGGTTTTTAGGCAATAGAGAGAAACAGGTTTGCTATACCAAGCAGTAAAAAAATTAAGTCGTATTAGAGGAAGGAGGGTCTGGCTAGCAAAGAAGCTAAATCATCCCGATTGGCCATGAATGGAATTTTCTAGATAATTATACACGATTACACTCACCTATAAGCAAGGAAGACACTTGAAGTGCATGAGTGTTTCCACTGCAATAATTTACATTTTCAAAAACTCTCCACCAACACTTACATACTTTCAAAGCTCTTTTTAGTGATTTACCAGTTTCAACCTGAAAGAGTTTCTGCAATTTCCTAACACACCATTCATAATCCCAAAGGAATCCCTTACTTATTAGAAGATGTTAACCTTGTTTTCTTTAAAAACAATGTTTAAGATATCACCATTCATATGTAGCTAAGTAAAGTCGTTTAATTTTTTTAAATATTTAAGAAAAATTTGAATTTATTATAGCAATACTGACAATTTAGTCTAGCTTGTGTATACATGTTTTTTCCATGGCAGGAAAACTGGATTATAATTTGTTTTTATTTGCAGTTTTTAGAGTTGTGAGTTCCAGTTATATTAATTTAAAGCTACCTTTCAAGGCTAGTTAAATAAAACAGGGTACATCTATCTAATGGCATACTACTTGTATGTAGCCATAGTAAAGAATGAGGTTGTTTCTAATGTACTGACATGAAATGATTTCTAATATATATTAAGTGTAAAAAACCAAACTTTAGAATAGATGAATACACTATCATTTGTGCAGAAATGGGGAAGTTTATACACACATATACATACATGTGTATTTATTTATATTTGCTTAGACTATCTCTGGAAGAATACAGAAGAAGTGGGTAATTAGGTGTTCATGGTTGACAGTTGGGACGTATCACTGGTGACCATTTTGTGTCTTTCATATTTTGAACCCTGTGAATGCTTTGTCTGTTACAAAAAAATAAAAATTATTCCCTTTTCTTTCCAACCAAAAGTATCTATGTATTTTAAAAAATAAAGAAACAAACAAAAAAACAATTGCCTGGAAGAAATAATAATTCAATTTGCTTGCTGGGGCCCAACATCCTCACTCAATAGAAAGGCACCAGAGAAAAAATTTCTCGTTCCACACATTTGTCTGATTTTTTTTCTTCACAAAGTATCTAAAGTGGTGGGAAAGATCCTTCGAATACCTTGCTATTCAAAGTATTGTCCAAGAAGTAGTAGAACTGGGAGCTGGCTAGAAATGCAGAATCCTTTTGCCCTATTCCAGGCCTAACAAATCAGAATCAGTGCTTTATTAAGACACCCTGCCCCATCCCCAAGGAATTTACAAGCATTTTAAAAGTGAGAAATTCTGCTCCAGCAGGCAGGATGAGAGCTGGATAAATACAGTGCCAATAGCCCTGGGATATTAGAAAAATTGATGTTCTACCAGGAGACAAAGGGCACTGAGCGAGCTTTGGTGAAGTTTATTGAAGAACCAAAGGGAATCTCAGGAAGATCCTAGAACCTAAGGTCAAAAGGGAAATCATACCGTGTTTCCCTGAAAATAAATACATCAGCTCTAATGCGTCTTTTGGAGCAAAAATTAATATAAGACCCGGTCTTATGTTAAGACCGGGTCTTATGTAATATAATACCAGGTATAATATAATGTGATATAACACCAGATATAATATGATACCGGATATAATATAATACCAGGTCTTATATTAATTTTTGCTCTAAAAGACGCATTAAAGCTGATTGTCCGGCTAGGTCTCATTTTCAGGGAAACACGGTAGTTCCTGAGCATAAATAAAATTGCAATACATTTTCTACTTAACCTGTGAATAACCCAAGACTATGAACAAAACCATTGTTGGAGACCCCCCAAAAAGATGCAATCATTAGCTGTTTCAAAAGCCAAACCCAAATAAACTAAAACTCTTGACAAGCATCTATCCACTTTCCATCAAGTCCCAGCTTCGGGCTTCTTCCCCCATCCCACCACCATTTAGCCAACAAAAGAATGTTTCTTCTGAAACGAAGTCAACCATGTCACTCCAGTGTTCCACACCCTTCGGTGCCCCTCCATTTTACTCAGAGGACGAGTCTTACCGCAGACCTACAAGGCTCTGCAATGCACCTACCCCGCCACTCAACTACTCCCTCCTTGTGTTGCTCAGCTCCAGCCCCACAGGCCTCCTTTCCTAAACTTGTCAAGCATGCTCTGCTTCCAGATCTTTGCAGTTGTTGCCTCTGCCCAGGATCATCTTCCTTCAGATAAGCTATGGCTCCCTTCCTTCAGGTCTCTGCTCAAGATTCCTCTGATAAGCCAGGCTTTCCCTGGCCACACCACATAAAGTAGCAAGCAACTCCCCACTCCTCTATCCCCTTCACTCTGCTTTACATTTCCCCATAGCACTGATCACATCTCACATTATCTACATATTGTTTTCTTTTTTTATCTTTTTGGTTTGTATCTCTTCCCTCTAGAATATAAGCTCTTTAAAAACTTGGACTTTATTTTGATTATGGCTGTATCTCTGGTGCCTGAAAGAGGGAAAGTTGTTGAATGAATGAACATATGATCCTATCTTAGTCTACCCGGCTTCCATAACAAAATACCACACACTGGCTGGCTTACGCAACACAAATTCATTTCTCACAGTTCTGGAAGCTAGAATTCCAAGATCACAGTGCTGACCGATTTAGTTTCTGGTGAGGACCTTATTCCCAGCTTACAGTTGGTTGGTCACCTTCTCACTTTGCATTGCCTTTCCTCAGTGTGGGTGCATGGAGCGTGCCCCCTCCCTCTCTTCCTCTTCCCCTTATAAGGCCGCTGATCCTATTGGGTTAGGATCCCACCCTTATGACCTCATTTAACCTTAATTACCTCTTAAAAGCTGTATTTCCAAATAGTTATCTTGGGTTACATCTTCAACATATGAATTCCAGGGGGACGCAGTTCAGTCTGTAGCAGATCCCATAAACAGTCAACTCCCAGCAACATCAAAGAAGTTGCCCCCTTAGGCTGGTTTTTCATTTGAATTCTTATTCTGTTTAAGACTGCATTTGGTGTTTATTTTAACATAATGTCCCCCGAACAAGAAAGCTGCAGCCATTTGATAGGACTTACCCTGGGTATGTGTAGGGGTGGCTCTGGACATGGCAAGGTAGAGGTTTGCACAACCTCTCTCACAGTCAACAGTCAGATGTCCTTGAATATGTTTTTAAACATTGAAAAAAAAATTCAAGGTGTTTATTACAGTTACTTCTCAGTCCTTTATCTTCTTTGACTGGAACTTGCATGAAATATTACTTTATAAAATATAAAGTTATTGCAGCTGCTCTGAAATGTTACATGTCCACATCATATAGTGCAGAAATCTTTCCTGTGTGTCAAGTGCTTCTGCAGTTGTGTAAGTATTAGGAACTTATAAAAGAAATACACTTAAGCAAACTTTATTTCTCTTCTAGTATTGTAAATCCTTGCTGTAGGAATTGATTTTCAACCCAGGTCTCACTAGAAGTATCTATAGACAAGTTTCAACACACGGGTGTCCAGAGTAACAAAGACTCCTTGCTTGAGGAAACTACCCAGGCTCCTCTGAGTCCTGGTCTCAGCTAGTCCTCAATGGCCTCTAAAAAAACAGACTTTCAGCATAAATCATTTCATCCACTCCTGTCCCCTCACCCCATACACACACACACACACACACACACACACACACACACACAGAAACTTGAAGAAACACTACTAGCACGGTTTCTCACAGCTCAAGGCTGCAACCTCAGGATGACACCAGACTCCTTAAATTCCTGCCTGAGAAAGCTCAACACTGAGTAATTTACTGTTTGTTCCAGCCAAAACCTGGTGATAGGCAGATAAGTCCCTAAACCCCCTCTCAGAGCAGTTACTTTAGAAAGCTTGCAATTATAAGTCCTTTCTCTGCCCCTTTGAGATGTAAATCTCTACCACCCAGAACTATCTCAAGAATCTCAAGGATCTGTCTTTGAAATGAAAACATTCTAGGAGCTAACTCTGACTCCAGCTCCCAGTCCCTGGGGGAGGATAGGGCCTAATTTTGGTGGGCACAGTGCTCTAACTTGCACCCCTAGCCTCCTATTTTAAATATAGGAGAAGCTTGTTTCCCCTTAGGATAAGTGCCAATCAACAAACCCTGGTGGTCTAGTCACGTGGACCCTTAACACCTGCAGTGCGTTTTCTTCAGTACACCTTAATTTTAAAAAGCCTCTTGCCTTTTGACAAAGTTGACCTTTTCATGCGGGACCCTCTTCCCTATTGCAATAGTTATCACTGAATAAAATCTATCCTTACTGCTTTAACTAGAATCCAGATTTATTTGTCTTTGATAAGCCCAGAGATTCTGTTTCAGTGGATGCATGGGGCATGGGGCGGGGGCATCTAGGTATCAGGATTTTAGAAAACCTCCAAAGAAGAGTCTTACAGTCTCAGGATTGCAAATAACTGCTGTACAACAGTGGTTCTCAAAATGGGGTCTCAGGACCAATTGTATCACCGTCACCTGGGAAACTTGTTAGAAAGGCAAATGCTTAGGCCTGAAGGGGTTCAGAATGAGCCTCCCCCAAAAGTGCCACTTTGGCATGTGTACTATTCTGCGCTGAAGGCAATCAAGACCCAGCAGCTTCAAGAAAAATGTTTGCCACTCCCTTAATTGCCTAAAAGAATTCAGAGGGCTGGCCCAGAAAGAGCTATTACCAGAGAATAACTACAAAGTGTATGGGCTAGGTGTGGGTAGCCTGGGAGAGTTTGGCAGGGCCTGTGCCCCATTGCCTCTGCATGGCATGGCACACATTTATTTACCAAACATTTGCTCTTCCCATCTTCCTGTAAATTGTCTTTCTCCTTTTTGAAGTCCCAGACTTCTCCCTGCTTCTCCTCAGCCTATAAGCCTCAACTACCTGGCTGCCTGTGGGTCTCATATTCTCACGGAGCCCCCATACATACATAATTCAAATTTTCTCCTGTAATCTGCTTATGTCAATTTAATTATTAAACCAGCCACAAGAAGCTAGAAGGGTAGAAAAATTTTTTCCCTCCCCTACAGGCCTGACTCCAAGCCTACTAAATGTGAGACTGGGGTTAAGCCCCAAAATTTGTGTTTTCTACAAGCCTCCGTGGTGATTTTGATGGACTAACGTTTGAGCACTACTAAATTTGCTCCATGAAATATAATTAGCACTTGGTTAGTTAACTGTCACTTGGAGCCTAGTTATGTCAATAAATATTAACCTGAAGAATGTTGTCTGCAAAATTTCCTCCGCCTGCCCCACTCCTTCCCATCTCTTCCCCCCTCCGCAACTCTGTTTTCTCTACAAATGAGAGCTGGAAGGATCCTGGTCTACTAACACTCTAGGAAACCTTCATTAACCTTGAAATTATAACACAATTGCTAAATGACAATGACAAAATTGGCTGTTGGAAAGGGTGAGTAGAATGTAGAGTTAGTTCATAAAATGAATTCTCATCGTCCTCTCTTAAAAAATAGCTAAGGATCCTAAAATATACCTCTCGGCTAACGTTTTTGTAACTAGATATATGTTTCAGAGATAAAGACTGGGAAAGATAAATGATGGTATTTATATGTGATGGTATTTATATATTGCCTCTCCTTTCTACTTTTATAGTGGAAGATTAAGTATGTTTGGTCCCAGAATATGGAGCACCAGAGCTGGTGGAAGCCTTTTCCTTCTCACTACCAGAGAACAGGAGGTATGCAAGGGATGCTGACAATCATTCCTTCCTGATAAAGATCTCTGAGAGGCGGAAAAGGAAAAATGACTGAATTTTTCTATTTTCTGCCCTCGCCAGCGACAGTTATAGCTCTTGTAATCCTTTCATCTTATTTGCAAATGGAAAAACACATTCCATAAAAAGAAGTCTCTTGTTTCAGGAGGAAAAAAAATGGTATGAGAAAGCTTTATTTTGTGGAAATTTATTCTCTTGTTTTTCTAAGATAAATATTTATGTAGCCTTGAGAAGTACATGATATGGTAAATGAAAAAAATATTTACTTTTACAGCGAGAGAGAATTCTTTCAAAACATAGAAAATAACCCTTAAAACTTCAGAAACAAATTGTCACCAAAGAGATATATCTCTGTATTTCTTACATTAGGATTTGTACTTGGTAAACATGTACTAGTTTCTAGAGTCTCCCATTACTTAGTGGAAAATTAGCAATATAATTTGGGGCAATGCCATTCCTGAAAGGCATCAATAATTTATTTCCTCTAAGAATTATCAGACCCACTTGCTCCTCAAACCACCAAAAGCACTTGAGGAAAGTTTACTCAGTTTTCATTTATAACAATGCTTCTTTTAACTGCCTTTGAAACGTCAGTAACTGCTTGCAGAGTCTTAAATCTGGTTTGAACTACCATTGCCTCATTCCTGAGCATTTGAGCCAGCAGGTTAAACCAGCCACCCCTACTCCCCTGTCCCCCAACATATTTTATGTGACAAAGGTAAGTTCAGTTGGGAAGGGAGGGTTGGTCTCTGCTCGGCTCTTGAAGGAGTTATTTCCTTGTACTTCCTCTCCAGTGATATTATCTACCCCTCCACCTTGAAATCCTAGAGCCCTTTCTACAAAGTTCATTACTCCACCTCCTTAAGCAACAGATCCTGCTAGCTAGAGGCTTAAAAAAAAAAAAAAATAGTAGCAGCAAGAAACGATTTTAGTAGTATTTCCTAACCCCAGTCTGTGACATACCCGTGAACTTTCCACATTAAGAGTGGTGGTAATGTGGAGGGAAAATTCTAAACTTTTTGAAACCTTGTGACTCTGTGAAAACTCATGGGTAGAAGAAGCTGGAGAGGAAATTCCTGATCTATAACTTACATGTTTTATTTGTACACACTGCCTTTTATAAAGCCCTACATGCTACACATTGTAGATATACATTTCATAGGACGGTAAGACAAGGTACCAGACTTCAAAACACTAACAGTACAGTCAAAAGAGAGGATGGAAATATGTAAAACAGTAATAAACTGTTAAGTAGGATGAAATAAGTAATAATACCGAGATTTAGGAAGCATAGAGTAACCAACCATGGGGTCCTGCTTCTTCCTGAAGGGAGTTTTATGCAGCAGCATCCAGGAGTGGACAGATCCCAGGTTGAAATAAACGCACTGTAAGATGAGAAAATACTCAAATGGAAGGGATTCGATAACATAATGTACATGAAAGTACTCGGCACATGGTTTCAATTATTGTTGCAAGAAGCAGTTGGCATTTGGGTAGAGCCCCAAAGGATAAAACAATTTTAACATGGGAAGAGGGGTATTCCAGGCTAAGGCAATGACACGGGAACGGAGAGTTGACAGAGGCTGACGAGGGAAATGGGAATGAAGGTTTTCCAGCAAAAGGTGCCTGGAGAAAGAGGACACGGACGTTATGTTAGACAAAGCCCTGGGAGCTTTGTGCAACGTGTTGTGGGGTTTGGAAAAAATAAAGAAAAAGGTTGTTATTTTACACACACATCCTCCTCCACCTTCAGACATGGCATTACCTTTTCTCTGGGCTAAAGGTGGTGAAAAATTACCAAAGGAGAGTAAGGAACTCCACATGTTGCAACAAACAAGGACATCTTTGTGGCGCTTTAGAGTCTAATTAAGAAATTGTGAAATAGTCTATTACCTCTGCTCACCCAGATCCCTCTCCTACCAGCGACACCACCACCTCTTCCGCAGGTACCAACGCCATTAACTGCATGTCACCACGTCTGACAACCTCCCTCCCCCTGCGGCCTGACTGCCAGAATCACCACCACAGCCACCAAGCACAACAGAGGAAGCTCATGGGAGAGAAATGTGTCAGGAAGCGCTGCACACTGGCCTGCCGGAGAACGCCAGGTTGTGTCCATTTAAGGAATTCTGTGGAAAGGATATAGGTCAGCTGGGGGACCCAGATGGTGCCTGGTACTCGGCAGGTCCTCAAGAAATACCTATGAAATTGAGTTTTAATTGTTTATGAGCTCGTGATTAAAATAAACTCTGCCACTTTTTGTTGTGTGAATCTTAAGTCAATTTTCTCCACCAATGACATTAAAAACTTTAAGGAGTAATTGGGTGTTGTCAGTTTTGAGCCTAAAGGCTGAAAACATTTCTACTGCAGCCTGCATTATCATTTTAGTATGATTTGAGAAAATAATAAACACGAGATTTTCCTAATTATGGAAGTAATGCATATACACAATATAAAATTCAGAAAGTAGCAAACTCCCTTCCTTTCAAAACCCCACAAAAAACAATAACCAGAATCACCCATTGCATTAGTTTCCTTTTTTTTTGCTGTAACAAATGACCACAAATTAGAGCCTTAAAAAAATTGCTTGTCTTACAGTTCTGGAGCTCAGAAGTCTGACACAGGTCTCAATGGGGTAAAATTAAGGTGTTGGCAGGCTGTGTTCATTCTGGAGGCTCTAGGGGAAATCTGGCTCCTTGCCTTTTCCAGCTTCTTGAGGAAGTCTCCATCTTTTCGCTTGTAGCCCCCTTCCTTCATCCTTAACGCCAGGAACTTCACCTCTCTCTGAGTATGCTTCCATAGTCTCAGCGCCCTCTGCCTCTTCCACTTTTAAAGACCATTGTGATTACATTGGACCCACCTGAGTAACTCAGGATAATCTATTTGCTGATTAGCGTCTGCAACCTGAATTCCTCCTGCCATGGAATGTAATGTTCACAGGTTCTGAGGATTAGGATGTGGGGGGAAGTGTTGTCATTCTTCTATCACACCCATTAATCTCTGTATTCAGAAACAGTAATCATGAACATTTTATTATATGACTTTCTAATATTTTTAAAGTTCACATAAATGCAAGCATGTACTATATGTAATATGTAGACTGTTTCCTACTTTCAAGTGTGATAACGTCTGTTTGGGGAATGGCGTTTTCTGAGTAAGTAACTGCAGACCATTGTTTCCAGTTTTCTGAACATGTAGGTCATTCTTTACTTTGAGCTCAGTTTATAATTAATAAAGCTACTTTGAATGTGATAAGTAAATACTGAAGGGTCAGGAAAGGTGGCCTCGCCTGTTCCCTTTGTCCCATTCAGATGCCAGTGGAAGTGGAGCGAATGTCTCACTGTGTTGGCCGCAAGTTTTAAAACTTTCTGGGAAGAATCAGGGTTGTTCCAATGAAAACAGGAGCCATTGGCAGTAGCGAAACCTGGATGTCTTCACACTTGTAACACAAACTTGCATTAATCATGCTTCAAGCTACTGAGTTCTGTGGAAAAGAAGAGAACTTGTTTATACATATATTCTAATAATTTATGTCTGGGCAACTACTTCCTTCTTCCTGAAGTGTTAAGATTACACAAATGTAAAGAAATAGTAGACTTGATATCAGATATTTTTCTCTTGGCAGGTCACTCATGAGTCACCAGCAAAGATTTTTATAGTATTGTCTTCACAAACGATTCTCTAGGTAGGGAGTTGAAAGCAATATAGAAATTCATGCTCTGAAAAAATTTCAAAATGGCAAAATCTGTGAGTAACCAAGTGAAATCAAGAAAACCATTTGGAATTTACTGAGAGTAACTTAATTACAACTGCAAAGGGTGTGCTGTTTATTTTCAGAGCACCTTTCTCCAAAAGACAGTAAATTGCTAAATTACTGTGTTATCTCTTAAAAGACAGGGAGGAAGAGACGTTTTGGTAAAGTTTATCTTATCTGGTGATAAGGGAGAATGGTCTCATTCCAACTTCCCCCCTTTTCTTCTTTCCTCATTTTTCTCATCCCATTAGTTCCCAAATTCCAAACTGGTGAAAGCATGAGCTTGAGCAAGTAAGGCCAGAGATGGGATGACAAGTGATAGCAGCCAGTCACTGTTTTAATCCAGGTGTGACCTGGGCTCTCCCTGTCCTCTGAGGTCCAGATAAAACGAAGTCAGCCCCCCAATTCCAAAGCTTGTGGCTGACTTCTAGAAATTTCTAGGCAGTTTACAGTTTCAAAGTCACTTCTGGCTCCCAACTTTCGTTTTCTCAGTTTATGGATTGTTTTTTTGTCTCACATGTTTTGCTTCTGTTAGGCCAATGCATCGACTCTGATTTCACATTCAGGCTCTTTGCCAGTTTTCACACACACGCCACCACCACAGGATGGTTTACATGGGAAGTGGACTTTTACTGAAGATTTGAGAGAGAGGTGAAGTAGGGAGTCATTTTCATCGCTCTCTTTCTACCTCACCTGGTGTCCCAGTTTTAAATCAGCATCACCTGGCTCCTCCTTTCTCTCTCAGAGGCAAAACAAATTCCACCTGTTTTGTCATGCAGAACCGGCCAGCCATTTCTTTCCGTGCCCCAGCACCTTCCCACAGCCCCACCTACTCCAAAGGGCTATCCCAGAATTTCCCCAGGCACCATTTCTTCTCTAAGAACTCTGGTTAAGACAAAAATTTCAACCCTGTATAACTTAGTTTTAAACTCCAGTGTTTTCAGCTCAGAGAAGACCAATATTTCTTGTACTCAACAAGTATTTTTTGCGTGCTTCTTTTATGCCAGGCTTTATTGCCAGAGCTGGGAATCCAGTAGGGAATCAAACACAGTCCCTCATGGAGTTTCAGTCTCCTGCAGAAGAAATGCTTTAAACAAATAATGAATGATGTGAATAATTATTAACAACTCGGGTAATTACCACAAAGGAAAATTTCTGACTAATATCTGGAAGGGCTTGGCAGTGACAGAAAGAGGTAAGAGGTGAGGGGTAAGGGAAGGTTTCCCTGACAACGTTTACTTTGACCAGGATTGGAAAAGGCTGGTTTATTCCTAGGTAAAGTTTTCTTTTCTCTGCAAATGCTGCATCTGAAGAGACAACTAACATAGGAAGGACGACATTTGTTGAGTTTTTGTCCTGAATTAACCGATATATTCAAGGAACACTTACTTATTCAAGACCTTCTATGTTCTAAGTACTGTGCTAAGATCACATGGAGCTTGTGTGTAGCCTAGAGGAGGTGACAGAAAATATATGAAAAATAAAGAAGCATGATATTTTCAGGGAGTATGAGGTGAAATAACTGGAAAGAGGTGGCAGGGTAGTTGGTCAGTAAAGACCTTACCAGGCCCAGAGGCCCGCATGGTGAGGAGTTTGCTGAAGAGAGTGTATAGCTAAAGGAAAGGCGTGTTCAAAGGCCCTGAGGCAGAAATGACATTGTTGGCTTGTCTGACCACAGAGCAAGTAAGTGAGAGGAAGAAGGTGTGAGGGTCTTGGTGTGGCGCCTGCTTGGGTAGGGTTTTATAGGCCATGGGAGGAGTCAGGAGGGTCTTTCTTTTTCTTTTTTTTAACTCCCATCCCCCCATTACCCTATCTTTTGGCATCGATCAGCTTGTTCCCTATACCTAGGGGTCTGTTTCTGTTTTATTTATTCTTTTTTTTTTGGAGGGGGGGTTAGATTCCACATATAAGTGAGATCATACGGTATTTGTCTTCCTCTGTCTGACTTATTTCACTTAGCATAATACCCTCTAGGTTCATTCATGCTGTCGCAAATGGCAAGATTTCATTATTTTTTATTGCTGAATAATATCCCATTGCATTATTATACCACATCTTCTTTATACAGTCATCTTTTGATGGACATCTAGGTTGCTCCCATATCTTTTCTACTGTTAGTAATGCTGTAAAGCACATAGGGGTGCATATATTTTTTTCAAATTAGTGTTTTTGTTTCTTTGGATAAATACCCAAAAGTGGAATTGCTGGAACATATGGCAGCTCTATTTTTAATTTTTTTTTTTAAATTTTATTGGGGAATGTTGGGGGACAGTGTGTTTATGCAGGGCCCATCGGCTCCAACTAGTTGTCTTTCAATCTAGTTGTGGAGGGTGCAGCTCAGCTCCAAGTCCAGTTGCCGTTTTCAGTCTTAGTTGCAGGGGGCACAGCCCACCATCCCATTTGGGAATTGAACTGGCAACCTTGTTGTTGAGAGCTTGTGTTCTAACCAACTGAGCCATCTGGCCAGCCTATTTTAAATTTTTTGAGGAATCTTCATACTGTTTTCCATTGTGGTTGCATTAATTTACAAACACACCAACAGTGCATGTGGGCTCCCTTTTCTCCACAGCCTTGCCAACACTTTTTATTTAGGGTCTTTTCCCCAAGAGTAAAAAGAAATAATCAGTAGAGGAGTGACTTATTTGATTTATGTTTTAAAAAATCGTTCTGGGTACAGGATAGAGAATAAGTTGTTTATCAGTGTTTTATAGTAAAGAAATGAAACATCTATTGAAGAAGAGTTGGTTAAGTAAATCAAGTATATATGTACAATGAAATATTACGAAGTCATTAAAAATGGTAGCATGTCCATATGTAGACATGGAACAATGTCCACATTATAGTCATTGGGGAAAAAAACCAGGTTACAATATAATAAATGTACTGAGCTTTAATATGTTTGAAAAGACATAAAGAAAAATGTTTATATTGTTTATCTCTGGGTAATGACAATATAGAATTAGTTTTTCTTCATTTTTGCTTACCTATATTTTCTAGTTTTTCCACTTGAGGAATAAAAAAGGCATATAAAAATAAGCTCATGAGACATAAGATTAGGATATGGCTTGACAGAGAAAACATATAATAATGTGGCATTTTTATTTACTGAGAATTATATTTATAGCTGACTTCAAAACATGAATACTTTGCAGCACATTTCAAATATAGTCATAAAATTTATAATGAAAAACTGAAAGTGTGATCACATTAGCTATTATTCCTTAAAATTAATGTTCATAGTATTCCTCCTTTTCCTGCATGTGTTGTAGTCTTTGATCATACATTTTCTCAGATCCAATGTCAAGTTCTTTTCCACGTGAGTGCTGAGTTTTAGGAATGCTTCTGTGTTGCCTTGCTTTAATTTTGAATTAGGATTAGAAAATATTCCTATTATTGTTGAACTTAAAAGTTCCAATAAAAACAATTTGAAGAAAGGGAAATGAAGATTCATTGAAATATCTCTGAGCTCTTGGTACCTTTTATGAGTTGTTGTTCTGTTTTGTTATCATTCCTCCATTTTTGCTTGGAAAGCATTGCATAATTTTAGATTTGCACTTAATTCTCTTTATTTAAGGGTTTCATCATTGGATGAGCTTTAACTATCTCAAACATTAGCTATTCAATAAGAGTAGCACATCTGACCAAATGTCAAGGGGCCAGTACTTATGATTTTCTGACTGTAGCAGCTTGGGGTTAAGTTCCCTGCAATCTTGGTCTTTCTGAACTCCCTTTGTTAGTTTCAAAGGGATCTTTTGAATTTTAAATTTCATGTCATGTGTTACAACAGTAGATGGCTGCAAATGTAATCAGGTTTTTTACTTATATGCTTGCAAAAACTGAAGGTTATTTTTTTCCTTGTTGCGCATTACTGTCATTTTGGAGTGATTTTCTGTCACTGTTGTATAAAATAACTTGGATTTCCGAGATCCTCCGATGATCCATGTCCATAACAATTTTAAATAAGCTATATTGAAGATATATAACATACTGATCATGCTAAAGGAAAAGTGTGACTAAAAATCAATTTTTAACGCTAGGCAGCTTTAGTACTTGCAGAGGCAGTAGCCATAGAGACACCTCTCCATTAGGTCAAAGTGTTGATAGAGGTCCTTGGTACCTATCTTTGTGAAAAACAGTTTTTACAACACAGGAAGGTGGGTCCTTGAGTCCAATTTGATGGTTTCCATTTGATGATAATCTTCTAAATTGTTAACATAAGCGTATCATGAATCACCAGGATGACCACTTTGTAACAGAGTACTATCTAATAATTTCATGACAATATTTATTTTATATTGGGTAGGTGTAAAATAGCACTGGGTTACTCTAATTCTCATGGGCTAATGATAAAAGAGTAGTAGTTAACTTAATAAATGATGTATTTGTGCCAAGTGAAGGCTAAATGCTTCATTTTATGCTTGTACAAATGACACTTGAATAGAGAAAAGTAGTGGGAGAACAAGTGATCTCTGAGGGGAGTCACATGTGGATAGGACGGGCACGGTGATCCTAAGAGAGCCCACTTTAGATGTGGGTACCACCGTTTCACTGCAATGGCAATTTGGTTTTAGCAAAAGGGCATAATCCATCACATTACTGTTGTGAATTTGAATTTTATTCATTTGTCTTGTTTTGTTTGAACTTAATTTGTAAATTTATATTTTACTTTAAATTCTATGAAGGCCATAAGTATCAGATATCTGTAACTTGTTTTATGTTTTTACATATTTAAATAATAACAAAGTAAACACAAATTATGGCACGTCTGTAAGTCTGGAGGATTCTTACATTTTAAAAGGAGTCTGTTCATTACTTAAGTTTCAGAAACACTGCTCTAAATTGCAGTGGAAGATCAATATTATCCCAGTGGCTAAATAACATCAAAGCAATAATGTCAAACTAGAAAGTCCTATGAAAATTCAATCATGTTTGGCTTTTATTATTACTTCATAGGTGTTTTGTATTCATATCCAGTTACTATTTGGGGGGCAATGGGACTTGGTATCTTTGCTTTAATTTTTTTCTCCTATGTAGCAGATCTGAAAACAAATTGTTAGTGATAAAAAGTATTGACCGTTTAAAATGCCATTCATTATTTCAATAATATGTATTGAATGGAGAATATTGCTAGGCAAAACAATTATATAAATTTACATATACTTTCTTATTCACTTACATATAAACATTCAGTGTATATTTATATATAAATATAAAGTAAATAAAATGTATACATATAATTTTTATGTAAACTAGTATAGACTGATCAATAAAGAGATAAAGACATGGTTTTTAAACTTGAGAAACTCTAGCAGGGGAGATAAATGTAAAAACATATAACTACAACGCAATGGAAACAATTGCTATAATAGACATGTGAACTGAAGCAAAGAGGAGAGAGGAACTAACTTTGCCTGGAGCAGGAAAAAGAGGAATTCACTTGTATTGGGACTTAACACTCTGTGTTATCAATTAGGATTTTCACATTCCAGAGTAAGAGGAGAACATCTGTGTAGGGTTTTTTTCCTCAGCTTTAGCAAGATATTACTGACATATAACATATGTAAGTGTAAGGTGTACAACGTGATGACTTGATACACATTATATATTAGGAAATGATTATCACGGTAAGGTTAGTTAACACCTCCATCCTGTGTAGGGTTTTAAAATTTACCTCATGAAGCAAACGGGCCTGTAACAGTGTTGAGCGTGTGGTAGAAGAATTTACTACACTCCATGACAATTGCATAATGTACCAAGGAAATGTTGAAATGTCTCCTATTACAGAAACTGTAATTAAATTGTATGACAGTTCATGTAAATAGAATATAGCGAACAGCACGATGCACTAGTCATATGCATCATTTCATGCATTTATGCAATTGACAAACTGCCTTCTATGTGCAAAATATTACATAGGTACTAAGGAGAAAACAAAAATTATAAGGCACCTTTTTTGCCTCAAGGAGATTATACCCTAATAAGGGAGGTAAAATATACTCAAGTGACTACACTCCAGAGTAGTTTGTGCTAAGGGTCCTAAAAACGACATAAACCAAATATGAAAAAGTTCAGAGAAAATGCTTAGTCTGGGTATCAGGATGGACTCTTTGGGAGAACATGGATTTGGGCTTGGTCAAAAGGGATAGAGAGAATTTTTATAGGTGGCTATCACAGAGAGAGGGTGAGTGTCCCAAATGTAAGAATCCTTTGAATCTTATGAGCTCATTTGTAGAGGTGGAAAAGAGTAAGTCATATTTCAGAACGAGTAAGTACTCTAGCTTGGTTTGAGTATAAAGTGCATGAGGCAGAGTTGCAGAGGATAATTTTCGAAAGACTAATTAGCATTAGGTCATCGGAGGCATGAATCTCAGGAAAAATAAACAATTCTGCAAACATTTATTGAGGGTTTGTAACATCTCAACAGTTAGGAATTCAAAGATGAATGAGGTTAAGCATGTGCCCTTGGGAACTCAGACATACAATCCCTGATTCCTTGGAGATAGGCATAGTGTAGTGATTACAAAATGTGAGGGGACAGGCTATAATAAAAATATGTTGAAAGGAGGATGGGAACAATTCCTGGGGAGTCAGAGAAAACACCAGAGAGGAGATAGTATGGTAACTGGTTCTTGATAAATAAGTGTAGAAAAAACAAGAACTTAATGTTCCTCCTGCATATCAAGTCCCAGAGACATGAAAGGGCTGACTTAGTCAAAGGGCCCAGTGAGGTCCTACGTGACACTAGGGGCAAGTATTGCAAGTTGAGGCTGGAAAGGAAGGTTAGGGTCCAAATCAGAAGGGCCTCTTAGGTTATAGTAAGGAATTTGGACTTAAGTCATATCAACCAGTGATTTTCAATCTTCTGGGTTTGTGACACACCGCCAAAAACTAGAATTTTTAGCAGCACAATGGGAAGGATTAGAGGTCTGAAAACACGACACAAGCCAGCAGCAGTTACAGTACGAGCAATAGTACAGTATAGTTATGGTCTCACAGTGTCTATAAAACCATCCATAGTTACTTCACTATTCATTTGGTTGACCTTCAGCATGTTTCGTTTGGAACAGAGCTTTTTACTTCCAGACAGTACACTCTTGAAACTCCAAGGCCATGTTCCAGTAAGCCCAAGGTAGTTCCCTTGGCATAGACTGGATGTTACTCTAAGCCTCATCCCTCTTACTTGTAGCAAGTTGTACTTTAACACCCCCCCATGTTGCTCAGATCAGCATTCTGATTGACAGAAGTTGCTGTAAAAGTTTGAATGCTGGCAAAAACGAATTTCACCTATTGAGCAAAAGTTGGTAGGATGTTTGCAAAGCATGCAAAGTATAGGGACAAAGTACTTTGTCTTACCAGATGAAAACCATGGCTGCAGGCAACAACAAAGTCCTGAACGACTTTTAAACAGAGAGCACCTATAACCAAAGTGATCGTATGGCAACTTAATCAAACCGCCATGTTCAAAATGGGTTGGAGGGAGAGGCTGGGAGCTGGGAGACCATTTCAGCTCAGAACGAAGGTTTCAGTAGAAAGGGGGGGTTAAGGGCCACATTATTAAGGAAATACAGGATTTGACAATTGATTGGGTGGAGAAAGATATAAACAGGAGTCAAAGATGGATCTGACATTTTATGCCTGGGTGAACAGAAGAATATTAATACTATTAACAGAAATAGGATAGTCAGGAATAATAGCTATTTGGGATTACATTAGAGACCTGGCTCAGGGTAACTGAGTTTTAAATGGTAGTTATAAATTAGCCAAGATTAGTGAAGTCTGTTAGAATATTCTCATGATTATAGTAAATACCTGGGGAAAGTAAATATTGCCCAATATAGTAATTCAGTATCTTTTGGCCTTTTACTTACAGTGTTTCACATATAACTCCTTTTAAATGTAATTTTGTTTTTTAAAAATTGATTTATCTACATTATTATTATTATTATTATTATTATTATTATTTTGTAGAATTCATTAATATAAAAATGTCCCCAACCCTTACAGGCCTTAAGAAGGATAATTCTGTGAGGCTCTATTTCTAGGGAAGTGTGAATGGCTCTAAACTACGTGCCAATCTAGGGATTCTAGTAAATCTACTTCTCCCGAGAAACATGTCTTAAGGTCGTTTCCATGGTTCCTACCTTTCCACTCTGGGGAGGGGCATGTGCGACACACCCGCACCACAGAACACGGAAAAGTACCAGCCTCTAGTAGGCAAACTTCAAGCAGACTGGTAACTAGGTGACTCTCATTTTTGAGCCCTATTATTTCTCTTACTACAAATGAGGAAGTTAAAAACAACTTTCACTAGGTAGTTATTTCCCCAACTTGAAAAGAGGAAAGCAAAACCCTCAGAATAACCCCAAACCACAATTTAGTGGACTCAAGCACAAACTTGATTGGCTGGGTAAAAACAGTATTTTCTTTTTTTAATGAAAAGTTATTGGGGTGACAATGGTGAGTAAAATTACATAGGTTTCAACTGTACAATTCTGTAACATATCATAAAAAAGTATTTTCTTATGATGCATAAGCCAGATGCAGGAGCTCCAGATTTCCTTGGGCGCCTGTGATGTCTTTTGTCAGCGGTCCCCCTCTTATTACCAGGTACACAAGATGGTGCAGGGGATAATTTCATTGGCGTTCATACCACTAGATCAGTTTGCAGCACAAAACACACATCCTTGATAGGCTGGAATGATAATCATATTCCCTGCGGGAGCTGTCAGTGGGAACGTGCAAGTTGAGAGGACTTTGGAGGCTGAATAGGGATGGTGGCTGGTGGAGGGGAGGGTGTTGAGACTGACAACTTTTCTTTCTTTGTCCTAAGTTGTTTTTGTTTTCAACAGCATAGCCCCTCCCCCTTTCATCCACGGCTAGATCCCCAGTTCTCTAAATGAACTATCTGATTATTAAAGGCTAATGGTTCAACACAATTGAATTGAAGTGGAGTGAGAGTTATAACTGGCACGTGAGACCTTAGAGTAGCAGGCATTGTGTTGTTCCAGCTTTGCAGCAGATGGGTGCCATTGGCAATGGCCAATGTAAAGACGTTGCCTTGGCCATTTCCGCATTTCATCAGTAGCTGCAGCACTGAACTCCTGGGTAAAGACCCTGGGGATTCTCTACATTCCTCCCAGAGCCCAAGGTACAGATCAAGCATTCTGTTTTGAGGCACAATTAGGGCAGTCCAGTACAGCTGACAAAATTATGAGATGATATATTATCCTTTTCTCCAAATGTTAGGAGACTCATCTCCCTTTTTTACTCACATTGCTTTGATTAATGGTATTTTCATGGGGCCAATTTCGCACTTTCAAATGTAGAATAAAATTAAGGAAAGAAGATTACTATTGAATAAAATGTTCAGCTTTCTCTCAAGCCATTCCAAATTTTGGAATATTTTGGCAAAGCATCTGGCTGGTTTCTTAACTTTCCTCATAGAGGGAGCCCTGGGGCCAGCGTGTGAGGTGAATGGCATTACTTAGGCACCCACCTGTATTACTGTAACCTTGGTGTGGCCTTACAGGTCACTGTGCCACTAGGGACTGAGGGACTGGATCTGCCTCCTCCATTTAACAAGGGTCCTATTTCCAGCAGGCACTCAGCCCTGCCCATAAGCTATCTGAAAAATAAGATGTACAGTTCATCAATATAAATGTGATTTCAAACATTAGAGCCTTAGAGTTCAATTCTTCATTTAAATACAAATGTTTGACTAGTTTCGAATTGAATAAAATAAGTAATTCCTTCTTTCCCTACTTGGGTAGGAAGAGAGATGTATTTTTTATGTAGCTCATTAGCGGGGTAACTCTGGCTTTCATCTAGCCTTTGGCGAGAGAGATGTCTATTGTTTTATAATATCTTCACTTCTGGAGCTTTCTAACAGCTGCTTCTAAATGCTACTTTGCATTTTCTGAATCTCTTTTTATGATCTCATAACCCAGTAAGATTCTACTTATTCATTTTTTTCCGCTTATTAATGTATTATCATACCTCCTGGCTGCCAAAATATGATAAAATCACTGGGAAAAAGTTCAATAATTAATGAGAGTTTTATTCCCCCCCCAGCTTATAACATTCAGAAAAAAAAATCTTATTCAAAAATCTGAAAATGTAGATTTAACCTTCAATTCTTAAGAAAAGAAAATATATACTCTGGACTCGAGTAAGAACGCTTTAAAATTGATTTTTCTTAAAGTCTAGGAATTAACAGGATCATGCTGGCTAAATTTAATTGACATGAGAAAAGATTGAAAGAGCCTAATATTGCTCTTAGATTCTCCAAGGTCTTCACAACATTAGTTATTTAAGGAACACTCTCCTCTGACAATGAAAGAACAGTTTCATTTTGTCTGTTTTATTTAAATGGTCCCAGTTTTAGGGGAAAATGAAGCAGTTATCAGAGTAGACACCTTTACTGAACTGGACATATTTATTCGGCAAATGTTTTTCTGAACATTTCCTATGTGCCATAGCCCATGCCCTCATATAATAACATGACATTTTACTTGAGAAAATATTGTAAGATCACATATATGAGGCCACAAACCTTGTCTGGAGAGATGGGGAACTACCAAGGTCTGTAAAGAATCTGGGATTTTCCCCTCTTTGCAAGCTAACAAGCTAACCTGGTACTATTTCATGGATGCTGATGGAAGACATGAGATTCCCAGGTCAGAGACAAATGACTATAGCACAGTGAGCAGCACTAGCAGGATGTGGGGGCTGGGTCCCCATGCCCCCCAAGTCCCACAGGGCACTCAGGTGGGTCTAGAAGAATGCCGGTACATGCCATGAGTTGTGTTACAGAAGAGGAACACCAAGTTTAAGGAATTTGCCACTTTTATAGTGAGTGGCAAGCGAGATGCTACTTCAGCCCTCAAGATTGCTCTCTGCAAGCATAATGCTCAGCAATGGCCAAGGTAAAGCGTAGTCATGGCTTTGTATTCTTGGCGTCCCTGGCAAGAATGTGGAGAGGGGGATGCTCAGGGCCCATGATGAATTACTTCTTCTAGCAGAAACTGCAGTGATGTTTAGGCTGGGGTGAATCCATGTGTGGTAAGAACAGAAGGACTTATTCCAGTCAGAGGGAGCGGTATTTGCAAAGGCCCTGAGGCAGAAGAGGCACTGAGAGATTTCAGAAAGAGTGGAGAGTCTGGCATAATTGGGATGGT
The DNA here is from genome assembly GCF_057876585.1 of Rhinolophus sinicus. Taxonomy (NCBI): domain Eukaryota; kingdom Metazoa; phylum Chordata; class Mammalia; order Chiroptera; family Rhinolophidae; genus Rhinolophus; species Rhinolophus sinicus. The sequence goes on along the minus strand of NC_142507.1, from coordinate 12,772,209 downwards.
GGTGATAAAGCTAAACAAGTAGGTTGACATTTAGTCATCAAGGGCATTACACGCCACTGAGATGACAGTGTGGCTTTTTGTTTTATTTTAACCTAACAAAGTTCAGAGCCTTTTAAACAAAGGTATGACGTGATTGAGTTTTATTTTTTATTATATGGTGATAATGTGGAGAATAGACCGGAATCAGAAATCAGTTACCTGAGCCTTTTACCAGGTGCCCCTGAAACACCTTCCTTTTTTTATGTCCTTTAACCTCTCCTGCATTTTTTCCCCACTTTTCTAAGACTTCGCTACATTATCCTGCCCTGTTGCATTCTCACCTTCAGGAACCTTGCACACTCACCTTCATTCATGCCTGGCAGCCCTCTCCCTTCAACCCACCTTGGGTATGCTCAGATATTTGCTGACATACAATAGGAATATTTCTATTTAACTTACTGAATTTTACAGTATTTATAGAGTTGTAAACATGTTATTTTCTGGGACTAGATCCACTGATTTTTCTTTTCATATGTCAGTATTCTAGTAAGAATTTTTACTTGGCATGGTATAATTTATAAGTCCAAAGTCTGAAAAAGGTAAATTGAACATTCAATTTGTTAAAATGGAAAAAATACACACAAATACTCTATTTCAAACAGTATTTGACAAATTGGTAGTTACAATATAGGGATGCAAAGTACAGCATAGGGAATATAGAAATAATGTCGCAACTACTATGTATAGTGCCAGGTGGGTACTACACTATTCAGGCAATCACTGCATAAATTATATAAATGTCTAACCACTATGCTGTATACCTGAAACTAATATAAAATAATATTGAACGTCACCTGTAACTGAAAAAAATGATTAAACATAAATACATTTGCTAAAAAAAAGTATTTGTTTAATTATCCTAAAAAGAAATCATATGAAGACAAACCTAAGCATGATATTCAAGAGTTTAAAAAACGGACTAATTATATTGAACGTAAAGCCAAGATACAAAGCGTTTTACTTTCTTTTCTTTGTGATGTTAAGACTCTTCCAAATTTTGCAATGTATTCTGGGAAAGAAGTGGTGGTGATTATTTTTTAAACCCATCCTGGGAAAGTACTCTCAGTCTTTGTATTTATTTCCTGTCACCACTGGAACAAGTTACCACAAACTGAGTGGCTTAAGACAACACAGAGTTGTGGAACTCAGAAGCCTGCAATCATTTTTACTGGGCAAAAGCCAAGATGTTGGCAGGGTCAGTTCCTTCTGGAAGCTCTGAGAGGAAGAATCTGTGTTGTTACCTTTTTTACTTTCTAGCGTCTCCTGTGTTCCGTCTTCAAAGTGTGTCACTCTGACCTCAGTTTCTGTTGTTACATCTCTCTCTATGACTGTTCCCCCTTCATTCCTCTTACAAGGACTATGTGATTATGTAGGGCCCACCTAGGTCATTTGGGATTATTTCCTATCTCAAAATCTTTACCTTAATCACACCCACAAAGTCCCTTAAGCTTTAAAAGGGAATGGTCACAAATTCTGAGAATTAGAATGTGGAATCATTTTTTGGTGGGGGCAGGGTCAGCGTTCAACCTACCACAGTCCTGCGTATTTTCCACTAAATGCACTGTTCTTCTTCCACAGCTTTACTTAATTTGGGGTAACAACTGACATAATTGGGCTCCCTAATCATGTCATCCATGTATTGATCTGTTTTAAAAAATGTTTAGAAAAATATGTTTTTGGAGCTGGGGGCATCTGAGTGAATCCTTCTTCACAGAAATGCTCAGTTTTGAACATGCCAGATGGGGTTTGCTAGGTCTCTCATTAGGTGCTCAACCTGTCTGCCCTACCCAGTCCCCTCTGCCCCTATTCTTCCCATTCCAGTGCATCGTGCCACCAGATTGCCAAGCACTGGTGTCTGCATCTCTTTGCCGGAAGGTTGCTGTGGTCTCAGAGCCTGTTCTGCCTGTGTTGGGACAGGCTGGGCAGAAATTAACACCCCCAGGCCCCAGCAGCCCCGACTAATGAATGGAGCTAGTGTACAAAGACCCCAGCACCCTCATTTCTTCATTGTGATTTGTTTTATTGAGATATAATTCACATAACATAAAATTCACAATGTCATACAACCATCACCACTATCAACATTTCTATTCCTTTGTCACGCATGGTGTCAGGCGGGGTCCCATCTGGGGTCTCTAGTCCCGCTCCCCACATAAGAATGCAGGACATGGTGAGGCCAAAAAGGAACACCCATGAAGCCGTAGATAGGGGAGTCATACCACTATAATCTTTCTGGCAGCTGAGTTAGAGACACAGGAAGCAGGAGCCACACTATCCGCAACCTGCCATCCACTTCTCCACAATCCTCAACCAACCAACCCCGCTTATTAGTTCCAACCCGCTCTGCTAACTGTAATCCACTCTTGCTAGCTCAGCCACCATCTTCTTGCTAGCCCCCATTTGCTGCTAGCTTAGCCACGGCAGTTATTTTAGTGGCCAATGGCTCACTGGTTACAGCTGACGGCCAACTAGCCACAGCTGATGGCCATGCAATCACAGTTGATGGCCATTTACTACCTGAGTGAGCACCTTTCCACATGAGGCCGAGAGCCTGGAAACTGCACTCCTGGCTCTGTCCCCACACCTATGTCGGACATTTCATATAAATGGATTCATGCTATAAGTGGTTATTGTTTTTTGGATGGACAACTTCAAGGCACATGTTTAATTCTGGTTCTCAAATTTCCCCAGCAGGATGGAGCTCGTTGCCCAAAGTTGTAATGGGCCATTAATTGGCTGCCTTTCCTTTTTTGTCTCACTTCCCTACTTTTCCACTAGTGTTTCCTTGAATCAGCCATTGGCCATTAAAATAAAGGACATGCACTCGGATCCTAGCATTAGGGTCTGCTTCTGGGGAAACCCAAACTAAAATACTAGGTATATCAAGTTAACTAATCCATTCATCAAATATACACTGAATATTTACTCTCTGCTTGGCACTGAATATACAGCACAAACAAGTCCTGTATCCCCCTTGCTCTCATAGAGGGTGTTTAAGCAGGGAATAAAGGTATTAAGCAAATTACAGGTGAGATGAGTGTTCTAAAGGAGTGGATGAGGGAGGGCCTTCCTCAGGATGAGATCTGAGGACTGGGCAGGAGTTAGCCAGGTGAAGAGGGTGGGGAAAATGTTCCAGGCACATGGAGCCACTCCAAGATAAGGGTGAGTGTGGTGCTTTGGGGAATTGAGAGAAATCGATATGGCTCTTGCAGAAAGAGTTGGAGGAGAATAATTGTGCAAGGTATTTACATGTCCTTTCAAGAAAGGATATGCTGTCCATATCCAGAAGGATATAGTGGTCGACAAAACATTCTACAGCTGTCAGCTGTTTTAGGCATGCCTTATCTCTGGAGAGCCACTTTGCCCAAGGTACCCCCTTTCTGAAGCTGCCTGCATCTGGTGACTCAGTGAGACAGGGATATAGGGGCACAGGCACCTGGCCAGGTGGGGGACATTCTCATGGGCAATACTCACCCCAGAGTTCCTGGTGGTACATTTATTGAATCTGCATCACACTTCCTCCATCCAGCCCTATTTCTGCCCCCTTACTTTTGCAGGTGTTGTTCCTTACTAAATATCATGCTCCTGAAACTCTGCGTCAGACCCAGTTCCTGGAGGACCCGATCTTCAACGCAAAGAAACAGGAAGGCTTTGTGTCATGTGTGATACAACTATGGCGTTTCTCCTCAGACATGAAGGTGGTGGGTATCCTTGGAACCTGAAAGCAATGGACTCCATGTCCAGTGAGGTGAGTGAGAGCGACTCTGGAGTCTTCACTGAAAGACCTGCAGGTAAGTTTGCCTTGGAGAGATTCTGAAAGTCCAAGACCAACTCAGGGGGAGTGAGGATTTGTGATGAGTATTAACATTTGGGGGGTGCACTTAAAATGCATTTTATTCTTTGTATGTATTTTTCTAAATTTGTCTCAGATAATAACATTGTATATATCGATGTAAATTAATCAGACTAGCAATATATCTGTTTGGATTGATATGGTCTTTCATCCCTGGATCCCCCAGGAATATGAGCAAAAGAGAACATCATAGAAATATTTTTTCCATGAAGGATATTAGATTACATACTGCTGGCATTTTAAATTTTATGTTCTGTCTGGGAAGTAGACTTTAAAATGATAATTAGATGCTACTCCGGTGGGTGCTTTGAAAAGCACTAAAATATTAAATAACTTGCATGTTTAACTTACATTAGCTGGAACAGGAGGAACTACATTCCTCTGCCCTTACCTTAGGGTGTACCACTGTGGTCTAGTGCCCCCAAGGTACAGATACAGGTGGCCCTTCCCGCCCTAAGGATGTTACAGAGATTTGTCTTCATTACAGATATGTTAGAACCCAGATGCATTGCTGCAACGCGTCACTAAATGACTAGAGGCTCAGGGATGGGTGTTGCCATGAAGGCAACGGTGCAGCACCTCCTTTCCACAGTCCGTTGGGGTGATGCATTTGTTCACCATCTGGCACAGCTCCTGGGTGCTCTGTGGTGTCCCTTCCTGGGCCCCTGGCCCATGTGTTTGTTTATTTGGGGACCCACCACAGGAAGCCATCAGGGATCCCTGATCTAAAGCCACTCATTCCTGTCTCTCTAGTTACTTCCTTAGGTTCTAGACACATCCCCTCAGACCAGATTAATGTCCAGTACCCTCCTCTCTCCTTGAAGCTGGGAGATGGGGTGATATTTTTTGGACTTCAAAGGAAAGAAAGAAATAAAAATACATTATCAATTCCTTGCCATGTAGTAAAATATGTTTTGAATATGTGAAAATGAAAGCAAATCCATTTACATGAAGTTCTGGAATAAACAAAACTAATCTATGGTGATAAAAATAAGAATGATGGTTACCTCTGGAGGGGAGATTGGACTAGAAAGGGGCTTGAAAACCTTTTCTAGAGTGAAAAAAATGTTCTATATCTTGATGGGGTGGGAGTGTATGTTTGTCAAAACCCATTGAAGTGTGTATCTAAAAATCTATCCATTTTATTTTATGTAAATTTGAAAACAGGATGACAGTTCAAAAATGAAAAAGAAATGACTATATAAAACTAGTTCAGGAAAGATTTAGATTTCAAAATTGTTTGGTTTTAATTTTCTGACTTCAATAAAGATAGGAAACAACTCACCATCAGCATTCAGTTCTGCTGAGGGATATACAAACATTTTTATCCATAGTTAATTATTTCATATTAGAAATCAAGAATCTTACATGAAGCAGAAAAATATTGTCTTCACATTTCATAAAAAAAAGTTAGCTAAATTTTAGCTTTTGTCTTCAGCTGACACCCAATACAGCAGGTCCTCAAATAACTCGTTCAACGTTCTTACAACGTTGATGAGGAAAAAAACGGCTTCCCAGCTGGGGCCACTCTGTGTGAAGTTTGCACGTTTTCCCCACATTGGTGTGGGTTTTCTCTAGGGACTCTGGAGAAAGTCCCATATCCCAAAGATGTGCACGTGAGGTAAATGGGTGGGTCTATATTGTCCCCATCTGAGGGTGTGGCTGTGAGTGGCCTGTGATGGAAGGGTGGCCTGTCTCAGGTAGGCCCTGCCTTGCGACCTGAGCTGCTGGGAGAGGCTCCAGCCACCGTGATCCTGAACTGGAATGAGCAGGTAGGAAAATAATTATCTTATTGTTTTCATTCATCTGTCTTAAATGTATGTCTAGCTCACATTGATTTCATTGTTCAATATTAGAAGTGTTAGAGGTTTGCTGATGTTTTTGTGACCAGAAATATGCTGTAGAAACCTAACTTTGTGGTTTTTTATTAAACGTTTTTAAAATTTTATTTTAAGTGTATTTTTCTAGGACCCATCAGCTCCAAGTCAAGGAGTTGTTTCAATCTAGTTGTGGGGATCGAACCGGCAACCTTGTTGTTAAGAGCACCGCGCTCTAACCAACTGAGCTAACCGGCCGCCCCCAAGAAACCTAATTCTTGTTTAGATGAATTAGCCTATGGTCAAGTTGGTTTTGCTACATGTTGTTTTGCTTAAAGTCACAGTTTCTAAGAACCATGAGGATGTGAACTGAAGACACTGTACTTCTACCTACAGAGTGGCCACAAAGTTTGGAAATATAGGTGATCTGCCCTATTTGACCATGTAATGTCACCACTGATTAGTGTATGCTCTTGACAGGTGAGGGAATGTCAGAGACCAGCCACCACGTGACCCCAGAATAGCGAGAGAGTGGCAGGATGATCATTTCTAAAACTGGATTGGATGACGTCGTTCTGTGGAGTATGCCGAATGCTGGCCCGACCTGAATATCCTTGGGTGTGAATGCCAGAAAATCTTGGGACATGAGATCAAAAGTTGAATTTGAGTATCAGATCAGCAACAAATAATTTTTTAGTGTAAATATGCGTGGGGATACTTGTATATCCCTTGCATAAGCGGGATATATACAAGGGACATACCTGCCAAGGACATACTTATACTGAAAACTTACTTGTTTTTTAATCTGAAATTCAAAGTTAACTGGTAGCCTATGTTTTTATTTGCTAAATCTGGCAGCTCTATGCTAGGGGTATGCTGAAAGGGCAGGATTTTTTTTTTTTCTTGTTTTCTTCAGTGAAAATCAGAGACCAATAGTCTGAGCCTGTGGTTGTCAAACTTGAGCTTACATCAGAATCATCTGCCAGAGCTTGTTAAAACACGGACTATTGAGCCCAAGTTTCTGAGTCAGTAAGTCTGGAGTCAGGCCCCCCCAAATTTGCATTTTTACTATTCCCTGGTATTGCTAATTCCAGGGATCACACTTGAGCACTACTGAGGTGAGGTGATACATTACAAAGGTACAACGTTTCCCCCAAAATAAAACCGGGTCTTATATTAATTTTTGCTTCAAAAGACGCTAATGCTTATATTCAGGGGATGTCATCCTGAAAAATCATGCTAGGGCTTATTTTCCGGTTAGGTCTTATTTTTTTGGGAAATATGGTCTGTGCAAGGATTGCTACAAATGCTGTGTGATGTATCCTATTGATTGCCATTCTGCCAAAACACTAAACTATGCATCACTAATGAGGGACAACACTCAAACATCATGTATTGTCGTGTAATATCAATAAACCGTTTATTATATATAGTTGCCTCTGTTTCCAGACTTTATGGCCACTCTATACGTAAGTTATTTGCCTCTGTAGTGAATGAATTGCCTTTTAATGAGTGTGAAATTAAAATTCCATTAGAATAGAATTTAGAATAGAATTAGATTGTCCATAAACCCATACAATAATAATAGCAGAAAACCTTTGTTAAATTATATACCAAATAAATATTTAACAAGGTGAGACACTCGGAATTTTTATTTATATTTTATGAAACATCACCACTGCGTCCATTAGCAAATTATAGATATACACAGCATTGATACATTCTCAGGGTTTTTGGAGTACACAGAATGGAATTTCTACACTATGACTTTTCCAGGGACCTGATTTTCTTGGAGGAAGATAAAAGAGAGATTTGCTTGTGCTTTTGGTAGAACTGGAACATACTGAAATGTTTTAAAGTCACTTTAAAGCTGACCTTGTCATATATTTCTACTATGAAGGTTATTTTTTTTTCTTTTCAGTTTTTTGTGTATTGGCCTATTAAAATTTATTTGGATTTCCTCTTTTGAGGGAGAGAAATATATAGGGAAAAATGAAAGAAGGCTTCTAGAATATTTTGCTGGGTGTCTGAGTCCTTTGGCTACTGTTTGGCAATTGTTCATCTACCACAGCTATGTATTAAAATCTAAGAACTACCTTATTAGAGATAAACACTAAAGTATTGATGGATGAAATGATATCTAGGATTTGCTTTAAAATGCTGAAACAAGAAAACAGTTGGAGAAAGAAAGATGAAATAAGTTTGGTAAAATAAAATATTGATAACTGTTGAAACTGGGTGAAGGAAGCATGGGGGTTCTTATAGTATGCTACCTTTACGTGTTTAAAAATTTGTATAAGTTGGAAAAAATCTAAGGACTTGGCTGATATTTTGACTTTGCCACCAATTGGACAACAAACCATGCTCAAATCACTTAAATATTCTGCGTCTCAATTTTTTAAAATGATCATATTGCAATTAATCAGCAAGTAATTACTGAGCGATGCTTATTGTGTTGGGAGCATTCTGATGTTACTATCTAAATTCCCAGGGGTATTGTCAGATAACTGGAAAGTGGAATGTACTTCAAGAAACAAAACCTATTTTTCAAGTATTATTTTTGCAAAATCCATTGTTGAAATTCTTTGAGTACAAATGCTTGGATCCCAGAACTTTGGTAAATGAAGGATCCCAAAGACTGTGTGTGTGTGTGTTTAAGAACAGTTATTTAAGTTAGGTATCTGCTGAGAAAGCAGCTGTTCAGACTCTTACCTGACAACAGGACATAAGAAAAATATGTTATACATCTTGGCTCCTTTTGTGTTTTTCGGAGAAAAAGCAAAGCAACCTCTAAGATTTCTAAATACCATCTGTATCTACTACACGGTATGATATACTTTAATTTGGACACTATTGTGATCCACTCCCCAAAAGGCAGGTAAACGTAGAGGAAAAACTGAAAAGTTAAGAAGATGCAAGCTTGTGTGTGTCTGTTGCAAGCATAAATGATTTAGAAAATCTGGTATAGAATCCACGAATGGCCGTGTGGCATCCTGCCAGGATAGGTGAGATGATGTCCCCCTTCTTATTTGTGGATTTGATGCTATGGCATGAACCAGGTCCAGAAGTGGCCGGTGGCCTGAAGGTCTGGGGACTGGTGTGGGACCCCATTCCTGGCTGTCAGTGGGGTGGTTTGCTGCACACTCCCGACTGGCTCTGAAGAAATGGGAACCATGAAAACTGTAAACTAGGCTGAGGATGCTTCTTGCACCCAGTACAGTAGGGTAGACACGGGTGCCATGTGATCAGTGTAGGGTATGCTTACCCTCCTGAATCATTAGGAATTCTTTCCTGTGGATGTTAAACAATTATTCCTTGCCAGACGGTGCATTCTTTGTAAAGAGGGTTAAGATCCTTTCATAATGTGGCGTGTTTGAGTTAATTGTGCCCCCCCATAAGGAGTTAACATTATGGACTGAATGTTTGTTGTCCACCCTCTAATGCATATGTTGAAGCACTAACCCCAAGTATAGATGTACTTGGAGATGGGGCTTCTGAGGAAGCAATTAAGGTTAAATGAGGTCAAGCAATGGGGGTTGCTCTCCCTCTCTCACCCTTCCCTCTATTCCTACCCTTTGTTCCTCTCTCCCCTCTTCCACCCTCTCTTCCTCCCCTCTTCTTTTCTTCCCCCTTTCTTTCTCTACCTCACCCCACTTCTTTGCCTCCCTCCCTCCCACACCCCCCACTCCATGCACAAGAAAGAACAGCAAACCAGGAAGAGAGGCCTTACCAGGAACCAAATTGGTTGGAACCTTGATCTTGGACTTCCAGGCTCCAGAGCTGTGAGCAAATGAATGAATGTCTGTTGTTTAAGCCACCCAGTGTGTGGTATTTTGTTTTGGCAGCTTGAGTATACTAATACATCCTCCAGCAGACAGTTAGCTGAGAGCATGTTTTTCTGGAGTGCACCGGAGAGGTGAGCTTTTGTAGAAGAGGTATGGAGAGAAGTCGGGAGTGTGAGACCTGTCTGGAAAGGCAGGCCAGTGGGAGGCAACAGAGGGTGCTGGTATCCAGAGGAGATGGAGAAGTTGTCAGGAAAGAAGGCATTGATGCAAACTTTACTTTCTTTACAATGTTGCTTGTGGATTACCTTGGCAGGAAAGATGATCACTCACATGGTAATTGTTCAATAAACCTTTAGATAAATGTACAAATTCCCTTGGGACATGGATTTTCTCCGGCAGATTGCTTGTTTGCTACATACACAGAATGGTTAATGTATCCAATAACTCTTTTAGTCTTGTTAGTTCAGGGTTTTAGGGATAAAATCTTTTATTACCCCAGAGCACCGAATAGGGATATTTCCTCTTACATTAAAGCCTATGTTTAAATGATCTCAGTTTAGATGAGATATTTACTGAAATACTTTTTTTCTAAGTTGACTTACTTTGTCAACATTGTCTATAGAAAAAAAACAAGAATTTCTTTTCGTTAAACAAGGTGTGCAGTACCTTGAGTGTGAGAAAAGTAGATCAAGGTGAAATCCTAAAGATCATTTACCCATAATCAATGAAGATCTCTGCATGCTTTGATTGTATTCATATTTTTTCTGCCAGTAAAAAATTTTGCCTGCACCCTCTACCCTACCGTGTTTCCCCCAAAATAAGACCTAGCCAGACAATTAGCTCTAATGTGACTTTTGGAGAAAAAATTAATGTAAGACCCAGTCTTATATAAGACTTGGTATTATATTACATACCTGGTATTATATTATATTACATTACATTATATTATATTACATAAGACCCGGTCTTATATTATAGTAAAATGAGACCAGGTCTTATATTAATTTCTGCTCCAAAAGATGCATTAGAGCTGATTGTCTGGCTACGTCTTATTTTCAGGGAAACATGGTATGTTCTTAAATATTTGTAAAATTTAGAAATCTTTGCTTGTTATGGACAATGTGGGGCTCAGGCCCTTTGCTGATATTTTTCATGTTTCCTCTTTTAACACTCACACTATATACCTGCAGTACAGGTTATGTTATTTCTATTTCATAGATAAAGGAGGGCTCCTCTGCAGTATGACATAGAATCTCAGCACTGCGAATAGGAACCACTTCTTTTTTCTAAAAAATCTAAACATCGTGTCTCATTGTGCCCTCGCTTTACAAGAGCAATTACATGTGGGATTTTGAAAACCTGTTATTCCATGGTCTATTCATGCCATTTTCATTAATACTTTGAAAAAACAACCTTACTTTGAACTATTAGGTTGGTGCAAAAGTAATTGCGGTTTTTGCAATTATTAACCTTTTAAACCACAATTACTTTTGCACCAACCTAATAAAAGCCATGGATTAAAATCTGTCAGTAACATTATCCAGCAAATAGTGCCTGGGCTAAATATAAAATTAGAGTAAGTAGGGCACACGGAGCCATCATGATCATATGCAAACCAATAAGAGTTCTAATACGATATATTATGTGACACCAGAAATTGGTGCCAGCTGATTGAGCAGGAAAGAAGTTTATTATATAAATATTTCTGGGAGAACAAGCTCAAAGCTGAGTCTGGAAATGCTGTCCAACTACAGGCTGCAGAACTGGCCTTAAGAGCTTAACCTTGGCCCCTACTACTGCCCCACACGCTGTAGAGACAGGGCTGCCACTGCCATTTCTGCAACATGAACTTGGCTGCCATTTTTGCCAGCACATGGATTCTGTGTGGTGCCTCCTTCCTTTTTTAGAGACTTGTGGAGCCTCTCAAGTTCTCACTGTTTTTTTTTTGGAAATTTTCTATATTGATTTTTTTTTTTTAAATTGTGATTTAAACATTTATTATGAGACCTACCCTTTTAACACATTTTTAAGTGCATAATTCCTTATTGTTAGCTACAGGAATGATTTTGTACCACGGGTCTCATTTTGCGTAACTGAAACGTTATACTCGTTGACTAGCAACTCTCACTTCTGAATGTATTCTTAGGGGAGCCTAAGTCACATGGCTGTATTCTGCAAAAGATATCGGGGAACCACATTTTCTGGATTCTATCTTGAGAAGACGGGATTCTTAAGGCTTCATATTCCCTAGACATGGGAAAGCCATTCTAAGGTGACAGCTACACAGAAATCAAATGTGCGGAACAGATTTTAATGTTTATAAAACTGGGGTCCAAATGGTTCATTCTCAAGTAAGGATGTATATAAAAGAATACGGCCCAGTAATTTCAAGGTCTTTGTTGAACATCACAAAAGCAGTATATAAATCTTCAGCAATGATTCTTACATTTCCTTCTTTACTCTCCTGTTTACCGCCCATGCTTCCTGTCCCCAAAGTCCCTGGAAAAGTTTGCATTCCTTGTCTCAAGGTCCTCTTACTCCCTTTCTGTTCCCCACGCAAACGTCTAAGAACTGGTCTCATAAGGAAGAGGGAGGCGAGGAAAAAGGTTAAGACAGGCTAAACTAGGATTCCTTAAGGGAAAGACTGGTGCACTAAAGCTTCATATCCAGTCATAGGAGGATCGCTTTTAGTAGTGATATTTGAGAACCACTTGGAATAATTAACTGGTTCTAAGCAAATAGCAGATTGCACATGCTATAAGATCTGTGGTTGAAATGTTGATTGTGATTCAAAGTGTTTTCTATATGAAAACAGCTTGGCTGAAGAGAATAAATAAAAAGGAACAGACTCTCAAGTATTTTAAAGGAAAGATCAAGGCTAGTGTTCGTGTTTATGGTCTAAAAAGAACATGAATTAGATTTCAAGTTCCCCGTACAGAATTAATTCTTTGGGGGTAAATTCTACGCAGAATTACTATTATTGTCACAAATAATTAGTTGGTTTTTGGACACTCCTGGTTAGCTCAGTGCCACCTCTTTAGGATATCCTCATGTATCTCCCATGATAGTTTGTGACAGGTGCAGTGACACTTCAAATATTTTTTTATAAAATTCTGTTGACCCTGGCACAAAGCCATTAAACTGTCTATTCACGTTTGCTGCTCTACCAAATGAAAACCTTGCACGATATTTCAGACCAGTGTTCCTGGAGATATACAGCTGGATTTAAAGACCTCTAGTGGCACTTTCTGCTTAGCTGATATCAGATGGTCTCCCTCCAAATATTGACTACAGCTTTAAATTCCTGAAGAATGCTACCTAGGATAGCAGGGATCGTACTTTGGTCAAAAAGTATAACTATAAGAGAAATTTAGTAACTGAACCTAACACCAGTCATTTGGTTGTTGCAAATTTTTTTCTTCCAGAGCATGCACACAGGGCTGCTGGTTCAATTTCATGGAAGAGCTGAGTATTCCTGTTACCTTTTCATTTTTCCCAACTGGGGCAGCATTTACTCTTGAGTCTGTCTAAAACCTAGAACACACTATTTCAGTGTTATGCAGGAAGCTATCATTTTTATTTAACTCATAATTTATAAGGCAAATAACACTCCAGAGTCCATATACTATGAAGTCTTGAATTACCATTTGATGTGCTTCCCTCACCTAGCCTAGGCCAGTGGACCAAGGATGGATGCCCTAGGCAGGCAGAAACTCCCACAGGACATCCACTGGGGAAAAAGCAAGTAGTCCTAAAAATCACAACTGCAGAAACAGGGTGGCAGGATTGTTGGCACATTGGATATAAGGAGTTAGTGTCTGCTTTAGAAGGTCTTCACGTTGCCTTTATTTCATGTGCATTATTCAGATGTCTTAGTGATTCTCAGTGCCCTTTGTTTTGTGAAATATCTTAGGTATTCAGTGTAGCTGTTTTCAAGTTTATTATGCAATATTCTGATTCATGAAAATATTCCATTAAATGCAATCGTTCATGTAATTACTTTGCTTAATCTACAGCATACTTTAATTAACATTGCCCAGAGTTCTGATTTAATCAATTAGATTTGATCTGGTATAACTTATCTATAAACACTTTTCATGATGCAGCAGACCAAAATAATTATCGAGAGCTAAGGTAATATATGACACTACCTAAAACTAACAAATTTCCCATGTTAAGAAGAAATCAAAATTTGAACTATAATTTTACTGTTTATAAAGTAGGTCCTTCTATTTCCATTAATAGGCTATTAAAAACAATCTCATTGGGAGTGTTCGAACTTAAAAAATATGTTTTATTTGGCATCTATTCCCCTTAGTTAGCCTCGACAACTAAAGATTAAACTCAAGCAAGACTCACCACTTTTTGGTTTGGTAATAGACTCATTACTATCAATATCTCAATGATATTTGTTCCCCGTTGTGGGCTGAGTTTTGTCCCCTTTCCCAAAAGGTATGTTGAAGCTGTAACTCCCCAGTACTTCAAAATGTGACTTTATTTGGAGTTAAGATCACTGCAGATGTAATTAGTTAAGATGAGGTCATACTGAAGTAGGATGGGCTCCTACTCCAGTATGGCTGGTGTCCTTATAAGAAGACAGCCATGTGACAACACAGAGACACTCAGGGAGCAGGCTGTGTGAGACAAAGGCAGAGTTTGATGTTATGTACCTGCAACACCAAAGATTGCTGGTAACCAAACAGAAACTAGGGAGAGGCAAGAAAGGATTTCCCTACAGGTGTCAGAGGGGGCGTGGCCCTGCTGACACCTCGATTTTGGAATTTTAACCTCTTCCGTGTTTCCCCGAAAATAAGAACTAGCTGGACAATCAGCTCTAATGCTTCTTTTGGAGGAAAAATTAATATAAGATCGGTTTTATTTTACTATAAGACTGGGTCGCATATAATATAATATATGACTGGGTTTTATATTAATTTTTGCTCCAAAAGACACATTAGAGCTGATTGTCCAGTTAGGTCTTATTTTCAGGGAAACATGGTAGAACTGTAACACACATTTCTGTTGTTTTAAGCCACCTAATTTGTGGTACTTTGTTATGGTAGCCCTAGGAAACTAAAACACGCAAACTAAGTTGAGAGTTACAACTCAATATAACCAGAATTTATAAAATTCCTTTTTATATTGTGTGTGTGTGTGGCAGTGTGGCACGGGGTAGTGTGAGTATCTTGCTAAACTAATTTTTTTCTAATTTTTATTGGGGAATATTGAGGGACAATGTGTTTTTCCAGGACCCATCAGCTCCATGTCAAGTTGTTTTCAATCTAGTTGTGTGTGAGTGTGTGTGTGTGTGTGTGTGTGGGGGGGGTGCACAGCTCACTGGCTCATGTGGGAATCGAACCGGCAGCCTTGGTGTTACAAGCATTGCACTCTAACCACTGAGGAAACCGACCACCCATGTGCTGTTTTTAGTTGGGAGTTAATTTTTATGTTCCTAAGCAAGTGTTGACATAAATATAACACTTTTTGTTCCTAGCACCCCTCCTCACACATAACACGTAGCAGAGTACCTTGAACGTAAATCACCCAACAGTACATTTTGTGGCTTAGTTGAAAAAGATTAAAAGACAATTGCCTATAAATATTAAAATACCCACTTCTACAACTTGAGCCATAAAATATATACAGTGCTACTGAAATGTGAGCGTAATCATTGAAGAGAATTTACATGAGGTTCATCAAAGCAAATTTTATCGTGAATCTGTATGTGGATAACAAAGAAACAATATGCCCAGCTAGTTTGTGGATTATTCAGATTATATATTCTCTGTTGCCCTCATTTTGACTTTGAAAAATGTACTCATAGCACCTACACTATATGAAGGGCAAGGAAAAAAATACAATAACAGAATTTAAGTGATTAGTGTTAACTTGCTAACAGATCTTATTACAAAGGGTGTGGAATAGATGGAAATGAAAAATGTAAAAAATGAATTTTGGGGTTTATCCATACATTCTTTTTCCTAGAGTAGATTATTGTTTGGTTGTTATAGGGTGGTAATGTTTGATGGAAAGGTATCAATAGACACCAGCAAAGGATCTGGACACAGGCGTCTAACAGAATAGGGACTCTGCAGCTTGCTCCAATCAAAGGGAAAAAAAGTTCCAGGCATCAGGGTCCGTGAAGGCCACCATTCGATGACACCATTCGATTGTGTGCACCTTTGTTAGGTCCTTTGAGAAGCAGTATCTTTCCATTCTTGGAGGTCCTCATGAGCCCCTGGCTCTCTGTTTGTTCTGGATACTTTGGCTTTCACCTGTTCTGTAGGTAGAAATAACTAGTATAAAACAACTCCTCCCCCCACCTGAGATCCATTCCTGCAAATATATACCTGGGACTTCAAGATAAAAAGATAAATTAGATTCGTAGAACATAGAGAAAACTAACATTTCCTGATTGTCTACTATAATCTAGGTTCTGTGCTAGGCATTCCATGTATAATCCCATTTAATACTTCTTTTAAATTTAATTTTGATTTTTTTTTATTGAAACAATGTGCATTTTATAAACTCCAAAAAGACTGCGTGGTGGGCAGTTGGGCGTTCTTTTAAAGAAATAATCTTCCTTTACGAAGAATATACTCTGTATGATATTTTTCATAACAAAAACGAAACAAAAACCAGTCTAAGTATTATGACAAGGCTTGTCTTAAAAAACAGCAGGCCTCTGCTCCTTCCTTCCACTTCCCTCTCATTAATTCAATAATTCATAATCTTTTAAATTATTTCTTCTAGTGTTTACTTTTTTATTTTTAAATTAAATGAAATACTGCTATTTCTTGATTTTTTTTTTTCAGGTTTAGATGCTATCTATTGACTTCCTACTGCAATAGATGAGGATTTAGCTTTCCTATGCCTCCTTCTCACATATTTACCTCTTCCTAGCCTTTCAATATATTTATACCACAGTTTTGGGTTAAATTAATATTTAGGGCTAATATTGTTTAACTATATAAATATTATTTATAGCTAAGTCACATAGTATACTATGATTATATTTCTTCTCTTGTATTACTCTATATTTTCACCAGTGTTAGCAATTAGATTTTTTGTTGGTTCGTTTGTTTGCTTGGTTTCTGTGCTTTTACTGCTAATTCACCCCCAAACTTTCTGATGGAAGTAAAAATTGCCTCTGAACATATTTAAGTGTTCTGTTTCATAGTCATCTTGTAGAATTTCATTTGAAGTCTTCAGTTCTGCTATTCCAAGTTAGTTCTCTCAAACTTGCATACAGCTCTTACTGGGACTTTTCCCTTCACCATTATTTTGAGATTTTTGCCCCCAGGCCTTTCTTCTATGTTGGATTTCATATTTTCTGGGATCCTATACCTTTCTCTTGGTTTACTCCCTCATTTTGGTGGAGCATATCCGTCACAAGTTTCCTGAGAAAGATAAATTAGGACCTAAATTTTATGAAAATGTCTATATCCTATCCTGACAGTTCATTGATCATTTTGCTGAGTGTAGATTTTTAGGACAGACGTTTTTCTCAAAACTTGGAGGGCGTTTCTCCATTGTCTTCAGGCTTCAGTGATGCTGTTGAGAAATTTCACGCTGCTCTAGTCCACACCCCTTTGTCATCAATTTTTTTTTGTTTTCTTCTGGAAATTTTTAGGCTCACCTCTTTATCCTGGTGTTCATGATACATCAGGTAAGTCCTCTGAGAGGATTTGCATTTGCTTGTACCAAATACATGGAGGGTATAACCAATCTCGGATTACTCTGAATTAAATTCTTGGCTAGAATTTTATCAGACCA
Source organism: Rhinolophus sinicus (assembly GCF_057876585.1). Lineage (NCBI taxonomy): Eukaryota > Metazoa > Chordata > Mammalia > Chiroptera > Rhinolophidae > Rhinolophus > Rhinolophus sinicus. Next base: position 12,754,939 of record NC_142507.1, on the reverse strand, counting down.
TTTAGGTACTGGATTCCCCCGCTTTCTGAAAGTAGAGCGTGCCTAAGAAACCTTTCATAAGCCAACATGGTGTAAAGCAAAGAAGCAGTCCCCTGAGGACATATCTTGCTAATGGATGTATAAAATACATCAAGATAAAGCACAGATGCTCACAGACACGGTTCAGAGCTCTGGTGGCTTGATGCTGAGCGTGGTTCCTGGGGAAGGAGCTTGGCGGGGCCCTGCTTGCTGCTCCGGTTGGGCTCTGACTCTATAACTGCTCACTGCTGAACAAACACTGAATGCTATTTTGCTTTCCATTTTTTTCTTTTTTTGTAAAAGAGGAAATCCTCTTTGGATTTCTTTCTGTTAGTGAAAACAGGTACTAATATAGGTGTTTGGTAAAAGCAAAATGGCATAAAGTGGACTTTCAATAAGTAGTTTGAATTTGGGCTGCAAACCTAGGTGAGGGTTGACTTGGTTCCAAATTCTCGGTGGCAATTTCTCCCTTTTTTACTCTTGTCCAAATTTGAAACAGTCCATTTTCCTTGTGGTCCACTGGAGGTATATGGGGGTTATTTGTAATTTACCCTTGGGAATCTCAGAAGGCCGGTAGGATGAGAATTTGCTATTGGACTTCATCTTGGAGGAGGCTTGGGCTTTGTTCTCTGCTCTCATTCTCCAAAATGCTGTGAAAATCAGTCTGCGTTCACCTGGTTTGAAAAATGCTTGCAGGATAAACTACACCACTTCCTGCCTTCACTCAAGCAATGCCTGGCCTGAGATACCCTTACTTTTCTTTGTCTGGTATTTTAAAGACGGTTTAAAAAATTATATTTTGTCCAGAAGTTTTAGTTATTTCCAGAAGTCCAGATATCTATCGTATCATATGCCTGGAAATGAAAGCTTATATCGCCTTTCTAAGCCTCGATTTTCTCATTTGAAAATGATAATAGTAGTATCATAGCAGTTGAGTAATAAGGTGAGATTATTAGTGTAAAGCTCTTACCGCTGTGTGTGGCACCTCAGTGTTTACTCCTATTTTAAAAATGTATTCTCAAAGTCTATAAAAATAAGTGCTCTATCTTGCTATACTTTTTATAGGTAGATGGTACACTAATGTCAGGGGATAAAGATGTGAATAATCCGAGGTCTTGAACATTTTATATTTATTATATTAAAGGATATAGCTCTTTCCATTTGAAAAAATTTCCATTTCAAAAGGACCAAGTGATTAAACATTATTAGTAGTCTAGATATTAATTGAGAGCATGAGATTTATTTGAAGTGAAATCCTCAATTGGTACATTTCTTGAGACAAAAGACTTTGAAAATATCCCTCACCTTCATCAAATGAGACTCTAACAGGATATAAAAAGGATGCTTTCTTTTACAACAAACTAGACTATGCTCTTATTTTACTATTATTATTTTTTATTACCATTTTTATTGCCACAGAGAGTTGAATTGCATGAGAAGTTCCTTTTAAAGTCCATAGACATATTCACTCCAAGCAGTTGCCCCTCTCATTAAAAACAATTTTTACCCACTGCCAAGGAGCTCTTGGGCAGAATCAGCCCTCTTTCTGGCAGTGGACTTGACCTTTGAGCCATTTCAAGGACACTTCTTGAGCAGGTGCAGTGTGATATTCTTCACAGCTAGCATGGTCTCCGTACAGGTGGGTTTGATGAGCGTCTCTGGGAGTAAAAATCCAAAATGCCCAGTGTCACGCAGTTCAAAAGCAAATGTGTAGGGTATTCCATTTTTGTAGGCCCAGTCCATTGAGCTACCAGAACTCACATCTAAAAGTTAAAAAAAAAAAAAAATTAGCCTCACTAAAGTCTGCATAATTTTCAAAAATGTATACATAGTTTTTGCCTACTAAGCTATACTGAATTCTTCCAATAAATACCGTTTCAATAAGAATGGTTTAACAGTAGTTTCTTGCCATCGGGGACATGGAATTTTTAAATCATACCTGCCACCATCTGTGAGGATCTAGTCTAAGTGGTACTGCTTTTCCAGTGTGATGACCTCAACATTTCTCTGCCTCAATTCCAATAATATTTATCCCCACCCGCACTTCATTCACCCACAAACAAAACCACACCATGGACTTTTTCCTTCTCATCACTCAGTTCTTCTCCACTTTCAAGGTCTAGAACACTGAAATTCTGTTCCCAGAAAACCTACTCATTTCTTGGACTTCCCCTATTTTTTCCATTCCTAATGAATTTGTTCTTTATCTTTAAAGTTTAAGTTTGTAGTGTCCACACTCCTCCCAGCCTTCTTATAATTTCATTTGACTCTACCTGCCATGGTCAGTTACTTCACTGAAGGTCTCACCAGACCCTTTCACAATGCCTCCCTCAGTCCTTTTTCTGCCTTTGTTTGGCTAATTCTCAGTCCCTGGCCTAGTTTGTCTGCTTTCCCTCTTTGTGGGGGAGTTGGAGAAAGTCTTTGCTGTAAATTCACACTAATTACTGAAGTCCTTTTCTCTTCCTGATGCTGCTCTGAGCTCCTTTGTCTAGACGTTCATTTACTGAACCTTTCTCATTCTCTTCTAGGCCCGCCCCTCACTTTCTCACTGTCCCCATACTTAGAATGGGTAATTAGCCCATCACCTCCTCTGCTGACATCATAGCCCTCTGACTTTCTTCCTTCTAGCTCACAGGAAGAAATGTGACTCATCCTTTACATGTCATCTTTTGGTACCGTTTCTTATTGTCTTCTCTGCGAGTGAGAGAGTCCCTTCTCTAGGACCTTGTTTCATTAATGAAAACCCCCTTTATTGCATCTGCCTTGACCAAAATGTTCCAGCACTGCTTTCCTATAGTAATTCCTTCTCATGATTCTGCTATATGCCATCCTCTTTTGCTTCCTCTGGTTGCTTTGGAACTCAGAAGAGTATATATGTTACTTCTACATCCTCAACCACTTTCAATCTGGTTTTTGCCTCTACCAGTCTATGAAAACTTTATTCCTGAGGGGAACCAATGACAGCAGGCCTAAACTCTTTTTTTTTTTTTTTTTTTTTTTTGCTTTTTTCCCCTCAGACCTTACTTTACTTTCAACCTCTTAATCGCATTTAACCTAGCGGACAATCCTTTTTGGCAGCTCTCTTTTTCTGGTTTGTGTGACCTCACAGGTTCCAGCTTTTCAGCAGAACTAAAAGTGTGAACAGTAGAAGCTGACTGCAGGATTGGGCTGTATCCAATCCCACCACCTGTGACTTCTTTCTGCCTCAGTCTCCCCTTGTGAAAAAGAGATAATACCTACATAGGGTTGTTGTGAAAATTAAATGAAATAATGTGCTTAGCATATATCAGCTGTTATCAGTTTGCAGCTTCACACCCCAAAGAGCCTAGCATGTAGTTTTCAGCATAACAGGCTCTTAATAATTTTTGAATAAGTTTTAAGTGAATATATGTTTCATAGAAGAATGTTTATATACTTTTTTCCTGAAATTTATATGATCTAGCCTGGCAAACACTATTATTTAAAAATTTTCTGAGTGTGTTCACCTACTCAAATGATACCATTTTTTAATGCTATTTTTGCCAGGACAAGTTAGAGATACAATTATTATGTGACGATGATACTAAATGACTTATTTCTCAGGCTCCCTTTGCTTCAGTTAAGGGTGGAAGGTAGGCTGGGGCTTCATTGTCCCCCTGGGTTAGAGTACACTGGAATTACAAACAGTAGTCATAGTAGCCAAAGTCAGAGACAATATGTGCCGACATTTACGTCACGGTAATGCGACAGCCTCATTTCCATGGTAACAGATTCTTCTCAGTAAACAATACTATGACTGCCTTGATATCAAGCTGAAAAGTGAAGTGTGAGTAAGATTTTTAAAAATTAATGGTTTAAAATTGTTAATGTATATTGGTATTAATTGGTAATGTGATTTTTTTCCATTAAAAATTTTCAAATTACCGTTGATATTCAATATTATGTTAGTTTTAGGTGTACAGCATAGTGGTTAGACATTTGTATAACTTAACGATGTGATCCTCTTGGTAAGTCTAGTACCCACCTGACACCATACCCTGTTATTACCATATTATTGACTACATTCCCTGTGCTGTACTTTACATCCCTGTGACTATTTTGTAAATATCAACTTGTACTTCTTAATCTCTTCACTTTTTTCACCCAGCCCCCTCAATGCCCCTCCCAGCTGGCAACCATCAGTTCTCTGTATTTATGATTTTTTTTCTATTTTGTGTGTTTATTTTGTCTTTTAGATTCCATATATAAGTGAAAGCATATGGTATTTATCTTTCTCTGACTTATTTCACTTAGGATAATACCCTCTAGGTCCATGTTGCAAATGGTGAGATTTCATTCTTTCTTTTTTTTGGCTGAGTAATACTCCATTGTGTATCTGTACCACCACTTACTTATCCAATTGTCTATTGATGGGCACTTAGGCTCTTCCATATCTTGGCTATTGTAAATAACGCTGTAGTGAACACAAGGATGCATATATCTTTTCCAATTCGTGTTTTGGATTTCTTCAGATAAATACCCAGAAATGGGGGTAAGAGCAACGTCAGAGCATTTACTGCCTCTGTTTTATTCTAGGAGTTTTACGGTTTTGGGTCTTACATTTAAGTCTTTAATCCATTTTGAGTTTATTCTTGCATATGGTGTAAGAAAGTGGTCTAGTTTCTTTCTTTTTTTTTTTTTTTTTTGCATCTATCTGTTCAGTTTTCCCAACACAATTTATTGAAGAGACTGTCTCTACTCCACTCTATATTCTTGCCTCCTTTGATATAGATTAAATGAAGATGTAGGTGTGGGTTTATTTCTGAGCTCTCTATTCTGTTCCATGGATTTATGTATCTGTTTTCATGCCAACACCATGCTGCTTTGATTACTATGGCCTTGTAGTATAGTTTGATATCAGATAGCATGATCCCTCCAACTTTGTTTTTCTTCTCAAGATTGCTTTGGTTATTTGGGGTTTTTTGTGGTTCCATATAAATTTTAGGATTATTTGTTCTAGTTCTGTGAAAAATACCATTGGCACTTTGATAGGGATGGCATTGAATCTATAGATTGCTTTGGGTAGTATGGACATTTTAACAATTTTAATTCTTCCTACCCATGAGCATGGTATATGCTTCTATTTATTTGTGTTTTCCTCACTTTCTTTCTTCAGTGTCTTGTAATTTTGCAAGTACAGGTCTTTTACCTCCTTAGTTAAATTTATTTCTAGGTATTTTATTATTTTTTTAATGCAATTGTTAATGGAGTCATTTTCTTAATTTCTTTCTGATAGTTTGTTTTTGCTGTATAAAAATGCAACTGATTTCTGAGTATTAAATTTGTATCCTGCTATTTTACTGAATTCATTTATCAGTTCTAATAGTTTTTTTGTGGACTCTTTAGAGTTCTCTGTAACATTATGTCATCAGCAAATAATGACAGTTTTCTTTCTTTCCAACTTGGTTGCCTTTTATTTCTTGGCTGATTGCTGTGGCTGGAACTTCCAATATTACTTTAAATAAAAGTGGCGAAAGTGGACATCCTTGTCTTGTTCCTGATCTTGAGGAAAATGTATTTAGTTTTTACTATTGAGCATGATGTTAGCTGTGGGTTTGTCATGTATGTCCTTTATTATTTTGGGGTGTGTTCCATTTATTTCTACTTTGCTGAGTTTTTATCATAAATGGATGCTGGATTTTGTCAAATGCTTTTTCTCCATCTCTTGATATGATCATATGATTTTTAGTCTTCATTTTGTTTATGTGGTATATCATGTTAATTGATTTGCAGGTACTGAACCAACCTTACACCTGGGAATAAATCCCACTTGGTCATGGTGTATGATTTTTTTAATGTGTTGCTGAATCTAGTTTCCTAATATGTTGTTGAGGGGTTTTGCATCTAAGTTCATCAGGAATATTGGCCTATAATTTTATTTTTTTGTAATGTTTTTGTCTGGCTTTGGGATCAGGGTAATCCTGGCCTCATAAAATGAGCTTGGGAGGCTTCCCTCCTCGTCAATGTTTTGGAATAGTTTGAGAAGGATAAGTGTTAATTCTTTGAATGTTTGGTAAAATTCACCTGTGAAGCCATCTGGTCCTGGACTTTTGTTTGTTGGGAGTTTTATGATTATTGATTTGATTTCATTAGTAGTTATTGGTCTGTTCAGATTTTTCTGTGTTTTTTGATTCACTCTTGGAATACTGTATGTTTCTCGGAATTTATCCATTTCTTTCAGGTTGTCAATTTGTTGGCATATAATTGTTTGTAGTATTTTCTTATAATTCTTTGTATTTCTGTGGTGGTGTTGGTCAGTTCTCTTTCATTTCTATTACAATTGTCTGTCTTTGGGCCCTCTCTCTTTTTTTCTTGATGAGTCTGGTTAAAGGTTTATTAATTTTGTTTATATTTTCAAGAACCAGCTCATGGTTTCATTGATCTTTTCTAGATTGCTTTTTAAGACCCTATTTTGTTTATTTCTGCTCTGATCTTTATTATTTCCTTTTACTCACTTTGATGTTTGTTTGTTCTTTTTCTAGTTCATTTAGATGTAAGATTAGATTTTTTTATTTGAGATTTTTCTAATTTCTTGAGATAGGCCTGTATTGCTATAAATTTCCCCCTTAGAACTACTTTGGCTGTGTCCCATAGATTTTGGGTCATTGTGTTTTCATTAGTCTCAAGGTATCTTTTGATTTCTTCCTAATTTTGTTGTTAACCCATCAATTTCTAATTTCATACCATGTGGTTGGAGCAGATGCTTAATATGATTTCAGTATTCTTAAATTTACTGATACTTGTTTTGCGGCCTAACATGGATCTATTCTGGAAACATTTCCATGGGTACTTGAAAAGAATGTATATTCTGCCTTGGGGGTAAGATGTTCTAAAAATATCAATTAAGTTCATCTGGTCTAATGTGTCATTTAAGGCCACCATTTCCTTGTTGATTTTCTGCCTGGATGATACATCCATTGATGTCAATGGGGTGTTAAAAGTCCCTGACAATGCCTATATTACCATCAATATCTCCCTATGTCCATCAATATTTGCTTTATATATTTAGGTACTCCTATGTTGGGTATGTAAATGTTGACAAGGGTTATATCTTCTTATTGGAATGATCCCTTTATCATTATGAGATGCCCTTCTTTGTCTCTTGTTATAGCCTTTGTTTTAAAGTTTCTTTTGTCTGATACAATTATTGCTACCCCAGTTTTTTTTTTTTTTTTTTTTTTCATTTTTCTTTGCCTGAAATATCTTTTTCCATCCCTTTACTTTCAGTCTGTGTGCTTCTTTCAATCTGAAGTGGGTCGCTTGCAAGCAGCATATGTATGGGTCTTATTTTCTTCTCCATTTTGCTACCCTGTTTTTGACTGGAGCGTTTAATCCATTTACATGTAAAGGAGTTATCAATAGGTATGTAGTTATTGCCATTTTATTATTCATATATATGATTATTTCTTCTTCTCCTCCTTCTCTTCCTTCTCATTCTTCTTAAAGAAGTCCCTTCAATATTTCTTGTAATACTGGTTTGGTGGTGATGAACTCCTTTAGCTTTTTCTTGCGTGGGAAGCTCTTTATCTCTCCTTCAATTCTAAATGATAGCTTTGCTGGGTAGAGTAATCTTAGTTTTCAGTCCTTGCTTTTTATCACTTTGAATATTTTGTGCCTATCCCTTCTGGCCTGCAAAGTTTCTGTTGAGAAATCATCTGACAGTCTTATGGGAGGACCATTGAACATAACTAACTGCTTTTCTCTTGCTGTTTTTAAGAGTCTCTCTTTGTCTTTACCCTTTGGCATTTTAATTATGATGTATCTTGGTGTTGACCTCTTTGGGTTCATTTTGTTGGGGACTCTTTGTGCTCCCTGGACTTGTATGTCTATTTCCTTTGCCAGGTCAGGGATATTTTCAGTTATTATTTCTTAAGATAGATTTTCTGTCCCTTGTTCTCTCTCTTCTCCTTATGCTTTCCCTATGATGTGAATTTTGTTATACTTGATGTCCCAGAGGTTCCTTAAACTATCTTCATTTTTAAGAAAAATTTTTTTTTTCTCTTCTGATTGGGGGTTTACCTTGTCTTCCAGAGCGCTGATTCAGTCCTCTGCTTTACCTAATCTGCTGTTGATTCCCTCTAATGTATTCTTCATTTCCATTATTGTATTCTTCATTTCTGACTGGTTCTTTCTTTTGGTTTCTATCTCTTTGTGTAAATTCTCAGTAAGTTCATCAGTTCTTCCGCTAAATTCATTGAGCATCCTTACAGAGTTTTGAACTCTGTATCTGGTACATTGCTTGCCTCCCATTTCTTTTAGTTTTTTTCCTGGAGTTTTGTCATGTTCTTTTATTTGTAACATTTTTTTTATCTCCTCATTTTGGCTGCTTCCCTGTGTTTGTTTCTATATGTTAGGTATATCTGCTACATCTCCGATTCTTAACAGGACGGCTTCATGTAGTAGGTGCCCTGGGGGTCTGCTGACATAGTATCCTTGGTCACATGAGGTGGGTGCTCCTTTTGGTGGGTTGTGTGTGCCCCCCTGTTGCAGTTGAATCTTGATTGCTGTTGGCAAGCCAGTGAGTAGAATTTACCTTTAGGCTGACTGCCTGTGAGAACTGGCCATGATTACAGCAGAGGAGGTTTTGTGGGAGGGTTGAGTCCACCTTTTAGGTGTGTCATTTGTGAAACTAATTGGGTAGTGCTCTGGTGTTGTCTAAAGCTGGTGACCCAGTGTGTTGGTTCTGGGTCCTCTTGAGAGAGACTCTGGTGCAGGCCCAGGTCAGCTGCTGCCTGTGTCTGGCCAAGGACCACCTGATAGGATCTACAAAGTGATCTGTGGTTGTTAGCTGCCTGTGCTGGGCTTGGCGGTGCGTGAGAGTTGCTATGCTGTGAACCAAGGCTGGCTACCAGTAGTGTCGTGCTGGGGGCATGCTGAGGTCAGCTGTTGCTTGTTTGGCATTTGTGGACCTTTGAGAGATTTTAGGAAAGACCACAGTGTGGGCAGAGGCCAGCCGCTTGTGAGGAACAGCCCAGCTACTGAAAGAGGTTTAGGCTAGTACATGAGTTAGGTGGAGTAGGGTTTCAGGGAATCAACAAGGTGGGGCAAGGGATGTTAGCTAGTTTGATAGAGACTGATAGACTCAGATTTAAGGACCCCATCCCACCACCAAACCTGCAGTCTGGATGGGCAGAAGGCTCAACAAAAGAAGAGTGGTACCTGCCAGCACTTGTGTCCTAGACCCTACGCCCCTTGCCCTGAAGCCAGTTAATTCAGATCCTAAAGGTATGGCTCTGGAACTTTTCAAGCTGCTGTCCCTTAGCTGGAACTTAGGGCAAGGATTTGTGAGTGAGTGAGTCTTGGGCCCTTTAAGAGGATGCCTGGGTCAACAGCAGTCCTCCATCTCACAGGAACTGTGTCCTTGCTGATTTTCACAGCCAGCTGTTGTGGGGACTCCTCTTCCCAGCACTAGTGCTTTGGGTGGGGGAGCCTGGTGTGGGGCTGGGACCCCTCGCTCTTCAGGGGGTACCTCCACAGCCAAGATATCCCTCTCAATTCCTAACCACCACACATGGGTGTGGGACCAGCCCCTTTTGTATCTTTGGCCCTCCTACCAGTCTCAACATGGCTTCTTTTTAATATCCTTAGTTTTAGGAGTTCTTCTCAGGTAGTGTTCAGGTGGTTCTCAAGGATGGTTGTTGTTCTATAATTTAGTTTGATACGGTCGTGGGAGTAGGCAAGCACAGCATTTACCTACTCCACGTCCTTCTCCGAGAGTTGGTTATGTGATTTTTTTTCAATACTGTATTTCCCCTTTCATGGTGGCCCTAGTGAAAAATAGTTCTAAAAAGGTCAGCATGACCTCCAAAAAGGTTCATAGCGTCTGAAAGAAGTTCTGATACTTAGGACATTCTCATTATTAGAATTACTTATTTGATAAGCAATGTAAATTGACAAACCAAGCTTTTCTTCTGAAGATTGAAGAAAGTGAGTGGTTAGGATGATAAGATGGGTAGATTAAAGGCATCAGAAGGAATTTGCTACCTCACTGAAAAGCAGCATAATTGGCTGTCACTATCTATACATATACACATAACGTGTGTGTGTGTGTGTATCTCAACATGCACGCATAGATATTCAGATATTTGTGATTTCTCACTAGATTTTCCAAGTCATATGGTCAATGAATTTTAGAGTTGGAAAGGCCCTGAGACATGATCTAGTCCAATTCCTCATTTAACAGTTGTGGAATACTGAAGCCCAGGATTAATATCTTGGTCAGGATTATATCCTGATTAGTGGCAGAATTAGGACTAGAATCCATGTCTCTTGATTCTTTGTCCACATTCTTTCCATCCACACAGTTGTTCTTTATTTCATATATAAAAAGAAATATTTTAATCACTTTTTAAGGGAAATTCAGGTGAAGGTATATGTAAGAAATAGAATTTCATAACAAGAATGGTGGAGGAAAGGAATAAAAGGGAAACTCTTTTCAGGCTGAAACATTACTTCATTGTCTTCTCAATACCCATTTCTATGCTTACAGTAGTGACAATTGCTTAAGGAGCCCATTTTGGTACTTTCTACAGCTGGAAGATCTCAATTCATCTTTGTAGTCATTACTACATGCCTTGAAGATTCTCTGCTTAGAATTTATTTAATTTTGTGCAGTGATCTTTGTGTAGTCAAGTGGTGTAAAACGAATCATATATAAACTCCCTTCATTTTCCTTGGCTAATTTTATAGTCAAAAATTTCACTGTAGGGGGGAACACTGTTTCTCTTTTTTTAAAGGGAAGTTATTATACAGGATATTGGATCAAGAGATGACTCGAACACAACACACACAGGAAACTTACACAATGTGCTGGAGGCAGGTCCATATTTATAGAGTACCCCGTATACCGAGTAAAGTACACTTACAGCTTTATAAGCGGCAGATTCCTGTGAGGGAAAAATGGAGAAATTATATCACTTACACTATTGCATTGAAATCTTTGGAAACACTGGCATGTTGTGTGAGCCTTATCAGTCATCAATTTGAAGAATAAGGATGGACACATTAGGTAATCCCTCTATTTAATAATAACATTATTCTTAGTCGCATGCTGCATTTTGCAATATGTTTTAGACCATGTTATTTCCTTTGATTGTTCTTCGCAACAAGTCAGTGATCAGTACCTAAACTGATCTAAAATATTTAAACAGTGTCTAAAATATTTCCATTTTACAGATGAGAAAAGGAAGGCCCAGAGAGGTTAGTTAAACGAGCAGGGTGGGGTTCCACAGCAAGGAGGGTTTGATTTGGGATAAGTGCATACGTACTCATACCTTCAGACACTGATTTTGTGTCCTGTCTGTCTTTTTTACTTTAGTTCAGAGACACCTGTTTCTATAAGTTACAAAATGCTTGATAGGGCAGGGCCCATGTCAGTCTCACTCATAGTTACATATGTAGTATTTAGCCATGTACCTGAACATAGCAGACGCTTAATCAATCTTTCTTGCATGAATGTTGACTAAGCACAGATCTGCAAGAGTATCAACATAATCTTATTGATCCTTAAGTACATACGAGTCCTTCAGTATACGGTATTTAAAACACATTTGGGTCAATGAAGAAGCCCTTTACTTCAGTAAGAATGACTTCTCTTGTGTGTTTATCTCTACTGGAACGGGAACAATTTCAGAATGCTTCATGACTACTAAGGTTACATATGTGTCTGATGGAGCCTCAGCCAGGTAGCTCAAAGATGCAGAAATTCTGAGGTGGAACTCTTCTCACCAATGCCCCAATATCAGGAAAAATACTCAACACAATCGACATACTAAAAGGTGAATATTCTATCATGAACTAGGATGATATGGATTACCCTGGAAAACATTTTCAATGGTATAAAAGCACTACTTCTGACAAGGAGTTAGAGAAGTATTGTATGACCAGTGAGAGGAAAAGAAGTATGTTGACACCAGTATACAACTCTCCCATTTCAATTTGCCTGTGAATAATTTAAAACATCAATTGAAGCACTCTGGGCAACATGGGGCTGTGTGTTGGACCCAGCGTCAGCGAGCAGCCTCATTCACCTCAGGGATGCATAAAGCAGCATTTGCAGCAAATGCCACCCCTTTCGGATATTCAGGGACCAGGCTCCAGAACCTGGCAGACAATTTATTATTGATCTCACTGATGATGACATTTCCCTCTCAAGAGCCAACAGAAAAGGAATATAAATACCATAATGAAGTATCTTTATGGAGAATGTTCTAAGATTTAACATCTTGTCCAACAGCCACAAATATCCTATGGCAAGGACAGATATTTCTACATTTAGAAGATTACTGCATTCTGCTGGTGAGGAGCTCTTTGTTCCTTATTATTTTATTTTAGATGACTAAACCCAATGAAAAAAAATCCATTCAGTAAAAAAAGATAGCCACTTTGTACATTACACAAAACATTGCATAGTTTTAGCCTTTTCAGCTCACTGCACTTCTGCCATTCAGTACGGGTGCAGGTAGATACGAGGTTTAGATATGGTCCTTGCAGAAAAAGTGGAAACTTCAGCAAATTTTCTAAGAATTATTTTCCCAGCTGGCATAGCTAGACACCTGTTTGAGAGAGTTTAAGTGCTTTCTCTTTTCTCCATTGCTTTCTCTTTCCAATTGTCCCGAAGGACTCAGGCCTCACTTATCAGACCTCCTCTAAGTAAGGAGTATATTTTTTATTTAAATATGTCCATATTCAAAGCAACTTTGAATGATCTAAAAATGTTAGCAGAAACACAGGCTCGTACATATTGACAAAATATTTTTGAGCAATTTTAATAGAACTTAATGGTTTCTAGTTAACATTCAGAGACAACCTAGCTTTTGAGAATTATAATCCTGGTTTTAGTGATTTATCTTATATGTAACCAACTAACAGGATTTCTCAACAGTGGCGTTACTGACAGTTTGGACTGAATAATCCTTTGCTGTGGGAAGCTGTGCTGTGCATTATGGGATATTTGGCAGCATCCTCGGTCTCTACACACTAGATGTCAATAGCATCCCCCAGCCCTGTTATGACCATCAAAAATGTCTCCATCATTGTCCAATGTTCCTTAGGAAACAAATTCATCCTTGGTTGTGAACAACTAATCTACTCTTTATACCACATCCTCCAATCTAAGACAAAAAGAAAATAGTCTTAACTCCTGGTGGGAAGACAAGTTCAAAATTTGGAGAACGTTCTCAGATAACATTTGTAATATATTATATGCTCCATATAATCTATTGAGAGAATATAAATAGACACTGTGCCCAAGTTAGAAAGGATTAGACATTGGCCTATGGAAACGTTGTGATACAAGGTGGTTAGGATGCCAGGTCACCACCACCACCACCACCACCACCACCAAAAATCCTATTTGACCCACAGAGTAGCCGAAGAAGGACACTATCAAATATAACCTTTACATTCACAATGTTTCTCAAGAGAGAGAATTTGCTCAGCATTTTTGCTTGGAATGCCAAGAACCAAGTTCCTCTTTTGGACAGAATTTAAGGTTTCTCCCAGGCCTTCTTCCGATCGCCTCACGTTCCCTATTCCTTCTAGTCCAGGACACCTAGACCAGGAATTCCTGCCACACCAGGCAACTGGTGCAGGACTTAGAGTTCAAGGGATAGGGAGAGAGGGATGCTTCTATTTTATAAAACCTTTTGAAGTCAAGTATATCATACATACAGATGAGTACACAAATTTTAAATTGATAGCTCAGTGAATGATGGCAAATTGCACACACTCATGGAATGCCATCCAGGTAAGGAGCAGAATATCAACAGCAACCCACAAGCTTTCTTATACCTCCTCACAATCACTGTTCCCTTCCTCTTCCTTATTTCTAACACTATACATTACTTTGGCCTGGTTTTGAACTTGATAGGCTTTTAGATACCATAGGTTCCGAGTCATACCCACTTTACAAGGAATTATGCCTGTAGTGGATAGCTTGTCAGGTTTCTGAGATGAGGAGAGAAAGAAACACTGCTTTCTCACCTTCAAGTAATCTTATGCCTGAAAGGCTGTTCATTCTTAGTGCTAACTTGTCAGATACACGCCCAGAGATTTACTAGCACTAAGCAAATAGTGCTTATAAATTAAAACTTGCTTTTAATTAATGAGAGTCAGACCATAATTTATGAGCAATTATTTACTCAATAAAGTTAATCACAACCCTGCACATGTGACCGAAGCTGTAATACTAATCGAATCCATCCTGACATTTTCTGTACAACCTGTGGTAAGAATAAAAATAGGTTTGAAATGATTGCATCTGGGAAGCAGCATAGTACAGTGGTTAAAACAACAACACTGGAGTTAGGTTGGGGGCTACGACCCTTGTAACTGTGTGTTCTTAATCTAATTATTTAATTTCTCTAGCTTTCAGTTTTCTCAAGTGTCAAATGGGGATTATAACAGTTTCCTACCATATATGATTAAGAAAAATGAATGAATTAATAAATATAAAATGCTTATTAGAATAAACACAATATATATTTGCTATTATCATCACTGCTTAGAACCATCTTAGCATTAGAAAGAAGTGTGAAGCCTGACACACATGTACAGGGTCAAATACTCACCACACAGTTAAAATTGGGGATTGCTTCATATTTGTAAGAATAGGGATACAGCAACATCTGAGCATAGGCATGAAATGATAGGTAAGCCCTAATGTGCTTCTTGTGTTTTCGAAGGAAGTTAGCTACAGCTTTCACTTCTGGCTCAGATTCTGGGAAAGGTCCACAGTACGTGTCATCACAAGGGTGCATAGAAGCTCCTTCATCTGCAAGTTAGAAAAGAAAATGGGGTGGGGGAGTGGACAGGCAAGAAGCAAAAAACACAAATCTGCATTGTTAGACTGTGATTTTTCTTTTATTTCGATAGACATATGGTATTATTCAGCAATTCATCTCACTTCTCGTTTACAGAGATCAATTACTGAAAAACCCAAGGTGTGGCCTAAACAGGAAATAGGTACTGATTGTTTAACTGAGCCTGCCTAAACCACTCGAAAGAGACAGATAACTCTATCAGTTGGAGAACTAATTCTATTTGGTTCTCTAGAGCAGGTAGAGATACCTGTATACTCCATATATATACTCCATAACACTCAACACACTTGCAATTAGTGTTAAATATTTACTCCTTTAACATTCGACCAATATTTACACTGTTCTAGGTGCCTGGGATACACTGGAAAACAACACACACACAAAATCCCTGCTCTCGCGGAAACTACATCCAACCTGGATTCTTTGTTAGACTCCAGAGCTCTGTGAAGGCAGGGACTGTGTCTTCCTGGCTGGCCTCCTGGCAACTAGAAAAATGGAATGGCAAGTGTTTAACAAATATTTTTGAGTAAGTGAATGTTGGATCAAAAGAAAAGGCTTGAGGGCGGCCGGATGGCTCAGTTGGTTAGAGAACGAGCTCTTGACAACAAAGTTGCCTATTCGGTTCCCACAAGGGATGGTGGGCTGCGCCCCCTGCAACTAAGATTGAAAACGGGCAACTAGATTTGGAGCTGAGCTGCGCCCTCCACAACTAGATTGAAGGACAACGACTTGACTTAGAGCTGATGGGCCCCAGAAAAACACAATGTCCCCAATATTCCCCCCAAAAAAATTGAAAAAAAAAAAAAAAAAGGCTTGCTATCTGTACAGGTGTCTGGTAAGATATAAATATTGACATATCAAAAACATGGAAACAAGACAAATAATTCCACAGAACATGGCAAACCAATTTCTATTATATTTTTAGGTTAGCAATATCCAAACTGGTTTTGTAAAACCCAAGAGGCCTCTGCAGTTATCTTGGGGGTCAGATCTGGTTCAGTTAAGAAATCCTTAAAACTAAATTTTAATAATTTTTGAATTAAGAAATTACATCATATGAATCTATGAAGGGGAGGAAGGAAAATAAGATTCAGTATAATAATCACAAAGTATTAAGGTTCCAAGAAATTTTGAAAATAATTACATTTTTCCGTAATTATTTGCCATTCTGGGCCATTATAATCCCTCACATACCCCTAGAAAACTATGTCTTTCCATAAACAAGTGGAAAATGTTTGGTGACCCTGTGCCACAGTCTAATTCTACAGACATGAAAAGAAACCAAGTCAAATCAGACTAAATCTTGAGGATTGAAGCCTTCAGCACCACATTAGTGGCAAATCTGTGAAGACACACTGCCCCTGGCTAGGCTTCCAGAGCTCATGCTTTATTAAACCACCTCACGGCACTGTAGACCTGCCTGCGAGAATCAGAGCCCTGCCATGAAAAGATGGCTGGAGCTCCGGGGACCTCCACCATTCCTTTCTTTAGGGGTAGGTTGTGTTGCAGCTACCAGGCGCACTGCAGGACACCCAGGCTTATTACCAAGGAGTTCCTCGCACAATGGGCTGGACATCCTTCTCTTGTTCCTGATCTTAAGAGGAATGCTTTTAGCTTTTCCTCATTGAGTATGATGCTTAGCTGTGGCTTTTAATATGGCCTTTCTTATGTTGATATATGTTCTTTCTGTTCCCACTTTGCTGAGAATTTTTATCATAAATGGATGTTGGATTTTGTCAAATGCTTTTTCTGCATCAATTGATATGATCATATGATCTTCATCCTTCATTTTTTTTATGTGGTGTATCATGTTGATTGATTTGTGGATATAGAACCAACCTTGTACACCAGGAATAAATCCCACTTGATCGCGGTGTATGATCTTTTTAATGTATTACTGAATTCGGTTTGCTAATATTTTGTGGAGGATTTTTGCATCTAAGTTCAGGGATATTGGCCTATAATTTTCTTTTTTGTAATGTCTTTGTCTGGTTTTGGAATCAGGGTAATGCTAGACTCATAGAATGAGCTTGGTAGCCTCCCCTCCTCTTCATTTTTTTGGAATATTTTGAGAAGAATAGGTGCTTATTCTTTTTTAAATAATGTTTGGTAAAATTCACCCTTGAAGCCATCTGGTCCAGAACTTTCATTTGTTGGCAGCTTGTTGATTATGGAGTCAATTTCATTAGTAGTAATGGGTTGGTTCAAACTTGGTTTCTTCTTGATTCAGCCTTGGAAGATTGTATGCTTCTAGAAATTTATCCATTTCTTCTAGATTGTATCACTTCCCAGCCTTTTGGTTAAGATCAAGTGTAGGATCTGTTCTTATCAGTTTGATATTTTTTCATTTTGAATGTTTGTTTTTCTCTTCATTTATAGCTTTTAAATTGCACATCAACGGAATCATATCAACATTTTTTTTGCATTGTTGTAGTGTTTTTTAAAATTATATATAATAAAATTATGTATGCATAATATATATAGTAGTTGTTAAATTCACATGATCCAAAATTTAAAAGTTTTAAAAGGATTGCATTTTTAATTTTCATAGATTTTTTTCAGATTGTTTATGAAGCTTGTTTGTTACTATTTACACTCCCAAAAGTTGTGTATAAAAGTACCATTTCTCTTCAATCCCTAACAATACTCTACAAGTTTATCACCTTTTGATTTTTGCCAGTTTGATGGCAAGAATTTAATTTTCCTTCCTTTCTGCAAGTGTTTGTGAGCATATATTTGTTTTCTATTAGACTCTTCTGTGAATTGTTTACTTGTGATCTAAGCTCATGTTATTCTCTCTTGGGCTGTTTTTTTTTTTCTTACCCGTGTATAAAATAGCTTTGTGTAGATACTTGTCTGTCATCTGCATTGCATGTTATCCTCAAATTTGTAATTTTTCTATTTAATTGTTAATGAGAATTTATATCATTTTCGACATTTAAAATTATATATAATCACTGTGTCTTTTCTTTTTAAATGGCTTTTGGGTTTTCTGTTTTAGTTAAGAAAGTTTTCAGTATTCTTAGAGATTATAGGTAATTTATAGATTTTTTCTTTCAAGAATGTTATTTTCCATCTAAGTTTTAATTCTTCTGGATTTTCTTTTTACACATATGTAACATATGATTATACCTTCAGTTTTTAAAATAGGGATAGCCAATTCTGTCAGCATCATTTAGTAAATATTCTGTCATTATCCCGCTGAATTGAAACACTACCTTGGTCATATATTAAAAGTCTACTGCATGTGTAGATCTATTTCTAGATTTCCTGTTCTGTTCTGCTGATCCGTTGGTGTATTTTCATATTGTTACCCTATCAATCTATAGTAGAATTAAAGTATGCTCTGATATCAGGCTCTGATATTGGCTTTTTAGGGTCTATTTATTTTTCCTATAAACTTTATGACCGTTTTACCAATTGCAAGAGCAGAAAACAAAATGAAACCCTATTGAAATTCTAACTGGGATTACATTCAATTTATACTTATTTTGGGAGGATATTATTATATTGAGTCACCCAATATAAGGACATGTGATGCTATTCCATTTGCTCAGATTGTGTTTTATATTCATTTACATGTTAACATTTTTCTTTAATATGTATTTATTATTGTTCTTGTGAGTTGATAAGTGTTTTCAAATGGTCATTTCAGAGCACTATATTAGAAGTCACCTCATGATACCATCACTGCTCTTCCCATCCTCTCTCTTTCTGTCCCCCACCTCCAACTTCATGAAATATAACTGGGAATTAGTTCCCCAGCCTATACCTTTAAACTTCATTTTGGAGGCTTATGTGCTCTCAAAATAAAAATATGACTCATTGAGTAAATCTTATATTCAATATTTTATATATATATATATGTATATATATACAGTATACACACATAATATATATACGTGTGTATATATATATACACATATATATATGGTGTGTGTGTATACATACATTACACACACACAGACACACACAAACACACACACTATATAGTGTTCTGATAACTTTTAAAGATATAGGCCTACCACTTATTTGGAATAATGAATAACACCTCTATTGACATTTCCTGAGAAAATCAGACCCTCTTCTGAATAACTGAACATTCTAAGTTGCTAAAGATAAATTACTTACTTTTTCAACTAACAAAGGGTGGAATTGCTGTTTTTTGTCTTTTATATGGGGGGAAAAAACTGAACTTCATGATTTTCTCCTTCAAGATTGAGTAGCCAGGGGGATAAATGTTTGGTACTGAAAATGGGACCAGCTCTGTATGTCCCTTTTGGAGAAGGGAACAATCAGGGCTATAGGTGGAGCTGCGAGTGGTGAGTATCTATCTTGCCTTGTGTCCCTGGCCGTGTACCTCAGTGAGACTCTCCTGTTGACCCAAGCTACTAGCCTTATCCTAAGCATCTTTACTAGATCCAGCCAACACCATTCTTCTCTGGGTAGGTTTGAGGTGCTTATAACATCCCGTACTAGCATAGGTGGTACAGATTCAACATCTGGTGGGAAGAGTGGCAGGGTATAGACTAGAGACTAATTCTAGGGACGACTGGGTGGAAATTGGGTAGCACTTAAGTTGTACAGTAGTTATTTATTTACATGGACTCTCGGGTGAGCTCCTCAAGGAGAAGTCATGCGTTATTATTCCCAAGTACTTAGCAAAATACCCTTGCTATGCTTTAAGTGTTGCTGAATGAGTAAGTGGAGATTGTCCGGCTCAGAGAAGGTCCTCGCATCTAGGACTGTTATTACATGGGACTATTTGATTAGACAACTGAACCCCAGGTCATCTCCATGGAAGCTGGGAATATACAAGGGCAATATAACAACAAAGAAATCTTCATAAAGCCTCTTAGACCATGAGAACATTTTTTTTTTTTTTTTACCTAAATGTCTTGAATAATTTCAAATCTGCAATGCTGAGCTTCCCCTAAGTTATAGGTATCTTAACAGAGTTTCACAGTTTCAGAAAGGAAATGAGGTACTTAAGAAATTCTTAAATACGAGTAATGAGCCCCCGATTGTTTAGGCACGTGGGTACAAATCCTCCCTTGCCCCCAAGAAAATACAGACTGATAGCTTCATGGGTAAGCTTTAAACAAGTCATAGCAGAAATAGGTCCGTTAAATTTCCTTTTAGACTGCATAAAAACTGGTGAGCTTTCTTCCAAAGAATGAATGGAGAGAGATTTGCTACTGGCGAGGACAGTTTACAACAGGAAGGTTTTGAGGAAGATGCAGAGAGAGCATATGTATGTGCAGGATGGACAGGGCCAGAAACAGTAGAAACTGGCCAGCAAAGCAGGGGAAAGTGGTTTCAGGAGAGCCCGGGGCCTGGCTTTTCACAGAGCTGACCTCCTGCTTAAAATATTCTCCTCCCTTGGTTTTTGATACATTATTCTTTTATGTTTTTCTTCCAACCATTCTTTTTTCAGTCCTTTTTGTGGGTTTCTCTTCCTCTGTTAGTCCCTTGAAAGGAGGACTACCCAATTATTCTGCCCTTAGTCCATTCTCTTCAATTATTTCTCTTTTCAATGAATATGGCTTCTTCCACTACTATTTATATGTTGATACTTCCATTTATTCACAAGTATTTATTTTGCACATATGCACCGCACACTGGCATACACTAAAGAGCAGAACAAAGTTTTCTGCCTTGCAGAGCTTACACTCTAGTGGTGGTGCTAAGGGTCAGGGGAGACAATAAACAGTAAATGCAGAGAATAAGTGAATTGCTCTGTGTAGCAGGACAGTGTTGTGGAAAAGAGAAAAAGGTAGAAGAGTGTAGAAAAGATCCAGGATTCTGGGGAGGTGGGTTGCAATGATAAGATGGAGCTGATGGTTATTCTCAGAAACTGACTTCTGAGCAGACTTGAGGACTACAGGGAGTCAGCCATAGCATCTGAAGAAGAGTGTTTTAGGCAGAGGGAGCAGCTAATGCAAAGGTTCCAAGGCAGGCCTGGAGTGTGTCTGGCCAGTGTGGATGGAGCCAAATGTTGAGGGGAGGGTAGAAATAGATGAGATCAGACAGTCAGTGGGGGCTCACATCACATGAAGTTTTATAGGCTGTTTTATGTCCTTTGGGTGAGTAAAATGGTTAGCCATTGCAGCACGTTTTGCTGAGAACTGACATCATCTGACTTATAGTTCAAAGGTTCATTATGGCTGAGGACAGAGTGTGTGTGTGTGTGTGTGTGTGTGTGTGTGTGTGTGTGTTGTAGGGAGGGTGTGTGCAAGGATAGAAGCTGTGAGACTAGTTTGAAGGATCCTACAACAGTCCAGGTGAGAGCTGATTATGATGGCTTGGACCAAGGTGGTAGTAATAGAAGTGGTCAGAAATGGTTGGAATCTAGAGCTATTTTAAAGGTAAAGCCAAATGGGGTTTCCTAATGGATTAGATGTAGGGTATGAGAGAGAGAGAGAGAGAGAGAGAGAGAGAGAGAGAGAGAGAGAGAGAGAGAGAGAGAGAGAGGAAAGTTAAAGATTTTTCCATGGTTTTAGGCCTGAGCATCTGGAGGGATGGAGTTGCCATCAACTGAATTGAAAATGGCTGTCGGGAGAACAGGTCTGACAAAGTGAAGATCAGGTGTTGAGTTTTGGATATTTTGAGTTTGAGATGTCTATTAGTTACTTCAGTGGAGATGGCAAGTAGATGTTATATATAGGAGTTGGGGGGAATATTTTGGGCTATTAAACGTAGGAGATATACATTTGGGAGTCGTAGGCACATTGCCGAGGATGAGATATCTAAAGGAATGAATGTGGATAGAGAAGAAGAAGATCCAAGATTGAATGACTGAACCTTGGGCATTCCAATGAAAAGAGTTTAGGGGGAAGGAGAGGAGCAAAACAACTAATTAATTAATTAATTAAACAAAATAAAAAGAATAGACTGAAACAAAACAAGCAACCAATGAGTTTGGAAGAGAGTTTAATATTCTGGAGGCCAAGTAAAGTTAAATGTATTGAAAAACAAAGCATGTCCACTTTGTCAATACTGCCGAGAAATCAAGTAAGATGACATCGAGATTTGACCATTGTATTTAGCAATATGGAGAATGGTTCGATGGACTTGCGAGGGTATAACACTATGTGGAATGAGCTTAAGAGGGATTTGAAGGAGAGGAACTGACACTGCAAAACGGAACCAAGAAATGGGGCAGTAGCTGGTGGAAACAGTTGAGCTGAGAAGCATTTTTTTCAGATGGGAGAATAACATGCTTTGATGCTGATGGGAAAACTCCAGTAGAGAACAAACAAACACCCTAAGCCAATCAGGCAGACAATAGAACAAAAGAGATGGGATAATTCCTGCAGTGATATTCTTGAGTAGGCAAGTCAATGACTGCTGCATCTCTATCTCAAGTTTCAAATTCACGTATATTGTAGCCTTCGGGCATCTCCATCTGCTTGTCTCAGAAGCTCTGAAAGCTCAAGATATCCCTGGATGGAATCAGCTTTCTCTTTCCTAGCCATCACTAATCTTTTGCTATGTTTCTTAACCCATGTGTCCCTCATTCATCTAGCAGCCTAAGTCAGAAACTTTGGTGGAACAATTCTAGAGATTTTCTTCTCTTTCATCTCTCCATCCAATTGGAGAGCAAATTCTGTTGATCTGACCTAAATCTCTCTGGGCCTGAACTTCAGGCCCTCATCCTTATTCCTGTATATTATCAAAACAGTCTCTGCTTTCGGTCTGGCTGGCCTACCTTCAGTTCAGCCTTCTCAACAATGTCACTGTAACCTTCTAAAGACAGAAATCTGATATTATCACTCTGCGGCTTAACCTCCTTCAGTGATTGCCTTCTGGACAAAATTCTGAAATCTTCACTATGCCCTGAAGGCCATAGAGGTAGTGCGATCAAAATGTTTGAATGGGGTAGTCGTATGTATTATAGTTTAGTGTGTGTGTGTGTGTGTGTGTGTGTGTGTTGCGTGTGTGTTTTCTGTCTTAAGAAACATTTTGTGATTTTTGCCCCATTGCTGTACAGAAAGGACTGTGACTGGTATTTTATACCATTTGCTAGGTAATTTTATGTACTTTCCATGGCTCTGAAATAGTTTCAAAGTTCCATAGTTTTCCCCTTCCTTGGAACTCAGGGTCATGCTTCTTCCCTCTGACCAGATGCTTATGGGATAAGGTCTTTCATGTTCTTGTTTGGTCAACCTGCTTGAAATTTTAGCTTCTACTACTCTGCCTTAAGCCTTCTGCTCTAACTCCGACTAAACTATTGGTCATTTTCCAGAGTTTCTATACCCCTTTTTGCCTTTATGACTTTGCACATGATGTTACCTCTGCCTGAAACACCTCTTTTCTTCAATCTGATTTTCCTTGTCCTTCAATGCTCAATTCAGTTATGACTTCCTCTCAGCATCTTCTCCAATACCCCTAGGCTGGGTTAGGTGCTCTATATGTGTCCAAACACCCTGCATTTGTCATAAAACTTAGTATCCTGTGTTAAAATTGTATGCACACCTATTTCCCTATTCGTTGGGCCTAGCCCAGTGTTTGATGAATATTGGGTACCTAATAAAATGAAAAAGAATTTTATTTCATGATTAGTATGCACAAGCGAACCTGTATAATAAGAATGGCCATGCCTCAATTTAATGCTGTTTGCCTGAGAAGCATATTAGACTCTGGAATACGCTAGAGCATTTTATGGTGTATTTTATGGATTGGCATCCTGCCAATGTTATTTACCGCAGATTTAAGTATTGATTCAGCAGAATGGGGTCTCGCATTCAAAATGCTATCTGCCTGTCTTTTTCTTGGAATTTTTGCCTTACTCATCTCCTATACCAATCCTGTCTAAAAAATAAAAAAAACAGAATCTGAAAAGCAGAGCCTCTAAAATGAAAAGAAATTAATTCAGGTGGAAAGAAAGCCACTGAAATGATCTAATTTTATTTATAGCCTTTGAGGGGCAAGATCCAAGCTTTGCTAAGATGCAAAGGAACAGCTCACAAACATTATTGAATATTAAGTCCCTGCGGGATTTTAAGTAGCTGTGTTGGATACACAATTTGAAGAGCCCTATCCAGATCTAGCCTCAATCACACAGATTCTGGTCAGAAATATCTGCTGTACTATAGAAGATGAAGATAGCAGAAAGTGAAAACACCAGACACAGCATTTCAAGAAAACAAGTAAAAAACACCAGATAAAGGATTCAATATCCAGGAAACAATGATGAAACATACTTCTAGGGGAAAAGGAACAAGAAGCATTAAACCTAAAACTTGAGGTTTTAGGAGCACGAGAACCCAAAGGTGATTCATTTTCCCTTAGTTTATGGGAGCCAGTATATTGTTTCCGAGGCTGAGACAAAATTCTTTCCCATCTTTGCATGCAGAACAACTGCAGAATATATAACAGATCTCTGCAGTGCAGAGGGGAGTGATTTTAGTCTTGTCAAATAAGACAGCATACATCTCTGTTCGGAACGTCTCAGCAATTTAACTTCCATACCATACATCACCTCTTTAGTTTTTGAGTACTGAGATGCGAAACTCTACAAGGACCACATAAATCTAGAAAGGAGACAAGACGTGCACATATAAGGAAATTAGAGGACAAGGCAATGTAGGTATAATACAGTGGTAAAGCGTACAGTGCAGACTAAGTGCATGGAGCACAAAGGATGGAGAGAAAGCTGGAAGGATTAGAAGCCCTGGGGAGGCTGTGATGGCAAAGAGACTCGCTGGGATTCAAGATGGAAGGGACTCGAAAAAATATGACTTCACCAAATAAATAAATAAATACATAAAGGTTTTGCTGCTTCTATGAACCTTAGTCCTTCTGGATGGTAAAATGAGGTTGGAGGTACGCTTTAGAGAAGAAATGGAGAACGGGGTGGTGGTATTAGAAGCAGCAATGGACTGAAAAATCCCAAAACTGAGCTGTAGTCAGAGGTAGTGTACTATGAATGAGTTCAGTGACAGGCATGTCACTACTCTGGCTACATTTGTTGTGGGTGGCTTAGGGACCCAAATTGGTGGTTCTCATGTGGTGGTGTGACAATGTGTTCCTATCAGTTGGGGGAGGGGGTGGGATTGTCTCGCAGTAGATAGTCACACGCTATAAAGTTATTTAACTAAAAAAAATTGGTTTAGTTATCCTGATAAATAATTCTTAATTTACTCTAATACACTCTTGTAACAGGAGGGGAGTGGGGGGAGGAAAAAATCGATTAGGGTGGGTGTGCCTAGAATAAAAACCACAGGTGTTTATTCTCTTCATCAGTTGGGTGTGTGGTAGTGGGGGGAAAAGCCGAGAACTGTTGGATAGAAAACGATTGTTAAGAGTACCGCATTGATAGTTCATGGTTTCAGTCAGAGGAAAAAAAGTTCCAATGTAATTACATACTTATTTTTCCTTCACATCCTTAGATTCTGTTCTAAATGTGAAGTTAACATTTAGTGATAGAAGTTGTGTGACTTAAGTGATTTCTGTTTTTGTATTTAGAGGCAGTCTCCAAGAATGGATTGCAATCTAAAACTTAGTTGGCAAGCAAGTTGCTTAATTCTCAGAATATGCTTTTTCTTAGATAAAAAGTTCCCTCCCTGCCTAAGGTCCTCTAACCCCTCCCAAATCTGCTTCTGCTCTTGTATTACAAATCTTGGTGTATGGCACCTGATTGCCCAAATTGGAAATCATTTACTCCATCCAACAATCTGCAAAGAGCCGCTGGTGCCATTGTGTTAACTTCTCTCCAATACACCTAACCCAACTACTACTGTTTTAGTCAAAACTTTCCTGGACTATTGTACGGGTTCCCTGACTCTAGGCTCTTTTTCTACAGCCTGTATCAGAAGTCCTGAATTAATTTTACTGAAATGCAAATTTTACTTTGTAATTCCTTTGCTTAAAGCTTTCCAATGGTTCACCACAGCCTTTAGGAGAAAGGAGCTGGATTGGGGCCTTTTCTCTATACCCTTTGTGGTTGGTTGAATAATGGCCCCCAAAGATTGCCAGGTCCTAATCTATGGAATCTGTGACTATTACCTTACATAGAAAAGGGCCTTTGCAAATGTGATAGATAAAGTTCTTGAAATGGGGAGATCATTCTGGATTACCTGGGTAGGCCCTGAATGTAATCACACATATCCTATAAGAGGGAAATTTGATTCTGGACAGAAGAGAAAGCTATGTGATGGAAGCAGAGGGAAACGGAGTCAGAGAGGATGCTATGTCACTGGTTGTGAAGGTGGAGGAAGAGGTCACAGGGTAAGGAACACAGGTGGCCACTAGAAGCTGGAAAAAAAAGAAGGAAATGGATTCTCCTCCTAGAACTTATGAGGAAGTATGGTTTACCGTATCTTTAGCCTGGTGAAATCCATTTTGGACTTCTGGCCGTCAGAAATGTAAGAAAATAAATGTGTGTTGTTTGAAGCCACCAAGTTGGTGGCCATTTGTCAGAATGGCAAAAGGACACTAATACACTCTTATAAGCACCCTTTAATTATCCCTACACAGCATTTATCAGTTGAATGTAATCGTATTTTTACTAAACTGTCAATCTTCTTGAGACCAGAAATTATGTCTTTTTCTTGTTTGTATCTGCTCTGCCTAGCAGACTGCCCTTAACAATATTTATTAAAGAAATTAATGAATTTATCAATATGATTCAGACTAGAGGATACCCCCAGAAAATTCTTTTTTCTCTTTATTAACATTCTTTGGTTTTTGGATCAAAGCCCTCAAACAGGATATAGGGGGGATTTTTTTTTTTTTTTTTTGTCTAACGATCTTAGGGTCTTCTTTAACTCCCACAGTGTCCCCATCTGTCCCTCTCTTTTCTAGTTAGTCTCCGAGTTCCCTCCCACCTTTTCCAGCGTCTTCTCCTTTCTAACCCCTACCTAATGTTGGCACTCATAATATCTCACCTGGACAACACCAGGGCCTCTCAGCTAGTCTCCCTGCCACCACATGCCTCAATCCATCCCTCCTACTGCTATCATCACTGTGCTTGTCTAAAACCCAAATAGATCACGTTATTCTGCCAAGTCCTGGGAAACTCTCATTGGCTCGTCATGGCTAACAACATTAGCCCCGCCCCATCCTTCCACCTGGTGCCCAAACCCCTACTGATGGATCGTTTGCAGGCTTATGCTCCCGTCTGTCACCTCATAAGCAGCCTCAGCCCGAGCACCACCCTTCCCAGAGCCGGTTTCTACTCCGTCACTCCCTCCCACATTTCTTTGCTTTTGTTCCTCCTGTTCGTTCAGCCTCAACTGTGCAGCTCCTCTCTTGAAACCTATTGAAATCCTTCCAGGCCTGGATGGCTCCGCTCCAAAGCCGCCTGTCTGCAGCTTTCCCTCTCTCACCCCAGTCAGAATTTCTCTTTCCTCTCTCCTCTGTGCGAGACACTCATACCTCTAGTTACCAGCTCTCACTCAGTCTCAACTCACGGCTAGTCATTAACATGCCACGCTTCCTTAGTGGGCTGCTACTTCCCAAGAACCAGACTTGAGTAGCCTTCCTATTGCCAGGCATGGTGCTTTGCTCATAGCAGGGGCTCAATAAATGTTTACTGAGTGAATCAATCTGCCACATAGCAAGGTTCCTCTTAGTCTATCACGTCAAAATTCCATTTGCGTTTCATATTTTAAAGTAGTTTCATTATAGCTTAAAGTTACAATAAAAGATAAGAGATTGCACAAGAAGAGCTGGAACATTTTCTAGGTCTCCCGCATACCTTAAAATACATGCAAATAAAATCATACCTGAGAATAAGAATATACCCGAGAATGAGAATAAGTAAAAAGAAAAGGGAATCAATAGTTTTGAATCATATTTGTCTTTGATCATATTACTGGGAATATACCTTCCCAGTGTAACAGTGAAGAATGAGATGAATTAGTGCTATTTTTGTTGTGGAACTTGCTGGAATCTCTCTCTCAGAATGACAGGCTAGAATGCCATACCAGAATCTCATTTTAAATAGATGTCAGTGTAAGAAAATAGTTATTGTAGTCTAATGAAATAGGTCACATGAATTAAAATATTTTTGCTGATGGACACTTTTTATTTCTCCACATAATAAAACAATAAATTTGTGCAAAATGTTTTGAATCAGTGTAAAACTGATTCAACCTTTTCTTTTGATCTCTTTCACAGCCAACATCTTTAGGGGAAGGTCAAGAGAGATAACAGGGAGGCCAGAGACATGAAGGGCAGTGCATTTGGTGTTTATTAGATTAAATAATATGTAATTAGGTGGGAACTCTAACTTTGCATTTCCCACACCCGGTGGGGGGTGGTGAGTGGGGGCAATGAGGAAGGTGGTGAAAGGAGTATAATATGATTTCTTTAGAAGCCCATGGGCTGCCTCTTTTTGGTCCCACTTCCCCATGTTTTTACTGATAATAATTAAACTAAATAACAGAAATTAATACAAAAGGAAAAATGCTCTGAATGGTGGTAGTACAATTTGGAGCTTGATTTTAGTTAAAATTTTCTTTTTAGTTTTTTTTTCAGAAAAGTATGTTGACTTATTTTTGCTATTTTTAATTGTTCTGAGTGGTCAATGAATGTCCATGATTATGCCATGTAACTTGCTCCCTCCTTCATCTGTCTTAGCCATCCATTTCTTTTCCCCAGAAGCAATTTCTTTCTTGTATTATTCCAGGGTTAGCCTATGCATTTATAAGCAAAAACGTCAGTTTTATTATACCCATTTGTGGAAAAAATGTTTTTTTACACATATAGTGGTGTTCTTTATATACGTATTTTAATTTTAAAACTTGCTTTGTTCACCTAGTGTGCGTATGCAATCCTGGAGATTTTTTCATATCAGTACATAAAATAGCTGTCTAATTCTGGCTATTTCTGTCTATTTCACTGTATAATTGTAGTCCAACTTACATAACTAGTCCTTTGTTGATGGACATTTGGAATGCTTCTAATCTCTTGTTATAAAGAATGCTGCAATAAGTATCCTTGTACATATGTTATTTTCCACATATGGGATGATAGCAATAGGATAAATTTCTAAAAGTGAATTATTCAGTCAAAAGGATATGTATTTCTTTTATTTTTTAGACATTGCCAAATACCTTTCCACAGAAGTTGTACCCATTCACACTCAGGAATGTATAATATTGCCCATTTCCCCATATCCTTCAAATTTTATTCTCTTTCTTTCTGTCTTTTAACACAGAACTGGTGCATAATGAAGTTATAAGAATATCAATAGGTCTAAATTAGACAGTCAGAAAATGTTTTTATTTCAAGTGTCATTTGAACATAGATAGGTAGAGAAAAATGTACTTGAAGAAGATTAGAAACTGACTCCTTGATCTAAAGAAATATTCCAAAGTAGCATCCATACAGAGTACCTGCATATATTAGGCGCTCAATAAATATTTGTTGAATGACTCCTGTGACTCTGTTGAGTTTTGCTAAATTTTCAGTGCTACAATAGGATGGCCTAACTTAAAGTCTCATAGTAGCAACAAGATCATATATTTAAATGGTATTTAGCTCAGTTTCATTTCACTATATGCATATTTTTAAAAATTCATGTTTATTGATTGGTCACTTGGCTAATCACTTGTAGGTTGTATGGGAAATATAAATACAGAATGCATACTATTAAAAACAAATTTGCTCCTTAAAGTGGGATTCTAAAATTAAGTTTATAAAACATTTAAAAGAAGAAAACCCAACACTCATCCTCCGCTTCCAGTATTTTGGTATATTTTTCCCCAGTCTTGTTTTTTCCTTCCTGTGTTAGTATATGAATGTGTATATATCAGACAGACATATTTGTCATATGCACATATAGAATCATCATCATATATTTTATAGAACTATGTTCAATTGAAAAAGTTATAGCCAGAATTAGACTCAATATTATAAACTTTTTATTTTTAAATGAACTTCTTATCCATTTTTACGGCTTTCTAAAATTTCATCAAATGAGTATAAAATTACTAAACCATTGCCCTGTTCAACATTTGGGTTGTTTTTAACCTTTTAGTATTATAAATTACACTATGGGCAGCATCTTTTTCCTTAGAATTTATTTTCAAAATGGAATGCTTAGACCAAAGCGTATGCATAGGCTTAAGGTTCTGCTTTGATTGTGTTCTCTTTTCACTGTTCATATGTACCGATCTGATCTGCCTCCAAAGCATCAACTACCCCCTATGTGTTAAGGACCCACAAACCTATATGATAAGACTAGACCATTTTGACTACTTCAAATCTATATCCAGTTACGTATTGCACATCTTCCCCTAGATTCCTTCAAGAACTTGAAATCCGCTGCTCAAAGTGGATTCATATTTGCCACCCTATCCTCACCTCTTCCTAGACGCCATATCTTGGTAGACCATGCTCTGTCGCAACTCTAGCCAGAAATGGTCATCCTAGACTCCTTCCTTTTCCCTCTAAACTTTGTCATCTACATCTCGTTGGGGTCTAAGGGAATGCTGCTGGTTTTGCATTTCTCGTGTGTGTGCCCTCTCCATCCTACCACTTCCTCCTGGACTATGGTCCTGCTGTAGTTTACTAACCTGTCCTCTGGCTGACACTCCTGCTCAAGTGACACTCAGAGATCAGTCATTTTCTTCACAGCTTTAAAAGCTCCCAATTATCCCTTCTTTTAAAGGCTTTAAATTATTTAGCATTTGTTAAACTTTTCCACCAAAATACCCCTAACAGGCAAAGTCAACATACCGTGTTTCCCCGAAAATAAGACCTAGCCGACAATCAGCTCTAATGCATCTTTTGGAGCAAAAATTAATATAAAACCCGGTCTATAGTATAGTATAGTATAGTACACCCGGTCTTATAGTAAAATAAGACTGAGTCTTATATTAATTTTTGCTCCAAAAGATGCATTAGAGCTGATTGTCCAGCTAGGTCTTATTTTCGGGGAAACACGGTAGACTGTAAGTCCATAATTTTGTTTCACCTTAAAAACTCATGGGGATTGTCCGGTCCACTCAATTACATATTTGTGTTTGTTCAAACATAAAGTAATTCTGTTTCTGAAATCTTCAAATGAAATTGATGTGCCCTAAAGCTATGTTACGACTTTTTGTGACTCTCTTTGGGACGTAATTCCATATACATATAACCTCAGTTTGACAGGCACAGCTTCTAGAACAAAACAGAGCTTAGCACAGCTCTGAATCTCAGTATGTCTATCATGAACCCTTCAGTATGTCTATCATGACCTCTTCCTGCCTCTTCTCTCACCAGTTGATCCAGCCATGCAGGGCCACCTGCCATCCACCCTCACAACACCCGTTCTGTTTCATGCTGCATATTTTCCTCAAGGACCTACCTGTTTCCTTTACCTGGATGCCCTCCTGACTCTGAATTCTTTGCTCTATTTACCTCCTGCCCCACAGTTTGGTCTACCTGATAACAAATATATTTTTAATATTTAAATCTATTATCTCTTCTATGAACACTTTTTTGACTTTATCAAGCAGAACTGAACTGGTCCCTTCTTTTTCTTTATCTCCACTGTTCCATATGCCTATCTATATATGTGTACACAGATATGCCATACATATTTCTACATAGTATCTATAACATTTTATTTTTTTTTCTTTCCTTTCCCCTTCACTTTTTTTTTCTTCCCTCTTTCTCCTTTTTTTTTTTCTCTTCACCTAATCCAATCTCAATGATTTTAAACCCGATGAGGACAGGGAATCTGTTAGATTTGTCTTCGCTTCCCAATTGCCTAACACAGTATGGCGAATAGAATGCAAGCAGTACAGTATTTTTTGAATGAATGGAGGAATGAAGGATGTTTTGATGGGTCTGGTCAAATTGCTTTTCTAATGCCCCTGGAGATACATGCTCTCCCAATTTACCATTGCTTCCAGCTTAATTTCACATTAAACATTTGGGGGAATAATTTAATAGATGAAATAGTATTTTGTTTTATTTTAATATCATTTTTGATTAGTAGGAGGTTGCCCATTTTATCAGGTTGGTTTATTTTCATGAGTTTTGACTGTTTTTATTTTAACCTCTAGAGGTTTGGAGTTTTTCTTCACATTTTATATGGACTCTTAAAAATAATTTTTATTGTGTAATGTTTGATTCTGAAGTGTTTATATAAAAATGATAGTAAAACTTCCTTTGCTATATTTACTGCAAATATTTTTTTTCTTGTAAGGTTGTTTATCTTTGTTTTGGTTCCTTTAAAAAATACTTAGTTCTTTACATAATGAAGATGCATTTACATTTGGAATTCATTGTGGTATATGCCATATTTGTCTAACGATGTGGACAATAACATTCTTAGGTTAGACGTTTTGTTTTTTTTTAAGGAAGGCGCAGCTCACAGTGGCCCATGTTGGGATCGAACCAGCAACCTTGCTGTTATTAGCACCATGCTCTAACCAACTGAGCTAACTGGCCACCCATGTTAGACTTTTTATTATATTCTGAAAGCAATGTTTTCACATGAGAAAGTATAATTTTTTCAAGGTTTTAGATTAGATATTTTTATTATTTTGGAGG
Organism: Rhinolophus sinicus; assembly: GCF_057876585.1. Lineage (NCBI taxonomy): Eukaryota > Metazoa > Chordata > Mammalia > Chiroptera > Rhinolophidae > Rhinolophus > Rhinolophus sinicus. The sequence goes on along the minus strand of NC_142507.1, from coordinate 12,722,585 downwards.
AGTTTTTTTCTTAATTTTTAAAAATATTTCAGTTTTAGCTGAAATACAGTATTAATTTCAATTATGTATTTTATTATGTACAATAAAAGTGATTAAAAATTTACATAACTTACAAAGTAAGTTACTATTTGCAGTACCCATTTGACACCATACATAGTTATTACAGTATTATTGACAATATAATTTGAATCTAAATATCTGCCCTCAACAATGCATCTGGTACAGAGTAGCCAGAATAATTATCTTAAAAAGTTAGTTAGATCATATCACTTTTCAATTCAAAGCTCTCCAGTGGTTTCCCATCCCATTCAGAGAAAAATCCAAAGTCCTTCTTAAGATGCCGGACTTTTATCATTTTGCATCTGGTTCTTCTCTGACTCCATTTTCTATCCCTCTCTCATTCCCCGCTCAGCTCCACCCACGCAGCCCTCCTTGCTCTTCCTTAAACACATGAAAGATGCTCTCAACTCGGAGCCTTTACATTATTGTTCTCTCTACCTGTTCTTCCCCCAGACCTCCTTCACTCTCAAGTCTCATCCTACAGAGAGGTCTTCTCTATGCCACCTAAAACAACTAACCCACCCTTACCCCTGGCATACTCTATTCTTTCCTGGTATTCTGTTTTTCTTCATAGAATGTATGACAACCTGACTTTGTTTTGTTCATTGCTGTTTGCCCACTAACTACCTCAGTAGCTAGTAGTTGAATAAATGAAGGAATGAATTTAGTCATGCATCTGATAACCTCTGAGGTGATAACTATATAAAATGTATCTGGTATTGTTTCTTACCATGTAAAAAAATATTTTTTCTGATAACAACACTACCATCACTGATGTCATTACTATGGTTTGAATGTTTGTCCCCCCATAAATTCATATGTTGAAATCCTCATGTCCAACATGAAGGTATTATTAGGTTGGTGCAAAAGTAATTGCGGTTTTTGCAATTATTTTCAACCTTTTAAACCACAATTACTTTTGCACCAATCTAATAGAAGGTGGGGTTTGTGGGCGGTGATTAAGTCATGAGGCGGGGGCCCTTGTGAATGGGACTAGTGACCCTTATAAAAGAGATTCCAGAGAGCTCCCCAGCACCTCCCACCATGGAGAACACAGTGAAAAGGTGTTACGTATGAACCAGCAAGCCCTCACTAAACACTGAATCTGCTGGCTGGCTCCATGATCTTGGACTTCCCAACCCTCAGAACTGTGAGAAATGAAGGTTTATTGTTTCTAAGCCACTCAGTCTCTGATATTTTTTTATAGCAGCCCAAACAAAGACAATTATTTTGGGGGCACCTAATAACTTCTGGACGCCTAGGGTTCTGCAATTCACTAGGGTTTTGTGTGCTTTGGGAAGGGCTGTTCTAGAAGACAGTGGAAAGGCAAGGTGATTCCCATGTGTCTCTTGTCATCATTCAGCATATCACAGCTTTTCAAACGATTATAAAAAGCGGTAGACAAAAAGAATATCATCGTTTTCCTATTTCTGCATGTAAGAATAGCATTCAAAAGAGATTGTTTTAATAACCTCAAAAGGAGTTTGGATTAAAAATAAGCATATAGGTTGCAAGAGAATTGGGAATCTGAACATAAGGAAAATAATTTAACAACATTAGTGGCCCAGAAGGAACATAGTGCTATAATGCTCATAAGATTTTAGAAACAACAAGGACTAAAAAATTCAAAGCAGTTAGATATGCATGAAATTTATGAAAATAAAAAATAACAAGACTTGTCAAATGCAAATGATACAGCTGGAGGAAAATTATCCCTGAGATGTTGTTTGTTTTTGGTAAATTCAGAAATGCAATAATGCTGAAAAGCAACCAGCATAGTAGAAAAGGAATTGATAGATAAAAGCTTTAAAAACCTTATCCGTATGCCCACAGCAAAACCAGAGGCCTTCTCAAGATTGAGCAGCATGGGAGGGTTACCTGCTGAAACAGGCACAATAAAATTTACTGGATTTAAAAATCAGAACCAAATGAAATATCAGTAGCTCAGTGTCCCAGGAGCTGAGGGAGTGATTCTGTGTTCTCCATCATGCCTCACTTCAAAAATATGCTTACATGCCACTTACCTCAGTGACTTTCAAAAATGAGTTATTTGTAAAAGGTTTTAAAACTGTAACATCCTTTTCAAAAACGTTAACAAGGATATTTGTTCATGATGTTGGAATGGATGTTACAAATAAAGATATTGCCTATGACATGCACATTCTTACATAGTTACCCACAAGAATGATCAGATAAATAAAACAAGATATCATTTTGCGTAGACACACACATACAACACACACACACACACACACACACACACACAAAATCCGTACCAAACATTATTTAATCTGTAGTTACAAAAAGCTCATTTTAAAGAGTATTTGGGTGTGTCTTTTACAAACAACATAAAATATAAAACAGGGAGATGAAGTGAGTTTTGTGTGGAATCCATATCTGAATTAGGAAAAATAGGATTTAAGAGTGACTTCACAAAAGATAAAATAGCTCTTTTTAGTGGTGTACTAGATGGAAGATACATGTTTCTCTAGCAAGAGAAGAAAAGGAAAGCTTTTTGTATTTTCTTTAAGTCTTAAAAACAGGAGGATATTCAGTTCATCCTTAAGAACTTCTGTCCTGAAATTTAGAACAAAATTTGCAAAAAAACATGTTTCAGCTTGATGAGTTAGAGGAGCTCTGAATGGAATCGACAATATGTTCTCTAGCTGAGTAATACTAAGGAGATAGATAATAGCCTACTAATATTTCTAATAGGTACATGACTATAAAAGGCCAAAATAGGATGGATGGCAGTTGAATACGAAAAGGTGGGATAGTAGCAATAATGACAACAATGAAAAAGAGAAAGAAGAATTGAACAGAATGTCAGAAAGAGCTTATGAAAGTGTAACATTCTCGGCTGCAGTAATAAATGTAGACTGGGAAATGAAATGTTTCTGAGAGACTCTGTATTGGTCAGGGTTTCATGAAAGGATACAGAATCTACTGTGGCTACTTTAAGCAGAGTTGTTTTTCTTTTGTTTGGTTTTTAATTTTATTTAGAGCCACTGGGAAAGAAGCTATAGTTTGAGCCCTCAAGAGGTCTGGTGCTGGTTACCAGGGCAGCTACTGCCTTTTCTAAGACGAGGAAGCTGCTCAGGTAAACCACACACCTCCGCAATTGTGCTAGACAGCAGGGAAAACAGAAGCCACAGAAAAATGACCTCCATCTTCCACATTTGAAGTCTCAAGTGAGGGCACCAAAATGGTAGCACCGAGTTCACACGCAGATCCTGAGCTGTAAGGGGTTCTAGGAAATGCAGTCTTACTCTTATTTGGTCTCAGTAGTACGGGAAGGCACTAGAAACAGTTTGGAATGGATGGAGAGTGCCTACCCATGACATGCACTACAGACTTCATTACAAGAGAAACTTAAAAAGAAAATGCCTAAAATAACAAGAAAACCAGAAAAATCAGGAAGAACCAATTCTTCCTAAGTTTCACCCTTTATCGTCAGCTCTCCCCAAGTATATCAACAGGACTGTTTATACAAGGATTTAAAAGACAACATTTGGAATAAGAGTAAGAAACACTTTAAAGCTACATACTTTTATTTGGAGACCTTTCATTTGAAACTGTGGTAGTATTGCCCTTGCGGGGTTATGACTTGTAGGAGGCAGCAAATAAGAAAGTTGCCTGGCATTAGTAGGTTCTGTATGGTCAGGTACACGTAAGGTTGTTTGAGACAATTATGGTGGTGGTAGAAGTTCTTAAAACCATCACCAAGAAGTCAGGCCAACACTAATTCTAATTGTGTTCATGTCTAAAATGATAGCTGGCTTTTCGGGCAATATGGCAGAAATGTGGCAGATACTGTGATAAAACCTCCTGCTATAAACACGTCTAAATGTTCCATAAGTCAATGTAAACATTGTAAACACAACAGAGTTCTCAAAAATATTCCTGAGGGAACAAAGAGGAAGAGGGAGCTGGAATGAGAACAGCTGAAGCAGAACTGCAGCCATTCTTGGGTGTTCACTGAAAGAAGCCTTGGAGGCTTGTTTCAATGGTTTCCTATGGTGGTGGCAGGGGACCAGGATTTGGATTCTCAATATGCAGGAAGGGGGAACAAGACCTGGGCATATACCTGGGACCCTCAAAGAGTGAAACTTTCAATGAAAGTATGAGCTACAAAAAAAATCTGCCTCTGTGGGAAGATGTCATGCTCCGGCTGGGAGGGAAAAGGTCTCCCTAGAGAATTCATCATCATATGCGTGACACCACAGGCAAATTCAAACCACCTGCAGGTATGAGGTGGCTCCAGATCAGAAATAGCCCCTGGGGAATCTGCCTCTCCTTCCCTCTTACCACACATTCCCAACCTCTCTCTTTCTCTTGTCTGTGTTTCTTAATTTCGGTTGAAGGGCCCCAGTTCTATTATTCTTTTGATACCTAAATTACTCCTTTGCAGCCACGTATTAAGTCTTTAACAATGTGAGTGACCATTCACAGCAAGTTGATCCCTAAGGGGTCAGACTAATGGGTTAAAAACAGGGACACTAGAGTCCGTCAGACTTGGCTTCCCATTTCTGGCTCAAACTATTTGTAATCTGGAGCATGTTTCCTAATTTCTCTGAATCTTACTTTCATAATCAGTTAAAGAGGGATAATAATAGCATCTACCAATGAGAAATTCATCTCGAGCACATGCGTGGCACATAATGATGAACCCTTGGTAAATATTAACCGTGTATCAACACCACCAGTGAACAAACCCCATATGATCTAAATTTCTAAATCTCTAGGATGCTATGCCCTTTACTCCCTTTATAAAAAGCATAACTAAGCAGCTATACACAATGTCAGAGGGTTGGTAGATTGGGGGAAAGGGGTTATCACTTTGTGAGGGGTGTAAATGTCTAGCTAGTACATTGTTTTGTACACCTGAAACTAATAAAAACAACAACTAAGCATAATTAACTAACTGATACTCTAATTTTTAAATTTCTCTGTCAACTTCTACAGAAGATTTTAGGTGATTAATATCTTTTTATATGAAACTGGTTGTAAGGCCAATAGGGTAAGCCAACAGATTTCCCCTTTATATTTCTCTGGAATCCCAAATAATTTCTTGGGCATTAGATATGGATTCACTTAATCTTTCAGAAGTTTCTGATGCAATTTATAGCACCTTGTATTATAGAAGGTGCTTAATGCAGTTATTTTGAGTAATAATTGGATTAGTATATAATGTGTTAGAACCAGCCCTAACAGAGGTAGCTGGGACTCTTAGAGTCTAATTCGACCACCTAGTTGAGGTTGAATTCTATTTACAAGTCATTTTCAGCCCCAAATTAGCCAACTCTTGTCTGTAAATCTCCAGTGGTGTAACATTCACTGTCTCATAAAGCAATGCATTCCTGTTGTGAGTTCCATGCCTCTGGAAATTTGATGTGGATTCGTTTTCTCCCCGAGCTTACCTGGAGGCCAGAGTGAGCATTTCCTCATATTCTCAAATAGCAGATCCAATTGTATAAAGCCTTAGTCCGTGTAGTGGATTGTGCTGAGTATTCCCAATCATGGTTATTACGCAATACTGAAGAGAATCCACATACTTCACAGCAAAGTTTGATTAAAATCCTCATCAGACATCGTTGAGTTCCCAAGTCCCTTTCTCAAGAGTCTGGCGATCTCTCGTTTTTTTCCTCCCTCTCCGTGCCCCAAACATAGGCTCTGAAATTCCCTATAGTTTTATAGAAATTCAGCTCAGGTTCTCACCTAGAACAGCTTTCTCAAAACCAAGCCCCTTCAGTGGGATGAACTTATTCTCTTAGAAAGCCAGCCAGTCACCATCTATTCTTTCGCAGGTGTTGGCTGAAAACATCAGCATGTAGCAGTTTCATCTCAGGTGATTTATCAAAATATTTGTCCAACCGAAACAGCCCTCCTCCCCCACATTTTTTGATAGAATGAGGGGGTTTTGACAGGAGAATGGCATGTGTGGAGAGGAACTTATGTAATTGGGCCGCAAAAAAATATGGTTTTCTCCATATTATACCTAATTTACAATATGAGGTGATTGAGTATTCTAAAAAAAGTAGTTACATTTCATTAAGTACCTAACTAGCTCCTAAATAGCAATTAAACTTTTTGGTAACAGCTTTATTGAGCTATAATCCACATAGCATAAAATTCACTCTTTTGAAGTATACAGTTCAATGAATTTTAGCATATTCACAAACATCACCACTATCTAATTCCAAAATATTTTTATCATCCCCAGTAGAAACCCCTGACTCATTAGCCGTCTCTCCCCAATTCCCCCTCTCCCTTGCCCCTGGTAACCACCAATCTACTCTCTGTCTCTATGCATTTGCCTATTTTTGATATTCAATATAAATTGAATTACACAATATTTGTTATTTTGTGACTGGCTTATTTCACTTAGTATAATGTTTTCAAGGTTCATCCATATCGTAGCATATGTCAGCACTTATTCTTTTTTTATAGCTAAATAATAGCCCAATGTATAGATATATCATATTTTGTTTATTTATCAGTTCATAGACATTTGGGTTGATTCTACTTTTTGGCCGTTACGAATAATGCTGCTATAAACATTCATGTACAAGTCATCATATAGGCAAATATTTTCATTTTTCTTGGGTATATGCCTATAAGTGGAATTGCTAGGTCATTTGATAACTCAGTGTTTAACTTTTTGAGAAACTATTAATATTAAATAGTTTTCCGAAGTGGCTGCATCATTTTACACTCCCACCAGTAAGTGGGAGTGTTCCAGTTTTTCCACACCATCACCAACACTTGTTATCATCTTTCTTTTTTATTATAGCCATCTTAATAAGTGTGAGGTGGTACCTTGGTGTGCATTTCCCTGATGGCTAACGATGTTGAGCATCTTTTTATATGCTTATTCCCATTTGTGTCTCTTCTTTGGAGAAATGTCTGTTCAAATCAGTTGTACATTTAAAATTGGGTTATTTGTCTTTTTATTGTTGAGTTGTAAGAGTTCTTTTAATATTCTGATTACAAGTCCTTATCAGATATATGATTTCATGTTCTCCCATTCTGTAGGTTGTCCTGATAGTAATTTATGTTTAGGGAACACATTATTCAGGGATTAAAGCTTAAGTATGGATATTATCCAAACTGTTCACTTTTCTCCAAAACTTATTCCAGTTTGGAAAAAGAAGTACTCATAAAATTCTCTAAAAAGTGCATAGAGAAAGTGGGAAAAAACAGTGCCTAGTAGAGAACATGTGCTCAATTAACGTTGGCAAATAAATGCATAGCATGTATATATTTATTTTTTGGTTGCCACCCCTACTCTGACTTGTTGAGTCCCTCTGTTGGTCTTTCATAGCAATGATATTCATTTCATGGCCTAAAGGCCCCTAGAGGAGCTTTGAAGTCTTGGAAAGGTGTACCTGTTTCCATGTGTATGCTTGAAATTCTCTGTCTACTCCATATTAAATGCACTAAAGTATAACACTGTCATAGGGCGTCTGCAGATTTTTCATGGTAATAACCAGTTTCATGTTTTCTACTCTTTAAGTCTGAGACTCACTGAGTTAAAAGAAAGAAACAATTGTTTCTGTCAGTTCAATGCTGGTGGTATAGTGTTTAAAATGGACTTGGGCATTTCCATATCACTTATCCTATAGATGTTTATTTGGAGAGTCACTTAGGGATTTCACTTATTTCTATGCCCTTGACTTAAGAGTGGTTTCCTCAATGAGGGAATAGCAAATAGATGTGGGGAGATGGATTCGATGCTGTGAGAGAGGAAGGCCACATCTGCCTGCCTGTCAAATCAGCTGACTCTTCTCGGGAGACTTGTGGGAGAGACAGTCCCAGTCAGGCTGTCTGCATTTCCACATCACTTCCAATGGGCTGTCAAGGTCATTTTGCAACTGACAATTGCCACAATCCCTTGTCAACCTCTTGAGCTGTTGACTTATAGGAGGAATCAAAACAATTAAAAAATGGGAAGATCAAAGGAATTCTAGTGGAGACAGCAGTTGAAACTGAAAAAAATCAAAGAAGACAAATGTATGAAGGAAACAAGCTGGGTAAAGGAAGAAGAACAAAGGAGGGCAAGACACTTATTTGTAACTGGATATAAACAAGAGTCTAACTTTACACGGGCAGAGCTGGCCGGCCTGCTAATGTTACTCAGCTCAGTTACCCATTCAGGGTACTTACTCAGTTGATTGCTGGCATCATGTGTATGACATACATATGGATGTGGGTAGCTGCCAACTAATGAAATGGGACACATAGTTATGCAAAATGGTCCCATCCGAGAGAGGAAAAAAGAGAATTAAAAAAAAAAAAAAAAAAATTCGTGGTCTTAGGGAGTTAATGTGAACAAGTTTTTTTTTTGTTTCAATCCAAGTCGGAGAAAAATATTTTAACTCTAAACAGCCCTCAATGACACCCCTTTATTTACGTGATGCTTTTTCTTTCCCCATGAGTGCAAACACTTTTAAGCTTGCCTTATGACTCATTATGACAACGCTCTCAGGGAGGAAAGAGGTAGGTTTTACGAACAGTTGACATGAGGCTCAGAGGTGAATTGACTATTGTGGAGGGTCAGGGAGAAGGGATGGGTCGGTGATATTTAGACCTCTTGTTTGGAGCTCGGACTGAAGTTGGCATACAACATATGTAAATCCCTTTAATTCCTATAAAAACTCTATAAGGTGGGTATTATTATTATTATAATTTGATAGGTTAAAGAAAATTGCCCAAATCATTGAACTGATAATGGCAGCATCAAACCATGTCTGTCATATTCTAGAGCCAGATTCTTTCTGCGCTACCATATTCTTATGTGCAATTCTATTTGATGAAGGGAGGTTTCCTGGAGGGATACATGGAAGGAGTTGAAGCCCTCACCCAATTATTCTGTCTGATCCTGGTGGGGATGGGAGAAGTGGCATCTAAGACAGACCTCAAAGCATCGTAGAATGAGTGATTTTGTGGTAGGCCTCATTTCTAAAGGACTAATGAAGACTTTTTACCGTGTTTGTCCGAAAGTAAGACCTGGCCGGACCATCACCTCTAATGCGTCTTTTTGAGCAAAAATTAATATAAGATCCGGTCTTATTTTAATGTAAGACTCGGTCTTATATAATATAAGATTGGGAGTTACATTAATTTTTGCTCCAAAAGATCGGGTCTTATATAATATAATATGATATGATATAATATAATATAATATAATACTGAGTCTTACATGAATTTTTGCTCCAAAAAGATGCATTAGAGATGACGGTCCGGCTAGGTCTTATTTTTGGGGAAACATGGTATTACACAGCAGTCTGTATTTTGAGGGAGCTAAGGTAGGACTCAGCAAAAGGGCAGTTCCTTACGACTGCATTTTGATGGTGCTACGCCTTCCCCTCCCTCTTGTTGCCAAGTGTGACACTGGTGAAGGAAACCAAAATATGTCACCCTAAAATACGACTCTTTGACATAAAACTTATTTTGAGCTGAAGGAAATGAAGCAGCAGCAAATTGACAAAAAGCTCTCTTTACCCTTCCCTTTTCTGTCTAAAGGCAGGATATAAATTTTTCTTTTACTGGAGACAGACTCTTATCAGCCCAGAGAGGGCACCAGAGGAATCTGCAAACAAATCTAACTCCATTAGTTTCCTCCCCTATATTTAGCTTCCCAGTTTGCTGCCCTTGGAAGCCTAAAACTGATTTCCTTTGTCTTGCCATTTCTCTACAAATTGATTGCTCTTTGTTGAAGATGCTATATACGCCAGAGTTCTAAATTGCCACTTTGAGTTCCTTTTCATGAGGTTTCTCCCGTGGGTCATGCGCTGCACACGTTAATAAACTGTTTTTCTCTTTGTGGATAAGGGTCCCAGCTGAAAACCCAAGATGGATAGAAATAAAGTTTTGCCTCTGCACTAGCTATGGCTATTATATGTTTTTTTCTCTCTTTCTGGTACCATGCCTTTTCATTTTGCCAGTTTCCTTCTTTAAAATGAGATCCTCTCCTTACTTGAAAGGTACGTATCAATGACACATGGAATGCAGCAGAAATATATTCTCTGAGGGTGTGGCCAATCAATGCATTACTGGCAGATTGGTGGTTCCTAGACAAGGGGTCTGGCAGCTTTGATTGTCACAGCAGATGAAGGCAGGATCAGTGTTCCTCTCAGCGAAAGGATGCAAACATTGAATCAGATTCCTACCCACAGAGCATAGTTCCTGTTTTAGTTTCTGAATGACAAATACTGTATTCCTCAGTTTTCTGCTTTTACATCTGTGTTGAAATTCTCAATTTTCAGAATTGGGGTTCCATTTGATATTTACATGTTTAAAAATGCTTTTCACTTCCTTTTGCCAATGACAGCTACAACATACACATCTGTGTTCTCTATCGGGTTTGCACGTACAGAAAAACATCAGTCTTACATGACAGTCCCAACGGGCTCATTATATTTGAGAGTGAAATCTGCGGGAACGTTTGGATCTGCATCTCAGTTATTCCCCAACTTACCGCACCATTTCACTTTCCAGTTACGATTGGCGTCAACTCCACGGCAGGGAAACTTTGACCTCCTTGATCTTGTTTTTCTCCAAAATCGATCCTAGAATGTAATTAAGAAAATAGGTGCAGACAAAACACTCAAAAGGTCATTCTCATGCATTTTCGTAGCTCAGCACTGAGGAGGAGAGTTCCTCCGCGAACCGACAAGTCCTGGGAGTGGAAAGAGGAGTGAATTAGCGGGAGACACCCAAGGTCACGCTCCAATATCTGCCACCAACTTGTCCCGTATCTTCTTTTGGCCTCATTTCTTCACAGGCACATTGAATAAGCTGGACTAAACTAGTGACTTTTCACAATTTGTTTAAAAGGAGAAATCTTTATTTACATGAACTCTTAAGCAAAGCTAAATATACAAGCAAAATTAAGAGGTTGCTGCTATGATGGGGGAGGGGAGTAGAGGCCTCTTGTAGCTCCGGAATCACTAGTCTGACTGCCCACAAGCTTCCTTCCTGTTCTAGGACTGTTTTCTAGGATTTATTCAGCCTCTCTTCTCCATTGGATAAGCAAAGTGACTTACGTTGGTCCAGCTAAAATGGTATCCATCAACGTTAAGCACAGGCATGATATAGAAATACAGATGGTTCATCATTTTTCTCATGGTAGGGTCACTTCTATATGTTAGAAGAGCCTAAAAGACAAATGTGACATTTTTCTTATAAATTGATCTTAAATACAGATGTAAACAAAAATATATGAAAAAATCCATTCTCTCCATGGGAAATACCAAATATATTGGGTAAGGGGAGTGGGGGGTGGGAGATGAGGGTAAGGGGGTTCAAATATATGGTGATGGAAGGAGAACTGACTCTGGGTGGTGAACACACAATGGGATTTATAGATGATGTAATACAGAATTGTACACCTGAAACCTATGTAATTTTACTAACAATTGTCACCCCAATAAATTAAAAAAAATAATAATAAATAAAAGTAACAAGCTAATAGGAGCTATACTCTTTGACATCACATATTTCTTATTGAGATTTTTGTCTCACATTCTTTATCACTGATAACGTTTTAGCAAAGATGACAAAACAGATTAATTGGGCAGCCTTTGGAAGTATTTCAGATCTTGGCTACATTTTAGGCTGATTAAGAAAGCCACAATTTATATGATTTTTGTATAATCAGTTCTTTTAAAAATTCCATTCAATTGTGGACAAAATAATTACCTAAAATAATTACCTAATTCCTAAAAAAAATGTATACACGTTTTAAAAAAGGAAAAAAGTGTATTAAAATTGTAATACTCAATACATACTAATAACAAAAGATGAATACAAATCACGTTTGACTTGTGCAATTACAAGAGATGCTCAAAGTGGTTACCATCTGTGTAATTTTAATACAGTTTTTTTCCTTTCTTAAAATGTGTATACCATTTTTTGTCACCCTCTGTATTTTTATATCCTTACATGATACATCATAACACAGGCTAGTTATATATGTTACTTAATTGTTTGTCTAATTGGTACCAGATTCAGGTCTTAGAACTTCATGGACACTCTGTTCTCTCCTAACTTTTCTATAAAAAAAGGTTAATGAACAATATAACATCTCTCATCTTGCTATTGTGATTGGGTTTTACTTATATTGTGTCTGAGCCCAAATTGGAAGATTCTGCAATATGTATAGATTTGGCCTCAAATAGAAAAGTACTTAATGTGCTAAGTCAACTTAAGACATTTCAAAATACCATTCCTTTTTTAAAAAGTTCTTCTGATGCACATTTGTCTATGTGTAAAGTATCTTAGAGAAACACATAGGAAATCTGTAACAATGGCTGCCTCTGGGGAAGAGAACTGGGGGACAATGAATGTACAGAAAGGAAAATTACCTTTAATTTTTATACCCATTTGGATTGAGTTTTTCCCATATTAAAAATGCAGTTCAAAATAAAATCTTAAATTATGTATATACTACCTGGGAAAATTTAGCACTTAAAATTCCTATCTTCTTTTACATCTATCTAGTGGAGTAGAATTTCTGAACCCATCATAAGCAGCATTCTGTATTTACATGGTAAGAATTCTGTTCATAGAGAGCGATCCAATAATACAACTTATTATTAGAAACTATCACTATATTAGAAATAACAATGAGAATATAGGGCTATGTTTAAGAACATGAGTTAAATACAATTTTATTAAATATTTAACTATCTATAGGATTAACACAGTTGATAAATGATAATATAATTTTCTCTTGTTCTCCTTTATTTAAGGCTCGATAATAATTTGTTGGCCAAATAGCTTCAGTAGAACTTTCATATATGCTTGAATATCCATTAATTCTCTAATGTCTCAAACTAGAGGAATATCCCTGGTATGGGAATATTCCCGGAATCGTACATATCCTGGAATTTTGTTTTCCTTTAATAAATGGGGGTTCCTCAATGCGTGGAGGAAGTGTCCTACTGGGGATGGCAGTGACAGAGCTACATGGTTAGTTACATCCCTCCCTTAAAGTTAGGCAGCTGTGGCTTTCCATGCCACTGTAGAGAGGAAGAGAGAAGAGATGGAATGGAACTGGGGTCAACAAGGCAGGGAAAAAGGGGGTAGGAAAACATCATGGTAATTTCTCCTCCTAGCACTAAGGACCTTAGCTAATTGTCTCAGTCCAAACTGGGGAATTCTCACCTTTTCCAAGCATGGATTATGGATCATGTTAGGACCTAAGTGCCAGACTATGCTAGAGACCGGAATGAGAACATTCTCGTATCCTGCCTTCTCCTCCTCCAGTGCAAGTGACCGCCATACTTCTGTATTTAAAAGAAGATTGCTAACTTTTTAAGTAAATAGAAACCAAACACAGGGGAGAATATTACGTCTATGTGCCCACCAAACACGTTGCCATATTTATGAAATCTGTAAAAAAAATTGAGACATTCTAGATATAACTAAAGCTTCCTTCTCATCACTCCCTGATTCCCTTTTCCTCCCCTCCACCAAGGCGAGCACTATCTTAAATTTCACATTTTTAACATGCACGATTCCCATGCATGATTTTGTTTTGCTACATATATATATGGATTCATGAACTATATATATGTGTATGCTTTGAAATTTCTTGCAAATGAAATCAAGATACATCAATCTTCAGTCTGCTGTTCTCCCAAATATTATACTTTTGACACTTAATAAGTTGATGACTTATCCATTTTAACTACTGTATGGTCTTCCATTGTAGCTAAATGCATAATATATTGATCTCTTATTTTGTTGATGGACAGTTAGGTTGCTTCTGATATTTCATTGTTACGATATGGCAATAAACAGTTTTGCATATGCCTCTTAGACATGTGTGAGAGTTTCTTTATGATAAATATCTAGGAATGGATTTGCTGGGTCATGGATTTACATGCCTTCTACTTTAGTAAATGTTGCCACTTTCTCTCCAAATCAGTAAATACTCTCATCTGCCAAGATGATAATCTTACCATCCCTTGGTATTATTCAACTTTCAATGACAAATAATTTAATGGGTATGAAGTTGTTTTCTTGGTTTACTTCAGGTTTCCCTGATTACAAATTATATTGAAGAGCTTTTACATAATAATAGGCAATTCTACAAATTTCTCACTCATATTTTTACCCATTTTTCTATTAAACTCTTCTTATATTCTAGATATTAACCTTTTGGTTATATCATGAACACCTTCCTTTCTTGCAGCTTATTCCTTCCTATTTTCATCATGACCTTCCACATATATTTTTAATTTTATCCCCATTAAATGTATGTTTTATTTAAGAACCCATCTCTGCCTCAAGATCATAAATATATTATCTTGTAGTTTCTTCAAAAAGTTGTTTTACAGTTTGTTTTTCAAATGTAGGTCTCAACCCTCCTAGAAATGATTTTTTACACAATGAAAGGTTGGGATTTATTAAATTACTTGTCCATTGTGGAAGACCAGTTGTGTCACTGTATTCATTTGAATGGGTTGTCTCTTCCTCAGTGAGTTAGCAGTTCTGTCAAATGTCAAGTTTTCACTTGTGGGTGGAATTGCCCTGATGTACTTACTTTGGTTTACATCCGTTGACCAAAACCACACCATGGTTTATATAGAATCTGTTGAGTCTGGTAGGATGTGCTTCCCCATGTTTTTCCACTTCAGAATCATCTTGGCTATTTTTGACCCTTCTCTCTTCACATTCATTTTGAAATCAAGTTTGAGCTCATTAATGATGTTCTGTCCTATCCTAGGTTGTTGTTTATTTTTTTGTCATTAATGGATGTTGAATTTTTTGCACATCTTTCTTCATCTATTAACATAATCATATAATTGTTGTTACGGTCAATTTCCGTAAGTTTCTATTGTTGAATCACACTTGTATTCCTGGGATAAGCCCATTTGGTTATGCTATATACTCATATTGGTTGGATTCATGTTGCTAATATTCACATCTGTATTCTGAAGGAAATAGGTCTAAGATTTCCTTTCTTATTTTCTCCTTGTCTGGTTTTGGTGCAAAGGTTATGTTAATCTATTATTATTTGGGGAGTAAACCATCTAGGCCTAGAGCAGAAATTAATTAAATATAAAACAAAGATACAATAGAGAAGACACATATTTCTTTTTCATTAATTTGTGCTCTTTATTGTTTCTTTTGTTGACTTTCTTTTCTAATTTCTTGACTTGGAAGCTTAGCTCATTACTTTTGAGACCTAATTATTTTCTAATATACTTATTAGAAAAGAAAGAAATATATTCCCTTCAGCACTACATTAGCTACATTCTAGATTTTCAGATATATAATAGTTTTGTTTCCATTCAGTTGTAAATGTTAAAAATTTCCCTTGATTTCTTTAAACCATATGTTATTTATAAATGCTTTTATATTTTAAAATATGTAAGTTTTCTTTTTTAAGTCATACTTTTATAAATCATTTTTAGCAATTACATTATAGTCAGAAAATATGGTGTATGTGATACAGATTTTTGGTGTTTCTTAAACCTTGCTCTGTGACCTAACATATAGTCAAGTTTTACAAATGTTTCTATTGTGCTTGAAAAGAATATACATTCTCTAATTAATGGGTATGGATTATATATATGTTTATTAGATCAAGTTTATAATCACATTGTTTATATCATCTATATTCTTACTAAAAATTTTGCCCGTCTAGTGTCTTAGTTACTGAGAGATGTGTTAAAAAAATCACACTATTATATTTGCTATTTTTTCTCATAATTCTGTCAAATTTTGTTTTATATATTTTGAGGCCATTAACACAGTCTCATTTTAAAGTTCTTCATTTCTACATAATATATTTAACAAGGAAGCTGTTTTCTAGTATTCTATTCTGGAGTGGATTTAATTTCCAAGACTTGCCAGAACGTGTTTTTCCTCTGACAAATAGGGTGTCATTGTACTGCATATGCTATATTTTGATTTTTATAACTCTCCAAGAATTGTATCCATTCTCCATCTGGTCAGACAAAGAGACAATATTCACCCTATTATGGCTGTTCAGTACTGAACTGGATGACGGAGACACCTCCTTCTTTTAATGCTTTAAGTAATAGGACACACTCATAGATCATTTCTCTTTTATGGTTTAGGTGGAGTTTAAAAAAAAAAAAAAGAAAAGATGACCATGAGACTATTTCCTATTATTCTATTACAACCATAAAGAATGTAGGCGTGTACTTTCTTTCTAATGTGTAGGACTCTTTTTAGCAATCA
This sequence comes from Rhinolophus sinicus, assembly GCF_057876585.1. Taxonomy (NCBI): domain Eukaryota; kingdom Metazoa; phylum Chordata; class Mammalia; order Chiroptera; family Rhinolophidae; genus Rhinolophus; species Rhinolophus sinicus. Next base: position 12,706,304 of record NC_142507.1, on the reverse strand, counting down.
ACTCACACCACCCATACACAGAAAAGGAGATGCCTACTAATTAAGTTCCATCTGGGCTTTACACGTTTGATTTCTTGATTACTATTGTTACTTATGAGGAAGACAGAAATGGTCGTAATCTGAAGGCCAGTCACAAAGCAATGTACCACACGCCTCAGTGTGGCAGACTCTAGGTATTACATGCACCTTCAATTTATTTTAAAAATATGTCACTGGAATGGATTTTGATTTTAAAATAAAAGATAGAGAAAGTTTTGAGTATTACCTTCTGCTGGGAACATGATATGTTTGGCATTAGGTTAGGAAATTTCTGAAGTTCAGAAAGACGAAGAATGAATCTATTTGGTATTCACCACCTACCAAGACTCTTTTGGCTTCCCCATAAATATATTTTATATACTAGAATTCACCAAATAAGGTTTGGTTAACTTTGTAGAAAAATTCTGCAATACTAAAGTTTTTGTGTGCGGTGACAAAGTTAGGCCTAAGAGTTTTCCTCCTTTTTCCTATTTTTTGGATTTATTTGTTTGGATATTGCTTTCTTAGAGCCCCATGACAACCTGTAATTTTGGGATATTTGTTTGAAGATTGGTGTTACTGGTTTTTAAAAAGGTAGCTTTAAAATTTTCCATTATTTTGTTGTTCTCTAGAATCACTAGAGAGGACCTAATATTAACAACCACACATTCAATGAAAAGCACACTAGGAGAAGTAGGCATATTATAGCTGAGGCCAAAGGAAGGGCACAGTCACCAGTCAGATTGAAGAATATCCTCACCTGAGGTGGAGGTGAGTAAAATTATTCAGGATGGAAAAAAGTTGTAGCACCAAAGTGGGTGCATCTAGACACAAGAGAGGTATTTAAAATTTAATACTAGGAGAATTAATTAGAACAGGAGAGAGTTTCCAGGGAAGTTTTTTAAATAAAATTTATGGGGGTAACATTAGTTAATAACATTATATAAGTTTGATGTTTTGGATATTAGTCCTTTATTGGAATATCATTTGCAAATATAGTTTCTCCCTTTTGGTTGGTCCCCTTTTGTTTTGTTGATTGTTTCCTTCACTGTGCAGAAGCTTTTTAGTTTGATGTAGTCCCATTCATTTATTTTTGCTTTTACTTGCCTTCCCTTTGGGGTCAAGTTCACAAAACCCCCTCTGAGACCAAGTTCTGTAAGTTTAGTACCTATGTTTTCTTCTAAGTATTTTATTGTTTCAGGTCTTATATTCAAGTCTTTAATCCATTTTGAGTTAACTTTCGTGTATGGCGTCAGATAACCAGTCCAGTTTCATTCTTTTGAAAGTGGCTTTCCAATTTTCTCAGCACCATTTAACGAGGAGGGTTTCTTTTTTCCATTGTATGTTTTTGGCTCCTTTGTCGAAAATTAGTCGCCCATATATATGTGGGTTTATTTCTGGGCTCTCAATTCTGTTCCATTGGTCTGTTTTTCTGCCAATACCATACTGTTTTGATTATTGTAGTTTTGTAGTACAATTTGAAATCAAGGAGTGTGATACCTTTGGTTTTGTTCTTTTTTTCTCAGGATTTCTTTGGCTATTTGGGGTCTTTAGTGGTTCCATTAAAATTTGAGGATGTCTTGTTCTGTTTCTTTGAAAAATGCCATTGGGATTTTAATGGGGATGGAATTGGCCATTTTAACTATGTTAATTCTTCCAAACCATGAGCAAGAAATATAATTTCATATCTTTGTGTCTTCTTCAATTTCTTTCAACAGGTCTTCTAGTTTTTAGTGTATAGGTCCTTCACTTACTTTGTTAAGTGTATACCTATGTAGTTTATACTTTTTGTTGCAATCGCAAATGAGATTGTGCTTTTTGCTGATATTTTGTTGTTAGTATATAGGAGTTCAACAGATTTTTGTATATTGATTTTGTATCCTGCAACTTTACTGTTTATTTACTGTTATTTAATTTGTTTATTGTTTCTAACAGGATGTTGGTGGAATCTTTAGAGTTTTCTATATATAGAATCATGTCATCTGCAAATAGTGAGAATTTTACTTCTTCATTCCTAATTTGAATACTTTTTATTTCTTTCCCTTGTCTGATTGCTCTGGCTAGGACTTCCAGTACTATGTGGAATAACAGGGGCAAGAGTGGGCATCCTTGTTTTGTTCCTGATCTTAGAGGAAAAGCTTTCAGTTTTTCACCACTGAGTATATTAACTGAGGGTTTGTCTTATATGACCTTTATTATGTTGAAGTACTTTCCTTCTAAACCCATTTGATTGAGGGTTTAATAAAAAATGGACGTTATGTCTTGTCAAATGTCTTTTCTGCATCTATTGATCACATGATATGATCACATGATTTTTATCTTTTATTTTGTTATGTGGTATATCACATTGGTATACATATGTCGAACTATCTCCAAGGACTTGTAAAAAGGAGAGCTTAATCTATAAAGATATTTGATGTCACATTATGAGAAGCTCATTAAATACAAAATGGTAACCAAATAATAGTTTGAAAGCAAAGTGAACAAAGGCTCTATGAGCAAAGGATGGAGAACTGGAAAATCATAGCTAATCTTGTGAATTCTAGGCATTTTTATACTTAGTTTATACTTAGAAACTCCCAGAGATGACTAATCTAACAGAGCAGATGATGATTGAAAATTGTTGTCTATTGCTCTATATTTTCTAATAAGAGACGTAGAGAAATATTTGAGAGGTTTTGTGTCCCCATGGAGAATATGATATTAGAAGCATGTCCACTCTTTCCTAAGTAATAATTTCTAGAACTTTTATAATGAGATAGCCTAATAACAATGGTTGTCTCACTGTTACTCAGGACGAACAGTGTGCAGGCCAGGACCAACTCTGTGGCATTAAAATCTATGGAAGAATATTTTACCTACCATAAATAAAGCACGAGTGTCCTCACTTTACATGCCTCTGATATACACAAATTTCAGTTACCATGGCTTAGTTAAATAACGTCATCTTCCAACGAGTACAGTTTAAATTTCAGTTACTACGGCTACTTCTTTAGTCTACAAATCACTATGTAAATAAGAGATGTGCACCAAGCTCCGGGACCAATTATGCTACTTCTTTTAAAGTCTGTCTGTGGGTGACTGGTGACTGAGCATCTGTTTGTATACAGACTGCAAAGTGTGTAGCCGTGTTGGCCCCTCTTCTCCGTGATAAACTTATGGGGCATTTTACAAAAAATGGATGATGGTGAGAGTGAATTGGCCAACAAAGATGAAATTGCAGCAAAGAAATGAAAAGTGATAATCTAGAGGTGACATTGGAATCAAATGTAAATGAAGTTATAGAGGAAATAGCTGACCACAGGAATTTTGACATTGCCACCATTCAACTGTAGATATGCAGCCAGAGGAGCTCAGTGAAGATGAACTTACTGTCATAAATGAGAAAAGTGGTTGTGATGTTCCAGAAGAAACGATGCTGTCAACATTTCACATTAAATGAACTAATAGATATTTTACAACATTGAAAGTGCAACGGAGAAAATATTAGATCCAACTAAGGAAGGAGTGTGACAATTTGCCAAGGCATAAAAAACAGGCTCAGTGCACGTTGTAAGTTATATAATGAGAAGGGAAACACTACCCAAACTACCCATGATAAGGCTTTTTACAAAAAAATGACATTTTAATTATTAATATTTCTAACGTTTTGAATTATAGTGTAATAAATACCAGTTTTACTACTTTTTGTTATTTCCCTGGATATTTACAACAGATGAAGAGAGTTATTAATCTTTTGACAAAAATATGTAAAGGTCGTGGAACAGATGTAATTTTCCCCCTTGGTTATTTAGATTTTTATGGCTTCAGCTTACATGGCCATCTTTATAATACTGAGCTACTGTGCAGGAAAACTGAGGACTGCCTGTGTAAACAATGCCTGTATAAACAATGCCGCGAACATTCTCAAATATTGGATAGTGAAGTACAATGGATGAAAATTAATTTCAATTCAATTAAATTTAACAAACATTAATATAGACCTTGCTATGTACCAAACATTATAAATTGAACAAAAGGGGAAAAAGAGGTTGGAGGGTGCAGAGAATATTAATGACAAGACTGGGGAGGGGAGAAGGAAAGGAGAATTTGGGGAGCTAAAAGAAAAAGGATGGTAGAAAACAAATTAAAATACTATAATTACTTGGAATGGTGGTGAACAAAGTCAGACAATTTAAAACAATGCAGGTCATTTTTATATGATGAACAGTTTTTTCATTATGCGGTTAAGAACAAAGATTTAATTGCTTACTCAACTCATTAGATATTTGATCTAGGCTTAATGACTCTCTCAATTTCTTATTCATTCCCTGGCTCTTGGCATATTTTATACATATAATTTAAGTTCTCTTCTTTAAATGGTTTATTTTATATTTAGTGATACGTTTCTTAGCCACACTTTGAGTTGCACACCTACAGTTTGAGGGTTTATATTATATTTTTACCTTTAATAACCAGTAAGACATATGAGACTGAAACAAATGATTATCCAAAAGGAGTATTCCTTGGAAAGCTCTGGGATTCTGGAAGAAAGAGCCTTCCCATTCTGGAAAGCCCCCCAGTTGGAGGACTTTTCCATAATGACAGCTTTAAGTCCTATACACACAACCCACCACCACCTCCCAATATTACTGCTTATCCAGCTTACACTGGTCAACAGATTCTTCAAAATAACTCTCTTCCCTGAAAGCCTCTTACTCCTATTTATTCAAATAGCCATTTGAATTATCTGCATAGTACATCTGAACCACTTACAGATTTTGGCACCAGGATTAGCCATCAGTGTAGATGGGTGGGGATGTGTAATGGAGGTGGTTTTCCTGTATCCTCTGGCTGGGCCAGGAAGGGTGAGGTTTCGCATTTTGTAGCAGCAAAAGAATACCGTGGTTCACCTGGGAAATGAAAGACTAAGGAAGTCTTTCTTTTCTCTTTTTTTGTATGCTGCTGCCTTCCTGTAACAGGATCAAATTAGACCCGCCTGTATATTACACTTTGAAGTCGGGAAGAGCTTTCCATTTCAGACTATTACCATCCCAATTTGCCTGTGGGTCATCTTCTCACAAACCCTTGCTTTCTCTGTGGTCTGCTACTGAGTTAAATAGCATACAACCACTGATTCTAAAATATGGCTCTTGCATAAGGGAGTGTAGCTGGAAAATGAAACGCGTTCAGTTTTAAATTTCTTTTAAATAATCATTTTTGGTTCTGTTTAATATAAAAAAAAAATGGAAAATTTGTAAAAAACATAAAGAAGAGAAAAATCCCACAATTCTTTTAGCATTTTGTGTACGAGTATCTCTCATGTATATGTATCTCAGATGTAGATTTTACAACACTGAAATGATAAAGTGCATGCTGGTTTTTATTTATTTTTTGGATATAGCAGCATGCCATGGACAGTTTCTTATATCACTAACTATGGCTCTAAAATAGTTTATAAAGTCAGGGCTATCAATAATTTTTTCTATGCCTTCTCTTTTGCTTTTATGCTTGGAAATGTCTTCCCCACTTGGAAATCAAATAGATATTTCTCTGAGATACTTTCTAAATATTCTATGAATAAAGACTGTGGTCAGATTTGCCCCAGCAATGTAGAACTGTTTGAGGCAAAAATTAAGTTTCTTCCATAACTCTGGGCCAACTGGTACCGGCCATGGTTTGGGAAACTTAATCCAGGAATATTGACAATTTCATACACTCAAAAGTGAACAAAGCCCAAATTGCCTCATTCAACTGGTGATAATCTGAGAAATGAAGCAAATGCTATTGGCAACAAAGAAATAAGTGGCCTTCCCACAATTAAAAAAGCAAAAGATATAAAAATGAGCTGCTGTTGAAAATTACTTGACTACACTCTATGTAAATATTACCATGGCCTGAACTGGGGCCAGAACTTCAGTGGTGGACTCTTATACCCTTCCATCCTTTCTTGTCTCTTCTTATCAGATTAAATAATACAGGAGAAGTACTTAGAAACAGTTTTGTTATGGTGGGCAAAATCAGTGGAATTTATTCCTGGATGTCTGCTGCCCACATTAAGCCTGTGAGTCAGTTACTCATTCATTTTGGTTGCTTACTGCATCTCTTTAATCTCTCATCAGAGAGTATTTCATTCTTTTGGCCCGTGAGACTAAAGTTGCAGGAGAGCAGAGCTTTTGATGGTCCCGCCTCTTCCTCCCCAATTTCCACACTGGGTTAACAATGCCTGGTGGGCACTTAGTGATTACTTGTTGAATAAATTAATCATTTAACCTGTAGTGTTGTGTTGGGTTCATCCATATGTCTTTGCCTTTCATCTTTAAACTTGCTGGCAATGATACATGCTTTGTACTACTTATCAGTGTTTTTTCATTTTACTCCTTTTGGTTTCCAAGACTAGCTGTAATTTCTCTGTCAGTCTCATATTGCATTAGAATCTACTCACATAGGTTTTATTTCACTCATCTGCAGCCACATATACACCATGTTCTCAATGTCAGTCTTTTCTCTTTTTTGGGATAACTTTTATTTCTCTGATCAAATTCCTACTCCTCGGTCAAGGCCTAACAAGACTTACCTCGTCTACAAATCTTTCCCAAACCTTGTCTTCTAAAGCTTTGTGGGTTTCTCTTGATTCCTGAATTCCTTCAGCTATTATAGTCAGTACAGTTTAATCCCCAAAGACACCCTGTTTTGTGTTGCTTACTATTGTTTCCTGCACGTAAATATTTCTCCTCAAATAGAATGTGGGGACCCTGACTTATACTCTTGCTGACCCCATAGTACTAGCAGAGTTCTGAAAATGTAGTGATCAACAAGAAATTGTTAGACTGATTAATATAAATATCTTCTGGGGAAACCCTATTTAACTGTAATTTAAAAATAACCCCTTTATTGGGAAATAATTTATACTTCTTATAATTCATCCTTATAAATTATAAAATTCAGTGTTCTTTCTAGTATATTGAAGGTTGTGCAACTATCATCCCTATGTAATTTAAAAATATTTTCATAAGCCTAAAAGAAATCTCACATCTTTTATGTATCAATTCCCCAACCCTCTCAGCTACCTCATCCATAGGCAACCACTAATCTACTTTCTGTCTCTAAATTCGCCTATTTTGGATATTGTGTATAAATGGAATCGTAATTTGTCGTCTTTTGTGACTGGCTTTTTTCACTTAACAATGTTTTCAAGGTTCATCAATGGTATAGTATGTACAGCACCTCATTCCTTCTTTTATTGAGATGTACTTCATATAACATAAAATTCACCATTTTAGAGTGGATAGTTCAGTGGTTTTTAGTATATTCATAACGATCAATTATCATCACTATTTAATTCCAGAGCTCTTCCATCACCCCAAAAAGAAACATTGTTAATAGTCACTCCCAATTCCTCTCTCCTCCCAATCTCTGCCAACCACTGCTCTACTTCCTGTTTCAAAGAATTTGCCTATTCTGGACATTTCATATAAATGGAATCATACAATGTGTGGTCTTTTGTGTCTGGATTATTTCCTTGGCATGTTTTTAAGGGTTATCCATGTTGTAGCTTGTATTGTACTCCATTCCTTTTATGACCGAATAATATCCCACTGTATGGCTAGACCACATTTTGTTTATTCATTAGTTGACGGACATTTGAGTTGCTTCCAGCTTTTGGCTGTTATGGATAACGCTGCTATGAACATTCACGTACTGGCTTCTGTGTGGATATATGATTTCATTTTTCTTGGTTATATACACGGGAGTGGAGTTTTTGGTAACTCTATTTAACTTTTTGGGGAACTGCTAAACTGTTTTAAGGCTGTTTTTAACTTGGTAGTTTCCTCTACTTTGTAATTTAATTTAAGTCCATTACTTGAAAGCTTTGTGAGTGTCCCTTTTCCTATGCCCTTGCTTGTTGTCTGCTTTCTTTGTTTCCTGCCCTCTATTTGCCCTTAGCTTTAAGTATCTTACTGTCCTGTAAATAACATGTTCGCTTTTGCAGAAATATAACCTCCAAGCTCTGTATATTTATCTTTGTTTCCTTCTTCTTATGTATCTATTCTGTTTTCTTTCTTTGATGAATTTAGTGTCTCTATCATCCCTCTGGGCTCATGACAAATTAAAGAAAACTTTATCACCAAAAGGTAGTGTTTTTTAAAGCTTTTTAGTTTCACGGTGCAAGGACATCTGTAGTACACATTTCAATAGTAAGTCCGCCATGTCTGCTCCTCCCTCACGCTTCCCCCTGCAAAAAATCCCCACAGTACTATAACTATAAAGTTAGTAATGGTTCTGCTAACCTGGTATAAACAAGCATTTAATAACAGAAAGATTTTGCAATCCAAGCATACCTCCATTTGTTCCAAGATATGAAAATTTATGATATGAATACTAGAAAAAAGAGAGGTGGCAAGTATTGAAATCAAAAGCGATGGGTCTATATTATCAACATAATTAAATGATTTTCCATTTAAAACATAAAAACCCAGACTCTTATCATGTATTTTGCATTTTAAAAATGTCTGCCAACCAGCAGTGATATGTGGAGATAATGAATACATTTGAACAATTTTCAAAACAACAAAATAATCAAGCCCATTGCACCAGTCATTTAAGCCAGGAAGTTTGCTTCTGTGTCACTGTTTTCTGAGCTTTGTGTGTCCATGACATGCATTGAGCCATCCGCTAAATTGGGGTGGGGAACAGAAGTGCAAGTGGCTCTCAGGGTGTGACATGGGGTAGTCAAGCTGACCGAAGAAGAGAGGGACTTATGGAGCTAGAGTTATGTCTTGATACTTCCAGTTTCCATGGTATAGAGTCAGGGTCAGTTGATGAGGATTATACAACTAGGAAAAGAGAACAGGGATGAAATTGCCTGATTCTCTAGGTAAGAGATAGCATCTGGTTCCAAAGAGAATGAAACCCAGGAGAATAGAGACCTGGCTATTATTTTTGTAATTTTATTTTGTATTTTATTTTGTAATGCATGGTTTTGTTTTGAGATAAATGTAGATTCACATGTAATTATAAGAATTAACACAGAGGAACCCCAAGGTAGCCTTTATCCATTTTCCCCCAGTGGTAACATTTTGAAAAACTACAGTATAATATCACAATCAGGACGCTGGCATTGATACAGTCACGACACAGAACCTTTCCATCACCACCAAGACCCCTCATGATGCCCTATCATGGCCACACACAACTTCACCTCTCCTTAACCCCCAGCGATCACTAGTCTTTTCTGCATTTCTATAATTTTATCACTTTAAGAACATTATATACATGAAATCATATAGTATGTATCTGTTTGGGATTGGTGTTTCTAGCATAGTTCCCTGGAGATCCATTCAGGTTGTTGTGTGTTCCCATAGTTTGTTTCTTTTTATTGCTGAGTAGTTTTCCATGGTATGCGTGTACTCGTTTGTTTAACCCTTCGCCCATGGAAGGATATCTGGATTGTTTCAAGTTCTTGGCTATTAGAAACAAAGCTGCGATAAACATTCCTATGCAAGTATTGAGAGAACATAAGTTTTAATTTCTTTGGGATCAATGCCCAGAGTACAATTACTGGGTGTTATGGTAGTTGCGTGTCTAGTTTTAAAAGAAACTGTTCACTGTTTTCAAGAGTAGCTCTATCATTTTATATTCCCACCAGCGATGTATGAGTGATCCAGTTTTTTCACATTCTCTCCAGGATTTGGTGGTGGTGTCTCTGTCTCTGTCTCTGTCTCTGTCTCTCTCGCTATATATATATATATATATATATATATATATATATATATATATGTATGTATGTATGTATGTATGTATGTATGTATGTATGTATGTATGTATATATATACGAGTATATATACACACACACACTCACACACATAAAGTCATATATATGATTAATTTTAGCCATTTTGATTAAGTGTTTAGTGATAGCTCATTGCGGTTTCAGTTTGAATTGCCTTAATGGGATCCTTTTATGTACTTTTTTTTTTTTTCCATTTGTATACTATTGGTGAAATATCTCTTTGTCTTTTGCCCATTTTTCAATTGGATAACTTGCTTTTTTATTGTCAGGCTTTGAGTTTACGTACTCCAAATATGAATCCTTTATCAGATATGTGGTTTGTATATACCTTCCCAGTTTGTAGCTTGTCTTTTTAATCCTCTTAACAGGGTCTTTCACACACAAAATTTTTTATTTTGATTGTTTGATAATGTCCAATGTATCAATTTTTCCTTTTATGGAACATGCTTTTGGTGTCCAGTCTAAGGACTCTGCCTAGCTTTAGATCCTGAAATTTTTTTTCTCTGAAAGTTTTATAATTTTACATTTAAGTCTGTGAGGTATGACTTAATTTTTGAGTTAATTTTTGTATAAGGTATGAGACTTAGGTCGAGGTTCATTTTCTTGCCTGTGTTAGTCCACTTGTTCCAGTACCATTTGTTGAAAAGGCTGTCTTTCCTTCATTGAATTGCTTTTGCACCTTTGTGGAAAATCAGTTGGACGTATTGATGTAGGTCTATTTCTGACTCTTCTTTTCTGTTCCATTTATCTCTGTCTATTCCTTCACGAACATCACACAGTTTTGATTAATATGTTTTGAAATTGGGTAGAATGATACTTTTTCAAAGAGTTTTAGCTCTTCTAGTGCCTTTGGCTTTCCATATAAGTTTTAGAATAATCTTATTTACATCTATAAAAAGTCTTGCTGGAATTTTTATAGGAATTATGCTATACCTGTATATTAATTTGGGGGCAATTGATATCTTTACTATATTGAGTCCTCCAATCCATGGATACGGTATGTCTCTCCATTTATTTAGATTTTGCTTAATTTCTTTCACCATTGTTTTGTAGTTTTAGCATATAAGTCCTATACACGTTTTGTTAGATTTACTCCTAAGTATTTCATTTTTTGAGTACTTATGAATGGTATATTTTTCATTTCAGCATCCATGTGTCCGCTGCTAGTTTATAGAAATACAATTGATTTTTGTATGTTTATCTTGTATCCTGTGATCTTGCTGAACTCATGAATTCTATGAAGTTTTCTGTAGGTTCCTTGGGATTTTTGATGTAGATAATTATGTCATCTAAAAATGGGATAATTTTATTCACGCCTTTCCAATCTGTTTGCCTTTTGTTTCCTTTTCTTGTCTTGTACTGACCAGAACTTTCGGCACGACTGTGTTTCCCTGAAAATAAGACCGGGTCTCACATTAAGTTTTGCTCCAAAAGATGCGTTAGGGCTTTTGTTCAGGGGATGTCATCCTGAAAAATCATGCTAGGGCTTATTTTCCGGTTAGGTCTTATTTTGGGGGAAACACGGTATATTAATTAAGTGTGGACATCCTTACCTTGTTCTTGATTTAACGGGAAGTATTTAGTCATCTACCATAATAGTATCATGTTTGCTGGAGGCTTTTTGCAGATGTTCCTTACAAAGTTGAAGAAGTTCCCCTCTATTACGATTTTTCTGAGTTTTTATCACTAATGTGTGTTGAAGTTTTTCAAAGGCTTTTCCTGTATCAGTGGATAAGATTATTTTTTTTTCTTCTTTAGCCTGTTAATATGGTAGATTACATTGACTAACTTTCAAATATCGAACCGGGCTTACATCCCTGAAATAAACTTCACTTGATCATGGTGTGTAAATATTTTTATAGATTGCTAAATCCTGTTTGCTAATATTTTGTTAAGGATTTCTGAGTCAGTTTTCATGGAAGATATTAGTTTCTAGTTTTCTTTTTTCCTACTGTCTTTGTTTGATTTTGGTATCAAGGTAATACTAGCTTTGTAAAATGAATTGGAAGTGTTCTATTTTGTGAAACAAGTCATGTAGAATTGGTGTTAATATTTCTTTAAGCAGTTGGTAGAATTCTTCAGTGAAATCATCTGGGTCTAGATCTCCCTTTCCCAGGAATTTTAAAATCATGAATTCAATGTCCTTAACAGTAGTAGGGGTATTCAATTTATTTGTTTAATAATGAATGAGTTGTGGTAGTTTGTGCATTTTAATTTATTGATCCATTTTGTCTAAGTTGTCAAATTTATATGTGTAGAGTTATTCGTAGTATTGTCTTATTATCCTTTTGATATAAACAGGGTCTGTAGTGATAGCCCTGTTTCATTTCTAATATTGGTAATTTGTTGCTTTTGTCTTTTTTCTTTGTCTCTCTTTCTGGAGCTTTATTAATTTTGTTGATATTTTCAAGAACCAACTCTTCGTTTCACTGAGTTTCTCTAATAATTTTCTGTTTTCAAGTTCATTGATTTATTCTCTTATCAATATTCTGCTTGCTTTGGTTTTATTTTCTATTTTTCTGGATTCTTGAGGTGAGATCTTAGATTATTATTTTGAGACTTCTCCTTTTTTCTAAGGTACTCGTATGCATTTAATGCCATACACTTCCCTCTGAGCATTGCTTTAGCTGTTGTTGTATTTTCATTTTCGTTCAGTTCAATGTATTTTAAAAAATTTCCTTGAGATTTTATCTTTGACCCACGGATAATTTAGAAGCATGTTAATTTCCAAGGGTTTGGAGGTTTTCCTGTTATCTTTCTGCTATCAATATCTAGTTTGATTTCATTGTGATCAGAGAACACAGTCTATATGATTTTAATTATTTTAAATTTGTTAAAGACTGAGTTTTGGCCCAGGATATGGTATATATCTTGATACATGTTCCATAGGCACTGGAAAAGAATGTGTATTCTGTTGTTGGGTGGAGTGCTCTATACAAGTTTAGATTCTGTTGATTATTGGTGCTGTTGATTTCTTTCATCTCCTTGCTAATTTTCTTTCTAATGATTCTCTTTACCTTATTTAAAAATACCAAGTTGCAGATACTACTACTAATAAGCCTGATTTGATTAAGTGCTTATTATATGCAAAGCATTCTCTTTAAGTCTTTTTATATGCATTATATAATTTAATCCTCCCAATAACCCAGTGTGTCACATATTATTATTACTGAGGTTGAGAGAGGTTAAATGACTTGCCCACCAAGATCACAGAGCTAGTAGATTGCAGAGCTGGCATTCCAACCCAGGGTTGTCTATTACATGTGTGCATGTAACCTCTATGCAATTTGTTCTACCAGGATCCTAGACGACTTGATAAATTTTCTTCTAGTTCACATTTGAGTAAAGACGCAAACGTTATAGATGACTGTGGGGAATGTCCCACCAAAGTACGGAAGGCAGACTCTAAGGTAGTCCCCAATGATTCCCACTTCTTGGTACCCGTTTGTATAATGCCCTCCCCTTGAATACGGTCTAGACTTAGTGACTCACTTCTAATGGACAGAATATGGCAAAAGTGATGGATGTCACTTCTAAGGTTAAGGTACAAAGAGATTGTGGTTTCCATCTTGGGCCTACTGTCTCTCTCCCCATCCCTCATCCACTGAGGGAAGCCAGGTGCCGTGCTGTGAGCTGCCCTATGGACAGGCCCGCGTGACAAGGAAGCGATGCCTCGGGCTCACAGCCAGGGAGGGCCTGAGGCTGCCAGTAGCCATGTGAGTGAACACAGCTGCAGAGCCTCCCTGACACAAACCTCGAGATGACTGAAGCTCCAGCTGCCACCTTGCCTGTAGCCTTGTAAGGGACCCTGAGCCACAGGCATCTGGCTAACTTGTGCCTGGATCACTGACCCACAGAAACTATGTTGTTTTAAGCTGTTGAGTTTGGGTGAAAGTACCCAAGAAAGAGAGAAAGCAAAGATAGGAAGCCAATCTTTTGGCTTCTGACACTACCCTCTTCTCTTGGGATTGAAACTCCAGGGAAATCAAGAGATGACAGAGACCTCCTGACAGACTGGGGTAAAAAATATAAGAAAAGAGGACCTCTGTCCTGTTTACCATGAGTCTGCGAGGACATCACCTCACATTATCCTACTATGCAGTGAGGGGCAAATATAGGTGGGGACAATCAGAAGTGTGACATGTGTCAGCCAAGAGAGTAATAGACATAAATCGCATCCTGGAGTCTCTGGTAGGCACAAAGAGAACCCAGAGGTTCCCTGGTGTCCCCAGAGAGGGGCATGGAAATTAGGTGAGTTGGGCACCTGGAGCTGGTCGTGGGATATCTGTGTTGGAGGGGAGGTAACCTGTGAAAGGGACACTGCGTAGAGCCCCTCTTGCTCTAGCCACCACCTGCCTTCTTTGGGAGACTGAAGATTTAACAAGGGACTGAGTTAGTGTGTAAGAGACGATGTTCAACTGCTTGGCAGGTTTAAGATTATTTAATGCATTGTGTCATTCCCTCTGCCCTCAATAGCACCATTAGTGGAAATGGGGGCTTTAAAGCGAATGCAGTTATTTCTTACAAGCCTGTAATGTGTGTTGATCCACTCCAGTCACTGCTACCATGTGTTGTCACACCTTGGCAGCCCCATTGCTTCCACAAGGCCACTGAGATGAGTGACCCCTAGGCCTCCTAGTTTCCATTTTTGGTTGCTACCCTGACTCAGACAGAAAATGAAAATGATCAAGTAGAGGGGCAAGTGACAGCCCTAAATGGTGAGAGTGGTATAGAAAGGGTGGCAGAAGCACAGAAATGGCTAGACATAGCTGCATACTTGAAGATGGCCTGGTGTAGGTGTGGAAGTTGTTCCTTACTCATCTTTGGTGAAATGGAGCGTAATCTTAATTGATGCGTCTTGCTCCCAAATCAGCTAACCTCAATTGGTAGTCATCATAAGTGCCTCCTCCTTTTTCTGTGGTTACAGTGTGTCCTCCTCTTCTTTGGAAATTTAACTTGAGTTATAGGGCTGCCGTATATGGCTGTACAGATTGTGCAAAAATCCAGGTGGTACCATTTATATTGTATGAGATGATTTGACAAGTCATCTCTCAGTAATCTTTCCACATCATTACTTCTGGATTCTCATTATTCTCATTCATTAACAAATATTTAAGATTTATTAAGTGCCAGGTGTTTTAGGTGCTGGGGATTTGGCAATGAACAAGATAAATAGAGTCTGTGCCCTTGGCTTTGGTACAAAAAGAGACAGATGATAACACCATGAACAATGTAAGTTTCGATGTTATAAAGAAGAGGTTGCACATGTGGGTGTGAGGTAAAATGTTGGGGAGATAATTTCTTATGTTCTTTAATAATACACAGAACCATAGCCTCTAAATATGTATTCTGTACTTAACCATTTTCCTCGCTTTTGAAACTCGAGACAGCAGACAATATGCTGTATGTATAAAATAGATATTTAATACAAGGTAATAGAGTTAACAACTTCTTATTAGCTTTTGCATTTGTCCTACCAGGATGAAATGGTATTTTAAGAGAATATGAATTACTGAATACACTGAGTGGGAATAGTTTGATAATTGTATCATTACATAAAATTAAGGATACTTTTATGGGGTTGGTGGTGGCAGAGAGGCAGATTTTACAAATTTAGTATATTCTTGACATTTGTGAGGGATATTTTCTAAGACTAGGAGAGGCCTCAAGATCACAAACCTCACCAGGGCACATAATTTCCCCATAAAACATAGGAAAATATAACTGAAATATTTAAATATCTTTTGTATCCTTAATGATTCTCTGTAAGTACAGGGCTGAAAATATTTGTAGGGTTATTTTCTGGCTTAGAACCTTCATTTCCTTAGACTTCTTCATTACCAGTACTAGTGGTTAGTTTTCTTTTAAGAGACTTTCTCTTTTAATTAAAAAAAAAAAAATAAGTAGAGGTTAAAAAACAAACAAACCATGGAAGTGATTACATTCTTAATGAATAGAAAAGTATTGGAACATATGAAGATGATGGTTCATGAGTCTGACTCACTCTTGGGTTAGGGACCCACTAACCTACAGAAGCCCTCAGAAAATGAGAAATCACTATGAGTCATTAACAATTAGAGTCAATGAAAAACACTGAAACCAAGAATGTTAAATCCACAGATGTTAAAGGTCTTTCGTATCTAAATTACAGATCCATAGTAGAAGGGCAAAATACAACCATTTGCTCATCTGTTTATTGTTATAGTATACGCAAGATCATTTTTATGGATAGGACAGTGATATAGAATTTTCCTAGCTGAATATCACATGAGAAACTGCTCTGGAACACCTTAAATTGGATTTTTAGTCTTTTGCCAAATACCAGCTACTATGGTTGCTTCCTAATTTGTCACAAATTCATGAATGCTCTGAACCTCAGGTTCCTTCTTGTAGTGAGGATTGATAAGTCCAACCTCCAAGGGCAGAGGTGAGGATGAACTGAGCCAGGGTTATAAGAAATCTTCATACACATGGAAGTGACCCACACCATCAAGGTGCTATCATTCAATCAGGTATCACTGGCTTCATATTCCCAGGTTTGTTCCTTGAGCAGAATAAACACATGGGAAGCACCAACTAGCTGAAATGGATGTTGTGTAAGGGGTTTAACTTACTTCTTTTACAAACCACTGACAAAAGGCAGGACCAATCCATTCTCTTGCATGAATACCGCAGTCAATCCAGACAGCTCTTTTGTAAGCTCGTGATCTTCTGCCCAGCTGAAAACAAGAGTATTCATAGTAACCAACACAGTTTTTTATTTTTTGATTCATTGACCAGCATAATTAATAAGGTTTCAGCATAATTATTCACTATAGTTTGTTTCATTAGGTAACCCATGAAAAAGAGAGATTCCTTATCTACTTCAGAAGTCCAGCCTTGTTTATACAGAAGCAATAAATTTATCACCCTAATTACAAATCAAAGAACTAGAAAATACACAGGGAAAAGAGCAATCTCCTAAATAGGTTTGCTTCTCTATTTTAATATACTATATGACTGATAAGTAAAAAGCCAAATGTCCCACCCTGTCCTCCATCCAAGGACTCTTAAAGAGCTAGCAATATTTTTTAGGTGAACAAAGTCAAATTTCATTTCAGCACAAAATGGAAAAACACAAAACAACTTGATCTGTAGAATCAAGTGGCAGATTTTTCTTTATAATCCTATTATCAATATTACTTATAACCTGGTTTCTAACCCAGGTTATGAATAAGTGGCTCTTGACATTATAATTATAGGGGATCTAGTTTTCATTTATTCATTAATTCACTCAACTAATACTTCAGGAAATCCTTTTCAATGTCAGACATTGTACTTGGCACCGGAGATTGAAAGTTGAAAGACAAGGATTTATATGCTAGCGGAGAGAACAGACATATGAGCAATTAATCCTTATGATGTGTGTAAGTTACTTGATAAGAGTGCTCTAGAACAGGGGAACATGCCTATGTTTCTTGAGAAATAGAAGCCTTCTCAGGAGAGGAGCCTTCTTCTTGAGCCCTGGAGACTTGAGCAAGACTTGAAGCTTGCCTGGCAGACAAGTCGAAAGAAGGCATTTCAAGCTTGGAAGAGAATATGAGCACATCCTATCTGAGGAACTTTCTAGGACATGAGGAAGGAATGGGAGGTGAAGCTGGACGCAGAAGCAGGGAACACATGAAATTCCTGAATACCATGTAAAAGAGAGAAGGCTTCATCCTGAATTTCATGTGGAGCTGGGGAGAGAAAGAGAGAGTGAGAGCTCGCAATGACAGCATGTGGTGATGGATGAGAAGGTAGAGGTGGGGGACTTGAGAGGAAGTTCAGTACTGAGGCCATTATTCCGATAGTCGAGGGGGAATAGATCCAGAGATAAGTTAGGGCAACAGCAGTGAGGGCAGGAGAAGTGGTGGGGGCACATCCAAAAGATACTTAGAAGAAAGAATGGTTAGTTCCCCATGGTAGATTTAAAATAAGTGGTTAAAATAAAGGAGAGGAATTTAGGAGGATGCTCATATTTTTTGATGGGGAGCACACCATTCTGAGGCCAGGTGCTTTTGTGAATACCGAGATGAGAATGTAAAGTAGACAGTAATAAATGAATTTAAAGCTCCAGAGGGTGGACTCGACTGAATAGAATAGTCTGGAATGATTGTTGAAACCACGGGGAGGCTGTGCCCATGTAGAGAATGTTCATAGAACGAAAGCACATCTGAGGCTAGAATGCTAGGATTATTACCAAGAACCTAAGGGAAAGACAAGGGGAGAAGAGCCAGAGAATGAGACCAAGGGGAATGGTCAGGGAGAGGGGAGGGGAACCAACGAGGACTCATTGTTGACCTTGGCAAGAGAAGGTTTAGAGGAGTCGTGGGGGTGCAAAGGCCAGGAAGTCAAGGTCTGAATGGGAAGTGAGGAAGTAGAGACAGTGATGCTTTATTATATATCTTTTTAGATGTTTGGTTGAGAAGGAATAAAGAGCTACAGGTCAGTGGATAGACGAGAACACAAGGCTGGGAATGACACATACCTTCTCACACATTTATGTAGTTTTCATTGGTTCACCTTAAGTAGCGCCAGCTAACAAATCATGTTGAAGGCCATTCTTTTTTAAGTACATTCATAACTCTGACTGTGTTAGAATTCTCTGTAAGACTCAATGGCAAAAATTTACTGTGGCTTAAAACCTAAGGAAAATTGTTTTCTTAAATGATTAGATGATGTGAAATATGAGACTGACAGGCCATTTCATTTCTTTTCCCCATAGGTCACAGTTAGACAAAAAGGAGTGGTAACATTTTAGTTAATTTTCTATTTTTACCTTTAAAACAAAAAGAGATCTTCCCTCATATGATTTGCCAATAGAAAACATGTGAATGAGTCCTGAATGAGTATTATTCAGATGATGCATCCAATTTTGAATCTAAAAGCAAGTAAATAAAAACCGTGTCAGACTCCCATAATTATAGAGCTATTAGAGAACAAAAGGTAACAAAAAGACAATAGGCTTCAGAACTCAAAGAGCATACATGGAATATAATATTGAACAAAAACCAATTCTCTATTGTAATTTTCTTTAGGATACTTAAAATTACATTTTATTTTCTGCCTTTACAAATACGACCTTCATGTCTTTATATTGTTACCTCTTTAAAGCATACCTTCTGCTACCATTTATCAATAATATCTTGATGGCAGAGTTTTAAAGAAAGTTAATTGATGCATTCTGAGTTCCTCTTAAAAATCAAAATTTATTTCCATTTCCCCCCAAGTATTTAAAAGAAAATAAAAGAAATCGGCGTTGGTAAACCATCTAGACCACTTGAAAGTGTTCATTAAAGTCCAATATATTATAATTTGCCACTGAACAGAAGATGCTAAGAAAAAGGCATTATTTTTTGCATTTAAAGGTAATGTATTGAGCCACACATAAGAAGTCATAGTCTGAGTAATTTCCCCAGTAATACATTTCCCCAGCGATACATTTGCATTGATCTGTTCACACACACTTATCTGTCATCAGGAGAAGGTATACGAGTATTTGAGATGGATGAATAAGGCACTTAGAAAGATGGGTGACATTTCTGACTTAAAAGCCCTGTGAGGAGGAAGGAAGTCACATAAAAGTGTCCCACTGTTCCCATGATGTAAAAGAGTCTATGCTGAAAAAATAGATTTTGGAAAGTCGCCATATTTTCTTTCTATTCTTATTTATTCTAATGAATATATATATAGAATATACATCCATATATTTTAAAAATTTGACTTTATTTATAGTGCATGTTAATAGCACTTCCATGTGCTAACGTATCTAACACCTTTCCTTTGTTGTAACATAAAATATGTAGAAATAATTTTGAAAAGAAAATCATTATCAAGAGAACCAAAAATTTTCTTAAAAATATAAGACTATAACGGGATCTGATTAATTCTACATGTGGCATTCCTCTGCTCAATTCAAGGGAAGCATGGAAAATATATATACACATTCATTTAATCATTCTGTCATCAACTCTTTATTTAGAGGTCTCTATTTGCTTGCCACTTAGACACATGAACAAGAAAGAAATGGCCTGCCCTCATGGAACTTGCAGCTTATTAGGAGAGAAAGGCAGTCATCAAATAATTGTCCATCCAAGGGCTGTGGGCACATGCAGTGTGCTGGGGTTGGAGTGGAGTCCTGATCCAGTCTGGGAGAGTGGAAACAGATCTTCTTGCTTAAGCTGAGATTTGAAGAGTAACTAGTTGTTGTCCAGGTGAACAGTAAAGGATGGGGTAGTGGGAATGAGGTGGCTGTGTATTCCAGGTAGAATAAGTAACAGCATGTTAATAGGTCCTGAGATGCCACAGATGAGGCTTGGTCTTTGGGAAGTCTTAAGTTTGCAGGAGGTGTGGGGCAAGAATCAAAGCTCACGCTACCCCTCAATAAATCGCTGTCCTCCAACTTCGGCTAGCTCTACCTTCCATCAGAAAGTGCATCAGGCTTTTCAGTTACGGTCTTTAGAACTGAAATTATTCACAACATTACCTTACTCTTCCAATGTCCTTCCATGTCCTTTCTAGGGGTGGGTCGGGTAAAGCAGATGAAATTCAAATTATTTTGGTATGTCTTTTATAGCAGTTAAAGGCTTAATGAAGAGAGGATTGAACTGAGGGGCCTAGACAATAAGAGAGCTTTTTATATAGCCCCACCTCTGTCTTAACACTTCTCGATAAAGGTACATTGATTAAAAAAATAAATAAATTAAAAAAAGCTCCTTTGATTACATACTTCTTCTAAGGAGTGATAAACTTCGTAATTATATTCAGAAAGGGATCTTCGATTTCTCTGGGCTTGCAAACTGCTTTCCTTTTCTAGTGTGTTCTGGAGATCTTCTATGAGAATCCTGGATTTGAAATGGTAGACATGAAGAAAATTAAATGGAGTAATATAAAAATCAGGCAATATCAAAAGAAAATCATGCATCTTTGAGGAGAAAGACAGAGAAGATTGACATTTCTGAAAATACCAAATGTTGGGAAAACGTTCTTTTTTAGGAAATAAAAACTTAAATAAATGGTGTAATAAATATAAAATGTAAAATAGGCAGGTGTTTTCAAATAGTAATAGTAATAATAACTACCATTGATTGACAGGTACAAAAATTGAATGATGGATATGACCACTTACATTTGTTAAGTGCCTGCTAGGAACTGTGCTATATATTTCACACACATGATCACAGATAATAACCCTATGACGTAGGTTTTATTGTTAACTCCATTTCACAAATGGGGAAACTGAGGCTCAAATGGGTGAAGAACTTCCAACATCACTCTGCTAGTAGAGGGTGCAGAACCAGAATTTCAACTTGGACTGTGAACACAAATTCCCGTCTTTAGACTCCATTCTGGTTTGACATTATGCAAACTGAAACAAGACAAAGTCTTTTACTCCCTCACCACATCCTCCTTTCCGTCCATTTCTATCTGTTGCCATCCCTTTCATCACTGAGAAACCATCTCATATCATCACCCAGCACACCTGACCCAAGACTCAGAGAGAAAAGGAAAAGGAAGGAAGAAGCTATAGTTCTCCAGAGAAACCTGAAGAAATGCCCTGAGTGGGAGAAAGTGAACGCCACTGCCTGCCAGTATGAAGAATGCCGAGAGAAGACAAGCTCAGCTAATCAAAGTGAATGCATTTGAAAATTGAAGGCTGTTGCTAGGGTGGGGGACTCCAGGGTCACTGCAGTGTGTGGAACCACCTCCATCTGGAGTCGTTAGTGTTCTTGGTGAGATGTCTGGGCTAGATAGAGGCTTGTCTCCCCAATACTCACTTATCTCCTCTAACTAGAGGGCCGTGAAGTAACAAGGCATTCCCTCATTTTGGATGCTTCAAGATGTTAAGAGCCTCGCAGTGATTTTTCTGGGCCTGGCAGGTAGCTAAAACGCTTTGCTTTCATATTTTATCTTCCCAAAGAACCTATTGCTTCGTAGTTTAAGTGCTATTAAAAAATCATGTAATGGCATCTTTAAATGACTTCCAAGGTTGATCTATATAAGCCACTTTATAAAAAAAGATTATCTTGAATGACCTGAATCAACACTTTTTGTTCCATGAAGGAAGCAGCTTTACTCAGGGTCAGGCCGGGTGTAGAACTTTCCTTTTGATTCCTTCCTTTGTTATTTGCTGAATATTGTACCCATTGTGGACAAATACTTAATGAGGAATTTATCATTAGCTGATTGTTCTTTTTCTTTCAATTTTTGACTTTAAAAATAGGAAACATTAAATATCAAGATGGGGGGGCAGGTAACACAAAGTTGGTAAACTTGCTTTGTAGCTACTTGCAGTGGCTCAATGTGAGTGGGACATTCGATTGTCCGTCTGAACATGATCTGTATTAGTGCGTCCTTTCTTCCCACAAGGAAAGAAGTTACAGTTGAAAGTGGGTTTGTATGGACTACAACACCTTAAAATATCACCTGTGTAGGTCTTAAGACCCAAATGAACTTTTGTATCACTGTCCAAGCTTCCTGTGTTGTGAAATACTATGGGGTGGTCAAGAAAGATGCAAGTTTGATTAGGCTGAGATGGTTTGTCAACATAGTCCTTTTACTGCAGGCAATCTTCAAAAGAGTTTCCCTCACTAGTACCATCTATCCATGTCCTGGCGACTTTTCTCTATCCCAGGAAACTAAGAAAAAAAAAAAAGTAAATAGATTTGTCAGAGCCAGCAATCTACACAAGAATTTCCTCCCGAATTTTCAGTTTAAAAAGACAAAATACATAAACACAAAAAGTTTTCAAAATGTTTACAAAACGGAGCTGTAGTGTATTGCTTTTGCATTATTTCCGAAGTGGACAGACCTTCTAAATATAAACAAGTGCAGATAACTTGTTTCCACTCAAGAGCAATCCCACCCATGTATCATCAGAAAGTTTTGAAGTTCTGATGCTGATAATGCATGTGTTGGGCAGCTCTTGGTAGAACAACCATTGTAAGAAGGGGGAGAAAATTAGGACATGAAGACAGATACACGTAGAGGGAAGAGGATATGAAGAGACAAAGGAAGACGACGGCCATGTACAAACTAAGAGAGGCCTGGGAAAGAGCCTTCTCTCACAGCCCTCAGAACGGACAAACCCTGCCCATACTGTGACTTCAGACGTCCAGCTTCCAGAATCATGAGATGACAAATTTGTTTTTAAGCCAGTCAGTCTGTGGTACTTTGTTATGGCAGCCATAAGTTTAATAACTTAGATTGTACTTTAACTCAGACCCTAAAAGACCAACCTGAAAATGAAAATAATTGTGACGTGGCAGGTCTAGCCCATGTTCCTTGTCAAGTAGTTGACTGGAAGCTGGAAGATTGATGAAAAGGTCATGAAATGCTGTCCAAAAATGGTTTTTGTAACTGTTGGATTTTCTTAGTTATTTGTGGCTGATTATTATTCCGATGCCAGGTGTAAGTACTCCTGGGGCTATGAAGAGCTTTCCAAGTGATGTCATCACTTAGTACAAAACCACCTCCTGAAAACTTCCAGGGTGGAGGGGAGGCTCAGAAATTTTTAATTCTATGACCAATTTTTACAGGTACTTAATGTACAAAGTGATAGAAATTTTTTATGACAGAATAAATCATCTCATCTGTCATATCACCTAGGGGCCAGACACATGGGGCCACATTATCTTTGCTTTAAAGATAGTTATAGCTATACATTATAGCTATACATTATGTATAATTTTACAGGGTCAATGATAATCTTTTGAAAATATCCCAGACCACAATAATAAAAGTCAATTAAAATGATCTCTACCTACTGGCCCCGTGAAATTTCATTGACTTATGTGTTATTATCTTGGGACCAACAGAATCAGTAATTCTAAATGACTGAGGACACAACTGGTTTAAAACACTGTTTTTAAGACTCTATTCTCTGTGACATACAGTGTGATATTTTATTCTATATCTGTTCCACATGACCTATATTTAATGGCAGGAAATAGAGACTTGTTAAAATAACTGGTATATTCTTTTCTACTGAATAATAATTAATGAAACATGTGAGTTGTTACTGAGCACCTATAGATATAATTACCGAGCTCTTTCCTGCCGGGCATTCAGAGAATCAAGGCACGCTTTCAAAGCTACAGCAATGACTAAAATATATTCAATAGGAACAATAGTTTCATGCACAGCTGTGACTCTATCCTGTTCTAGAAGCACAGATAAAATACCTTACTGCAAAAAGCATATCAATACTTCAGTAAGGCTGTGATTATCTTTCTGCCAGGGAAGTATTGGTGTAGTAGACCAGGGAGGGACGTCACTGCCACTTTGCATCCCTTGGCCCAAGGAGACATTGACCCACAGAGCCATGAACCCATTTCAGGCCTTGCCCGACATTAGGGATCTTTGTAACAGTTTGGGCAGCACAGAACTTGCTAAAAAGGTGCAGTTGTTGAGGTCAGTCATTTATATCGTGCCTCTCAGCCCTCAAAACCTAGGATTTCAAACAAAAGATATGCCACTGCCTCCAGTCTCATTAATTCACTACACTGCATTTCAACGCCCCCTCCTGTTCCTGCATGACTCTCCATCTCTCCATTTCCTTTTCCCTTGCACCTGTTGGAATCCCTCTTTCATTGTAAATACATTTCCTACTTCCTCCAGTCTCTTCAGAGAACTCTCTTTTCTCATAGTCTTGCCCCAACAAAAATTGGACTCTCTTAAAGAAAGAGATTTTATTTTCTTTGGCTTTCTCTTCTTCCACTCCTCCTACCATGGGGCCAGAAGGGAGGGAGGTCAGCATTCTCCTGGAGTCCCATTTCTGCCTCCCCCTTAATCTTCTAACTTCCAGGAAAAGCTCATGCTCCCTCCTGCATCATGCCATTCCTAGCTGCTTTCCTCTCACTCCTGCGTACTCTCTCATGTCCCTATTCCAGGAATTCTCTCCCTCCACCTCTAATCTTGCAATCAGCCAAGGAGACTCGAGACTGCGGTGATGCGATGATTCTCTGGTGACTTAGCCCATCCATTCTTGACCACAGTGATCGCTACTCCACTTCATCTGTCTCCTCCATGGCTACTTCCTGAATCTTGTCACCAGCCATAAGTGTTCTACCCCAGAACTCTTAGCATCCAATAACCTACACTTTGTCAAAACTTCATTGCTTCCAGCTTGTTGTTTTCAGTCACACTAAATCTGTTTTCAATATAAAGATCTTCATCCCTTCCTTGATTTTTCCATTTTGTCCCATTATCCCTCCTAGACTCTCCTCCATTCCTATCCAGATTAGACCCATGGATGGACACTTGAGCTAGTGCCTCTCTAGGAACTACTACTTCCTTGCCAGCTTGATCTTTCTTAGTTCCTGTCCAATAAAATTTCAACTCTGTATCAGGTTTACAATCTTTCTTCTCTGCAACAACTACTTATATTGGTTCCTACCCCAGTTTTTCTCTCAGAACACTCTTCAATACCTGTTTTTTCACTTTCAGAGGATAATCTTGCTTCTTACTTCATCCAGAAAATTTTAGCCATCAGTTATGATCTCTTTCTGCTAGAACCACATTTACCTCTTCAGTCTTAGAGGATAAAGTGCCCTTCCTATTGTGCAAACCCACTCTCCACTTGTGCATTCTTTCCTGCGCCATCGGCCTTTCCTTCCTTTCCGGTCCTTCCCCTCAGCCCACAGACAGGCCAAAATGGCCTCCGACCCAAACAAATCCCAAATCTCAGGCAGTCATTGATGCTGCATCTTCCTGTAGTCACTCCTAATTCTCTGCTTGTCTCCTTATTCTGCCTTCTAAGCGCAGTTGTCTGCACTGCTGCTCCATGTCCTCTCCTCCTGTTCACTTCTCTGTCTTCTGCTCCTGACAATCTAATCCCAGCATTAGAGTCACCAACACAGTTTCTATTGCCAAATCCAAAGGACACTGGTCATTCCTTTTCTCTGCGGCACTTGGCACCACTGACGTTCCTTCTCCCTAAAGTCTTTCGTTTCTTTTTTGACTCCTGCGAGTATCTTCCACTTGCTCTATTCTTAGTAATCTATTCCTTAACAAACAAACAAACAAACAAACAAACAAACAAACAAACAAACAAACAACACCCAAATAACCAAATCTGTTTGAATCTGTCTGCTTGGTTACCCAAGCTAGAAGACTTGGCGTCATGCTTGGCTTCTTCCTGTTGCACCTACATCCAACCAAGTGTGCAGTCCGGGCGGGGTGGGGGGTTTTGCCGCTGAACTGCTGAGAGCTGTCCTGGTCCCACTTCTCTGGTCGTGACTCAGGGCCTCTCTCTCAATAGGAGACTGCGTTTGCAATCTCCTATTGCCCCTCCACCCAGTTACATGTGGCTCGCTTCTTACATCTTCTTACATGGGGGTTGTGCAGCGCCACCCACAGGATAAAGTCTGAGCTTGCTCTTTGCAAGGTCCTGAGTCTCATCCTTTGCCTGACACAGCTCCTACAAGAAAGCTTGTTCTGTCCCTGCTTTTCTATCCACATTCTAGGCACTGCTAGGCTGCTCTCCTTTCCTTTGTGTTTACACTGACCACTTAGTGGTGATGTTGAGATAATATGTCACTGTGGGTCCTTTCCCCTCCCCCATTACACTAATATGCTCATCAAAGGTAAACATGATTGTGTTATATTCATGTTGGTTTTCCCCACTTGATAAAGTACCTGAAACATTGTCACTGGCAACCAATACATAACCTGAATACAGCTATCATTGAATTCAATTTAGTACAAATGAATTAAACAATGAAAAAAATGCTTACTTGTACGGGATGGTGGCTTCCTCTAAGAAGGCTAACAGGGCTCGGGAACCATTTTGGGGAATATGGACATCAGTAACTGTTCCCTCTGAGACATAGGAGAGACTGCTGGGCTGCCACAGGTCCACCTATAGTGCAGGAACCAACCTATAATTCACATTCAGTGTAGGTGGGGAAAGATCCGTGTCACAATGTCAAACACATTATCTTGTTTGCATTCAGAAACACCAAACACATTTTGGAATTAGACTCAATGCATTGACTTTGCATTTGGTCTGCAAATTGTCTCATATCCAGATAGAATGTGATCATTATTTATATGTAATAGTTTAAAGACTAATACATTAAAGCCACAAAGGAAAAATAACATAGTCCTGAGTATGACTATGATACTGCTGAAAGCTATTTATTGCATAAATTTTTGAATAATAAGAAAAAGAAAGATACAAATTACCCTTCATCCTACTAGAGAAGCAAATCGTGTAGCTTGACAACATTTGGTAACTTTAGATGAAATATTCTCCGGGCTACTCCTCCTTCCCTAACGCGTGCCTTTCACTAATTTCTATTCCATCTTCACATGTCAACAGAAACAGCCCTTTCTCAGGGAAGATGCATCAGCTAGGGTAGGTCCCCTTGCGCTTCTTTCATTTTATAACTTCCTCTTACCAGAATGCACCATATTTTGCCATGTAGAATGCGCTCCCTTGTGTAACGCGCACCTATGTTTTTGGCCCAAACTTTCAGGGGAATGGAATTAGTATTACCCATGTATAATGCACATCCTTATTTTTCCCTCACCTATTTGGGCAAACAATGTGCATTATCCACAGCGAAATATGGTCAACTCCATGAGGGCAAAGGATTTGTCCAGTCTGGTCATCACGAGGTGCCTAAAATGGCGCCTTATGTATATTAGCAACTCAGTCGTCATCTGTTGCAGGGTGTAGACCCCGGGTAGTAACTCACTACACGTTCACCAGGTGGTCAGTGGTTTGCAGGCAAGCAGGAACCACGTATGTTTGGCATCCTGTAGTGTTCCCAGTGCCTTGTCTAGTGCTCTGTACCTGGTAGGAGCTCCACATTCCTGGAAAGAATGACTGAACTCAGCTGGGAGGGAGGACAGCTCAATCTGTACCAGCCTAGAACTACGTTTTCAACAAGGCACAGTGTGTCTGTCCAGTCCTGTCTGTCTGCTCTCCGCCTTGGGGCTCCCTCTTCCTGCATTTCCGGTCTTGGTTTGTTGCAGGATCTCGATACCGGCTAAATCCTTATCTGATCAGGATGAGTTACTACATCTTCACTAAGATGCCAGTGTCTCTGCATTCTCTTAGGAATTCTAGAAGACTAAAAATACTTTGTGACTCAAGGAAACATACACCTCTACCAGTATAATTTAACCTGGAACAGGGTAGAGAGCCATTTATTTTGGGGACAAAGAGTCTACTTGTTCTCTTTCTAGCAGTTGACTCTTCCACTAATTCGCAAGGGCAAATCTGACTCAGCTAACATGCTAGTCCAACAATCAGAGAAAAGCAGAAGTGTGGGGCTGGGAGGGATGCTGAGAGATCATTTGGTCCATCTGTCAGCCCTTGGGCAAGGATACATCTAGGACTGAATCAAACTGTCCCCAATAGATGCAAGTAAACCATATCTTTGAAGTCTCCAAAAGAGGAGTGTCACCGACATACTGGTTTAACTCTGATTGACATTTAACAAGATTGCAGATATTTTTCTTAATCTCTTACACTGAAGCATAGTTTCATTTTTTTTTGTTTTTTGTTTTGTTCTATTTAGTGAGGAATGTCTGGTTTCTTGCCTCTGTGAGATAAAGCATGTTGGTATCTTTCACTTTTCTTGATATGTTAGATTTTTAAAATTCTTTAATCATGTTTGCGACTTGCCTCTAAACCCTTATAGAGACAGATTTTTTTCCTTTCTGATTGTGTTGGTTTTTATGCTCATTTCACCATTTTTTTTTTAAAAATTGATTACAATTGACGTACAATATTATATTAGTTTCAGTTGTATAGCATAGTGGTTAAACGTTTATATAACTTAGAAAGTGATTCCCTCGATAAATCTAGTACCCATCGGATACCCCAGTTATTACAGTATTGACTATATAATCCCTATGCTATACTTTACATCCCCGTGACTGTTTTTACAACTGGCAATTTGTATAGGTTAATCCCTTCTCCCCAACCCCCTTCCCATCTGTCAACCATCAATTTATTTTTCAGACACAGATTTTTGATATTAAGGTTTCCTGCAATCATTTAATGCCAGTGGAGATGAGGAAATAGTGCCATATTCATAGAGATGAGGAAATAGTGCCATATTCATAGGGTAAAGAGCCACAGGAATCGAAATAATATGAATAAGCCTCTGGAGATGAGTGTGTAAGTGTTATTTTCTGGAGTACATGCTAAAATAAGCACCTTCATCCCACAGAAGAGCGTAGCGTCCCCATAGGAACAGGAGTAATATGCCCTCCAGCATAACCTGGAGAAGACCTCCTAGGAAACCAACATGTCATCAGAAAACAGTTGTTCTAAAGGAAACCGACAAAAAAGAATTTGCAAAAGCAGGACTTGCATTTTGGTGTGGTATTAGGAAAGTAAATGGAAAGGAATTATCAGCTCTTCTGCAACAATATTTTGGGGAAAGGGTACTGGATAAGTAACATGGATATTTCAGTCTGGGTGGCAGGCTCATGTCTGTGTCTTGATATAGGGGGCAGTAAGGCCCATGTGAGATTTGTAAAGTGCGACTGGCCTTACAGATATTTCTAATCTTTTCAATAACACTTTGAGACAGGAGTTATTGTAGATATTTTTTATGAATGAGAAGACCTAGGTTTGTAAAGGTCAGTTATCTTTCCTAAATATGCATAGCGACAAAATGGTGACATAGGGTATGCCTAATTCCGAAGCCCATAATTTACTGATTGGGTAAGTGTCTTCAGCATCTTCTGAGAGGACCCCAGAAGAAGCAGCAACTTCCAGTTTCCTGATTTAGTGTTTGAGGAGGGACCTGACTGGTGGGTCTCAGACCGACAGGAAATGTCAGGGGTTATTTACCCTATAAATTAATACGCATATTTTTAAAGTCCCCTGTGGGCAGGTTACCATCAATCATTTCCACAGGGCCTGATCACACTGGGTGAAGTGATAAACAGTTTCTGAGCTGCAAAGCTGGGTGACAACAAAATATCAGCCACCTTGCCAGGATGGCCGGAGACTGTTTACCAACCATCACAGGACTGGGCTGCAAACATCCCTGATATCCAAGCAACAGATGCTCCTTTGCAGAGCCTTCTGGCCTTGGAACCAGGTGGTTGCTCCCATGTGTTCCTTTCCTATGAATACCTGTCACATATAGTCAGATCTATTTAAAGGTGGAGGCAGTTCAGTGTAAAACGTTCAAGACTATGGATTTCTTGGAATCCAGTGACCCTCAACTGGAATGCTACTGTGACTTTGGGGAAGATTTTCACATTTCTGAGCCTCAGTTTCCCCATCTGTCTTGTGAAGATAATTAAGAAACCTATTCACACGCTTTCCTGTAGGGTTAATTAGAATAATAGAAGTAAAACACATAGCAGAGAGTCTGGCACATGGTGAGCTCAGCAAATATTAGCTAGCTGTCATTATTATGTTTGAAAAGCATATGAAAAGAAGAGCTAGAAGCAGTAAAGTTTTCCTTCACCTATTTTCAGTTAAGATGAAAAATAGGGTGAGACTGTCCCCTTATTCAGAGAGTACAACCTATAGATGGCTTTAAGGAGGATGGGACACAATAAACACAGCAAGAATCTGAACAAGGCTGGACTGTTTCCTAACACAAAAGCAAGTAGCTGGGGCTAATTTTTCCTGGCCCTGTCTTCTCTGTCCAAGCCCAGGAGCATTTTATAAGTTATCACTTCCCCAAAGCACAGCCCCAATAAATCCAACCAAAGGCCCCAGACATTTAGGTAATTAAGTTTCTTGTTATTTCACTATTAAAGAAAGATGAAAATATAATAACTACCAACTAATTAGGGACTAAAATAATCATAAAACTTAGTGGAGACCCCATATTGGAATAAAATTAGATCAGTCCAAATGAAAGCAGAGCTTATAAATGTTAACATAATAGCAATTAATACTACCAGCCGGAGTACTGGTCATCAGAAGAGCATTATTCCTACAACATGAGGTAGAGGAGGGACGGCCTGGAAAGACTTTCTTTTGGCACGCAAGTTTTCTCTCTAATTCTCTTCCAGGCTGAATACCAATCATCATAACTAGATAGTAAGTCATATTTACCAAAACAAAGCACACATATTGGAAAAGAAAAAGATTCTTAACATTTCCCAGAACTATTAATTGGTACATTCACCAGTTTGGGAGAGTTGCTGAAGCCCCATCAGTCAAAGACTCAGAACGTAGGGGTTTATTGGCTTGTCGCAACAAGCAGTAATGTCAGTGAGAGGGTGTTAGAAAGAACCTAGGGGATTTGGGCTCGTGTCAGGTAATTTTGTGAAGGGTTTAAGGAACGGCAGCTTTTCTCTGGATTGAATGTCGTCTGAAAAGGGGGTAATTCTATTACTAGATATCTTAATAATTTTATCTAGAAGTGGGAGAAATAACATGGGGCTCAGGCTGTAATTGATAAGCCCTAGTCACTTATATCAGCCCAAAATGGGGATGTTTGGTCATTTTCCTGGTTTGGACAATGTTCTTTTTGGGTCTGTATATGGTCATGATCCCAGTGGTCTTGTTTTTATCTTATTTCAGGATGGACAGAGACTGGTCTTGTCTGAAGTTAGTGTTCTATGAAATGGTTTATATTCCACAGGAGAATGCCAAGGTCTCTCTGTAGTGTTAGTGAGGTCTGCTGGCCAGGAGCTGCGTTCCCCTTTTCAGGATAATCACTGCCCTACTTAGGTCATGTGATAAGTAACGCTATGCTACATGAGGGCTGGGGACCCTCAGCATTATCAGGCCAGGGTGGCTTGAAGGTGATTTAGGGACTAGGGAGTTTGGGGTTATGGAACGAAGGATGGCGCGCTCTGCTGATCCACCCAGGAGAAATTAGGAAGTTCATGACATGTACGTTTGCCAGCTGCATCTTTCTGTGGTACCTACATACCACCCCCTTTTTCATATAAAAGAGTCAATACTACTGTAATCTGCCCTCTAGGTGAACATTTGAAGACTTACCAATACTAAGGGAAGGTTCCTGACTCCTGTACTAGAGGTGCCAAAAATTTAGCCGACCCCACACAGGAAACTTATTAGAGAAGTAATATTTCACTACATTTTGCTACCTTAAAATATATCTACACCTGAGAATTGAGTTAGCATTTTTAGGCCATTTTTTCTTCTTACCCTGAAAGTCAGAAATAAAACAAGACACTGTCAACAATTTAGCACTAGAATCACCTTTTACTAATCAGTTATACTGACTTATTGGTCAGTATCAAAGCTAATAATAAAGCAAGATAACTACTCAATTTTTACAAAGTAAAATGCTTTTCCTGAAAGCATTTCCCCAAAGCAGCTAAGAAGATGAAATGGAAATCAGCAAATTATTTCCTTCTATATGAATTGTCACCTGATGGTAATTGTCACCTGATGTCACCAGTGAGGGACTCTCAATATGGAAGGCTGGATGACCAAGCAACTGAATCATCATCTTTTGAACAATCAAGAGGACCAGGAGATTGTTCTATCTCTCAGTTGTCTGTGAGAACAGGTAACTACCCCACATCTACGCACTGTTTCCTGAGTATCTACTGAGTCTCAGCCCTTGAGCTCCATGCTGAGGAGTAAGACATAGCTCTGCTCTCAAAGACTAAGCAGACGTCACATGTAGTCTACAGAGAGGAGACACATGAGGACTGTTCCATTGCATTATGGGAGGTGCTTTGGGACACCTTAGTCGGGAAAGGGTGAAGGGAAGTAGAATAAGAGGCATCTTCAGAGACTTCCACGCCAGGTGGGTTGTGTCAGAGATAGAGGAGAGGCGAAAGAATGACAATGTTGAAATTTATCTGAGCCCTGGGATCCTGGAAAACAGTAATGGTTACAATAATCCCACTGCTCCTCTGTGTTCTAGAAATGGCTTACTACAAAGAACCATCCTCCCCTCAATAATTTAGAAAAGACTCACGGACTCACCGCCGCCCGCCTTTTTTTATTTCTTTTTTAAAAATCTATGACAACCCAGATACAGATCCTCAGATTCCCATTTTTTGCCTCATAAATAGTTAGCTGAACTGTTTGTCCCCACTGATCAATCCAGACAAATTACCTGCTACTTTGATTTGACCAAGTGTTAGTTAAGCTTTTCTCTGCCCACCAGGCCTCTGAACTTTTATCCAACCTTGGCTGGACACATAGAGCCCCTTCCTAATATCGTGTTTCCCCGAAAATAAGACCTAGTGGGACCATCAGCTCTAATGCATCTTTTGGAACAAAAATTAACATAAGACCTGGTCTCATTTTAGTATAAGACCAGGTCTTATATCGTATCATATCGTATCATATCATATCGTATCATATCATATATCATATCATATATAATACTAGGTCTTATATTAATTTTTGCTGCAAAAGACGCATTAGAGCTGATGGTCTGGCTAGGTCTTATTTTTGGGGAAACACGGTAGCCTCTCCTGAGCATCAGCTGACCCCACAGTGAAACTTTCTCTAACGTACTGTCTGATCAAGCCACCTCCACCTGTTTATCCCACTTCCTGATTCTTTCTAGCTTTGTTCACTCCTCCACAAAAGAATGTCCTTTTCTGTCTGACTTTTGAGACTTATAGATCTTAAGGTTGGCATGTTCTCCCTATGGCAATAGTCTCTTTTCCCATATTTGCAAAAATCCTTTTGAATAAAGTCTCTGCTTTCCTAACTCTAGATATGGTTTTTAGTTGATGGTACTATACAAAAGCATGCTCATGGTTTATTTAGAGAATAAAAGTTCAGAAGAAGTTCTTTTAACCAACGTTCACATATTGTATCCTGACTTAACAATACTCTTCTATATTGACAGAATTCCTGCTTCAAGATATGGGGTAAAGATATTTCCATCCCACTCCCTCCCCTCACACACAATCACCTCTAAAATAACAAGGGGAGCTTGAAAGAGAAACACTATATCTTTGATGAAACTAGCTATAGACCTGAACAATAAAATACAAAGATACCAAGCAAATAGAGAAATAACAAATGACTTAGTTGATCAGAAAAAGTTCAAATCTAACCAGCTAGGGATAAGGTGTGGGATATCAGTGAAAAGCAAGTTCATGAGCTCCACAGAAGCTCAGGACTGTCTCAGGGATTGGTATTACTGTGGAGTAGGGAAGGTGGGGGTGAAGAGCTGGTGACACAAAACTAAGAGACCTTATAGAAATCTGAAGGACTCTAAATTCTCTATGCACCAACATCACTCTCAGGTAATGGCCCCTCCCATGTGCCCAGGAAAATATGTTTTCTGGAAAAAGTGGAAAAGGGCTTTTGAAGTGGTGATGCAGGGTATAGAAGAAGCTAGGAGTATGACAGATGATTGGATAAAGAGGGTGTGATATATATACACAATGGAATACTATTCTGCCATAAGAAAAGATGAAATAGTGCCATTTGCAAAAACATAGATGGATTTTGAGATTATTATGCTAAGTGAAATAAGTCACACATTAAAAAGTTGAGAACCATATGATTTCACTGATATGTGGGATATAAAACTGAAAGCAACAAAGGAACAAGACAAACAAAGAAACAAAAACTCAGACACAGACAATAGTTTAGTGGTCCCAGAGAAAGGGGCCAGGGGAGTGGTAGATGAGGGTAAAAGGGATCAAATATATGGTGATGGAAGGAGAACTGACTCTGGGTGGTGAACACACAATGTGATATATGAAAGATGTATTACAGAATTGGACACTTGAAACCTATGTTATTTTACTAACCATTGTCACCCCAATAAATTTTAATTAAAAAATAAAGAAGCTGGGAGTATGTTGGAGGGAAAACAGGTAGATTAAGCAAAAATCTCCACACCATCTGGCTGTTTTTCAAAAAATATACTGATAAAATGTTGAATTTACCAGGAAGATATCAATACTATTCATCCAAATGTATCCAATATGACAGCATCAAAATATATATGGAAAAAACCGACAATATCATAAGATTGTAAATTATAAATGTTATATGTCAGTAACTCAAAGATCAGATTTCCATCCCAAGCACACACAGAGATTATTTGAAAATTGACTCAGTACCAGGCAACAAAACAAGTCTCAACAAATGTCAGAGAATGAATGTCAAACAAATGTTCTCTGATTACAGTATAATTAAATTTAGAAACCAGTGACAAAAATCTATCTACATTTAGAAATTTAAAAACCATTGTTAAATAACTTGTGGGTTCAAAAAGACACTGAGGTGAAATTAGAACCAACTAAAAGCTAAATACAACATTTCTGAGAGAGAAATTTATGACCTTAAATGCTCATGTCGCAAAAGAATAAAGATGAGAAATTGATGTCATATGTATAAATCAAGAGGTTAGAAAAAGAACAACAGTATAACCTACAAAAACATAGAATATATGGCATAGTATAGCTGAGGATAAATTGATGAAATGGAAAAAAAAGTAATGTGAGGATCAACAAAACACAAGAGTTAGTCTTTGAAAGACAATTAAAACAGAAGAACTGTTAGCAAATCTGCTTAAGAACAAAGGATGAAGATTCAAACGACCAGTATTAGCAATGAGAATGATGTAAACTCAGATTCATCAAATCAACAAAAAATGGATACTATAAACAATCTTAAGCCAGTACATTTGAAAACTTAAATGAAAAATTTCATAAGAAAACGTAATTTACCAATGTCACTTTAAAAATTATCTGAAGAAGCAATAAAAAACCTGAATAGGTTTATTTTCATTTAACAAAACTGTATTAGTAGTTAAAAATTCATATCCTTCCCAACCCCTGCATGCCCTAAATCACACAAGACAAAAAAAACCCCAAAAACAAAAACAAAAAAAACCAACCAAACAACAAAAAAACCCAAGCAAAGCCTCCCACCCTCCAAAAAACAGCAGGCTCAGGGGAGCTCTAACACATATGCAATACATAATATTATCCCAATCTGATATTAACACTTCCAGAGTTTAGAGAAAGAAGAAATGCTCCTAAAGTCATTTAATGAGGCTAGTATAATTTTTGATAAGAAAAACCAGACAAGGGTAGTATGAGGAAAATAATTATGAGACAATCTTACTTATGAACATAGGTGCCAATCCTAAAAATATCTATGCACAAACAAAATATAAAAACATACTAAAATCACGATTGAATGCAGTTGCAGTTTAACATTAGAAAAACCTATTAACGTATTTCATCATATTAATAGTAATGTATTAAAGAGAAGAAAAAATGTGATCATATGAATACACTCAGAAAAATAACTTTTCAAAATTCTACATCTATTATAAAATATCTGTAGAAATTAGTAATGAAAAAGTATATTTCTTTAACCCATTAAAGGATATCTACCAAAAATCTGCAAACATTTATATACAGTGGCAGTGTTAGAAGCATTCATTTTAAAGTCAGACACAAAGTAAATGTACTGTAATACCAATTTCATAGACTCATACTGAGGGTCACTGCTAAAGCGAAAGAATCAATTTTAAGAAGGCTGAGAATCATAAGGAAAGAAACAAAACTGTCATTCTACATAAACCACTGTCCACAGAGAAGCCAAGAGAACTGATTCAGGTAAACCATGAGAATCCAAAGGTTAGTGGCATTTAGAAATATAATATCGATGTAAATATATACATACATCAATGTAAATGTGTATTTATTGACTTTGTAATGTCTTCACAAAAACATTAAGTGTAAAAGCAGATTGTAGAAGAGTAGGGATCGGTAACGTCACCAAAATGGTGCCATGGGAGACCGCAGCCTTTGTCCTCCAACAAACATCAACAATTAGACAGAGCTCCATAAACAGAAACAGTTCTGGGAGAGCTCGGGAGCCCACTTAAGAAAGTTGAGCAACACAGTGGAACAAAAAAACATGAGAGTAACTGCACAGGTAGAGAAGGAAGGCAGCTTCATTTTGTCTGCGTCATCCCATTCCGCCAAACCAGCATTGCTCAGTGCCAAGAGGGAACTTCCAGCCAGGAGTTCTCATCGAGAAAGGAAAAGCAGGCTGAGCAACCAGCTTTGCAGGGTGAGCGGCAGATTCCCCAGTCTTTTCGGAGCACCACATGGCGGTCTCGCTTCAGTTTTATCCCACCCAGACCAGCAAAGCTGAGGTGTATAGAGATGGCTATGAACGAGGAAGAAAAGCAGGGGCTAGCAGTAGCAGCCACGCAGTGGGAGCAAGCGTGGATCCTACCTGTTCTACAGATAAACCCTGCAGCTTTCAGCACTGGAGAAGGAATCAACTGCCAGCACGGCTGCTACAGACCTCTTTCAGATGGCACCAGCTTTCTCCCCACAGATTCACATGTGCTGGTACTAGCTGCCTGCGTCCCTCCCTGCTCCCTCACTCCTCTCTGCCACTGGAGCTCAGAAACAGCACCAGCAGCCAGGTCTACGGCTGTGTGAGTACCGGAGGCCAGCCTAGACCTCTGTGGCTGACCCTTATAGCTGTGTGTGTGCTTATGGCTGTACCTCCAGCTGCATGCCACTGAACTGACACCTGCACCTGTCACCAGCCTCTACTACAGTCTGCAAACCTTGGGTGCGATTGCGAAGTCATGGGAGAGCCTGTTGACAGCCAGGGCCCCTGCAGATGCTGGTGGCCCGGATGAGGCCACGTCTCCTATCACTGGTCTTCAGTATCATACTCACCTGTAGCCTCTTCAGCTGCAAACTCCAGCCCAGTCCCTGCCACTGGCACCCACTGCAGTGCATACACCCAGGGGGAGATGGTGCAGTCATGGGAGAGCATGCTGACAGCCAGGGTGCCTGCAGTTGCCAGTGAGCCCGTAATTGGCCCCAGCCCTTCCTGCCTGCCCTGGCCTCCACCACTATGAGTGCATCTGTCCCCTGCCACTGCTCAGGCACCTGCAGCTGTCCACTGCACCTGAGTGTATGCATCCTACCAGCTCCCTGTCCCGATCTTGAGCCATTGAACCTGGAGGTGCTGCTGAGAACTCCAACAGCCCTTGCAGCCACTGTGGACCCCCAACAGCACTCATCGAGGGTCATATAGTCATTGACACTGTGGACCCAGTGGCCTGTGCTGAAGAGACATAATGTCCCCTGGACCTCCCACTACATGCCCCTGCACCACTAGACCCAGGGTCACAGCATGCCCCAGCATGCCCCTACCTGTAAGTGAAGTGTTCCCTTACTACAGTCAGTCCATAACATCTGGAAGAAATGACTGCTTTTTCAAATGCTCCTACACCTATGCAAGGCTATAGGGTTCACAAAGAATTAGGGAAGCATGACTCCACCAAAGGAATGGAGTAAACCTCTAGTCACTGGCCCTAAGGAAATGCAGATCCAGGAATTTCTCAACAAAGAATTCAAAATAATCTAAAGATGCTCACAAAACTACAAAAGAACACAAATAAACAATTTAATGACATCAGTAAAACAATGTAAGAACAAAATAAGAAGTTCAAAACGAGGACAGAAAACAAAACAAACAAAAAAAACCCCCAAAATTTTGGAGCTGAAGCATATAATGACTGAACAAAAGAATTCAATAATTTCGACAGCAAACTTGACCAAACAAGAATCAGTGAGTTAAAATATAGGTAAACTGAAATTATCCAATTAGAAGAGCAAAAAGGAAAAAGAATGAAAAGGGATGAAGAAAGACTATAGGACACTATAAAAAGAAATAATAAACCATCACTGGAGTATCAGAAGAAGAGAGGGAGAAAGGGGCAGAAAGCTTATTTAAAGAAAAATTATTGAGAGATTAAACCCAAGGAGAGATTTGGACATCCAAGTTCATGGAGCTAATAGTTATTCCATAATTTCAATCCAAAACGATCTTCTCCAAGACATGTTAAAAAATTGTCTAAAACCAAAGACAAAGAATTTTACAAGCAACAAGAGAAAAAAAAATGTCTTCTAAAAGGGAACCCCCATTAGGCCCCTACTAGTGGATTTGTGGCAGAGGTCTTGCAATCAGAGGAGAATGGGATGATATATTTAAAGTGCTATAAGAAAGAAATTGTCAATGAAAAGTACTTTACCCAGCAAAGCTGTCCTTCAGATATGAAAGCCAGATAAAGATTTCCCCTGATAAACAAAAGCTGAGGGAATTCACCACTAAACCTGGCTTACAAGAAATGCTGAAAGTGCTACAAGCTAAACAAAAGGATGCTAATTAGCAACATGAAAATATATGAAAATATACAACACTATGGTAAAGGTAACCATAGAGTCAGATTCAGACTACTCTTCTACTTTAATGATGGTGGTGTCTTAACTACTTAACTATAGTATAAATTTCAAGGACAAAAGTATTAAAAAAAAAGCTACTGCTACAAAAATTTGGTACTGGATACACAATATAAAAAGATGTAAACTGTGACATCAAAAACATAAAAGGAGTGAATAAAAGGGCAGAATTTTTGTATGTGATTGAAGTTGAATGTTACCAGAGCAAAATGGACTATTTGCATGTATATGTATATAAAATATATAAGCCTCACAGTACTAATGACAAAACAAAAACCTATGATAGAACCACAAAAGATATTGAGAAGGGAATAAAAGCGTACCACTACAGAAAATTATCAATTCACAAAGGAAGGCAGCAAGAGAGGGAGAAAAGAACAAAGGAACCACAAGACAGCCAGAACACAATAAATAAGATGGCATTGGTAGCTCCTGTCTATCAGTAATTACTCTAAATGTAAAAGAATTGAATTGTCCAATCAAAAGACAGAATAGCTGATGGATACAAAATAAGAACCAACTATATTCTGCTTACAAGAGACCCAGTTCAGCTTAAGGGCACACATAACTCAAAGGGAAGGGATGGAAAAAGATATTCCATGAAAGTGGACCTCAAAAGAGAGCAGGAGTAGCTGTACTTAATACTTGACAAAGTAGACTTTAAATTAAAAATGGTAGCAAGAAAAAAGAAGGTCATTATATAAAGATAAAACTGGTACAGCCACTATGGAAAACTAAGTATGGAGGTTCTTCAAAAGAACTACCAAGTGATCCAACAGTCCCACTTCTGAGTATACGAGCTGTGATAAAAAAAAAAAAAAAAGAATGTTTAAAGAAAAAAAATTTATTACAATAAAAGACACATTGCTATTAATCCCCCTCAAAATACTCCCCCTCGCTTCCAACACACTTATCCCATCATTCTTGCCACTTTCTGAAGCAGTTCTGGAAGTCCTCTTTCGTGAGTGTCTTTAGTTGTGCTGTTGTGGCTGCCTCGATTCAAAATGTTTACCTTTCATGGTCATTTTGACTTTGGGGAAGAGCCAGAAGTCACACAGTGCTAGATCTGGTGAATGGGGTGGATGAGGACACACTGTAATGTTTTTATTTGACAGAAATTGCTGTACAAGAACCTATGTGTGACACGGAGCCTTCTGTTGTATCACAAAATCTGGTGAATGCTGCTGCCGAGTGCCATCCAACAGAAAGGCCGGGATCTTCAATATGGGAATTGGTGCATCAAACCTTAGTAACAGTGTGTGACACGTTTCAACTTATTCGGTGCAGTCATTCGGGTGTGAGCTACAGTTGAGAGAAGGTGTATGTTAAAGTGTGTCGTGAATCATCCTCCATCATGACAATGCTCTGTGTCACACATTGCTTCCTGTACGGCAATTTCTGTCAAATAAAAACACTATGGTGTGTCCTCATCCACTTCATTCACTGTATCTGCAACCATGAGACTTCTGGTTCCCCTCCAAAGTCAAAAAGACCATGAAAGGAGAACATTTTGAATGGATTCAGGACATGGAGGCAGCCACGACAGTGCAGCTAAAGACACTCAAGAAAGATGACTTCCAGAACTGCTTCAGAAAGTGGCAAGAACGATGAGATGAGTGTGTTTGAAGTGAGGGGGAGCATTTTGAGGGGGATTAATAGCAATGTGCTTTTTACCATAATAAATTTATTATTATTTAAACATTCACCATATTGTTTGATCACACCTCATACATCCAATGGAGATGAAAACATGAACTCAGATATCTGTACTCCCATGTTCACTGCAGCATTAGTCACAATAGCTAAGATATGGAAACAATCGTCTGTGTACAGAGGAAGGAAGAAAATGTGGTACACATATATACAATGGGTATTATTCAGCTGTGAGAAACAAGAAAATCCTGCTATTTGTGACAATGGGGATGAGCCTTGAGGGTATTATACTCAGTGAAATAAGTCAGAGATGGACAGATATCACTTATATGATAAGTCAGAGATGCATGATATCACTTATATGTGGAATCTAAAAAAGTCAAAACTCATAGAAACAGTAGAATCCTGGTTACCAGGGGCTGGGTGGTGGGGGAAATGGGGCAATGTTGGTCTAAGGATACAAACTCCCAGCTATAATATGAATAAGTTTTGGGGGTCTAATGCATAGATTTGTGATTATAGTTAACATTGCTAAGAGACTAGATATTAAATGTTTTCTACACAAAAAAGAAATGGTAATTATATAATGTGATGGAGGTGTTAGTGAACGCTATGGTGGTAAGCATTTTGCAATATATGTTAAGAGAACATGTATACCTTAAACTTACACAAACCTGTATGTCAGTGACATCTCATAAAATTGGAGAAAAGAATAATATGTATAGTATGATGCCATTTGTACAAATATAATGTATATATATTTATATATAACATATATATTTGATAAAATTATATTACATATATACACACACAAATTGGGGTGAATACCAAACTAGCTGGGAGGAAAAAGACCCATAATTCAAACCATTTGAATTCTACAAGAGAATGTTTGATTTCTGGCAGAGAAGGCTACCGAATTTTACCATCTACAAAGTTTTTTTATCCCCTCCTCATTCCTATCAACTCTTTTATAGATTCTGGTTAGAAACCTGCCTTCTCATCGTGGGCAGGTAACTGGCATCACAAGAAGGTGGAATCAGTCTCCCTAGTAATCAGGAAAATGTAAATTAAGACAGAATGAATCCATACCACACAGATGTTTAAACTTTTTAAGGGAAATACCCAGAGTATACCACTATTAAGTTATTTGGACTTATCTACTTAATAAGCAGCACTGTTAGGCATTTCTTTAGATTTTTTTTCACTTGGCAATGTAGCAAGGACATTTTTCATGTCAGTCCGTACAGATCCATTCCAATGTGTGTGTACGCGAATAATTTATTGATGAATTTGGGTCCTCAGGAAACAAATTTCAAAAACACAACTATTGCACTTTCTCTGGAATATCTGAAGGCAGATTGCTTTGTGGCATACTTTTTCTTATATTCCTGAAACTCTTCTAAATGAGAAGGAAGTAGGTTTGAAAAGGTGGTGTATTTCTGGTAATCTGGTTTTCCCACAGTAAGGAGCTGGGTACGTATTAGATGTTTTTTTTAGTTAGTTGATGAAACTGGTGCTTCTACTGTATTGCTGGAACTTTGAATCCAGGCGTGTCTGCTTTTGCATAAACTGTTGATGAGGTGTCACAATTATAAAGTTGTGAACTCATCCTAGAAAAAGTGCTACACACCTCATTGCTGAATATCACTATGGTCACCTTTGAAGTACTCCCCTTGGAAAGCTATGCACCAACCCCAGTGCCTAGTCCACCCTTCAAAGCAATTTTGGAACTCTTTTTCTGGAATGGCCATCAGAGCTGTCATTGTATTACCCTCTATGTCCTGAATGTCATCAAAATGTCTTCCTTTCAATATTTCCTTTGTCTTCAGGTAAAGAAAGAAGTAATTAGGGGCCAGATCAGGTGAGTAGGGAGGGTGTTCTGATACAGTTATTTGTTTACTGGCTAAAAACTCCCTCACAGACAGTGCCGTGTGAGCTGGTGCATTGTCGTGATGCAAGAGCCGTGAATTGTTGGCGAAAAGTTCAGATGGTCTAACTTTTTCACGCAGCCTTTTCAGCACTTCCAAATAGTAAACTTGGTTAACTGTTTGTCCAGTTGTTACAAATTCTTAATGAATAATCCCTCTAATATCAAAAAAGGTTAGCAACAGCGTTGCAACAAGTTTGCGAATTTAATTGTGAGAACTCATATATTCCCACAGCATCATGCAAGGCTTTTTTCCGGTCGTATGGCCCTGGTTCTGGTTTTATCTTGCTGTTGTTGACATCCCACTCCATCTTTCCTTCACTCTGCATTGTCTCTGAGGTCCGGGAAGGACTAATGATGAAAGCTACACATCAGCGTAGCCCACCAGCCTGACAATGCTGAAGTGAATGCAAGGCTCTGGAAGCCTAGCCCACGACCAACAGTGGGATACATGGCTCTGTTGGCATCAACTGAAAGTTCTAAGAATTTTGTATTAAATGCTCTGAGTTTACCAGCATTGGGGTTGTGCGTGAACATGTTCTCTTTTCATTCCTCTAAACAAATGTATGCTCCCATCAGCTGTTCCTGACTCCACTGGGTTCTCATTAAATTCAGATTTTATTGCCCTCCTTCCTATAGCTGGTAGACACCAAATAGGAATCATGGAATTCATCTTTAGTGATATTTCTTCTAAATTTTGTGAATGAGGAAGGAAGGGCATTTATAGGCACAGGGCATAAGGACATTTGGAAGTTTTTGAGACTGAGTACCTTGGATTGAATAATTAGTTCTTTTAGATATGTATTTGTAAATGTAAATGCTAGCTTTCCTGGGTGCTGTGCTCTTTCTGGCCAAACAAGGACTTGTTCAAAGTCAATAAGGATTGGGCTTCGTTTAGGTAATTTTCTTTAGATAGTAATAGAAACGGTTATTTTATTAATCTTATTTCTAATTCAACCAGAACAAAAAACATTCAATCATGTAATGATGCACATCCTGAATGGGAACAGAGGTAAGCATGACTCTTGACTTTACAACCTAACCTTCACCCCTCTATCTTGGAGT
The DNA here is from genome assembly GCF_057876585.1 of Rhinolophus sinicus. Taxonomy (NCBI): domain Eukaryota; kingdom Metazoa; phylum Chordata; class Mammalia; order Chiroptera; family Rhinolophidae; genus Rhinolophus; species Rhinolophus sinicus. The sequence goes on along the minus strand of NC_142507.1, from coordinate 12,662,670 downwards.
CAGAGCACCTGCTTAAGAAAATGGCTGTAGCAGGAAGAAGGGGAAATATTAGAAAGATTAGATACACTGACAGCCAAGTGTGGTTCTTTCAGATTGAAGATAACTGCTAATTTTTAAAAGGATTAAAAATTTCCAAATGTTCAACTGATTAAGATTTTTTGCGTACCAAGAATATTCATTGCTGAAGTGACAGTTTAATTTTCATGACTCTAACTCCTGGGCGATATTAGAAAGTTATATTTATGTAAGAAAAAAGAAATAAAAGGCATTTGAGTCAGAAAGGAAAAAATAAAACTCTATTTTCAGATGACATGTTATCATATCTAGAAAATCCTAAAGACTCCACCAACAACCTGTTAGAACTAATAAATGAATTCAGTCAAGTTATAGGATACAAAATCAATATGTAAAAATCAGTTGTGTTTTTATACACTAATAACAAACAGTCAGAAAGAGAAATTAAGACAACAATCCCATTTATAGGTGTACCAAAAAGAATAAAATACCTGAAGTAAATTTTTTTTTTTTTTTACCTGAAGTAAATTTAACAAAGGAGGTAAAACACCCATACTAGGACAATTATAAGAAGAAAGAAATTAAAGAGGACACAAATAAGCATATATTGTGCTCATGGCTAGGAAGAATTAATATAGTTAAAATATCCATACCCCACAAAACAATCTATAGATTCATTGCAATCCCCATAAAATTCCAATGGCATTTTGCGCAGAAATAGGACAATCTTAAAATTTGTATAGAACCACAAAAGACTCCAAATAACCAAAGCAATCTTGAGAAAGAACAACAAAGCCGAAGTATCACATATTCTGATTTCAAACTATATTATAAAGCAATAGTAATCAAAACACTATGGTATTTGGCATTAAAAAACAGACACACTGATCAATGGAACAGAAGAGAGAACCCAGAAATAAACTCACGCATAAATGGCCAATTAATCCATGCCAAAGGAGACAAAAATAAACAATGGGGGAAAGGATAGTCTTGTCAATAAATGGTGGTGGGAAAACGGGACAGCCACACGCAAAAGAATGAAGCTGGACCACTATCTTGCATCATACATTGAAATCAACTCAAAATGGATTAAAGACTTGAATGGAAGACCTGAATGCCCTCTTGGAATAGATGCACACTGCAGATCAATGTCTCAGGTGTAATATCACCTAACAATATTAGGGAGAATTTGCATAAGTGTATTCCTGCAATGACTTCCTCCTTCCCGTGCCTGTTATGAGGCTGTATCAGATTCTAAGTAGCACATACTTTGAAAAATATATTGTTAGACAATTATTATCGACCATGTCCATTTGTATTACCTGGCAAGAAACCTTTATATTACTGCTTCTCCAACTTTAGAGAGCATCAGACTCATCCGGATATCTTAACAAGATGAAGGTTCTTGGGATCGACGGCCAGCTACCCTGATTTCAAGGGTCCTGGGTTGGCCCAAGGGAAATTGCCCTATTAAAAGCCCATTAAGCAATTCTGAAGTACAGTTGTTGCTCTGTATCCATGGGGGATTGGTTCTAGGAAACTCTTTGGATGCCACAATCCGCAGATGCTCGAGTCCCTTATATGAAATGGTGTAGAACAATGCATACAGTCAGCCCTCTGCATCTGAGGATTACCAACTGCGGATCCAAAATACTGTTTTCAATCTGTGACTGGTTGACTCCATGGCTGTGAAACTTGAGGATACAGAGGATCATGCCTGATGAAAGTTCTGTGCATTTAGGGACTGCTCTTTCAAGTAGTCATTAATGACAACACCAAATGTAACTGCAGTTTTAAGACACTAACATTTCCTCTGCTTCCTTTGTACATCAATAAACCCTTAGCTGCATTTAATCATCTAATCGTTTTCAGTGACTCTCAGAGGAAAGTCAAGTCTTGCACCAGTTTTAGAGGAAAAGTCATTTATTTGGCTGCAGAGAAGAACCTGCATAGAGTTGTTGATGCTGGGATAGCAACCAAGTCTATTTCCAATTTGTCCTGCGTCAAATCTACACATTGTTTGCATTTTCAGAAACTTTTCAAATGCAGATGGAGGATGTTCTGGTAGAAGGTGCATTTCTGTAATTCAAAGCATTCAACAGGCTGGTGTTGGTCCTCATCCATTGGGGCTGCTAGATCAGGATACCATAGGATGGGAAGTCCAAGATCAAAGTGCTGGCAGAGTCGGTGTCTGGCGAGAGCCTGCTTCCTAGTTCATACGGTCACCTTCTTGCTGTGTCCTCACATGGCGATGGGACAAGGGAGCTCTCCGGGGTCTCTTTTATAAAGTCACTAGTCCCATGCATGAGGGCCCCATCCTCGTGACCTACCCAAGGCCCCATCTCCTAATACCATCACAGTGTGGATTAGGTTTTCACATACGGATTTTGGGGGGACACAAATATTGCATCGATAGTAGTAATACAGGGTAATGTCAAAACGCTGCATTTGCATTGGTTCATACATGATTTCCAAGTGCACTGCCCAGTTGCAGGAGCTGAACACAAAGTGTACTTGTACAGTGGAGCCCAGGAAGACACAGAGGAATACACAGCAGGTCATAACCCCATTCACCCCATATTCTCCCTCTTGGCGGCCATTGCTCTGTCGTGAAAGTGGCCTTTGCTTGCATTTCCCTGATCCTTCTGAATGTTATCCTTGGCTCTATGAAGCTCAGTGGTCTCAACCCTTTCCATCAAACTACTGTTATTAACTGCAATACATACTCATGTTTACCGTACCTGTGTTAATGGTGGTATTTATTCTTCAGGAATTTAACATACTTTTTTTTTTTTAATTTTATTTTATTAAATTTATTGGGGTGACAGAAAGAACAAGACAAACAAATGAGTAACGTACTTTTTAACATACTCGTATTTTATTAGGGTTTTTGTGTGTGTGCTAACATTTTGTTTATAAAGTTGGATCGATTTGAGTGGCCTGTCATTAATCCAGTTTTTCTCAAAAGCCCTGTTATTTTTAGTGCACAATTTTGTAGAATGCAGAGTTTCCTGGAACACATATATTGCATTGTAACAAAAACACCTACATTCTTCAATAAAATAGAAATGATTGTCTAAGTGCGATGTTATAGCATTTGCGTTTTTGTATTTCTGCATGAAGAGGAATGCTAAAGAACGGACAGGTTTAGGTTTTGAATTTGGAGTCATCAAGCATTGTTTTTCTGCACCACATCAAAGGGGTTGGTTTATGAATCACACAACTGCCGACCGCAGCCGCTTGTATGCCTGTCAGCTGAACATGCTGCTCAATTTCCATTTGACAAATATACAGTTAAAGACCCAAGAATCAAACCAGGAACTCTATACAAAAACAACTATGGAAACAAAGAGGTAGAGTTCTTTGAGGGGTCTGAAAGTTTTGAGGTACCCATTAAAGGTCTCCGGGAGTTTCTTGTGGCATGTACGATTAAGAATGAGAATTTTTACCCCACTATTATTTTTAAACCCTCTTAGCCATTTTTAAGTGTACAGTTCAGTAGCGCTAAATATATTCACATTGTTGTGAAAACCAGATCTCCAGAACTTTCTCATCTATGCTCATTAGACAACTCCCTTTCCCCCCTCTATCACTTTTTAAAATTCCTGACTATTCGCCAATGGAGCAGGTGGTGACTACATATCTGAAACGGCCTTTACTTGCAGAGTCATAAAAGATTCAGTGAACCAGGGGAATTAATTTTAACCAGGTTTGAGATAAATCCAGGAAAAGGGAAATATTTCTAATCTTAAGAGCAGAAAGGTGATCAAGGTGCATTGTCAGAATTCCAGGTGTATCAGTTTCTGAGTCACAGAAAGGAACTCTTTGATCGCCGTTAAGCTGGCCTGAGGAGCTTCACGGCACTCCAGAGCTTCTTTCTGTTGTGTACAGCAATGCCATGGTCCAGCACACAGAGCACTGAATTAGGAGCGGGGTGCCCTGTTAAATGGCAATGAATAAATCATGAAGTCTAGCAGACACTGCAAAGCTGCACCAAAAACAGATGTCCCTCATCCTCAAGGAGTTCATACTTTCTGAATAATCTCAGTGAACAATCACTTAGGGATATTTAGAGGACCTTTTTCTTGAGACAGCATGCAGCTTTATGCTTTGCTAAATGTCTAATCAGTGTAATTAGATTGGGGCACCAAATCTGGTTAGTGTCCTTTGATGTGGATTACACGTAAAAGTCCCTACTTCTGTCATGTATGCCTGAGACAGACAACTTTAAATTTCCTTCCATTCACACCCACCCTCCACCTGGACCCGAGCAAAGCTTGCTCTTGCTTCTCTCCTTAGCTGCTCTGCTCTCTTCCATTTAATGATACTATAAAAGGGGAGTCTTCTGACCTTTTCATCCCGAAAGCTATTTGCAGAGAGTCTAGAACCATTTTTCTAGCCATCAAATACGGTGCTAAATTATTTTAAAGCCTGCCTGATTCATATTTCATCAGTAAGGCAGACTTTTGCCTGAATACTTGAATCCTATTTCATGTTCTTTAGAAATAGTGATTTAATTAATGACTATAGACTATAACAAGGTTTAGACTAATGATACTGCATAATTATAAAGCACCGGGCTATGTATAAGTGATTTTTCTTTCAAATGTGTAGCTCTTCTCAAAAAGTAGTTAATTAGAATTATGTATATACTGCAGAAGAATGATGGAAGCATAATGTAGAAAAATACCACTATTGAAAATGGAGCTCATGATTTTCTCCATGCAACCGACAGCTTCTCCCACATTTTTCTTTGAATTGAGAGGTTTATTATCCACATTATAATGCACCCAAACTATAAATTTAAAAGTCACTTTTAATGCCTCTTCCTGGTCTATCTTCCAAGTGGTCCCCGGGGTCCCCGGGTAGATTCTCTCTCTGAAGTGTCCCCCAAATTCACTTCCATCACCAGACTCTACACCGTCAACATTTCCCTCCGGGTCTGTTTCATTACGTTATGAACTCATGTCTCTCCCTTCAACAATCTGTTTCCTTCTCTAGTTACCTTTGTTAACGACTGAAAAATCTACTGAGTAGAGGATAAAGTCCAACCCCCTTGGCAGCGCAGCCAAGTCCCCTGGTAACGCATCTTGTCAGTCACACTCCACTGCCGTCAACAGACTTGTCACTCTCCGCCTCCATCCTGGCTTACTGACATGGTTTTCTTTGCTGGGAGGTCCTGCTTGCCTCCTTGCTATCTCCCATCTACCCCTGAACATAGCAAGTGTGAGGTAGATCCAGGTTTTTTTTGGGGGGGGACATAAGGCTCTTACAATTTGGGGGTCCAATGTAAGAAAAGAGCATACATTTATGTAGTCTCACAGTTTTTTATGATTACAAAAATAGAGACAGGGCTTTGGAATGGCCCCAGGCACGTGAGGAAGGCAGACGCTTGAGCTTGATATATCTGCTTCTGAGTTATTGTCCAATGACTTTTATTGAACTATTGTTTATTAAACCTTCTCAATCTGATGGAGTGACTAAGATAGTATGTGCTCAATTAAGAGGTGTTGAATTAAAGAAAATCCTATTCACCTCAAGCTTGGTTCAGATGTCACCTCGTCTGTACAGTCTTAATTTTTCCCAGTTATTTGCTCTTTTTCCCTTTTCCCAGAATGCTTTGCAAACATACTCAACGTGGCACTTTCAATACTACATGCTAATCGCTGTTTTGTGGACCAGTGGTCCTTTAGCAGAGTTTGTTCATCTCATTCCCAGAGTTCCTGATTCCGTAGATATGGGGTGGGACCTGAGGGTTTATATTTCTAACAAGTTCCAGGATAATGCTGATGGCCAGGTTCTACAAAACCCACACCCCATTCATTCATAGCACGTTCCTGATTCAGGGTAGGTGCTTAAATATATAGATTAAACTGAAAAAGAATTAAGCATTCACCTATTTGAAGGTCGCTGGTTTTTTTTTCCAGTTTGGGACTATTATAAATAAAGCTGCTAGGAATATTTGTGTATAGGCTTTTCTGCAAACATAAGTTTTTATTCCTCTGGGATAAATGACCAAGAGTACAATGTCAATCACAAAAATAACCTGTATTTCCATATTTGGCTTGTACTAAACATGCAACAAACTTTTCTATTTAAAAAGCTGGAAAAGAGTGGGTCCGTTTGAATAATCGTTTCATGTATAATATAAGGAGATTCCTTTATGTACATCTGCAGACCACTGGGATTATGAGAAAGGCTGTTGTGATTGCAGCTGATCAAATGGTCCAGTGCAGAATTTCAGTCAGCATTTCTGATCATCTGCTGTAATAAAGACTGTTGCTTTAAAAATAAGACTTCTTCTTTCTTTCATCTGTATACTTCATTCACAACACACAAACACACCGTTTTTTAAAAAAATTGCCTTAGTTTCCATTCTTCCAAATCCTTTCAGATTAAACAAATAGGGTCATGTAGTTTCTAACGAAATCTTTTCTTCCCCCTACCTATTAAAACCACCCAGCTTACAAGTGGAAAATTAGAGAAACAAGGCAACACACACATATAAGTAAGTGGGAATTCACAAATAGTATAACAGCATCAGTGGGTTGCTTCACTAAAGCTCGGAGCGGACCATGCTGGTTGGTCACAAAGTACTGGCCCTCATTTCACAGACACATGCTAATTCCTTAGTGGATGCTTTGCCTGTGACTTAAGGGCTCAGATGGCATGGGGACAGCCTACAGCTGCCCCCCCCCCCCAGCCTTTAGCAGAATATGTTACTCTGTGGACTCAATATATTATAAAGGGGTTAATACAAAACATGAATTAATGTAAAACATGTATTAATACTTGTGAGTATATTATAAAAGAATGAATGAGAGGACAGCAAAATCTCTGGAGGCCCATGTCTTACTTAATTACATGGCAGGATAAAAGTCATCAACTTGTTTAAAATGATAAACTGCATTTGGAAAGTTATATTTTTATTTGCACTAATTAGTAACAAAAAGGATGATGAGAAATAAACTATACAGTTTTGCGTTAAACTATATAATTTGTGAGGCAGTAGAACTATAAAAGAGAATTGAATGTCATACTTATGACATCCCTTTATAAAATGTTTAAATCAATATTATAATAAATAAGTGTAGATTTATTATAATAAATAATTTCTAAATAAATAATTTATGAATTACCCATACTTCCTCAAATCTAATATGCTGTGTATTTGATGCTTTCTTGATTTTACCAGGAAGTACTGAAGATTTTCAAACCTGGAAGACAGTGACTTAAACCATTATCAATTAAAAAATTTTAGAGATGTTAAAACGTGAAAAATGTGCATCTTAAAATAAAGTATGGTAATATAATAAGCATTTAGTAGCATCTACTCTATGCCAGGTACCATGATAATTGCAAGGTATACAGAAATGAACAAGATACGGTCCATACACTCAATAAGTATAAGCCTGGTAGGAGAAAAGTAGATAAATCAAACAATTTCAAGTGTAAAGAAAAATGATATTATGAGTTCTCAAGTTAACTTTCTATTCGAAACACAGGGAGAAACCTTCTGGTCACGTCATTGTATAAGGGATATTGATTATACCGTAAGTAAAAACTAGAAGTAGTTTTATGAGCGTATAGGAAATAACCTGTAACAATCTTTTAATTTATTTCTCAAGCACTTGTAATATCAATCCCTCACAACCGCTTTAAAGTTTGTCTCTTTTTGATACATTAAAGTGGAAAAAAACAATCATTTTCCTCTTGGGGCTCAAGATTCAGAAGTGACCTAGTATTCAACTCATTCATATTTCAAAGAAATATTTGATCATCTTGCAACTGACATAACATGTAGCATTAGTTTAAAAATAATAAAAGTAAACAGAATAATGAGTTGGTCTTAAGATAACCCCCAAAACAGTGCTTGTGTCCAGTTTAGGTTCCCAAAATGTGGCTGAGTGGACAATATAGCCATTTGTGATGGAAAGACAGAGGCAATGATCTTCAAACCCAAAACCCAAACTTTCTGCAAACTCTGCTTGATTCCTAAAGGGTGGGTGGGTGTTGGTGTATGTGTGTGTACTTATCTGTTATTGTGACATTTATGGTATAATGAAAACTGAATGTGGTCTTTGTCCCCAGGTCCTGGCATAGAGCTCCTAAAACCCTTGAAATATACTGTCTTTTGTATCCTGATGACTCATGGGTGGGGAGGGGTAAATAGCTTCAGGATTGGGGCCTGTAGCCAGGAAAAAGCCAACCACATGCCTACATAAAGAAACTTGCATAGAAACCCCTAAAGGATGGGGTTCGGGGTGCTTCCAAGTTGGTGAACATATGGAAGTGCTGGGAGGGTTGTGTGCCCAGAGAGAGCATGGAAGTGCCACCTCCCCAAACCTTGTCTGATACATTTGGCTGTTGTATCCTTTATAATAAACTAGCAATTGTAAATCAAATACTTTCCTGAGCTTCGTGAGTCATTCTAGCAAACTGTCAAACCTGAGAAGAAAGTGGGGGGAACCTCTGAATTGACAGTTGGTGGGGTAGAACTCTGGGCAGCGTGGGCACCCCATTGGCAGCTGAAGTCTGAAGTAGGGGCAATCTTACGAACAGAGCCCTTAACCTGTGGGGTCTATGGTAACCCTGGGAATTGAATTAAATTGTTGGATACCCAGTTGATATTGAATGGCAGAACTGGTGTGGAAAAATGAGATGTATTTGGTGTCACAATCCCTCCCCCATATAGATATATGTCGATTTTTGAATGTCAAACTTCAGCTTTCTTTAGCTTAAGACCCAGGCAAGAGCACGGCCAATGGACTGTTGCTTTGGTTGTTTGTCCTAGGAGCATATTTGATCTTGGCCCTTGAATTAGCACTTGGAGGGAAGGAGAATAAGATTCTTTCCTCCTAAGGCTGAAGCTGAGCCACCTGTCTCCGTGTCTCCTTACCCAGGTCCTTCCAGACCTTGCAAGGGTGGGGGAAGAAAGAGGATAATGAAAAAGGACTTTTATTCCTGTGAAATCCTATTTATGGTTATTTACCTGTCCTATTAAGTTGGTACCTCTTTGAGCGCTACATGTTACCTATGGCAAATAACAGGATTCTTTCCTTTTGGAGATAGGAACAGTGGTGAGGCTTGAGTACTACCGGAAGTTAGAAAGTATCCTGAACAGACTTAATTGTACTGTAATTAACTGATTGCCAGATTAATGAATAGCCCCCACATTCTCTGGAAAGGAAGCTGACTTGTGCCCAAGGATGGTGGGAGTCTGTAAGTTACTCTCTGTAAGACATCTGTGCACCTCTGCTCCTACCAGTTGAAATGCATGCTTACCCAGAATTAGTTGCATTTGCTTCCAAAACCTATTTAGGTCTGTTAAACCAATAGGATATGAGTGGAGGTGGTGCCTGCAGCTGCCATTTCACTCCTGAATAATGAAGCTGCTGCCCCCTCTGTGTCTGTTTCTAGCAGTAGCAGTTGGATTCAATTTGCAGTTTTTTCTACTGTATCAGAATCCACATCATTGTGCAACTTCAGAGACATCAGCACCATCTGCCAGCAAACCCTCCACCCTCAGAGGTTTGATCTCAACTCTGCAGGGTGTCTGCTTAAAGCTCCTGAGGCACCGGTATCAGCAAGCAGTGCCCTTTCTCAGAGGTTGGTTCTGCCCTTGTGGGAGACTTCCGGCAAGCACTCAAATCCAGTAATCCTAATGTATTCCCTTTGTTCATGAGGATGAGTTGGCATTAAGTATGGAATAGACACTAACTCGAGCCTTGGGGTAGGCCACTTTCCATATTGGTTTTGCGTGATGGCTAAGACTGTCCATTCCTGGAAGAAAGAGTTTTTCTTTAGCTCACGTCACAGCTCTGCTTAAAAATGCTTACTGGCTTCCCACTCTCCTCTGAACAAAACCCCAAGGTTTTATCCTTTCTTCCAAAGCCTGTATGAACTTACCGTAGGCTGTATCTCTCAGACCTCACATCTTACTGCTCCCCTTCTGTTTGCTACACTCCAGCCATACGAGCTTTATTTCTGTTCATTAAGCTATTAGGCTCAGCTAGGCAAACCTGCCTTTGCACTTACAATAATATTTACCTGGAATTTGTCTCCTGAGATCTTTACATGCCTTAATATCATCTTTTAAAGAGGACTTTTCTGAACTTTCAGGGTCCCATTCCCTCTATTTAATCCTGTTTATTTCTTTCATAGCATTTACCAGTCTGTAACTACCTTCTTCATTTGCTTGTTTTCTTCTTCACGACTAGAATTTGAACTCATAAGGGCAGCTATGTGTTTATCTTGTTGACTACCCTCTTTAAATATCTAGTGAATAAAAAATGAACTTAGCTGTTGGTACTTTCTAAAATATGCAAATCGATGCAAATCAATTACTTCTAAACTTCAAAGGAACCCAGTGACTCCAAATCGCTAAATATAACCTTTTTATTCTTCTAAGCCTACTCAGAACAAGTAGACAACTCTTTTTATAGGATGGACCATTCATGCAGTAAGTCATCTGGGAAAAAAGAGACAGCAGCAAGGGGGTTCAGCATAATTTTGATGCAAGACCCTGTCAATCGATGTCAGAGCAAAGAAAGGCTGTTGCAAACCGTTCACCAATGTGTTTCATCCTAGCAAATGCACAGCACAAATCTTGCAGGCTTATGTCTGGTTCCTCCCACCTGATTACACTTCATCACGAGCCTGAACGTTTCTGTACACACACACCCTGAACACTTTTGGCTCAAAAGGACAAAGGAACAACTTTGTCAAGTAAGCAAAAATGGAAGGCAAAGTGAAGTCAGTGAAATTGAGATTTTCTATTAACCAAGCCCTGTCAAATTTATATTGGCCCAAGAAAGTTTTACCGGATGGTCTAATATTGACTCACCTTGCTTTTCAAAACGCATGGGAGGTCCACTTGAATCAGATGGTTGGCCATTATGGTGTTTGGGGTCTGATTTAATACATTACACTTTTGGAGAGTGTATTTCATTAAGAGTCAGCTGAAATTTCTCTTTGCCCCCATATGTTGGCACACTCTCTTTGCACCATAATTATACCATTGATGAAACTTGTTTCTAAACCATTTAATGTTTATTAAGACATGTGACCTAACAAGATCAGCATGAAATTTTATCTGTGTTATTCAGGGAATGATTGCCCAGCTGACAGATTATCCACATCTTATAATATCCCACAATCACTCCCTTCTGAGGTAGAGGGTTTAGATTTATCAATATACGATCTTGAGATTTCCGCTCGTGTTTGTCATTATTTTACAGGACTAGAACTTTCTCCACTATCAATATCCTAAGTGTAGCGATACAAGCAAGCTTTCTTATTTATTCTACTGTTTGTCCTTTTAAGGCTCTGACAAACCTTAGTATAAATCCCGTCTATATCACAGCTCACAACCGTAGACAATATGCTCAGCGTCATTCAGAGAAGGCGGCAGAATGGGAAATTTATCTGTAGCCTCATAAGCATAGGATTCTACCACAGGGCTTTCTATTGCTGATGATTTGGATAAAAAAAAAAAAAAAATCCCGTTTCCCAGATGTACTTTTGGCAGGGCTCTGTTTCTAAGCCATTGCACAATGAAATGGAGAGAACACTGTAATTACAGGGGAAATGCTTCTCTCAGCGTGCTGCTAGACTCCATCATTTATGACATTGAGTATTGTTAACCTGATTTACAGTCTCCCTCGGTGGGACAACGCTACATTTTCTCAAATTGGATTTCTCAGACTTCCTATCCCTCAGTGCAGGTCTGGGCTAGGAAGAAATACAAAGCTTTCAAAAGCAGGAGCCGGTTTACAGCGCTCTCCGAGGCCTTTGATCTTCCTAGGGGGGCCAGTGCAATGGACCCCGTGGGTAGGGAAAGCCTTATACGATGCAATAAACTATGTTGTTAATTGGTGAGAATAGGCTTGAGGGTGAGGGGCCCTAGAATCATTCCTCCCCCTGTCTCTCCCTCTGCCTCTCTCACGCTTTAAAGAGTTGAAATTATGGAAGCTGAAGTTTGCTGGCTTTTAAACGGTGTCTGACTTTTTAACTTGGTATTGACTAACATCCTAAGTAACCAGGGGACACCAGGGCTTCGGGCCACATGGAAATGGACTGCTAGGAAACTTCCCATTTTACTTTGAGACCCCCTTTCCCACCTGTTTTGGGACTCAGTGCCTTCATGCTACCCTCTGCTCAGCAGCACTCCCTAGTCTCCCATTCATCCAGACATTACAAACAAAAACATCTCGTCAGCCATGTTTAACACAAAGCACTATGGGTTGGAGACTAAATGCAGCAACACCAAGCCCAGATTATTTGGAATCACATTATAAACATGCAAATGTGGAAGGTTCTGGATAGTTGACCTCCTACTTTTTAAATTTCCACTTTCAATCCCTATTCTAATTCATTGCAATTAATCATTCTTTAACAACACTTTCCATGCCTCTCCCACACCCCCAAATTTATAATGACTACAAATTGCCTATAGAATGAAACTCCCAAATTTTAGTCTTGGTGATGTAAAGCTCTCCATTAATTTAGGGAAAAAATACGTGCCAGGGACTCCACGAGGCATTGCAGAGGGTACAAAACGAGCATAATACGATCTTTGAAGGAATTTACAACCTAATCGTGAGTATATGAACAAAAAAACCTGCCATGCAGAACATACGTGCCACAAGGAGGCATAAATAATAACAGCGATTATATACTCAGCATTTACTGTGTGCTAGGCCGTTCACATCTCTTATCATGGATCCTTACAACAACACTAGAAGAGAGGTAGGACTGTCCACTTACAGATGACAACAGCAATTGCCAAATTCCTACCAGTGCCAGGTGTTGTGTATACATGATCACACATAATCCCCCCCAAAACACTCATTTTATAAATGAGTGCCGGAGATTTGCCTGAGGTCACAGAACTAGTCAGTGGCTGCTGTGGTCTGAAGGTTTATGTCCCGCTCCTAAATACACGTGCTGGAATCCTGATGCCCAGTGGTATTTGGAGATATTAGGTCATGAGGGTGGAACTCTCATGAATGGGATTAGTGCCCTTAGAAAAGAGGTCTGAGAAAGCTTCTTAGCCCCTTGCCACCATGTGCGGACACAGTGAGAAGTCAGCAGACTGCAAGCAAGAAGAGGGCCTTCCCCAGAATCCAATCATGCTGGCACCTTGATTTTGGACTTTCAGTCTCCAGAACTGTGAGAAATCAATGTCTGAGGTTTATAAGTCACCCAGTCTGTGGTGTTTTGTTACAGCACCCTGAGCAGACCAAGAGAGTGGCAGAACCAAGCTTTACACCTAGGTCTCTCTGACTCCAAAGTCTTTCTTCTTTGTCCAGTGCCATGTGCCTTCTTAGGTAAAAAGGGCTAGAGAAGGTTAGTAGCTTGCCAGAGTTCATCATACTCTTAAGTGGCAACAAGGACTGAAAGATAAAATCTAAAGCCATGAGGTAGGGCAGAGCAAAGTAGGTGTCCCTGTTTGGGGGTGGGGTGTGGAAACCTAAACCCTGGGCTGGGTGACAAGGATGCTTCTGTAGGAAGGAGTTCGAGGAAGGTGAGGAGGGTGTCACAGTGGAGGTGGGAGGGGAGTGTGTGGGGTCAGAGCCTGGGCGGGGTCATGGGGGTGCCCACATTGGAGGCCTGGCCTGGTGATGGGTGTTAGAGACCAAGTGGGGTGAGACAAGTGCCCGTGGGCATAGGTACTCAGTCTGGGTGTTCGAGCTTGAACATGGGGTCGCACAAGGTCTTAGAGCCCAAATAGGGTTGGAAGGGTATTTGGAGTATGTATGAGTGAATGTGTGTAAAGGTGGGGAGAGGGGATAGGAATGGGTGACATATGGGGGTTATGTAAACCCATATGGGGGGATTGGTCAAATATGTGAATGTATTTCAAATAATGGGAGGCTGGTTTCTCAGTGCCAAAGAAGGGAATTACAAACATAGAAAGGACAAAATAAAAAATAAAACAAACTAAAATTAAAATAGCATGAATGTAAACCCATGGTTTTCAATATAAAAGTAGATACAAAAATAAATATTCATGTAAATGTTGAAAGTATATCTATAAATCCATACGAGTATGTACATGTGTATACATGCACATGGTCCCTAGCTCTGCCCACCCCAGCATCAATGACAGCACCTGGTACCCAAACTTTGGCTTCTAAATGCCATTTTTCCACTGACGAGAAAGAGGACTCTTCGGAGAAATGGCTAATTCCAGGGCTGGGCCAGGGAAAGTACAAGATGAGCTGGGAACTTCCCCTTGAGCCAGAAAGAAAGTAATTAAAAAATGATGGAAATATGTCAAAAAGACACTCAAGGCAACTTAAAGGAACCCCACCGGCCTCATAGAGGACAAATTTGGCATCAACACAGATCACAATAATAACCAATTAAACCTGTTGACTAAAAAGAGGAAACCATGAATCCATATTAATAACTATATACATAGATAAATTAAAAGTTTTACGAGGCATGGGGCATTATTATCATTTCAAAGGGCCTCCCTACAAAGCACTGGGAAGAACAGCTGAGAAGCCTGGCAGACACCTTCACAATCAAGGAACCACAGGGACCATCATCACCCATGGGACACACTGACACTCGTACTGTTGAGAGGACGCAGTGAAAACACAGTGACATTTTCTGATGTTCCTGCCGAGGAAGCATGACCACCTTCTCATCATGAGGAAACATCTGACAAACCCAAACTGAGACACTTTCTACAAAATAACTGGCCCGACATCTTCAAAAGTATCAAGGTCATGAAAGTCAAGCAAGACTTGTTTCAGACTGAAGGACACTAAAGAGAACAACTTAATGGAATCGCCTGATTCTGTACCAGATGATTTTACTAGAAAGGACATTATTGGGAGAAGTGGCGAAACTTGAGTGGGGTCTGAAGATTGAAGGATCGCGAGGTACCAATGTTATTTCTGATTCTGACGGCCCTATTGTTGGTATAAGGAGAATGCCCTTGATTGGAGAAAAGCCACTTTGAAGTATCCATTGTCATGGGGCAACTTACTGTCAAGTAGTTCAGAAAAAAAAGCCCTTTAAGCTATACGTCCAAGTTTTCTGTAAGTTTAAGATTGTTTCAAAATAAGTTATTAGAAAGATAGATATACTGTCCCTTGTACTCTGCTTTTCCTCTTAGAGCAAAATGTTACCATCACCAGGTAGGTGCCGAGGTATTAACCATAGTTAGTGTTTAGAAAAGTTTTCATGGAGGAGACGGAGAATTTGGGGAGAATTTAGATAGGTAGAGCTGTCTAGGAGGAAATATTTTCATATAAAAAAGTGCTGTGTTTAAACACATTCAGTGTCTCCCCCCTCTCCCCCGCCTTCCCAACTATGTTTTTGAACAGAACAGAGGGAAGCAGAATGGAAAACTGGCTAAGATGAGCATTGGCGTTAGAACAGGATTCAAATGCTGATTTTGTTTTTAACAAGCTATGTGACCTTTGACTATTTGAGTCTCAGTTCCATCATCTCAAAAATAGGAATAAAGCCGATGTTGTGCGTGTGAGCACGAAGGAGCTTTTGTACGTAAAAGGCTCAGCATAGTTCCTGCCACATGGCAGTGTTAGCAGTGATGATGATAAAGATGTGACAAGAGTGACGATGGGAATATGCTTTAGGGGGGGTAACCTGTCTGCGTTGTGCAGAAGGGGGTGGGATTGGTTCAGAGTGACCCTAAAAGAAGGCAGACTGGTTAGGACGGTATTAGCAGTTGTCCAGACGAGAGTAAAAGGTTAAATATGGTTCTAAGACACCGTCTCTGGCAGAGAAGGGAGCAGCACCATTACTGATCAGGGGAACCAGAAGTTACTGGGGTTCCTTGAAGGAAAACTCTAAGTCCACGTCTTCCCACCTAGGTCCTTCTAACTTCATAAGTGGAAACAAAGCTATAGACACGTACTTTTCAGCATATGATGTCTTCTTTCATGGTGTTTCACCTATGTTCTTTCTTGCCCATGTCTCTGTCCCTTCCTCTCATCACATTCCACTCCGACACTCAAAGCCCTGTACTTGTTCAGGATTTCTGCCGTTTTTCAGCCCTAAGGGAATGTCTGGTCCAAGCACCACAGCAAGTGTTGATGGTGATGGCTGACTTCCCGATGACTTCTTAGACTGATGCCACTTTCAGTGCATCTCCTTAGTCTGCATTTGTTCTGAAGTTCCATACACAGCTGGTATCATGCCTCCTTGCATCTGCTGATATCGTATACTGCAGTGGTACAGCTCTCCATTTCCTCTCTGTACATTTTGTCTCACCTACAAGGTGGCAAGCTCTTCTGGGGCCGATGCTGTGTTTCCATAGCAACGATCACTGGGATGAGCACAAAGTAGTTGCTCAATGAATATTTGCAGAACTGAAGTGACTCACAAAATAGATTGATGACAAGAAAAAAACAGCACTAAACAGGATGTGAAATCATGCTTTCTTTGTTTAATTAAGACAGGAGCTATAAAAACATGTTTCAATGATAGCTAAAACACTAAGCAACTGTCCCTGGAGAAATTAAGGGAGATGTTTGAGAACACAGGCCTGGGGTCAGCTGCCTGGGCTGCATTTGGCTCCTTGCTCTGCTGCATCCTCGCTTTGCAACACTGGAAATATTAGTAGCATTTGCCATCTAAGTTTTTCATATTAAATGCATATAAAGAACATAGAGTACCTGGCAAATAGTAACAACTCAAGGAAGCCGAGCAACCCTGATTAATTTTTTCCAAAAAATTTTGGATAGAAAATAGGGATGCAGACCTCTGAAATTCTTTCAGGGAGGTGATTCTCATTCTCTCAGAGACTTCTGTTGGGAAACCTACTCTTCTGATGGGAAATACATCTAGACTTTGGGTAGGGAGAAGAAATCAACTCTTATCCAGTTCCTTTTCCTGACTACCGTTATCCAAGGCAGGCTGTGTGAGTTACTACAGAAAGATCTGAGACTCACATCCTTACAATATCACTCCTCTCCCCTAGTGAGGCCACTTCTTTCCAACGTCTGTTTCCACTCTTTCCCTCTGAAGCTGCAGTTCTGCATGCATAGCTTGTGTCCTTCAAAGCTGCCCTTGCTGCTGATTTTAACTGATGTCCACTGCATTCAATGAAGCACAATTAGAATGATGTATCCACTTCTTCTCCCATGACCAAAGTCGTCTCCTTGGGATGGAAGGCTATTCCATAATTTGGGGGTTGGGGAGCTCAGTGGTAAGCCACATCTCCAATGCTGTCAGTATGGAAGAGCATTTTATAGTGCTTTCTACTGGCTCAAATGACTTCTAGTGAATGTAAGTTAGGAGGCCCTCAGGCAGAGACTGCGTAAGTTGTTTACAGCTGTAACTCTACAGAACCTAGATGGGAACTTGCTACATTGTAGGTGCTTAATGTTGAAAGAATGACGTGATTGCCCCAGAAGAGTTTACCATCCTGTGAGACAAAATATAGGGTAGGAAACAAAGAGAACCATGCAACTGGTCTCTAGATCTAAGAGTAAAGCTTGCCGGAGTCTATTGTGTTGGTCAAACCCAGATTTCTCCTTCTAGTCTCAGCCTGTGACTCTCCTGTTAAGCTCCCAAAGCTGCTCCTGCTGCTGCTTTTCCCTGTTCTTCTTCTTCTTGTCCTTTTTCTCCTTCTTATGTTTTGGAAGCCTGTGCTTCTATTGGGATACAAGCTGAGCAGTGGCTATTAAAGTCATTTTTGAGGGTTTCTTTTTTTTTTTTTTTGGTGTTTGCGAAATAAAGGACTGCATCTAAGGTGTTAGTTTATTTAATTCAGTCTTCCTACTTCTGCATTAAGAATACTTCTTTTCAATAAAACTGAATTCTTCTCTAATATGAATGAGTTTTCAAGGTCATAGAAAGAGCAGTAGAAAGCTGAATTAAGTGCACAGAATGTTCTTGAAGCCATCATATCAGTAAAATGGTTATACGCATATTACCCCTTAGGAGGGATGTGTGTCTGTTTCCAAATACAATTCCTGCATAAAGCAAATTTTCTAATGGAAAAAAAGCTCCATTCAACTCATTTTACACATTACTATGTTAATGTATTTTAATTAGTGATTAAAATTGTCAACATAATTTTGTGGGTTTTTTTTTTTTTTAAATGTAAAATGATCCACACTGAGGCAATATGCACACCCTAATTAAACAATGATCAGAGCAATCATTGCAAAGAACAAAGGGTAACACTGGCCTTTACAGGAATTTCATAAGGATTATTTGACTCAATGTCACAAATCATTTACTGAGAAATGAATTGAAGATCGCAGTGTGGTCTTCTAAATCTTTTACTATGTAACATTTGGTTAGATCAGTCACGCCATTTGAAATTAAAGCTAGAGATGGATATCTAAAGCAGCATGACACCAAGGCAAGATAATGGAGAGCAGGAGGCTGGCAATTAGAAGATCTGGGAACACAACACGGTCTTTTTTTTTTTAAGGGTGTTGCTCTGTTTTAAACCACTGCAGAATCCCCCTCAAAACCCAGATGTCGAGATTGTGTATAAACACTTCAAAGGGGAAAGACTGGGAGGATAATGGGACATAGGAAAACAAAAATGACGAGGAAGGTTCTGTCAGCAGCGTGTGATTAAAAACAAAACAAAACAAAACAAAAAACCATACAGCTCTGGGGGAATGTACTTATGTCTGAAAATGACACTGACTTTGAAGTCTGTCCTTTTAGTCAGGCCTCTGTTAGGCTATGGGCCCCCCTGTCTGCTGACATAATAGATCAAAGGAAGCACCTTGCAGTACATCTGAGGTGCATGGTCCGCACGAGACACTCTGGAAATCCAGCAACAGAGCAGCTAATGGATATGGAACCAAAGTCCTGTACAAAACACCACCCTTTGGTTTTCAAGGGATGAACAGCTTTGAAAAACACCCTTAGGACTGCAAATTCGAGGGTGGTTACTTGCTTAATTGCTATTAATTTTTTCCCAAGAACAAAATAGAATGAATCAATTATTAGTTGGTATTGATCAACTGCCTGGAGGGCTATTCTGAAAACAGGCTTGATTTTGTCATGCAGATTTGTCTCAGACACCCTGACTCTCAGGAAGATGAGACCTGTCTCTGAAATGTCATCTTCATACTTTGACAGCGTTTTCAGAGGATGCCAGGTTCCTCGTGCAACACTTTGGAGGTGCCTCCTGCAAATACTGGGATAACACGGGTCACCATAACCAGTAACCCCTTCCTTTGCTATTGCCAAGATGAAATGAAAATTTCAGAGAGAATTTCACTCATAAATGGACACAGCTAATTCACGATTTTCATTTCTCTGTCAGACACCCAAATAGCTTCTGGAGTCTTCTAGGGCAAAAACAAATCCTCACCTCTGGATAAATAGCTCAAGCCTCAAGGGAGACAGCAGCCAATCCTCCACTGTTCTCCTACGTGGCATTCGCCTCGCTCCCCACTATTGCTTCAAAATACTAGTCTAGTTTTCCTGTGGGAGAGCATCTTCCTCCAAAGGTGATGCTACTTGGTTATACCGCCATATGTGCTGACTCAGTGCCACCCTGTATTGACCTTGCGGTCACTTTTCCTCATGCATCAGGATGGGTCACCTCCTACTCTGCAGTCAGCACCCCACCTGCAGACAACACCCTAGAAGCTATCAATGTCCATATCTGGTACCTGAGCCTCTACCTTCTCAACTCCCAAATGACCCGGATCTCCACCCCACTTCAGATATCCTCTTTAAGGACAATGACTTGTAATACCTCCAAAATCTTAACTTCTGACTTCCCATTCTTTGACTGCAAGTTCCTAGCCATGCTTTCACCCCTCTGAGTTTTAATCTAGCCCCCATATTCCTCTGCTTTCTCTACACTTCTAGTTCCCTCTTAGCCTTCATTCTTTCTTTACCCCAACTGGACATTGTGGTGGATAGCATTTACGGTAATCTCATCATAAGATGCTGCTGCACCCTCATCACCAAAACCCAGCCCTAGACCCATGCTCCAATTGACCTCCATCCCTACACCCAGAGAGGCAGCACTGCTGGACATACACAGGCAATGCGTAGGTTGGTTTCAACACAGGACCTCTAACCTCAGCAGGACACTTCATTCTGCCTGTGAATCCTCTTTCATTTTCCTGTGCTGGAGATATGAAATGAGATACCCAAGAATGCTGGGGAGGCACGAGGCTGCTCTTTACATAAGAATGGTCACTGTTTGGAGTAGAAGGAAGGGTGGCCATTCCACAAGCTACTCTATAACCTATACTATGGTCTGGCATGAAAAGGTGAGTTAG
The DNA here is from genome assembly GCF_057876585.1 of Rhinolophus sinicus. Taxonomy (NCBI): domain Eukaryota; kingdom Metazoa; phylum Chordata; class Mammalia; order Chiroptera; family Rhinolophidae; genus Rhinolophus; species Rhinolophus sinicus. The sequence continues at coordinate 12,642,403 of NC_142507.1, read as the reverse complement.
ACATCCAACACTAGTAATCTGAACTGCAAGAACAGAAGAAATTTATCAGTTGGCATCTGAAGAAAATGAAAGAGGGGCAGACAGAGAGAGCAAGAATCATGGTGATAGCAGAGTCTCTCCCCTACCCACCTCTTTCTTCATAAATGTGTGTGTTATTTATTATTTAGATAATAGGGAGAGGAGAGTGGACAAACCGTGTAACTCCTCTCTTCTACTCGGTCTCAGATGGGTGGGCCTGGCCAGGGCAGAACCAGGTCTTGTGGGACCTGAAGTTCATACAATTTTGAAAAATACAAAATTCACACAGTCACAAAAGCACTTTAAATAGATTTTAAAATTGTTGCTACTTTGTATTGAGCTACATAACTGTATAATCAAATTCTTCCCAGGTGGCAATCATTGACTTATTAATGAATATACAGAGGGTGCCCCAAAAAATGTATACACATTTTCAGATAACATCTCTTAAAATGTGTCTACCTTTTTTTTGGGGGGTGGGGACAGCCCCGGTGTATAGTTTTGCCATTGAAACTAGTTTCTTTAGGCCACTTAACTGAGTCAGTGGCAGTTTTGCAAAGCATTTTGTCTGGAACCACCAGACTGAATCAGGCCAAAATATGCTAGGTGCTGACTATGATTCCATATGGTACATTGGGACGCATAAAACACATGACCTTTCACACAGATACCCTCCTGCTAGCAGAAGTACTACAGGCTTATGCTCTGAAAACACAAATTCTAGAAACAGAAATTTTGCTTCACATGATTTCCATTAAAAACATATGGTGCGTTTATAATTGTATGTGCTTCGCTATCAATCATATCTCTGACAGCAGAGAATGTCTGTTTTGACTAGACATTTAAGAAACAAATCTTTTGCTTACGATTATATATATCAGATGATACGAAGAATAGTCTACAGAGTAGCTTCTGGCTTCATACACTTCAAACCTGTTTCTTGGGTGCTAGTGGATGAGTTTGTATCACTGTGTTTCCCCTGCTCTTGCCACAAAGTCCTGTGTTGACACAGTGGGTGGAAGGAGACAGCTCATAGGAACTATAGACCAAGAGACTTCAAATCATATAAATATACCCCCACCCAAACCAAGCTAAGTATCCCAAGTACCACCTCCCTTCAGCTGGATCTCCAAAAAGCCACGGACTTTCAACAGACAGGAGGATACAAGTGACAGAGGGAAATGCTAAGTGGAATGAGACACTGGCCTCAGCAGATTACAGTTAAAAATCTTCCTTTTTCCAATATAGATGCGCATGTGAGCACATCAGAAAGGGCTGTTCAGGTGAAGGATCCTGAAGATGCCATTTCATTAGCTTTAGAGAAAATTCATCTCTGCATCTGGACTCTTAGAGTTTGCCTGGCATATAATCTGGAGGTTCCCAGTAGGGAGGGTCAGCTACATCCACATACTGATTGAAGAATAGGCATCTTCCTTATTCTCTCTGAAGACCACAAAGGTATAAGGGGTATTCAACATTGACAGAATGAGGATCAAAGTGTTTTTTGAGTCAGATGAGACGTTAAAATGTTTTGAGACCAAAAGGAAAGCAAGAGATTTGCTGTAACCCGCTGCTCGTTCTTACAAGAGAGTATGTAAATTACAGGATAAATACATCCCATGTAAATAATACGGATGACAGGCAGGACCACCCCGTAGGGTCTGCATCCCCACTCCAAACTCTGTCCAATAAGTCATCTCAGGCCACCTGGGTTAAGAAATATGTTGCAGCCATGAAATGTCCACACAGTATATCTCACTGGAGATGATAAAGTTGTCCCACCTAGAGCAGGATTGGGCAAAGTGTCTCCGGAAAAATCAAATGGTAAATGTTTTAAGTTTTGCAGGCCCTATGGTCCCTGTTGCAACCACTCAACTCTGCCGTCGTGAATGCAGGGATAGACAAAACGCCCATGGGTAGGCGTGGCTGTATTCCAGTCAAGCTCAATTATGGAGGCTGAAATTTGAATTGCATATATTTTCAGGTGTCACAAAATATTATTTAAAAATTTTTTTAACCATATATATATATATATATATATATATATATATATATATATATATATATATGAACCATTTTTAGCTTGAAAGCTATACGAAAACAGGTGGTAGGTCAGATTTTACCCAAGACATCATTTGCTGATTTGATCTCTGTTCTACAGTCTGCTCAGGAAAGATGTGGTATTGAGCTAATGGCAGGAGCAGGTGGGCACCACTTTTCTGTTTTACATTTCTATGCAGAGGTAGTTCTGGGCATCGGCTGTTTTTGTAGGCATTACTCTGAAGACCTAAAACACATTTGTGGTTTCTTCCCTTAAAGGGCTCAAATGCAACATCATCACCTTCCCTACCCATTGGTGGTTGGGGTTGGCTTGGCCCTTGCTTTGGATCAAGAGCATGTTATAGAGACAAAGAACCAATGCAACACCATGGGCACAACACAATATGGTACAATGTCACTGGCAGCCAAGGGGGCTGCACCAAGATTGCCAACATGGATTGACTGCTCTCGCTGCCTGCACCTGGTGTTTTCTTCCTGTCTCTGTGCTCCTTCTGAGTCTCTCTTATTATCGTGAGTGCTGAAGTCCAAGAGGCGTTTGCACAGAAAGGATTAGTCCCCGATACTTGCATTTTAGGAAACCTGAATTTATTATAGTAGTGCTGTATCATTTGATACACCCTTGTCATGAACTTTTAAGTGTAACATACAACTCTTATTATTCCATTTGTAAATCTATATCTAAAATAAGAATGTTACCTCCCCCTGTTCTTTGGTTAATGTTTGATTAATTTAAGTTGCCCAGGATAAACACCCTTAAATAATAATCAACCTTTAGTTTATCAAATTCGTATAAACATTTTACATTGGTTTCATAGATGTATTCAATGGATTTTACTTCAAATACCTGAAAAGTTTATTACCTAAACCAGTAAATCCTTCCTACGTACTTAAATAATATAAGTGAAACTTATCAGTGTTAATGTTATTAAATTTATGACTATAGAGACTCAAGGTCTAAGCATTCCATTGTTGTTTACAAGTGTAGTTAAACTCCCTCCCAACTTTCAACTTAAAATCACATCTATAATTAATTATACATTTTAATTGGAACCCCCACTAACTAATCCATAAGATTCTCTATCATGTCAAATTTATTGTGCTTATTTATTATAAGCACAATAAATATCAAACACATACAGACTGTTCCAGTGATATAAAACCTATATCTAATTTAATCCCAAAGTACAGATAATATAGGTTGATTTACCTTCATTAATTCTTAATTTGAAAGCATCCTGGGGGTAAAAAGGCCTTACCTTTGTAGTCAAAGGTCATCAAACTGCCTACAGCCCAGTGCCAAATCTGGCAAGCTGCCTGTTTCGGTACGGCCCCAAGCTAAGAATGGTTTTTACATTTTTAAATGGCAATGGAATTAAAAAACAGTAAAGGAAGAATATGTGAGCACCCATAAATAAAGTTTTATAGGAACACAACTATGCTCATTTGTTTAAATATTGTCTCTGGCTTCTTTCAGGCTAGGATGTCAGCATTGAGTGGTTTAGAGAGATCATATGGCCCTCAAACCTAAAATATTTACTCTTACAGAAAGTTTGTCCCCTCTTCCCTTCCCCCACTTTTTTAAGAAGACACAAGTCAAGCTGTGGTTGAATTTCAAAAACACAAATAAAGGATCACTGTGACAGAAAGGTTTGCCTGAAGGGTGTTTGAAGACTAAGGGCAAAGAGCTTCTTTTAAAAGACTGTTTATCCTCCTCCCTCGTCCATTTACCCAGAACACAACAAACTATAAAGACTGAGGGCAGGAAAGTAGGGACAGGAAATGGCAGGGCAACATTTTTGGTGTAAGGACAGAGGCAACCCCCACCCCATATGCCCACTTACTTGCCCACCCACCAAGATAGATACAAGTGTGTGCCGCTGTACAGGGCCCCTTGGCAGCCACCAAGTGGGGGTGGGGGTCACTTCTCACAGCATCCAGAAGGAACTGCCGTGGGAGCTGCTCCCTGGGCTCCAGGTCTGACAGAGGAAACCACAGCCTCACTTTTCAGTCCCAGCTCTGGAGTGTCCACGTAGGGGATTTTGCTTTCTTTCCTAGCTGTCTATGGGACTGTTTACCCACCTTCTCGGTGTGCTGCTCCTCTTGCCATGACAGATGGTTTTAACAACGTATTTCAGCTAAGCCTTCCTCTGGGTAAGCATCTCAGCAAGCAGTTTAAGCATAACTTCACTTACACCTTTTCTGTCATCATATCAGGAAGTCTAACATGCAGTATTTGCATATATGTCTTAATATGCAATATACGTATACAAGGTCTGACAATTAAGTTTGCAAACTTGTTGCAATGATGTTGCTAACCTTTTTTGATAGCAGAGGGATTATTCATGATGAATTTGTACCAACTGGACAAACAGTTAACCAAGTTTACTATGTGGAAGTGCTGAAAAGGCAGTGTGAAAAAGTTAGATGACCTGAACATTTCGCCAACAATTCATGGCTTTTGCATCACAACAATGCACCAGCTCACACAGCACTGTCTGTGAGGGAGTTTTTAGCTAGTAAACAACTGTATTGGAACACCCTCCCTACTCACCTGATCTGGCCCCCAATGACTTCTTTCTTTACCCGAAGATAAAGGAAATATTGAAAGGAAGACATTTGGATGCCACTTAGGACATCAAGGGTAATATGACGACAGCTCTGATGGCCATTCCAGAAAAAGAGTTCCAAAATTGCCTTGATGGGTGGACTAGGCACTGGCATCAGTGCATAGCTTCCCAAGGGGAGTACTTCGAAGGTGACCGTGGTGATATTCAGCAATGAGGCGTGTAGCACTTTTTCTAGGAGGAGTTCACAAACTTAACTGTCTATCCTGGTATATTTAATTCATACAGTTTATAATTTGAACTCACAACCTTTCCTTATATGCAATATTTCCAGAGCACTTAGAACCAGAAGTAAAGTATTAAAGAAGCATCATCTAGATAAAAACACAGAAATTTTTCTGTGTCATCTAGATAAAAACACAGAAAGTTAAGACCCTTTGGCTGTCATTAGTTTTGCCTTTCAGTAACTTCATGAAAATTATTCAAATGCCTCCAGACCATTATTTATAGTCCAATTTTCATATTCCAGAAAATCTAATGTCTTAAAAGTAAAGTAAGGAAAAATACTTGAAATAGAGATGGAAGGAGGGAAACTTAGGATAGGAGGGAGAAATTTGTACAGAGAGGGAAAAATAAGCCTGAGGGTTAAAATATGTGTAAAGATAATTCCTACTTACTACACTGAAATCATGGCAGGAATTCTGCAGCCCTCCATTGCTTAAACAATACTTTAAAAATAGCTGTATTTAAAAAAAAAAAAAGAAATGCTCAGTGACTGGGCAACTCAAAATACCCTCTGACATAGAAATTGAGTCTCAAACAAAATCAGAGCAGCTTGCTGAGTCTGAATGTCAAGTGTTGCTGAGTTTTCACTTTAGCTCAGCCCCAAAATATGATTTGTTTTCAAGATCATGAGTGACGGAGACTAGAAACCAGTTACATTAAAGATTGATATTGGGAATGCTATAATTATTGGGACTTGTAAAGAGAAACTTCAGATTAGATAGCTAGAAATACGGTAGTTTTATAAAGTTTTATTTCCTTTGTTTAGCCTATTTTAAAATTTCTGTTAAGTGTATTTATTTTGCTTTTTGCACTTTAATTTATTCTTTTTGTAGGGAGAGCATTTAAGATCCATCCTGTTAGCAGAGTATTGAGGTGGTTTTAATCAAATCTTTTTTTAAAAAAATTAGATGAAAAAATCAATTTGCTTTTTAAAAAGGATTTGATCAAATCTATCTCAACAAATGGTGCTGGGTCGCATAGCAACCTCAATTCAGAAGGACTTTGTGCTAATGAAATTATACACTTGCTAATGGACAGTATACCTCGTTGAAAGAAAGGTACACAGACTTATCGGCTGTGACATGGAGGACAGGGGAATATAGATAGAAATTTAATTTCAGTGCAAGGGCTGTGGGGCTACAGTTGATAGAAAATTCAATATTATGAACCTCTGAAAGCAGCTTCCTGGAGAGGCAGAGTAAGACCTTTAACTGGGGGTGGGTGGGAGCTTTTCTAACCCTTTTCTGAACCTCAAACCTACCTCATGAGGTCTTTCAGGCGTTAGATGGGCCATTTCATCATTTTTATGTTCTATGTTGTATTGATAAGGCTGATGTAGTGTTGCCAAGTTTTAAAGACATTTTTTGCTGCAAAATAAAACACCAAAACAAGTGTAAAGAATTATTACAAACTAAAAATCTATATAACCACACCGAGGTTAAGAAACAAATCCTCGAAAGCACCCCTAAAGGAGACTGTTGTCCTGATTTTTATAGCAATCACTTTTTTTTATTTGTAGTTTTTATCATTTAACAAATTCTTTCTAATTATCTCACCTGTTCTATGAGGCTTTTACTCAATATTCTTGTCTTTCTGGGGTTTTTATTTTGTTTGCTTTTTGTTTTTAGTTTGGAAGTTATACCTTCACTTGAAGAACACGCTTTAGCATTTCCTTTAGTGACTGTTGCTTGATGAACTCTCCCAGACAAAACTGACTCTTGAAAAATATTGTTTTAGTTCTGTCACTTGATAGCATTTATTGTCGTTGTTCTTACTATTTTCCAATTAAAGCTATCAGTCCGCTGACTTCTGGCTTCCATTGCTTCTGTGCAGAAATTAGCTATTAATCTGTTCGCTCCATTGAATGAAAATAGGTTACATTTCCCATTCCATTCCTATTGTCTCCTTCCTGCTTTAAAACTTTCTTTTTGTCCAGTGTACTCTATATTTAGGTGTGAATTTCTTTTTCTTTCTTTCTTTCTCTCTTTCTCTCCTTTCCTCTCCTTTCCTCTCCTTTCCTTTCTTTCTTCTCTCTCTCTTCTCGCTCTCTCCCTCTCAACACTGCTTTGGTATTTTAAGTTACAGAGACTATACCCAATAACCTTAAAATACTTTTGATTGTATTTCCCAGTCAAGGATATTCTCTTACATAACCATAACAATTTTAAAAATCAGAAGAAAAGTCTAGAAAATAGTATTCTCTAATCAATAAACTTTATTCAGATCTGCATGTTATCCCGCTAATATTCTCTTTCTGATCCAGAATCCAACTCAGGATCACCGTTTCATTTAGTTGCCATCTGTCCTTAGTCTCCTTTAATTTTGAAGAGTTCCTTAGTCTTTCTTTGTCTTATGATCTGAACATTTTGGAAGAGTACAAGTCAATTATTTTGAAGAATTTGGGTTTGTCTGATAGGTTCTCATGATTAGATTCAGAGTAAGCATTTTTTTTTTTTTGGCAGGAATTTTACAGAAGTGATAGTGTATTCACAGTACATATTTTCAGGAAGCACATGATGCTAACTTATTCCATTACTGGTGATGTGAAGCATCATCATTTGGTTAATGTGGCAGGTGACTGATTTTTATTTTTGCCTTTGAAATTAATAAGTATCTTGTGGGAACATCAACTGAGACTACGTACTTCCTCTCCAAGTATTGCTTTTTTTTTTTTGTTTTTTTGTTTCCATTCCCTTCTGGGAGTCCAATTAATTATGCTAGGTATTTTTATTGTATCCTTTGTGTTTCTTATCCTATATTTTATATTTTCATTGTTTGGTTTATTCAAACATTTATTTATTCTGGGCCTTTTCTTCTGTTGATTTTATCAATTTTCTCATTACTGTACTGTACCTAATCTGCTGTTAAACCTATCTCCTGAGTTCTTAATTCTGGCTTTTGTATTTTTCAGTTCTATGTTTTCAGTTCTCCGTATCACTTTATATAGTTTCTTGCTGACATTTTTAAAGCCCAGTTTGTATTTCCATGAGCACAGTAAGCTTAAATGCTGCACCATTATCTGGAACCATGTAGATCTGTTTTTGTTCCTTTGCTTTGGGTCAAGTGCATGCTACTTATTATCTCATATATTTGTCTCTCTTTGATTTTGTGTGGACATAGTATTTTTAAAGTTATTTATAGAAATAATTTGAGGCTTGGGATTGTTTTCTCTTTCAGAGAAGATTTTTGTTTGTCTTCTGGGGAAACTAGTTATCTCAGATCACCTTGACTGAAATTCAGAATGTGAGATTTTCTGGACCATTCAGATGTTTCAAGGCAGGGCTATGTATGTATATCTGGTTCATCCTTACTCCTAGGATCAATCTTTTAGCATCCTGACCCAAAGCACCAGATGCTTTAGCAGTGTCTTTATCATTGGTAAGCCCTGTGAGGCTTAAATGGACGCTTAGACTTAGCTGTCACTTTGGGCCAGCAAATACCTCCAGAGCCAAACTAGCTACAAACTTTGCGTTTACCTCTCTGGATTTAATCTTCTCCTGACTTTCACACAGTAATTCCTTACCATCTTGTTTGCTTTTTTATTTTTTTAAAGAAAATGTTTAGTTTTAAATGCTGAGTTAGTTGTCTTGAATGGGAGTGTTGGATCAAATTACCAGGTCTGCATTACTGAAGTTATATTTTCTAGGTTAAATATTTTATCCTGGATCAGATATTAAGTTTATGTATTATAAAATTACTTTTTAAATTCAGTCTTTGGTAATATGGACAAACAAAACTTTGACCTTCCTATATAGCAAGTAACAAATGCTGAATATAAGGATAAAATAATTTGTTGACATGTATTTTAAAATAATACATTGTGTTGAACTTGATTTGGGGACCAAATACATATTAAAATGTAGACGGGAATTTACTCCTGTAAATTTACTCCTCCCTGTTATAGCATCAAAAATAGACAAAAACTTCTTTCATGTCTTGATACTTGAGATTCTTGGAATTTGCACTTAAAAAAGCAACCATTTTTTTAAAAGTTGAGATATAATAGACATATAACATTTTATTAGTGCACAACCTAGTGATTCAATATGTGTACATACTGCAAAATGATTACCACAGTAAGTCTTGTTAACGTCCATCACTACACATAAGTATAATTTTTTTTTCTTGTGATGAGAACTTAAGATCTATCCTCTTAACTTAGAGGGAGGTTCATAGTGATAAACACCTACATTAAGATTCCAAATAAACGAGCTAAATTTGTACCTCAAGGAACTAGAAAAGCTAAGCCCAAAGTTAGTAGAAGAAAGGACATAACAAAGATTAGAGCAGAACTAAATAGAGACTAAAAAGACAACAGAAAAGATCAATAAAACTAAGAGCTGTATTTTTGAAAAGATCAATAGAATTGACAAACCTTTAGCTAGGCTCACCAAGAAGAGAAAGGATGCAAATAAATGAAATCAGAAATGAAAGAGGAAATGTTACAGCTGATACCACAGAAATACAAAGAATCATAAGAGATTACTATGAACAATCATATACCAAAAAACTGGATAACCTAGAAGAAATGGATAAATTTCTAGAAATATACAATCCACCACGACTGAATCATGAAGAAATCGAAAATGTAAATAGACTAATTGCTAGTGAGGAGACTGAATTAGGAATCAAAAACCTCCCAACAAACAAAACTCCAGGACCAAAGGCTTCACTGGTGAATTCTACCAAACATTTAAAGAAGAATTAATACCAATCTTTCTAAAACTCTTCCAAATAATTGAAGAGGCAGGAACACTTCCAAACTCAGTATTATCCTGATACCAAAACCAGACAAGGACACTATAAGAAAATTACAGACTAATATCCCTGACGCAAAAATCCTCAACAAAATATTAGCAAACAGAATTAATAATACATTAAAAAGATCACACACCCACTTTACTTTTTAAAAAAATAATTTTTGTTTCTAAATAAATACATTTTTCTCTAGATGATGAGCTAAGAGAGGTTTCAGGCTGCTCTTTACAAATCCTTTCCTATGTTTAACACATCACGTGTATAGATAATCTCTATCGCCAATAAAAGAAAAGCAAAAGTAGAAAATATTATCATAACAACTCCTCTTTTAAATGTTATTTTTAAAAATATGAGGGTCGCTGTAAAGTATCATGTAACATTATTAAAATCAGATTAGTGCAATTTATGGATCTGGTGAAAATCACCTCAAAGAAAATTTTTATCTGAATTATCATCATAATACTCTACATTACCTTGTAGTATTTTAACATCATTGTACTTTCTGCAACTTGGATTTGACTAAGGAGTCATTATATGTAAAAGTGTAATTTCATGTATTACATATATACATACATATTGCAGATACAGGTACATATACAGAGGGTGCCAAAAAAATTTATACACATTTTAAGAAAGGAAAAAACTATTAAAATTGTAATACTCAATACAGACCGATAACAAAAGATGAATACAAGTCACGTTTGACTTCTGCAATGACAAGAGGTGCTCAAAGTGGTTACCATCAGCATCCAGACACTTCTGATTACTGCGAACTGCTGCTTGAGCACCATTGAACAAAGTGTTCTGCCACTGGCTCACCATCTTTACAATGCTAGATAATGCTCCATAATCTGCACCTTCTCCTTTCTTCTCTCTCAAGAATACGATGCTGACTCTTAGCTAGCTAAGCTCACAGTCCATTTTCAAAATGTAACAGAAATGTGAGAGAATAGAACACTCATGATCAGATAGCCTCAAAGCAAATGCAATTATCAGGCAAAGATCTAACAAATCTATGTGTGGGGACCATGGGAATTTTAATCATACCACATTTATACAGCTAGAAAAAACAAAATGGTAGAAAACAGGAAATTTCTTTAATCAAGCAAAGTCTTTGTGGTTTTGGCTGATGAAAATGCAAAAGTTGCTCTGAATCTTTTTTTTTTTCGGGCACAGAGAACTGCCACAAAAGCATCCCTTTTAGGTTATAAGAAAGGAATGGATTTGTTAGTAGTATGTCAGAGGCTTAAAACGATAAGAGTTTTGATAACACAAAATAAATTGACTCCTAGTCAGAACACCTGAACTCTGACCTTCAAATTAAAATATTCTGGTAATTAGCATTATTGTATTCATTGAGTTAGTCAACATCTGAAGGCACAATCTTAAAGTTACATGAGGCTCTCACAGAAAAATGCAGATCTTAGAGAGAGTTTTCTGACAAAACATCATAAAGCTCTTACAGAAATCCTACTTGCTCGTACTTCCTCCATAGAAACTTCTTTAGTAATTGAAGAGACGGATAATTTTCCCCACCTCACACCCTGGCCTATTCCTTGATACTCCTGTAACCCATCCTTCTATGATTCTCATTTCTACCTAGATTTTTATTTTTTTGATCTTGTGTATGACTGAAAACATTTTCAACCTGTTCCTGGTTGGCATCCAAGTTGCATCGGTTGCTCAACTATTATAACCATAGGCAAGTAGATAGATAAATGAATTACATTTGATCATTTATTCAAGATTTGTTGAGTGGTCACTATTGGCAGGCACCAGGGAAACAAAGATGAGTCAGACATCGATTTACCCCAAAGAAGAATGGTAAGTAGTCTTGTTTTTGTTATCAGGGGGTTCCCAACCTGGTGAGAAAGACAACATGTATACCAATAGCTGCGGTATAGATATACAGAGGGCGCCAAAAAAATGTATACAGATTTTAAGAAAGAAAAACTGTATTAAAATTATAATGCTCAAAATATACTGATAACAAAAGATGAATACAAGTCACGTTTGACGTCTGCAATGACAAGAGGTGCTCAAAGTGGTTACCACACTTTTTAGTGTCCAGACACTTCTGATGATGGCGAACTACTGCTTGAACAACGTTGACCAAAGTGTCTACTTGTATACATTTTTTTGACACCCCTGGTATGTGTTCTAAACTATAGGTTAGCACAAATGTGGGAAAGATAAACTCTTTCTGCATGTCCCTGCTTTGCAGATTAGGAAATGGAGGTATTAGGAAATAGAGAAATTAGGTAAACTGCAGACATATAGTACAAGGACATGGAAAAGTCTGGATATGAACCCAAGAAGTATAGCACTAGGGGTCATGCTCTAGAGATTTCCACATTTGACCTTACAAGACCTCACCTGGTTAACTATTTAACAAATGCATTTGGATGGTGACAGTCAATCTCTTTAGGTCATTGACACTCATTTACACGCTTATGCCTTGATATCAGCCATTAAGACTGAACCCATTTCTCTAAAAAAGATTGTGGTTCAGGTTCCATCCTTCTCACCAACAATGACCTCTAAAACCAAGGAAGGCAGGGGAAATCACTGCACATTTATGCAGCTAGGGAAAAAAATTATGGTAGAAATCAGGAAACTTCTTTAATCAAGTAGCCTGCGTGGCTGTGCCTATAGCTGATGGATATGCAAAGGTGGTTGTAAGTTCATGGGTTCAAGAAACAGCATCAAAGTATAATCTGTACACTTGATAGAAAACCTCTCAGTCATCAAGAAGCCCCGTATCTGTCTTTGAAAAAGGAACTGCGTCTATCCCCCTGTCCTTGATCACATGGTAATGTCCTTTAAAAGTGGAAGTGGTGAGATTCACATGTGACAAAGCACAAATTACACTCTCCAATCTTTGGTATTTTCCCAGGTGAAATCACCTGTAAAGAACATTTAAAAAAGCAACCCCAATGGGTGGGTCAAGGAGGAGTGATGGTGGCTTCTAAGTCTCGGCTGGGCTGTGCTCCTGGGGGAAGGGCCTGACTGTGCACACCAGCCTTTTTTAGCACCAGCTGAAGAGTCATTCCTTTCTCTTCCATCCATGTCTCCCTATTCACCACACACGATCCAGGGATCGACAAAGTTTCAGATCTATAAGAAACTCATTCTGTTGGAGATGGGTTGATGGGTTGGGGGAGAAAAGATACTGTAAGCACAAAGTGACAGAAATGCTAAGACATAACTGTCTGTAGACTTCTGTGAAAGTCAAAGAATTCCAGGAGAACCTGATGCTTTAGCCTAGTGTAGGCAAAGGTAGGCAAAGACAGAGAAGAACATTCCAGGAAGAGGAGCGTGAGAGGAGGCACTTAGGAGGGAAACCACCATGGGGTCAGCATGGCTGGGGTACTGAACACTGAGTCAAGGATAGCAGTGGATGCCGAGAAATGTTCAAGAGGCAGGCAGGGTGTGATTTTGAAGGGCCCTATGTGTCATGCCAAAGAGTTTGAAGTCTATACCTGAGGCCAGTGGTTCACTCCCCTGGCTACCTGTGGATTTAACCTATGGAGCTTTTAAAAAGACACTAACAACCAAATCTCACCTGAGTAATGGAGTCCGAATGTCTGGCAGTGGGGCCAGACGTTGGCCTTTTATCAAAAGCTTCGTAGGTGATGCAATGTGCAATGTGAGCTGGGCATTACTGTTGTTGACAATGGAGGACATAAAAATGTTTTGAGTAGAGATGTAACATGGTCCGTTTTTCATTTCAGAAAGAGCACCTTGGCTAAAGAATGGAGAACAAATAAGAGTCTTATGTAAGTTGACAGACAGGCAATTTGGAGATGGGTGTAATTCAGGCTAAAGACAGTCAGGGCCAGAACTAAGGCTGTGACCATGACAATGCAGAGAAGTTAGGGAGCTGCCATCTTCCACTTAGATTTGGTGACAGGTTGGAATGACTGTATGGGTCGGGGCTTGGAGTGGGGTGGGGAATAGGAGTTGTGGTGGGTTATAAAAAAATGACCACAAATTCTTTTCATGTCTGTATTCACACCTTGCAATCAAGAACTGGAGTCTTTTTTTCTATCCCTTGAAACTGGGTTGGCCCTGTGACTTCCTTTGGCTGGTAGAATGTAATGGAAGTGATGTTAGTTCGGAGTTCCAAGCTTGGGTTGAAGGGGCTTTGTATGTTTGCTCTCTCTCACTCTTGGATCTCTGTGACCGTTGAGTTAATAAGCGAGGCCAGCCAGCTAGATGACAAGAGACATGTCGTCCAGTTTTCCCATCATCCCAGCCCACAGTCTGCCAACCACCAGACAAGAGAGTGAAGCAAAGACAGGTGATGGAAGCTGCATGAATGAGCCAGTTGGAATTATCTTCTAGGAGAGACTCTGGTGGACCTGACCTTTTACATTATCCAGTTACAAATACTACTTTAGGAATGGCCAGTTACTACCAGCCAATAAGAGCAACTACTACTTCTGAAGTTCAAAAACTAGTCTCAAAGCAGACTGTTTTAACATCAAATCTGAAAAGCCTTGCAAACAGAAAGGAAACAAAATGCCACGCTCATGTTGTCAATCTACTTTAGTAAATTAAATAAAGGATAACTGGGGTAACCATAATACCGTAGATTTTTTACTTTTGAAAGAATGTGTCTAATGTAGTTCTTCCCTCTACCCCACTATCCCCCGTATATTGTATTGTTTCTCTTCGTATGCTTTTGTTACTGAGTTTACTAATTACCATTAGCCATAAAGAGGGAGAAAATGTCATGCTATGTCTGAAATTTATATTCCTGAAATGTAACCCATAACTGAATTTGGACATCGGCCTGAATTGTAAGCAGCTTTTTCTCTCTTTCAAAAACCTTGCCAAGGAAGTCAAAAGTAATGTTGCTTCACTATTTACAAAACCTTTAACAAAAAAATGAAAATGCTTTTTCTTGCCCCAAATATATTGAAAGATCATAAGTTTTGATCTCTTCATCGCTTTTATCTTTCAATATCATTCATAATGCTTTTGTATATCTTCAGCTAGCTCACTAAATCGCTGGTTAAGACCACTTTATTAGATTTTTATGGCTAAATTACTACAAATGCAGCTGCTCAATTTTATTTTGCACTATTTCTATAGGTCAGAAGCAGCTTGATTTTCTGCTTAAGGTGTCACGGGGCTAAAATCAAGGTGTCAGCTTGAGCTGTGGTCTCATCTGATTCTCAGGATCCTGTCACAGACCCACTGTTTGCTGGTAAAATTAATGTCCTTGTGGTTGTAGGACTGAGGTCCCTGTTTGCCTTCGAGTCCACTCGGGACAGCTCTCAGCAACGAGAGGCCTCCTACAACCTCTTGCTACATGGCAGTTCTCAGCATGGATGTTTGAGTTCCTCTAGGCCAGCAGGAGTGCATCTGTCTGGTTTTCTCTTTGGCCAGCAGCTGGAGAAAACACTCTGTTTTTAAACGGGGTCACCTGATTAGGTCAGCCCACCTGGATACTATACCTTTTTTAGGTCAACTGATTTGGGACCCAACTTACATCCTCAAAATCCTTTTACAGCAGTACCTAGATTAGTGTTTGATAAAATACCTGGGAAAAGGTGTGTGTATACCAGGGCCAAGAGTCTTGAAGACCATCTTAGAATTCTGCCCACCACAGCCATGATCAAGCAATCCTAGCAATCCGTTTGTAAGGAAAATGGGGACCAGTAACTCGCACAGCATGAACTCTGTCACCCATCTTCTTCCTCACGAGTTTCCCAATAAATTCATCCATCCAGTGGGATGTTTGAGCTCGTCAGCACCTAGGGACCATAGGTGTTCCCAAGCTACTGTAGACCCAGGTGTATGACTCTGCAGTATTAGAGTAGGGACCGTCAATGACAGCACGATGCTGAGGAGGGAGGTCACACCTGGGAAAGGCGGCAGCGAATTTCACATCCAAGCACAGGCGAAGGAATGAAGCCTTCCTCCTACGAGGTGCAAAAAGTTCCCCATGGAATTTCATGACTCTTGACGTGTCATTCAGTGGTACCTGACAAATCAACTGATACTGTGAGGCTATGTTTTCGTTTGAAATAAATTACAAACTTTTGGATACAGGACAGTTTCTCTATAGCTCTCTGCTGAGAAAACTGGAAATCGAAGCCCATTAGTTTTTCTTTCAACAAGGATGTATCAGTTCCGTAGTAGAAATTTCGTCTATGAGCTTACGTAGATCCATTTCTATTCCTTCAGAGCACAAAGAAAGCATTTGTGAAGAAATGTAGCAGGACGTGGTGTTCAGACTCTAATTTTACTCACCTGCAAACTGTCCCCCTTCCATCATAACATTATTTAAATCGTGGCTGTGCTCTTAATTAACAATTTAATTTAATTGGTTGGTGCTTTCTCAATCCAGTTCTCTTGGGGTATGGTTTTCTGCTTAACTTTCTTGTTTTCATTCTTCTACTAAACCGTAACATTTAATTAGGAAAGTAACCAGCTTTGTAACAGCAGTTCCATATCCAATTAACTGTGCTTTGTACCTTCTCAGATTCTATTCAACGTCGAACATACATTTTGCATTTGTTCATGTTTCAGATAAGACGTTGTGAATTTATAGCCTAAGCATGTAGTCTAATCACTTTTCACTTTTCCAAAGCTCATTGGTGATTGCCAGTGAAATCAGAAAACTTAAAGCATTCATATATGCTATTAAACTAAGAGCCATCAAAAACCAAGATGCAGGGTTGTTACCTTACTGTGTGTATCAGTTTTCTACTGCTGCAGAGCAAATTACCACAGCAGCTTCAAACGTCATCTCACAGTCCTGTAAGTGAGCGGTCCAGACACAGCTGGCTGGATTTTCTCTTCACCGTCTCACTGGGTTCAAATCAAGGAGCCAGTTGGGCTATGATTTCATCTGGACCTCAGAGTCATCTTCCAAGCTCATGTGGTGATGGCAGAATTTAGTCCTTTGTGGCTGTAGGACTGACATCTCCATATACTTGCTGCCTCCATATCAGCTGGGGATGGCTCTGACCTCCTAAAGGCCACGGGCATTCCGACCATGTAGCTCCCAGGGACGCTCACAGCAGTTTGCTTCTTCTCTGAGAGCAGTAGGAGCATTTCTGTGATTGCTCTCTCTGTAAACAGCTGAAGAAAACTCTCCGCTTTGAAAGGGCTCACTTGATCAGGTCAGGCCTACCCCAGGTCATCTTCCTTCTGCCACATAACATATCAAGGGAATGACTATCCCCCTGTACTCACAGGTCCCACTCACACCCAGAAGAGGCCATGCACAGCATGGGGAAGAAATCTTGGGGTCATCTTAGAATTCTGTCTACCACACTGCGCTTTAGGGGAAAAGGCAACTAAAGGCTTCCTGGCAAACCCGCCTCCCTGCCCCTTGGAGGCAGGGTACAGGGTGTGCAAAAGAGCTGTTAACAATGACACTAATTCTGTCCCACCAGCTCCACAGGGCATAAGATGACAGACAGTCGTATTCTTTCTTCTCTGCACGCCGCTTTCTGTGCCTGGCCAAAATTGCTGCTTTCAGTAGTGCAAAAGGGATCACTCGATGAAATCATTTACATTTAAAATGACATCACGTTAACATGATGCTTTTAGATTGATGTTTATTTCAGTGCCAGGCCTCAAACTTCAGCTTCAATAAAGCAATTCCTTTAGTGAAAGGAAATGAAGAAATGTGCAGAAAAGAGTTAACATAGCAGAGATGAAACTGCTATCCTTCGAAAGGTCTACTTGTAATACTCTGGTTTCTCTTCAGAGCGTATAAATCTTTTGCCTTTTACTAAAGAAAGGCCTGCTTGCAAGATGGGCCCTTCACTAGAATCCGGGAACTTAGATTCTGGGACCCTAACTGAGAAAAGTGGCTTCACTGTGCCTGAACTGTGTGTGCAAATGATATAGTTCATGCTGAACAACTGCTTCCCTTCTGGGAGTCCGGAATTCTGACATGTGCCAGACAGAGGGGGCCGACGTGACTAGGCCCCAATAAAAACCCTGAGCACTAAGTCGCTAATGAGCTTCCCTGGCAGACAATATGCCACATGTGTTATCACAACTCATTGCTGGGGGAATTAAGAACACGCCGTGTGCCTCCACTGCGAGATACTTCTTGGAAGCTTGTGCCTGGTTTCTCCAGGACTTCAACCCACGTGCCATTCTCTTGGCTGATTCTGCTTTGGGTCCTTTTCTGACGATAAGTCATCGCTGTGGATAGGACTATAGGTTGAGCTGTGAGAGTTCTCCTGCAAGTCACTGACCCTGGGGGTGGGAGTGGTGGTGACTCAAGGAATAAAGCAGATGAAAGCATCATGATGTTCACGAGTCTAGGCTCGACTGCCCAGCGCACTTGGCCTTCATCCTCTCCATCGTGAAGATGGATGGTCAGGGTAAACAGGCTGGAGGTCAGAGGCAGCCTCGCCTGGCTGCTAGAGGGCTTGGCACGGTCTAGACACGTGTTCCAATTCCACACTGTGACCCAGGGCACATTACTTAACCTCTGTCTCTGCCAGTTTCTTCACCTGTCACAAAGCAGTAACAAGAACACCCTCCTCACAAGCTGTTAACGTGAGGCAGCTTATAGGAAGAGCTCAGCACTTGACTGGGACACACTGGATGTAATTCTCTGTAGACGGGAATCGCGAGTGCATCACCAACATTCTAACAGTAACTCCCTTTCATTGCTTCACTCCACTCCCCTCTTCCTCACCAGCCCCCTTTCCTCCCTTCTCTCAGTTGTCCTCTAAGCTCCTTCACATCCAAACCGTTTCCTCCCCCGGTTCATTACCTTTGCTTAAGGACTAAATGAATACAGCATGCAGGAATGTTTTGTCTTTAAGTGTATACAAAAAAAGGGCTCAATATAAATGCGTTACCATGAGTGTTCACAGTTCTAGCTATACTCGACAGCTTTTGGTTCCTTCTACTATGATTTACAAGAGTTTTTAAGTAACCCTTACAGTCTTCACTGATGTAATCTTACTGCTTTTGATAATGGCAAGTGATTAGCACATATATAACTATGCAATTTTATTTTCATAACATGCCTACCATGCGAATACATATATTCACAAATTGGGAATCTCTTGTCAAATCCTTTGACAAATTATTTTTTCCAATGTTTGGTTCAGAATATTTGTCCCCTGAAATACTGGACTTCAAGGTACAAAGTGGCTATTTTATTTTTCCAGTGGTATATCTAAAACACAGTTGCACTGGGTATGGAAACTTCTACTTGCAACTTTTGAGTCCCTGGTGGGTTGTTTAGACAGTGTTCAGATATTGCAACTGAAAAGGCTGTAATGGGGCTGATGAATGTACATGACAGAGGAAGGTTAATGTCTGTATCCAGAAGCAGAGATTCCTTTGAGAAGGAGAGGAGGTTTGGGAGATGCCTGGTGACACAGTCTCTCTGGCATTGGATACAAATCACAACGATTTGGGGATGAGCTCCTGCATCCCCACTCTTGCCCTTCAATGAGACACCAACCTTAAATTAGACATTGCGTGTGCAGGGCTAGGGAATGAGGAAGAAGAAAGGAAACCAATAAACTAGAAGTTCAAAACTTCATTTGCAAATACGTCCAATATTTGAAGGGATGATAGCAAAGAGAAAAATCAAACCAAAAATAGAAGAGCAAAAACTTGATAACTACAAATGTTTCCAGAAGCCACTAAGTCCGTTCCTTTTCTCCTATCACTTTCTCCAGGGACACCTATTTTTCCATCCCACTGAAGATTAATGAGGCCTCTTTGGGAATCTGCTTTGCTATCCATGAAGATAAAGTTAAACCACCACCTATTTTTACGGGCTCGCTCCTCTTCTTGGTAGGCATGGAACAGAGCCCCTCACCATATTTCTCCTCCTAACTTTTTAGCTAAACTCACAACACTCAATTATATGCAGTAATAGGGAGAGGAACAACTCTAACTCTAAAATCCATAGACTTCATCAAAGACTAAACAATCAGAGCCCTTCAATCTTTGCCAAAACAATTCTCTAATCCAGGGGTGTCCAAACTTTTTTCAATGTTTTTTACCAAGGGCCATATGTGGTAAAATACACCAACAGCCGGGCCACTCACTTGAGGTGAAGTACGTATTGCCTCACCTGGTTTATTTAAGAAAACTAAATATATTTTTGGAATTTGCTGCGGGCCAATTAACAATGGATCATGGGCCGCAGTTGGCCTGCGGGCAACAGTTTGGACACCCCTGCTCTAATCCAACTCACTGAAACATGGCAAAATTAATTAACTTCAATTTCTAGCTTTTAGTTTCCTCAACTCACTTCTGCTTGAAGTTTTAACTGGAAGGAAAATGTCTAGATGAGCAGCAGGAGGATTTCAGAGGGGGAAAGTGAAGATTTCAAGAGGGAAAATTATAAATTCAATTCACTCACTCATTAAAAAATAAAACATTTACTGCATTTGTAGGATGTTCCAGAGACTCATCTAGAATACAGCAATGAAGGAAATACACAACCTCTCTCATGAAGCTTGCATCCTACTAAGGGAGATGGAAATTAAATAAATGAACTAGTATATAGATAATGGGTCAGATATACAGAGGGTGCCAAAAAATCTTCACACATTTTAAGAAAGGAAAAAACTGTATTAAAATTGTAATACTCAATATATGATAACAAAAAAGGAATACAAGTTATATGTATACATTTTTTGGGCACCGCTGGTACAACAATATTTTGAATAACTTTACCTACCTTTTGAAAGCTCTTCCAAGTCATCTCTTAGAATTGTCTTCCCTTTGTCTAATTGATTCCAGTTATTCAACCCCAGTCAGCAAAGCCTTGTAAACACAGTCTAAGCACAATAATACGTGAGTGGACATTCTCTTACCTTAAGTTGGTGGCATATTTTCTTCAGTGTGTATGCTTCCTCTTTTGTGTTGGGGACAACTCTTATCACCTTATCACTGTAAGAAATAGTAAAAATGGTGATATTTACCTTTCAAAAATAAAGATTTAGCCATCTCGTTTTACCTTTTAAAAAACTGCCTCTGCATGTTATAAGAAAAAAACAAAACTTGGGACTGGCCAACAAGTATTTTATCCGATTCTTGTTATTCTCTGATTACACTGGTCTCTTTCCCCATCTTAAAACGATTTGTTTTTTTCATCAGCTTTTGAAGATTGCAAACACAACATGTAAGCAGGGAAAGGCCAAAAACACAGAAGCAGCAGGAATAAGAACTTTCATGAATACCTCAGAGCAGATACCCAGAAACAAAATTCTTGATGACAGAAGGAAAAGTCAGTCTTGTTTTAAAACTTAATGCTTAAAAGGAGTGTGACTTTCAATGAGCGGATATATAGAATACATACACTATAGAACATTCCTGGTTTCTATGGAACTTCTTACTTCTCTAATACAGAGCTTACCCACTGGCAGGTGGGACCCAATTTGGGGGGCCAACGGCTGCTTACAGGTCTGCCATGCGACACTGATGGCTATAACAATTTTAAAGTGATAATGATTTTAAATCAATTTTTGCAGCCATTAAAATTTTACTGCAATTGAAATTTTAGTTGAACACATTCTAAGGGTCTCTCAGTCAAGATCCTAAATTGCCTAAGAAGACTCGAGGTGTCACGCTATCAGCCAGGGAGTCGTCTGTGGTGGTGACCTCTCCCTCAGGTGTGCCAGACAGGTATTATCATTTTCTAGTTGTGTCATGATGAGGACAGGTTGGTAAGCACAGCTCTAGTCTAGAACAATCAAAACTGTCAGTGTGTTTTGCATAGGGTAGACACTTATTAAATATTTATTAATGGATTGGTGTAAAGGAGATCATTGAGAATACTTGGCTTCCAGAGGAAAATGTAAGAAAAACCTAAATAAAGTACAACTGTATTTGAATAAATGTAGATTATTATACATGAAAAAATAAGACATCCCCTGAAAATACGCCCTAATGTGTCTTTTGGAGCAAAAATTAATATAAGACCTGGTCTTATTTTGGGGGAAATATGGTAGTAGTGGCCTGGGGTACCTGCTTTTCATGGGTACTGGGATCCCGCTCCCCAAAATCTCTAGTGGACTAAAACCTCCCTCAGTTTTTTCCAGTTGGAAGATGGAGTTTTCTTGACATCTTGAGGCTCCCTGCTTCCTGTGGAGACTTGCTTCTAGCTCTCACTTGTCCCATTGCCAGCCTCAGCCGTGAGGGCCCCTTTCAAAGTCCTGACTTCCAGGACCATGAGGAATGAGCTTTTCCTTTCCTCCTTAGCTTTGTTCCCCTCCCCCCCCACCCCCAAAATGTTTGGCACCTAGAAGTTCCCTCTTTTTCCTGTCTACAAAGCTCAGTTATCTATATTAAATCAAATGACAGGGTATTCAAGCACATATGGTACCCGGGAAGCAAGTTCTGGTACCAACTGTGTGACCTTGTGCAAAGTTTCAACTTCTCTGTGCTTCAGTCCTCCTGACTATAAATTGGGAAAACTGGTACTTAAGTCATGGGTTATCGTGAGGCTTAAATGAGTGTACAGGTCAAGTGCTTAGAGTAATGCCTGACACATCATATGGCCTAAGCAGATGCTTGATATTACTGTTACATTTTCACATCTTTACCATTTTTTCACTCTATCCCTTTTCTATATGTTGAGGGTTCCTGACGGCATCCGCTCAGTCATCCATGTTCTTGTACGTTGAATGGGAGAATGAATATGATTCCTTCAAGAGGAGACTATGTGTAGCAGACATCCTGGGCAGACTCTGATTGTATGTCTTATCCGCAGGCTTCCGTTGAGGAGTCCTTTGTTTGGTGTACTGTGTGTCTCTCTTTCCCCTGGGACCCCATCTAATTTGATACCTAACTTTAAGGCAGTCACTGGACCGTAAAGTGGAATGACAAGTGAATCCTTCCCCATCAGGCTCATTCTACTGAACAGTGACTGATAGCTGATCCAGTCAGATCCTGTCTTTGGGAGTTTGCACTTGAGACATCAAGAAAAAAATCAGTTAGTAGTAGTATCAGGAGCAGTGGCCATAAATACAAGTCATAGCCAAGATACCATAATGGCACAATTCTCAAGCAGGGAGCAGAGGCACTTGAGATTTTATGCTCTTGGCATGAATGATTGTTTGGGCTCCAGGGGCCTGATCTGGGGACAGTCCCCATCGTTCCTTGTATTTCCTTATAGTAAATTTCTATCATCTCATGTATCTGGAACATGTCTTTTTAAACTTAACAAATGCACTAGTATTAAGAACATATAAACTTTAGATAATTCAGTTTTTCATTCCTATCTCTGAATTACTGGATTTATCCTCTCTGATTCTTTTTTTTTTTTCACTTCACTTAGGGAAGAGATCAATGTTGGATTCTAATCTGAGCTCCACCATTTCCTGTGTGCCCTTGACCAAACTGCTTAAACATTTAGCGCTAATGACGCCTTATCCTTAAATTGAGGGGGGAAAAAACCAACATATTGTTACTTAAGATTGTTTGTGAGAATTATTTCATTTGCCCACATTTATCAGGGTTACGTACGAGGTCGAACAATTAAGTTCACGAACTCATCTTAGAAAAAGTGCTACATATCTCATTGCTGAATACCACTGCGGTCACCTTCGAAGCACTCCCCTTGGGAAACTATGCACCAACACCAGTGCCTAGTCCACCCTTGAAAGCAATTTTGGAACTCTTTTTCTGGAATGGTCATCAGAGCTGTCGTCATATTACCCTTGATGTCCTGACTGTCATCAAGATGTCTTCCTTTCAATATTTCCTTTATCTTTGGGTAAAGAAAGAAGTCATTGGGGGCCAGATCAGGTAAGTAGGGAGGGGGTTCCAATACAGTTATTTGTTTACTGGCTAAAAACTCCCTCACAGACAGTGTCGTGTGAGCTGGTGCATTGTCGTGATACGAGAGCCAAGAAGTGTAGGCGAAAAGTTCAGGTGGTCTAACTTTTTCACGCAGCCTTTTCAGCACTTCCAAATGGTAAACTTGGTTAACTGTTTGTTCAGTTTGTACAAGTTCATCATGAATAATCTCTCTGATATAAAAAATGGTTAGCAACACTGTTGCAAGAAGTTCACGAACTTAATTGCCAGACCTCGTATGTGCCATCATGGTGGCAGGTGCTAGGGATGCAGCAGTTCCAGCCAGCGATGGGCATACAGCCATATTCCCAGTGAGATATTGTCTGAGAAATGCCTACCTTACTACAGCCTCCCAATACATAGCACCTACTGTTAATAGCGCTACAGGAAAATATTTTCTTGTCCTTTAGAGCTTAAAGTGCTGAGAGCAGATGCTTCTCTAGGTGTTTCACCATGAACATCAGAAACAATAAAATATGATTTTATTATGAATAGCAATTAACCTTTTTTAGTTGCTGTTGCTGGTGTTTTTGTATCTTGACCTTGTCATAGGTATCTGAATCTAATAATTGATCAGTTTCTTGATTTGGGACGTACTATTTCTTCTCTTCTCAGGCAGCACTTTGGCGTCTGAGAAACATGCATATTAGATGGTCTCATTATTTCCTACAGTAGCAGCTGGGGATATAGGATACTTTATATAAAATAAAAGGGAAAATAATTTTAGAGGAAGTCCTGCATAGATGTTCTCTATATTGGTACAAGCTACGCATGTTCACCTTTTTAATAGTTCTAAGGACAATTTATCTGGATGTAGAAAGGGATTTCTAGTGTTGTTCTTCAGCAGGTATCAGGTTAGATGACTGTAGTAGCTGCCTTTGGCTGCTTCTCCAAATCCTTTTTCCGCCTTCTTAAACCCTAAAAGGACTGATTTGCTCAGATATTCACCCTATCCCCACATTAGGAATAAGTCTTGGTCAGCCAATCAGAGCTTAGCTATCCCCGGCAACTTTTGCTAGTCTGGAGACAAACATATGTTATAAATTGGTCCAAATTTAAGGGAAGAATTATTTCTCCATGGTTTGGGGGGGAAAGATTCACTCTCTTGTTGAACATAAACAAGGAAATGTGTAACCTTGCTTGCTACAGGCAGCCGTCAATTATGAAAGGAATGAGCTTTAGGGTGAAGCAGAGTCTATGGGTTGTTGAGTGGAGAGACGTAAAGAACCTGGGTCTTCAGTAGTTTTAGTGAATCAACCAACCTTGGAGCTTCTCCTGCCTCTAGACTTTCTGTTACTTAATATAAAAAATGTCTTTACTGTGTAGGCCAGTTTGAGTCAGGCTGTCTCCTCCACGTCACCAAAAGCACCCTGCACATAACAGTAATTTTATTTAGTTTGGCTATTTTCAAGGAATGAGATAAGGAAGAATACTGGAATAAACACATGTACTGTTAAATCAAAGCCTTTGCAGGTGAGAAAACACATATTGGCATTCTTTCTTTCTAGAATACTTTTCTCCAAAACACCTCTTTAATTTTGATGGCCACTGGAAAAAAACAAAAAACAAAAAACAAACTGCCTGTGCTTCCAGAAGGGAAGATTTAGGGTGCTCAATAGCTAAACCTATCTCATACTGTCAAGAAAAATAGAACCATTTAAAATATTTGCTGAATTTTTTGAGAGCTTATATCTGGTGGAAGAGTTAATAATAGAATGTGCACTGACTTAAAAAACAAACAACTCATGCTCAAGCACCAAGAAATTCGTTAGGTAATCTCATCTAGAAAAAATTAATGTTCATATGTAGATTCTACATTATAAAGTGCTTGGGTTTCAGAGGAACATTTCTTTTGTTGAAGGATTGTGTTTTGATGTACATGAAAAATTTCATTAAAAAGCAATAAATAAGAGATAACTTGGCAGAGAATACTCTGGAGAGCTAAATGGATTCTCCTCTCTTCGGTCATGGTTTATAGTTGCAATATAAAACACTTAGGAAGTGAAGAAGCTCCCTGTGGCAGTTTGCTTAGGACGTGAAGATTTAGACCTCACTCTTGGATTAAAGTTGGGCAGAAGTGATGACTGTATTCTTTTTTTTTCCCCTTCTCTTTTGTTGCTGCACTATTTTAATAGCAGAGGAAAGAAAAACACACAGTTGTTACAAAGCTTCACTGGCGTACTTCGCTATATAAAAGAAATGTTCTCAAGAGGTTGAAACCATGGTGTCTCACACATAATGGATGGTCAATAAATATCTGCTGAGCTGAATTGCAATGGTATTTTGTAAACTGCATCATCTATTCAATTTCTGAAATTGACTTCCATTGTAAGGTTTGAGAATTTCCTCTCTTCCTACTAGCACAGGTCAGAGAGGAAAAAGGAATAAAATGTAACGCTGCCATTAAATGAATTTCTTACAGTAAGATGTTATCTTCACTATGTCTCAAGGACTTGCGATATATTGTGTCAAATCGTTATATGATGCTTCAATTTAGTTCTTTCTTGTAGTATGTCAGATTAGGACTCAATCTGAAAAAACTGTTACCACTATGGAGAACAGCCCATTCATTCAACAGATGTCTATATAGAAAGTCCCTGGTGGAGAGGAAAAAGAAAAGGAGGAACAAAGTCTAAAGGAACAAGCTTCAAAGATGTGTAATCTAGTTGGGTGCATAAAACACAAATAACACCTTACCTTATTATTGTAATATAAGGTAGCCTGTGATAAATGTTTTATAAATTACGTAGACTACATGTATAAAACAGGTTTAGCTGTGATTATCAGAGAGGACAATATGGAAGGACTTTGATACTTGAAACTAAAAAGATTTGGGCCCCAGTGGACTGATAGCCGTTGGCACATATTAGTTTAGTGTTGTTGAAATTTGAATGTATGTAAAATTCACCTGGGAATCTATCTACCAGCATAATTTGTTTTGCTAACTATCCTGAAATCACTTTCCAGTATGAAACACTTAGTAATACTGGAATATGTATGTTTGTGTGTGGTGTATCTTTTAATATGCATAGGTGGGGTGGCGATAGAGTAAGGTTAAATCTAAGAAGCCAGTGATACTGGGATAAATTACCATTGAGGCCAGGGGCTCCCTGGCTGAGGGGCACCTTGATAATTCCCGATGGCCCAGAGTCTGAGCAAGGTGGGATTCAGTTCAGAGACCCTCAGAGAAAGCCGTAAAGATAACAACCTCAGTGGAAACATGACTAGAAAAACATGCCTTGTGAAAGGAGAGAGCAGGGAAACTTGTATCTTGGACTTGCCTCTGGGTAGAGGAGAAAACGTTGTCATCACTGATAATTTAAAACCACAAGCTAGTCGTCTAGTAAGGTTAGGAAAGAAATTCAAACTACCTATGTGGCCCCCAAAACTACAAACTGCATTCTTCCAGCAGCAGAGTGTACCCGGTTGATGGCTCACAGCTGAGTCCATCCAAAGGAATTGTCTTCAGCTAAAAGGAGCTGCTTCACCCAAGATTAAGACCCCTCCCCAGGCACAGCCCACATGCAAACACTAGTTTATGCTGTGGCACTAAGGCCTGGAACCCGTTGCCTTCATTTGAAATGTACTGAAGGGCCAAGCCAGCTTTACTGTTCCCCACGAGTCTGTTGTAATTGTGGTGGTTTAATTCTTTCTCTAGCCTCAGCTTCCTTCCTTTGCTTACAGATGATTTTTATAGATGAGAGCACTCCCCAATGAAGTGCTTCCATGAAAATCTTTTTTCAGAGTTCATTTCCTGGGGGATTTTGACCAGTGACATCACTTGCCCCTAGGTTCCTAGTGGAATACATGAAAATCCTTTCTAGAAAAATCGAACTTAAAACCAGGCCTCAAAAAATTTCTACAAATAAAGTTCCAGCAAATATGAGCTCACTATCAAAAATTATAAATCACATCAGACATGAGCCACCATGAGCAAAATCAGTAGAAACAACGAAGAGCAGAAGAAGACCTATAGGGCCTACTGATGTTGAAATAATCAGATAGAGCTAAAGTTGGAAAAGGTTTCCTGTAAAGGGCCAGATGATAAATATTTCAGGCGGGCAGGCCGTACAACCTATATTGCAACTACAGGCATACCACGTTTTATTGAGTTTCATTTTATTGTGCTTCACAGATGTGTTTTTTACAAATTGAAAGCAAGACCCTCCGCCAGCAAAAACAGTATGACTTGCTTTATTGCTATACTCGCTTTATTATGGTGGCCTGGGATCTAACCTGCCATATCTCTGAGATATGCCTATACTCAGTACTGCCATTGTAGGGTGAAAACAACCAAGACAATATATGAAATAGATAAGTATGATTGTGTTTCAATAAAACATCATTTAGAAAAACAGAGGAGGGCTGGATCTGGTCTGTGGCCCATAGTAAGCCAACCCCTGAGGTGGAGTAAACATATATATTTAATATTCTAATGAGATAAAAAAGGGGATTCAAAAATATGACTAGCAAAGATGACCTATAAATTACATAGGTCTATAAATCTATAAAGATGACAAGACTTAACTTCTAGAATAGAATCACATAGTAAATACAATTGGAAACTTAAAGGGCAGGTTAAATAGCATATTTACACTCATGCACATGTGCACCAGAAAATGCAGCTGAAGAAGAATGAGCAAACCAGTAAGTATATCTAAGGAAATTACTGAATAATACAGAAAGAAACAGTTAGAAATAGTTAAGAGACATGTAAAATAAAGTAAGATGGTCTATTATTTTTTCCATTCTACACACATCATACTCAGCAGTGAAGTGCTCAAAGCTTTTTTCTTTGAAATCAAGAATAAGAGAAAGAAACTTAGGATCATTTCTATTCAACAGAATGAGTGCAATAAGAACAAAACACAAAAGGCAGGGAAATTGGACAGAAGGAAAAATACTGTCAATTTTCATAGATGATATAAATAACCACATAGAAAACTTTGAAAATCTACAGTTATACAACTAGTGAGAGAATTTAGCACAGTAAATGAATATATAGTTAAAATTCAAAGTCATTTGAATTTCTATAAATTATCAATATGCATAAGATACGTAAAAATATATCACGCACAGAAATATAAGGTTCTTAGCAAGACATGTAACAACAGATATACAAGTTTTTCATGGAGGAAATTAAAAGAGATTAAAGGAGAGCTAACTAAATATTAGGTTGGTACACAAGTAACTGTGGTTTTTGTAATTATTTTTAACCTTTTATACCTCAATTCCTTTTGCATCAGCCTAATAGACACACCCCATGTGCATGTATAAGAAGACAATATTGTAAAGATGTCAATTTCCTACATATTTGTTTATATATTTTGTGCATCTTAATAAAAATGTCAACGCTTTTGGTGTGGAATTGGGTAAGCTGAATCTAAACTATACTGGAAGAGTGAAGGGTAAGAGTAGTCAAGTCACTTCTGAAGATGAATAAAATGAGTGACTTGTCCTAACATATATCGAAACTTATTCTAAAGCTATGATAATTAAGACAGTATGGAGTTGGCATGAGAATAGACAGAGAATTCAGAAATAGATCCTCACTCATAGAGAATCAACGACAGAGGGAGTGTTGCAGATCAGCGGGGAAAGGATGGGCTTTTGAATAAATAGAACTAGGACAACTGGTTATCCATATGGGGGGAAATTAACCTGAGTCTCTCTCTCTCTCTCTCTCTCTCTCTCTCTCTCTCTCTCTCTCTCTCTCTCTCTCTCTCTCACACACACACACACACTCACACACTGACACACACAGACACACATCAAGTCAAGCCAGATCAAGTTAAGTCAAGTTGGACTAAGAACGGTGAAAGGCAAACCTTAAAAGATTTAGAAGACATGAAATATCTACATGACCTCACAATAGGAAAGGATTTATTAAACAAGAGGCAAAAATCATAAAGCTTCACTAATTACATTACATGAGGTCCGACAATTAAGTTTGTGTACTTGTTACAACAATGTTGCTAACCATTTTTTGATATCAGAAGAATTATTCATTATGAATTTGTACCAACTGGACAAACAGTTAAACAAGTTTACTATGTGGAAGTGCTGAAAAGGCTGCGTGAAAAAGTTATATGAGCTGAACTTTTCGCCAACAATTCATGGCTCCTGCATCACAACACTGCACCAACTCACACGGCACTGTCTGTGAGGGAGTTTTTAGCCAGTAAACAAATAACTGTATTGCAATCCCCTCCCTCCTCACCTGATCTGGCCCCCAATGACTTCCTTCTTTACCGAAAGGTAAAGGAAATACTGAAAGGAAGACATTTGGATGACATTCAGGACATCAAGGGTAATATGACGACAGCTCTGATGGCCATTCCAGAAAAAGTGTTCCAAAATTACTTTGAAGGGTGGACTAGGCAATGGCATTGGTGCACAGTTTCCTAAGGGGAGTACTTCGAAGGTGACTGTAGTGATATTCAGCAATGAGGTATGTAGCACTTTTTCTAGGATGAGTTTGTGGATTTAATTGTCTGACCTCATATTAAAAGTAGGAACTTCTTTTTATCAAAATATACTATAAAGTCAGAAGTCAAGCCACCAATGGAGAGGAGACATTTAAGTATCAATCAGAAGATTTGTATCAATATGAAAAAATGCAATATGAAAAAAGTAAAAGATATGAGCATGCAATTAACAAGAAACAAATGACCAAAAATATGAATAGATGCCTAGTATCACTTGTAAATTTACACCACTGTAAGACACCATTTCACAACTACCAGGTTTTTTTTTTAATTTATTTTTTAAATTTATTGGGGTGACAATTGTTAGTAAAATTACATAGATTTCAGGTGTACAATTCTGTATTATATCACCTATAAATCCCATTGTGTGTTCACCACCCAGAGTCAGTTCTCCTTCCATCACCATATATTTGATCCCCCTTACCCTCATCTCCCACCCTCCTCCCCCCTTACCCTCTGGTAACCACTAAACTATTGTCTGTGTCTATGAGTTTCTGTTTCTCATTTGTTTGTCTTGTTCTTTTGTTGTTTTTGGTTTATATACCACATATCAGTGAAATCACATGGTTCTCTGCTTTTTCTGTCTGACTGATTTCGCTCAGCATTACACTCTCAAGATCCATCCATGTTGTCACAAATGTTCCTATATAATCTTTTCTTACCGCCGAATAGTATTCCATTGTGTATATATACCACAACTTCTTTATCCATTCATCTATCGAAGGACATTTTGGTTGTTTCCATGTCTTGGCCACCGTAAACAAAGCTGCAATGAACATTGGAGCACACGTGTCTTTATCTATAAACGTTTTCAGACTTTTTGGGTAGATACCCAGGAGAGGGATTGCTGGGTCATATGGCTATTCTATTCGTAATTTTTTGAGGAATCTCCACACTGCCTTCCATAATGGCTGCACCAGCCTGCATTCCCACCAGCAGTGTATGAGGGTTCCTTTTTCTCCACAGCCTCTCCAACACTTGTTACTATTTGTCTTGTTGATGATAGCCATTCTGACTGGGGTGAGGTGATATCTCATTGTGGTTTTGATTTGCATTTCTCTGATGATTAGTGATGTTGAGCATTTTTTCATGTGTCTATTTGCCATTTGTATGTCCTCTTTGGAGAAATGTCTCTTCAAGTCCTCTGCCCATTTTTCAATTGGGTTGTTTGTTTTTTTGCTGTTGCACAACTACCAGTTTTTCAATTACATTTTGACAGCATCAAGAAATAGCTATTGAAACTCCTGTTTTTGCTCAATATAATATAAATTGGTATAACACTTTGGAAGAAAACAATTGGGTTTTTACTGGTAAAAATTAAACCTGTCCACACTCAATGTCCCAACAATCCCACTCTTGAAAACACTCATGCAAAAGTGCACCAGGAGAAGCGTACGGGAATGTTCATTGTAGCTTTATTCCATAATCACAATACAAAACTAGAAACAACCCAAACTTCCATCAACAGTAGCACTGATAAATTGTAGTTCTCTAAAATACATGGAGTTCTATGTAACAGTTACTTAAAATAGATGAATGATGACTACGTACTTCAATGGGAATGAATTTTGCAAACATATTAAGAAAAGCAACTCATAGAGGAACACCTAATGTACAATAAATTTGTATACATTTCACAAATGTGACTATAGAAATTGTATTTTAGGGAGGCGTATATATGTAGTCATTTTTTTAAAAGCAAGAGAACAGTGAAAACTAAGGATAGAGGTAACCTAGAAAGGGGTGATGGAAGAGGGAGGTGAGCATGGGAGGATTCAAATGCATTGGCAATTTTGCCTATTTTAAGCTGAGTGGTAGACATGCAGCTCTTTGTTTTAATTTATTTGTCACACCACATATATAGTTATATGTGTCCTTTTACATATGACATTTCATCAGAGAGAAAGACAAACTTGTGGTACTGGTGAAGAATATAGATTCTCAGGCCCCATCCCCATAAATTTGGATTCAACAGGTGTGAAAAACATCCCTGGTTATTCCAAAGCAGGTAAGTCCATACACCACACAGAAGGAGAAACAGTATAACAAGGTGGACTTTCTACGCTAAAAGAACTAACACCTAATCTGAGAGAGCAAAGGAGAGCTGGTTTAGGAACCTGAGCAGAAATGACGTTATTCACTCTTCATATCAAGATGCAGCTAGAGAGTGGGGGTGGTACTTTGAGGGGAGCATGGTTGCTATTGTAAACCCATTCCAATACAGCTTGGCGCTGCAAGCATGCAAGGGGTAAAATAAACGGCCGGTGAGGTGTGTGAGCTTGCACAACACCTAATAGCAAGGTAACTCAGAGATACGAAGTCCTGATTCTCTGAGAACTGAGGCAAACTCTGTGCCTTTTACACAGGCAGAGCTCTTTCAGTCTTGTGCTTGTTGCTAGATGTGCCAAGTTCAGATCTCTGTGTCAGAGCTTGAGGAGAGATTGCAGACTGTGGGGACTTCTGTGCTTTTGGGATGGTGTTTTGCCCAGATCAACTAGCAGTGAACAAGGGGACAAAATCTAGTTGGATTGCACATGTCAGGAACAATACTGTGACAGTGGCAGCAAGAGCCCAAAGAAACAGGGCTTCTCGTCCCAGCTGTCTTCAAGCTGGCGTAGTCACACCCCTGGGGCTACATGGAGACTTTCCAATGGGAATGAGGCAATTGATATTTTCAAGAGAATAAATTCCCAACTCTTTAGCGTTCATATGTACTCTTTCCTAAAATAGATCTGCCTGAGAATCGCCTATAGCTGAGGGGGAATTGCTCTTCTAGTTCTCCTTTCACATCCCACCATCCTTCGCAGTCACGCACCTCCTACCTTTCAAAATATAAGGCAAAATCTTAGTCCACCCTTTATGTCAGCACTGCTCTGAGGGTGAAAAGGTCTTAGGGTTATCAAACAAAGCAACAATTAAACAAGGCATCATAAGCCGATGTCAGGACGTCATGCACTTTCCTGTTATCTATCGTGAGGTTAAGTAGGGCGTTATAAATAGGATGGGAAAATCTGTATTCAGCTATATCAGAGAATGAGGGGCAGAGGTGGTGACAATTTACATCTAACAACCTCACTTCCTCTATCGCCTATGAACAACCAAACCCATTGCTCCTGAAGGTGAGACCCGAAGAGTAAACAGAGAACACTGGTCACACATATTGAATATTAAGGCACGTATTTCGTGCAGGAAACAAACTTATGGCCAAGCTTTGTATCTTATCTACTCATATATCCTAGAGTTCAATTTAAGAAGGAAGAGTGTTATGACGGGGCTGTGTATTAACACAGAAGTATGAATTGAAAGATGAAGGCAGACTTTACTGATAGAAACTAAGTCTGATTTAGCTGTTTGGTTTGACCATGAAATTTGCCTTTGTCAATGACAGAATACAGTACATGGTTTCCTAAATTGACCTATATCTGCAGCTTCAAGGTTTAAAGGAAATTCTAAATGTGATAACACCTTTCTGTCAAATATTGTTGTGTTGGCAGAGATGAAACAAAGTGAACAATATTTCGATTTTTCCCAAGCATTTCTGATGATACCAGGTTAAACAAAAAATGGGTAAAAGATACATTATTTCCCAGAATTCTTTTGGGAGGCACAAGCAGACACGTTGGGAGATGATTTCCTTAGCTATCTGTCTCTAGTTGCCTATTTGAGAAGATAGTAACTCCTCAGATCGAGAGAGCCTTCCTGGTGGCGGTGTCAAGTTGTCAGGAAAAGTCAGAGGAGGGAAGAAAGATATTCCTGTTGAAGGTAAGAAAGGAGCTCAGAGTTTTTACTTAAACATATTAATATTTGCTCTATTGGACGAAGCAAAATATTTTATTATTAAATATCTATTACTGCCATTTTTCTTGGTGATGGAGATACAATAATAAGGCAGGACATTTTCTGTTGTCATCCAGCTGACATTATAGTCAGCCGGGAGAGAGCCAGATAATGGGTAAACAAATTAGGAACATCCTTTGAGATAGTAATGAGTGCTATAAATAAGAGGTGATTTGCCGGTAACTAATTTGATAGAGGAAGGGTGCTATTTCACATTGGGTGGTCAATCAAGGAAGGGTCCTCTGAATCAATTTGTGAATGAAAACCTGGGTGATAATGAGCCAGCAGGGCAGGATTTGATAGACCATGCTCTAAGCAAAAAGAAAAAGAAAGAAAGAAAAGAAAAAGATAACCCCAGCTGCAAAGGCCCTGAGTTGGAACACGCTTGGCCTGTTTGAGAACTGAGTAAGTGGGGAGAGACGCTGAGACCCTGAAACTCCGTTCTGTGTCTGAGGACGTTTCATGACTTGGCAGCAGGGTTGTTCTCTACCAGACTCGTAGTGCTTCATGTGATTTCATCTGAAAACTCACATCCTGGTTTTACAAACACAATGAAGGAAGCACTGAGGAAAGAGAAAGTCTGGCAAGCAATTTCCAGGAGATCTGTGCATCTGCAGCTGAGAGAACAAAGGGGCAAGAAAACGGGAGGAGGAGGTGGGGATGTCGTCAAGGGCAGATTATGCGATGGTGCCTTGTTGGCACTGGAGGGACTTTGTCTTTTAAACTCAGTGCACCGAAGCTCTTAGAGGGTTTTAATCAGAAGAATGATACCTGACTTATATTTTCAAATGTTTGCTCTGGCTGCTATGTGCAGCATGGACTACGGCGGAAGGGAACAGAGTGGGTAGAGCAAGGTGACCAGTAGGATGGTCGTCATGGTCTAGGGGAGAGACGGCTGGTCTAAAGAAGTGGGACAGACAGGCTAGATCCTGGATATGTTAGAGGTAGAGCCCACAGGAATCTCTGCTGAAATCACACCACCGAACGAGAGTTGGGGAGAGAGGACTCACAGATGACTCTTACATCTTTGCCATTAACTGAGGTAGAAAAGACTGGAGCCTGGCTTGGCAGGAAATAGCAAGCCCCCCTTTCTTTCTGGACCTGTTAAGGTTGCGATGCTATTGGATACGGTGATGTTAAGGAGACAGTTGGATGTATGAATTTGGGGCTCAGCAGGAAGCTGGACCCAGAGATACAAATGTATCAGCACATGGTTAATATTTTAAACTATGGTACCCATTTCACATAAATAGTCTGTCGAGGTCTTGCAGAGGCTATTTAGAGACTGGATGAAATCTCATAAATAAGATTCGGATCTCCTAGAAGTTGTTTGCCAGACTTTCTCTTTCCTCAGTGATTCCTTCATTCTGTTTGTAAAACCAGGATGTGAATTTTCGGTTGAAATCACATGAAGCACCAAGAGTCTGGTAGAGAATAACACTGCTGCCAAGTCACGAGACATCCTCATATACAGAATGTAATTTTGTTATCATGGCGGCTCTCCCCACTTACTCAATTTGAGTCTTGAGCAAGTGAAACCTAAATCACATCTGGGACCTGTGCTGCAAGGATACGGGGTTTCTGTAGCCTCAGCTGGCCAGAAAGTCATTGGAATAGATGCAGAAGGAGGTTGGAATAGATGCTGAGTGAGCCAATCCAGTGTCTGCCCCACGGGTAAGAAAAATGTGGACACTGGCTTTTAATGAGGGTTTAACGTTATGAGAGATTTTAAGAAATGCATTAGAAATTTTTCACGCAGAAAAAGTTTTTTCTTCCGGGGTGTAAAAGGGGTGAAGCAGCTATAGAAAGCTGTGGGAAAGCTCCCTTGGAAGCTCTGAGCCAGCTTCCGAATCAGCTTTTAATTTGTGAATCAAAAATCAGAGGTGATTGAAGAGGTGGTGGGATATAATCAACGAAACTGGGAAGACAAACCAGGATCTGTTTATAGTTCACGTCAAATGTGTTCCTCAGTTTGGAGATTTTCTTTTTTATGAATTAATTTGGTTTAGGAGGGAATTTTCTTATTGGTAAATACACTCATATTGTGACATGTGAATGGTCTTTACATCTTTGGGGGTGACTGTGTTTTGCTACTTGGTGGATGTACAATTAACACAGAAGGCAAAAGTGGAAGTGCAAGTTCCCACATTCATTGCAGCCAAGACCTGGAAGCCTAAGCGTGCCTCAGCAGGTGACTGGATAAAGAAAATAAGGGGTGTTTATATGTATATGTGTGCATATACATATATACACATATACGTACACACATCCATGTGTACACATGTACACAGGTGGTGTGTTTATATGTGTGTGTATGCATATACATATAGACACATGCACAATACATAGATATACACACATATGCACATACAATGGTATATTATTCAGCCATAAAAAAAGAAATCCTTTCATTTCTGACAAAACAGATAGACCTCGAGGGTATTGTGCTAAATGAAATAACTCAGACAGAGAAAGACAAATACTGTGTTATCTCACTTGTATGTGAAATCTAAAAAAGCCAAATTCATAGTGGGGGTTGCCAGGGAATGAGGGGGTGGGGCGAATGGGGAAATGTTGGTCAAGGGGTACAAACTTCCAATTCTGCGTTCTAGAGATCTGATGTGTAGCAAGTGTCTATAGTTAAAAATACTGTATCATATACTTGAAAGTTGCTTTGAGACTAGAGCTTTGACATTCTCACCATAACAACAGCAACAATAGAATGGTTATTATGTGAGGTAAAGGATATGTGAACTAACCTTATTGTGGTATATACTCCACAACACACATGTGCCAAATAATCACACTGTACACCTTAAACTTACATAATGTTATATGTCAATTATATCTCAGTAAAGCTGGGGGAAAAATTGGGAGTGCAAATATTGAATTTTCTTTTCATGCAGCGACTAAGACAGCGGCATACATTTTTAATACCTTTAAATTCCCGTATTTGCTTAAAAATTGGGGGGGATGTTGACAAAGATGTCTAGAATTAAGTCAGAAAAAGTCAAGAACCATACTATTTCACTGATATGTGGCATATAAAACTGAAAACAAAACAAGAACAAGACAGACACAAAGAAACAAAAACTCATAGACACAAACAATAGTTTAGTGGTTACCGGAAGATAAGGGGGGAGGAAGGTGGTAAATGAGAGTAAAAGGTATCAAATATGTGGTGTTGGAAGGAGAACTGCCTCTGGGTGGTGAACACACAATGTGATACATATAGATCATGTATTACAGATTGTACACCTGAAACCTATGTAAATTTACTAACCATTGTCACCCCGATAAACTTTAAAAAAAATCGTAACTGGGAAAAAAAGATGTCTAGAATTTATTTAAAATCGTATTGGAAACATATGAATGCAATGTGAGTATGGAATTGTCTGTTTTTGTGAATAATTAGGCTTACAATAATTGTCCAAATTAAACAGACTGTAGGAAACTTTTTGATTATAATATTTTATGTATTTATTTTAATCCCAGCTATCATAAATTATGATTACACCCAATAGTTTTTGAGTTATTATTATTATCAAGCTTTTTCTAAGTGCTTTACATGTATCATCTCATTTATTCCTTTTAGATTTTTTTTTTTAGCAATTGGCTAAATTTTAAGGAAGTATATTTGATTGATCATTTCTATCTTTTAAGGAATGAAGAAATGGTAACCTGAGGTAATGATTATCTGTATACAATTAGGGTTGAATGTTATCAAGGGTTATTCAGTGTCTTAGAAGGACACCGAGTAGGACATTTAGAAGGACACTTTGTTAGTGGTTTGTCCAAAATTGTTTATGGTGTCTAGCAGCAATGGTTGACATGAGAACTGTATAGCTATTATCACCTGTGATTTGTTCTTTTGCATCTGAGGCTGTCTAGGAAACAAGAACCACCATGAACTTTTAAGTTCAGTCTAAGAAAAGCTCTTTGAATGGCAATGGTGGTAGATACCATGAAGATTTAAGGAAAAGAAAGGGAAAGTGGCAAAACTGCAAACAGCCCTTCAAGAAGGAAGAACACCAGTTGAAGGAAGCTGGGAAAATTAGTAAAGTGTAAAGAGGGAGGGAGCTGCGTTGCATTATTTCCCCACGTGACCAAAGAGCCCGCAAAGTCCCCAAACCCTGGGATCTACCCTTTTCACTTTCTTATTTCCTCTATTAAATGTATATGGTGCCTTTACGTATGAGTTTGCATAATTTAGGCCTTTGAGTTCATCTCCTGAAGTAAAGATCGAACGTACTTTTCTTTTTTGGCAGTGGGTCTGTCTGGCTCTAGAAGTGTAACCAATTCTGGAACACTTCTGTCAGGGCTTCGAAAATTATTGCATAATCACCAAATCAGTTAGGATGCTTTTATTTCTAAATTCCCCGAAAACCGACCATAGATTGGAGTGAAACAAACTGGGGAATTATTTGCTTAGAAATGAAGTCTAGCAATAGGTTAGCAGAATTTGGCCAGGGATCCCGCTTGATTTCTCTATAATTCTCTTAGTTCTGCATGCCTCTGTTTACTCAGCCAGCTTCCGTTACTGTCACAAAATGGCTGTAGCAGTCCCAGGCCTTATAGCCATCCACCATATCATCAAAAAGAAGGGTGTACTTTCCAACTACTTAAAGTGTCCTGAACGACACTAAATTTGGATCAAGTCAGATGCCAAGACCATCCTTGAACTCATCACAGCGCCAGAAGAATGCTGTGTGCTGACTGCTTCATGCTATAAAGGCTCCTGCAGCTGGGGAGCTGGGGAGACGGGCGAGATGGTGGTGATGGTGGGGGAGGCACCATAAAAATCCATGGCTGCTCCACAGTGAGGAAAAATACACAATGTTCACACTGATAAACCAAGAGATGATCCCACATGCTCTTGCTTTCAATGCTCTTGTCCAAGTTTCTTCCCCAAATTGCACACAGGATTGGCAGGATGCCGGCTCGGGGTAATTCGGTAGATTTTAATGTACAGCACTGGCCACCTGCAGGGGTGGGAGTGGAGAATAATCTTGTCAGGTTCCTACACGCCAAAGCCTTCTGGAAGAATATTCTGAGGATGCAGATATTTGGCATTTAACAATGCTCAGGAGCAAGTTTAATTAAGAATAATCAGTGAAGGGGATGGTAATATTAGCAGTCTAAAATTACCACGCAGAAGCCGAAGAGTCAAAGAACTGTTGTTAGCTATGTTCAAAGGCGAAAGCTGAAACCTACTTCTTTTCTTTGTCTCCCCAAAAGGAACTTGCCTGAAGCTTAATAGCTTTGTGATTATATAAAGGTCTTTACTTTTCAAGACCTCTTCTTCAGGCTGTGTTTTCCAGTGCCTTCTTACTAGGTACTTAATTTTCCCCATTTGGTGACTAAAATCAATGCAAGGTCGGACTTTTTGTCATATGGGTACCAGATCCTGGGAAGAAACCCACATTTAAGATGTTGTGAGATTCTGGAAGTCTGGAATAGAGGGAGATTTCTGGAATGTGAATGGCTTCATTTGCATCATGCAGCATGCAATATGAAAAGAGGCCGGGGCCCCTGATGACAAACATCTTACTGGTTTCCCTCCTCCCCACACCGTATCCCTCTTCTGTTTATAATGTAATATGGGTTGGATCAGTATTGAGGGCAATAGATGAAGGGCATTTTGTACAGGACAGCCACCAATCTGTAAAATCTGTGACAATGTCCTCTCAGTGAGGCTGCACACAGGTCCTGTGGGCATCACGGAATTATTCTGACACATCTAAACTGGCCTCTGCCTTTTCTACATTACCCCTGGCCTCAAGGGCTTATTCCAAGAGAGGCAGCCAGATCTATTTAATTTTCTGTTTTTGAACTTTGGATTCTGGTACTGGCTTTTCTGTTACCAGATGAGCAACCCGAGGCAAATGATTTCACTTTTGTGATCTTTCTATAAGGCATGGGTAATGCTGCCCCTTCATTATAGCCTTGTCAGTAGGACCAAATTAGGTAATATACAGGCATTCCTTAAATATTGTAAAGTTATACAGTGGTAGAGTGCTATTATTTAATCTCACAAACACCCAAAATCATCTGGAGTGTTTCAACCATGCAGCTAGCCCTCCCATGTGCCTGAGGGTCCTTTGTTGTAACAGGAAGTCTTATTGCAGTGTGATACAATTCAATCATTCTACAAAGCAGAACGCTGGTGCTCCTCTTGTATAAAATGTAACACTGGGGGGGAAAGCAGATGCAAGCTTTTGGCTGCTACCATCCAAGTAGAACAGCAGTTCAATTTCTGATAACCGGGATCTGACTTCACCATTATTTATGGATTCTGTGATTTCACTTTCTCTAACGAGCTAAAGAGTGATAATACCTACTGTGAAATACATAACTGTTAGGACTCAGGAGAGATGGATGCTGACGGGAAGACATGAGGATATAGGCCCCTCTTGAGATTGATTCTAAAATCCCATTATATTTGACCATGAAAAACATTTCAAGTCCTTACTCTAAACTGCTTAAAAACAACATTGGATTCTGCTGGGATTCTTTTGTTCTACGTCAATCAGCATCTATGCAGAAAGTGAACCCTCCTCTCAATCTAATCTCAGGGGAGATCAGCGAGTCTGGCTCTGATGCAGTTCAGAAGCTCCAGAAAGAGAAGAGGATGAGCTCTGCTGGAAATGACAGGGAGCTCCCAGTATGACTCTCAGAAATGGCAGCATTAAAAGGGAATGTTTAATTTCTGTAATTCCAACTTTGAATAACCACCATTGTGTGAACCGAAAGGCAGAGAGACAGCGCTGAGGAGCTCATGTTGGCAAAGATGGAAGGAAGTTGCTGAAAAGAGGTTTTTTTTTGTGTGTGTGGTTTTTTTTTTTTTTTTTTGACAGAGGAAAAAACAGCCTTTTTTGTTATTTGTTTTTTTTTTTTTTCCTTATTAGTTTCAGGTGTACAAAGCAACATAATACTTAGACATTTACACCCCTCACAAAGATAACCCTTGTGCACTGTTGGTGGGATTGCAGATTGGTGCAGCCACTTGGAAAACAGTACGGAAGTACCTCAAAAACTTAAAAATGGAACTACCTTATGACCCAGCAATTCCACTCCTGGGTATCTATCCAAAGAAAGCCAAAACATGAATTCGAAAAAAATATATGCACCCCTATGTTTATTGCAGCACTATTCACAATAGCCAAATATGCAAACAACTGAAATGTCTATCAATAGAAGATTAGATAAAGATATTTTTAAATGGAAAGAAAAAGAGCCTCTATAACAGAATCTTTCCCTTTGTTTGTCCCTGGCTCTGTTTTCTCCAAGGTTATTTCTTATCCATCCCCCTCCCTGGACATAAAATACTTTACACTGATATTACCATAAGGCTTATGGGTTTTGATGTGTGTTGGAATTCTCCTTCTAAGTCTCTGTAGAAGCAGCGATGTGAACAGTTAGAGGAATTATTATTATTATTATCATCACTATCATTATTATTATGACGATTATTTATGACTCCTTTGCTCAGACTACAGATGGGGTTGGGTGAGAAAAGAAGTCTGCAGAAAGGCTGGCTGGGATGTTCTTTCCTGGCCCAGATTATTTGGAGGCAGAGCTGACTTTTTTGCTCATTCTGAGTTCAGAAACCATTTGGCTTCCCATGAAGCCCGTAACCATAAACACAGTTGGCTTGAAGGAATTTCTGTTCAAGACATTTCTGTGTCCAGTATCCTATTCTTCTCCCTTCAAATATTCCCACAAATGCCAGGAAGAGGAACAGGGGGTCAGTACAGCAATTACTGGTGAGCCCTGAATCAAGGGCATTCGTAATGTAACGCTTATAGAGCACAAATCATGACAAAACACTCAGAGGACTCCTGGCAACGTGACATTACATGTGATGACCTTATGCCATCGTGGTGAGGTGGCAAGAGAGGGTTTCAAGGCTTGGCTCGGTCACTTAACCTCCCTGATGTCTGGTCACCTATGAGATGCTGAAACCTCACCTACACGACAGAGTCTGGGGATGACTGAACGCGAATGGAAATGGAGGCTCTTTGTACAGCGGTCAAATGCCATATACAAATGAGGTTCTGTCTGGGCCGACAGCCCTTGGGTTTTCAAGGATGGTCTTTATGAGCTTGGTGGTGTTCTCTATTGGTCCAGAACAGAGTGCCATAGCCAAATGGACGTGTCCCTGAGCCTAGACCTCTGGATCTATGCGACTATTTCCAAGTAGACTGACCTCAGAGACTGAGTTGGGGAAACTGAGATAATACAATGCCTTTCCCTCCTTCCCTCTCAAACATAAAACCACAAAATGAAGAATACGACTCCATCTTCTACATCCACCTCCCGTTTCTCCACTTCTTACCATTGGATTTATTTTGCTTAAACACATGGTGTTTCCAGACTCAGACTAGGAAGAGGAAGAGTGATTGCTCAGAAGATCATGACTGCAAATCAGGACTAGGATCAGGGAGATACCAAGAGGGGAAGGATTAGGGGATAAGGAGAGGCCTCTTCTTTCATTCCCCCCCCAAAAAAAAAGAATAAGTAAAATAGAATAAAAAGGTAACTTTAGAGATCCTTAATGATAGGAAGTCACAGTGGTTAAAAAAATATCTTTAAGTCCTTTGTGAAAACAGACTTGTAAATGTGTTGGAACCAGCTATTAGAGTATCTGTAGAAAACAATTACACATTGCTGGAGAATAAATGTAACCAGACAATTCTTAAATAATAAGTAAAAACAAAACAAACAAAAAAACAAAAAAACAAACACCCTAAAAAAACAAAAAAACCCAACCAACCAAATATACAAACAATACCTACATAATATACCAACAATTTAAAAAATATTCTTCCTTACTTTCTCTAAAAGGTGAGAAATATCAGAAAAACGGGATTTTTACGTCAACAGTAAATATGACCTGTCTGTTCCACCCCTGTCTTCCTTGCTAAGGGTAGGCTGGATCCACACGTAATGTGCTGTGTTCACTGGTGTCTCCGACAACCAGACCTGCTCACAGTTCCTAGTAGGCCTTCAGCAAATATTTGTTCAGCAAAGTTTCTTTAAACCTTGGAGGGTCTAAAGAAGGTGTTTTTTTTTTTTTTTTTTTTTTTTTTTTTTAATAGAATAATGGTAATACCCAGGAGAACTAAACAGCTCTTGCATACATCCTGCCTTGTGTCCCCCATCCTTCTGCCCTCCCTCCATGCAAGCTCTAATGGCTCAGCTGGTCCTGTAGGAGTCCTCCAAGTGGACCACCTACTCCACTTTCTCCTCACGTCAATATACTCTCTCTGATGCCACCAGAAGGGTCTTTGTGAGATGCAAATCTGGTGATGTATTCATGCTTTAAATCAATATTAACTGAGTTCCTGTGTCTTGCTACTTAAGGCTCTGACGATCCCCTATAATAATTCCCCATCATGCCTGGAGTTACGTGGTCACCAGCCTCCTCTCCTGCCTTCTCTGCCCACCCCACACGCTGGCTCTCCAGCCACACCAGCATCCTTTTTGTGTCAGTGAGTCGTGTGCTGACTCACCTCTTCTTGTCTCTGTGGTTCCCTTTGCAATGAAAACCCTTCCCCACCTTGCTGGTCTGAAGAATTCCTTTTTCATCCCATAACACCCAGGTAAGGGGCTTTTCTATAAAGGCTGCTCTGATCTCTTTTCCTATCTAACTCAGAGTGAGGGCACCATTGTACCTTATTTATCATACGTGCTACCATATTATTTATCACACAAGTGTAGTACATATGTCATTACATATACAGCACTGGATTGGAATGCTTTCTTTCCCTGGCTGTCTCCCTGGCTGCAGTGAAGCTTCCTGAGGTCAAGGATTAATTAGTTGTAGTGTATCTTGTCATGCCCAGTACCTAATAAGGTATGTAATACATTGTTGTTAAAAGAATAGCACCATAGTTGGAATTTACGAAATCAGCTTTTCCCATGGATCCTCCTCTTCCTGTACCTGCTTCTAAATGTCATTTCTTGGGGCCTCATTGTCTTTTCACTCCACAGCCCTTTCCCTAGGCAATCTCACGTAATCCCATTATTTTGATACATTGTGTTGATGATGCCTCTACATCAAACCTCTGTTCCTAGTTCCTGCCCACATATCTGACTGTGTAGCTGGTGATCTCTTCCCCACGTCTCCCAGACATCGCATACACATATCCAACAGTGAAGTTGATCTTTCCCTCAGATCCACTTCTCCATTTTGTTAAATGGTACCCAAATCCAGATCCTCCTCCCTTGCAAGCCAGAGACCAGGGTCTCTTCCTTGAAAGTTCCTTCTCTCTCAACTCAACATCCCATCCATGATCAAATCCAGTACATTCTGCTTCTAATACAGATCTTGCCTCTTCCTTTCTGTCTTCATCTCAACCGCTCCACATCCATTTTCCTGTCCTCCTCCACAGTCGACGATCGTAGCCTCCTAACTGGTCTCTCTGCTACCATCTTGTCCCCGTTCAACGTGCTTTCCACAAAACAGTCAAACACATTTTTAAAAAATGCAGAGACGGCCAGATGGCTCAGTTGGTTAGAGCGCGAGCTCTCAACAACAAGGTTGACTGTTCACGGTGACTGGACTTGGAGCTGAGCTGCGCCCTCCACAACTAGATTGAAGCACAATGACTTGGAGCTGATGGGCCCTGGAAAAACACACTGTTCCCCAATATTCCCCAATAAAATTTATAAAAAATACAATAAAAAAAACTGTAAATGGCATCCTGTCCCCTCTTACTTAAAACTCATCAGTGTCTTTCCATTCATGAAAGATCAAGTTCATCTCAAATTCTTAACATGGCCTGCAAAACCCTATTCCAGTTGGCCTCTGCCTTCCTCTCCAGGTTTTGTTTTGTTTTGTTTTGTTTTTTTGCACCCCTCACTCCCTCACTCCACGGTCATTAGAGAGCCAAAAGAAGTCCATACAGGCTTTCTTTTGGCTCTCTAATGAGCCAGGATTCTCCCTACTGAATGGAAGCTGATACATAA
Source organism: Rhinolophus sinicus (assembly GCF_057876585.1). Classification (NCBI taxonomy): domain Eukaryota; kingdom Metazoa; phylum Chordata; class Mammalia; order Chiroptera; family Rhinolophidae; genus Rhinolophus; species Rhinolophus sinicus. Next base: position 12,597,603 of record NC_142507.1, on the reverse strand, counting down.
CAGAGTTCAAATTCAGATTATAAAAGTTATCAGGGGATGCTGAGATTCCCCTGATTAAATTATGGCTGCCAGTCCTCACTCAAACTAGAGAAAGTGCTAATTAAGCAACAAAGCCATGTGATATATGTGTAACTGAGTACTACTTAAGGGGGGAAAGGAATATACCACCCTATTTATTTCAGTTAAGATTAGCTAGAGTCATTTAAGATATAGTTGATCTGGGGAAAAAATGGAATAGATTAAGCTACAATGGCTGTTCTAAGATAGATAAGTTTTTCTCCTCTGATGCACAGGAGAAAATATTATTTTCTTCCCAATCTCTTCCAGAGAGTCTCCCGGCACTTGGATTATTATTAAAAATACATTATACATCAGAGAACTTCAAATCTACACTTTAATAAACTACAAATCTAATTATATTTACAAAACTGCCCCAAGGTTCTAGTCTCCATTTCGACAAGGTATTCAGCCAGCTGAACGCTAGAAGCAAGACTTCACATTACCCAAAGTGTCCTATTCATGAATCCCACCAAAACAATTTATTTTCACATTTATCATAATAATTAGATCACGTATTGTTATCAAGATGCAAAGCACATTTTATGATACGTTGCCTTTTCTTTTCATTGCATTTCTTTTATTGCTTAGAAATGTTCCCCAGTGATAAACCAAGATGATTTTCCAAAAACTGAATCAAAAACAGTAGCAATCTTTAACATATCATTTCCTGCTGTGGGATAGTTTCATGGCTGTATCAGTGCTGTAATAATCCAGGAAGAAAGCAGTGATAGAAGATTGGTAATTTCAAATGTAGTTTAGGGTCAGTAAAACAACGCCCAAATGGTCTGATTTTGTTATTTATGGAGGCAGTGTAACATAATGGAAAGACTTTGGGTTCAGAAAACCTCAGTTTGACTCACATGACAGCATACGTTTGGGAAGGTCGTCTTTGGGGCCTCAGGTTTCTCTGAAGAACATCATATCTACTAATAGGGCAGTGAGGTTTAAATGACCTTCACCACCAGTATAGTGACTGGCACAGAGTGAGGGTTAAAAATTGCAGTTTTAATGAAATATAATGATGCCAAGCTTTCCACCGTCCCCTGATTTTGTTTGCAAAGGAAAATGCCAAGCTGCCTTTGGTATTCATAGCACTGTTTGCAGTTGATACGGTGACTGATTCAATTAATTTCCCAAAGGATATGGTTTTTCTGGAAAAGATAGATTTGTCATGGTTCACTTGAGAGTTTCCTGACTTTAGCGTAAGTACCGTTGCAGTAATCTGGATTAACGTCCCATGGTCGTCACAGAATTCTGGGATTACTGGGGACCTATACAGCTTCCAGTCATAATTCTGTTCTAAAGAGAGAGGGCTTTGTGTATCGCTATATTATTTCTAACCATTCTGGGATGCAAACACTAGTTTGTTCTTGTATTTGGTAATGTTTTCATGTGTTCGTTGAATGCGTACCACACACCTTTCTAAGCAAAAGGGAAAGAGCAATGATCAAAACTACAAAACCCTCTGACCTCTGTCAGGGAGGAAACACACACACATCATAAGTAAAGAATAAGTCTGCGAAAATGGTGGAGAGCACTTGGACACTAGAAAGCAGGGAAGCTTTATATAGAGCAACAGATGAGGGTCTTCTAATTTTAAATATGGCGGTCCAGGAAGGTGGAAGTGAGGTGACAGTTGAGTAAAAACATGAAGGAGATAAATGAGAATGCCACATGCACCTCTCGGGGTGGAACATTCCAGCAAGAGGGAAGAGCAAGGGTGGCACAAGACTGAGATGCAGGAATGTGCCTGGCGATTGAGGAATAATGAAGAGCCCAGCGTGGTTTTAGAGGAGTGAGCACAGGAGAGAGAAGAAGGAGGCGTCAGAGAGGCAGGGCCTGAGAAGCCATTGTAAGGACCTGATTGTTAAACCAGGGGAGAGGGGCAGTCCCCAGAACGTTTCAAGCAGAGGAACTGTGGGATCTGAAAGGAGTAAAGGAATTTCTTTAGAAATGATCTTTTTCACGCAGCAGGAAGCATCTTGTTCCTACGGTTTCTACAGCCTGCCTTGGGGGCTGGCTCCACACCCAGTTCCCTGAATGCTCAAGCCTCCAATAAAACTTTTGGGTCCCATGCAAACTTTGTGTCACTACAACTCATCCTAACATGGAGACTGTTCTATTAAAGCACAAGAAAACTGGGGTAAAAGCTAGAAGACCCCGTTACATAGCACAGGGAATACATTCTAGAAATTTCTGAGAAATGGGAAATCTGACGCAGAGCAAGCAGGAGTAGAGAAAATAAACCCCAGCTAACCATATCCTCCTCCCCCACCAGCCCATGGCAACCACCATTCTATTTTCCGTCTCTATGAATCTGACTACTCTAGGAATCCCATTTAAGTAGAATCACACAATATTTGTCTTCTTGTGTCTGGTTTACTCACTTAGCAAAATGTTTAAGGTTCATCCATGTGGTAGCATGTGTCAGGATTTCATTTCTTTTTAAGGCTGAATAATATTCTATTGCATAGATATGCTTAAATTCTATTTTTTCAGCCCAGCATCACCATTTTGGATGTTCCTTCAACACTTTGGGTCACCACAACCTTCTCAGATTATGATTTGGGGGAGGGTCTTGGGGGAGGCAGGTAATTGCAAGTAGGAAAAAGGAGGCGTTTCACTCTTCCATGTGAGAGGAGGAAGTTGAGGATGGCTGTCCATGAGTTTAGAGTTAGAAAGAGTAGCATGTGCGCGTGTCATCTCCTGATGGCTTCTATTATATTTCTTCTTGGAATGTGAGGGGGAAGTTAATCTACAAAGAATGCATGAGGTTACCAGAAATCAATGACCTCCAGGGGCAGTCCATTCTAATTCCATGTCCATCTAAGATACCCCCACTAACCTTTGGGTTTTCTGGAACAAGGCAATAACTCGCGATTTAGCGCTAAAAACATGAGATCCCGGACGACACAGGTACTCTAAGAGAGGGAACATTACTCTTGTATCTAATCATTTGTTGCTTACTTGGTCTTTATGATAAAGCAGTTTGTTGTGTTATTTCAATGTGCATCTCAAGGAGACACAATACTATGCAGTAAGCACCTTGGAAAGTTATCTCATGTCAGTAATATAAAGCCATGTCTCTCCTCTCCCTTACCAACCTTGACAACTTCAATTAGAGCTGAGTCACACTGAGGTTAAGAAGCAGCAGGGAAAGGAGACGGTAGGAGGAAAGAAAAGAACTGGTGCCATCAGGGGGCTCTTCTCTGAGAAAAGGGCTTGTGAAGCTGGTGCCACTGTCGGTGACAGAGCCTATCCCTTAACACCTCTCCAGAAGAGGGAGTCACAGCTCCCCAAGTACCTGCCCTTTCTATGAAAAGTTCTCTATTCAGAATGGGAAAAATAAAAACCAAATATATATACTGCACTGCTTCCAAGAAAAAAGCCCTAAACGTCAAGGCAAATAGAAAACAGAGATGAAGTAATAATTGAAAACCAGTGAAGATCATTTTTCAGTTGTAACATGTAGGTGCAGTAGATTTGGTGAAACCTGGATGGTATAACTCTTTTGGCCTGTTATTAGCCAGTTACAAGTACCATCCAACTAGACTCTGAACTGCTTGATTAGCAGGTAAAATTTTTATTAAAAAAACATCGAAAGTCTCCAAGGTAATGTTTTAGGTGAATAAGCAACGAGTTTGCGAATCCTCGCTGTCTAGCTAAAAACAGGTTATGCAAGTGTGGATACCCTTTTCGAAATAAGGTAGCAGGAAAGGGTCTTTCTAGGATGGACGATCATGTATCTGATAGAATTTAAGGAAAGTTCAACAACGAAATCTGGATAGAACAGGAACCAGAGCACCTCTAAAATTCTCATTCCAAAAACTCATAGACTGCAATTGGTAGTCCTACGATTGATGGAACTCAAGTCCTAAGTTTGGGTGCTCTCAGTTCCAGTGGAGAGCAGAAACAAACCCCGGTTCTACATTCCAAGGTGAGAGAATGTGAGTCAGTGGTTTTGGGTCAGGTGTCAACGCAGACCCATCCCTAACGGGTGTATAGGGCTTAAGTCAAGAGTGTAAACGGAGACCATCATGCTACATGTGTAAATATTGAAAGTTATAAATCAAGGTAATAAGATGATACAATGTTCCATCCCTTTACCTTGGCATGTATACCTTCCTAACAGCCTGAAGTCCAGGTTCAAATGTGGAATTACTGGATTTCATGTGGGACTGTGCCCAAATGTAGCAGCACAGAGAAGAGTTGGCCCCCTAGCCTGCTGCCCGTCGGCTGCCTTCTCCTATCCCTGGCTTATGGATACCCCAGTGTGCATCTCCAAGCTCCAAATACAGCCCACACAAATCCCTGCCCCTTCTTACCACTTGGGCCTAGGGTTGCAAGGCTCATGGGGGCACTAAAAGTGGGCTTGAGGCTGTTTGGGCATAGATTCTAGAGCCCTGGGTTCCCCCAAATAGTCAGTGAAAAGGGCACGCTCTGAGTAGAGTGGGGGTGCAGCTGAAGGAGGGCCAGAACATGACACCCTGAGTAGGAGCCCCTCTCTCCGAGGTAGTAAGATGTAATCCTAGCTGTAGTACCAGGAAAAATGATCACTCTGGTTGTATTTGGGTAATTATTGCTCATCCTATGACAAGGCTAGTTGAATGTGTTAAAGAATAGAAAAGGAGTCTTACACTCAAACACTTGGTTTATTGCACACTAAACCAAAGAGATCAAAATTTCCGAGGTCCTAGCTAGGATAGAGGAAAACAGAAAGAAAATGGTCACAATGACACAAGAAATCATAAATAACTTATCTTCTTATTTCTGAAGTTAAAACTGCTTATTCTTCCCCCCCCAAAATCAGTGAAGGTTTCACTTGTAAAGGTCAAGTAGACTATCAATGCCAATTTTGTGGCTTCTTTCTACAAGAATTCTGTTTCTTCTCAAGAAAAACAAAACAAAATTATCACAATACCTGAAAACAATACAGGTTAAAAGTGTGCTACGTTTTTATTTCATTACTTTTCTATCGTGGGTTCCTTAATAGGCAACTGAGATCTTTGGGACCTTACAGGACTGATTTTCTACATGAAGTTGCAATCTATTCTCTGACCTCAATTTCCACTGCTGAAATTGAAGAGTACAACACCAACAGAAGGAAAAAAATGGCATAGGAACAGATCTCTCAAGAAACAGGATAAATATCTCCAACTATAAAAACTGAAAAGATAAGATGAAAAATACAGTGTGTATAAAACTATTTTGAGAAGCTTTAGATATTTATAATTAGATCTTTTCAGATTAATCATATGTACATGTGTTTTCTCATTGCCTACAGATTAAAATCCAAATTCACTGACATTTTCCTCTTTCTGGTCTTCTTGCTTTTTTCTAGCCTCTTGTAAACATATTTTTTCTTTCTATGGCTACATTTTTATTGCACCATTCCTCTTGTTCTAGAACTTACAGTGGGCCCCTGTTTGCTACAGCAATAATTCTCAAGTGCACAGGCAATAAAATTGAGTATAAGCTTTAAAAAAAAAAAAAAATCTGAGTCTGAGTTCCAGTGTTGCCACTGACAAGCTGTGGGATTCTAGACAAGTAACTTCACCTTTCTAGTTTCTAGTTTCTTCATTAGTAAATTGGGAATAATAATAGTGCCGATCTCACTGGGTTGTGAATTAATACAGGTAAACTCTTATGGCCATGCCTGGCAATTGGCAAACTTTCCATAGGTAACTGACCAAGTTTATGTGTCCTCTTGGGCTGTGTGCCTGCCACCATCCATAGAGGCTTCTGTCTTGGTGTTTCCAATCTTCTAATTTGCATTTCAGATCTACTGAACTTCTCAGGGTTTAGTGCACATGCTGTACTGTTTCTTGTGTGTAGGATGGCAGACTCAGACCTTTAAAGAAGCAAGCCTCTTCAGGAGTTCTCCCCCTTGCTCAGACACACTAGTTCTGTACATCTCTGCTACACTTCCCCAGTGGAGAGGATGCAAAGCCCTGGCTTGGTGAGGAGAGTCACAGAAGCGGGCAGGAGATTTGTAGCAAGCTCTCCAACCTAAGGTTTCAGTTATTCTTCCAGGAAAACAGGTCCAAGGAGACCTCAGGTACTGGGAAGAGAGGGCTCAAGAGGGTCACTCTTGCCAGTGGAGGGCCCTGGTGGTGACCAGTGAAGCTGGGCAGAAGAGAGACAAGGCCTGGCAACTCACGGCCTTTGGCTCTGGACAGAAAGTCCCCCTTGGCTCCTCCTTGTTACTGGGAATGGGAAGAAGGAAGCACGTGGGGTTGGTGATTCACTGAGAGGCAGATCCTGCAGGGACCTTTAGGGAAAGCTTTGTACCCCAGACCCCAGAGGAGCAGTGCAGCGAGACATCTGGCACCTCGGGCCTTCATGCAGCCGTGGCTGAGGACAGCTGCTGCCTGGCTCTGTGGCTGTGACCAAGGCTTGTGACACAGTGGACCTGGGTGAAGACTGCAGCCCTACTATCCAGGCCATTGGGAGAAATGGCAGGGTCATGTCCAGGTCACAGGATGTGGGATCTAAGGGTCAATCAGAGTAGTTAAAACTGTTGATTGTTCTTGAGTTCCCCAAATATTTTACTGGTTGGGGCCCTAGTCCTGAGAAACATTAGTGACTGTTGTCTCCAGAGGACCGGAGCCTAAGGAAATACCTGCAATACCTGGTATTGTAAGTTATAGGGCTTACAGGTCTACATTTCCTTTTTTCTTGGGCTCCTTGGACATAGGTGTGTGGTAATTACTGTCACCAGTGCCACACAGAGCAGGGTCTGCAGAGGATGTTTGATACATGTTTGATTTTTTGGAATTAAAAAAACCTATTATCTGGCATCTAAGCAGGTTCTGGGTTCATTTCTCTTTCCTGCACGAGGGCTATTCCATAATGATCCAGCCTAGAGGCTGTCGCCTTTTCCCTGCTGAAGACCCTGTGTATTGTTTCCTTCAAGGAAATCATATTTTGGGAAATGCAGTCTACCAGACTGTAATTATTAGCCATCTGTTTCCTCTTTTCACTAGACATATTGAACTATCAACCAAATCTTCTTAACAGCCAGAGATAACCATTTACCATGAGCTAATCATGATACACCATGGGCGAACCCATGACCACGCTTAAGAGCCAAAAGAAGACTTTGAAACTTTAGTTTGTGTCATTTTGATTACGCATTTTAAAACACTGAAAATTGATGGTAGACTCTCATTTCTGCTTTGACGACCTCTGAGAAACATTGGTTCATTGTGCCAAGGAACGGATGCTGGCGCCCAATATCATTTCAGGTCATGAATGAAGGCTTCATGCTTAATGATGTCACAGGTGGTGGTGACTTGGTCCTTGATTCTCAGATCTGGAAAAGACCTCGGAACTCACCTAGTTTAGCCCCACAGCCCCGAAGTCCTTCCAAAATAGGCTAAGCAGGCTGATGTCACAAAACGATTGTCAGAGCTAGCACTTGGATTCCGGTGTCCTAACTCCCAGACCTGAGAAAACTTTAGGTCCCTCTTTACGTTACCTTTCATTTCACAGATGTAAAAAGAGAGGCTCAGCTAAGTTAGTTACTCATCTGAGGGGAAACCTCAGAGTTAAGTGTGAAACTGGGGTTAGCTTTCTGGTCCTCCAACTTCTTTTGGTATAAGAATCAGAACTCAATTTAACCTCAACTGAAGCCAAGACACCCTCCGCTTTAAATGATGGGACACACTTTGAAATTATAATGGTCCTTATAATGCCATTATAATGGCACCCTCCATGGCTGCCATAATGGGCTGCTCACTCTTAGAAAGAGCTCCGTGGGTGCTAGAAACTAGGGGCAGAAAGATGAAGAAGGATGTTTCTCACCTTCCAGGCTGCTGGGAGGACATGAGCTTCTCAAGTAACGACACGTCTAGCCAGCCATCGCCATCGCTGCAAATCAAAAGGTAGTTGCTCTATGGTATTAACGTGGCTCTACTCTGCATACACAGAAGTTCTCCAAGACTATTTGGGTTGAGCTGGTACAGGTCATGCATACGTTTCTGTTTTTGTTTTTTTCACATTCACATATTACTAAAATCCTCCTCCTTGAAGACTTATTACAGAGGACTGTGTGTGCGTATGCATTATTAATTAACATTGATCATCCAGTTCAAAAGGCTTTGCTCAACATGCTTTACCCTATCAAGTTTAAATTTATTCATTTTCGTAGTCAGGGAATTGGTTTTGGTGAAACATATTTTGTCAAAGTAATTTCAATAGCTTCCCATAGATTAATCTGTAGTCTTTATATTCATTTCAACAGTTCATATAGTCAGAGCTATAAAATAATATTCGCACCCAATAAAAGCTTCAGCATCAGGGTTCCTCATCTGTTGTCCATTAGTTACAAATGTAGACAATTCTCTACTGCTTTGCTACTGTGAAAGAACTGCTCCCATGAAAATGAGTTAAACAATTTCTCTAAGTTAGGAAAGTTAGGATTATTTATAAATGCAGGGCTAGCTTTTTTTCTTCACATTATAGTAGCTGCTCTCCAGTTACTTCTTATTTCAAAATTAATATGGCTCCCTGATATATAGGATAGCCCACAGGAGATATGCTCTAGTAGGAAAAATAGGTATCTGTTGGAAGGTGCGTTGTACAGTATTAACTTGATTCGTAAATTCATCTGGAGATTTATGATAACAAAATCCACAATAGTCAGTCATTCAAAGACTGTTGCGACATGCTTACCAGGCACACTACATTTTACCATGTATGAGGTACGCAAAAATGAGGCACATCATTTCGAGAGGAAACAGACATGCATAGTCACAATTACATTACAATATGTTTGCTAAAATGGAGTACGTATCATGGTAGCAAAAGAGAAAGGAGCCCCCAAAACCTCCTGGGAGCAAAGTTTCTTGAAAGATGCAGTGTTTCAGTGAAGGTTAGAATGATAGGTGTCTGCTCACCTGTAGATAGCTGCAGGAGAGGGGCCACCTGTAGGTAAGGACAGTCAGGAAGAGAGAATTACTTTGGTGTCAGTGAAAGGATGGATTGGAGGCAGATCCTGTAAACCAATATTGTTATCAACCAGCTTTCTTCCTTGGTAACCAAACATCTATTGCCAAAATCACCCAGGAAATCACCAAGGGAAGATACTCTGAGTTACTATCTGATTTATTCCAGTGCTAATTACAAATTGGCTATTCACTACCACATTCTTAAATGAGTGCGTTTATTACTAGAGGCTGAAAGTAGTCCCTCACCGGTAAGACTGTTCTTCTGTGTGTCGATATTATTTAACTGTATATTCGCAACTAATTATTGTTTCAGAGTTTTCTTTATATGTGGACTAAAGAGAGTAAGAGGTGAGAGACTTTAAGGAATGGTGAGATGGTTAATTTGATCAAGTTATATGTGTACGTCCATAGACATACAGAATCTTTCCATATAGAGTTTCCACAGAAACTCCCCCCATGAATGAGAAACAAAAATCCTTTCCAAACTGCCAAGAGCAACAGAATCTATGGTGAGTTAATAGAATTCTTCAGGAATTTACTTATATTTAACTTAGAAGTAATTTTAAAAGTTAGTTTAGTAAATCTACTTTCTCAGCTAATAACTTCCTCCCTTCCTCCCTTCCTATACTCCCTCTTTTCCTTTCTTCTCTGTTGAGCATCTGTCACTTCCTAGAATAACAGAACATTCAAAAAGGATTAAAGAGTTTGCCAGAGTCAGTTCTCCTGGGATTTATAGATGATGTAATACAGAATTGTACACCTGAAATCTATGTAATTTTACTAACAATTGTCACCTTAATAAATTTAATTAAAAAAAAGGAAAAAAAAAAGACATAATTGTAACGGAAAAAAAAAAAAGAGTTTGCCAGACTTCTGGTGCTTCTTGTTTGTATTAGTATAACTAAGAGCAAAAAGGAAATACAAGAACTGATATAAGGACAAAAACAAGGCACCTGGGAGCCAGGTAACATGGAAACGAAGAATGCTCAGTATTTGAGTGTCTCTAAATAATAACTCATGGGCGGCTGGATGGCTCAGTTGGTTAGAGTGTGAGCTCTTAACAACAAGGTTGCCGGTTCGATTCCCACATGGGCCAGTGAACTGCACCTTCCACAACTAGATTAAAAACAAGGGCTTGAGCTTGGAGCTGAGCCTTCGCTGGGTGACCTGTCAGATCAGTGGTTAGAGCACAGTGCTCAAAACACCAAGGTCGCAGGTTCGAATCTCACATGGGCCAGTGAGCTGTGCCCTCCATAACTAGATTGAAGGACAATGACTTGACATCCTGGAAAAATACACTGTTCCCCAATATTCCCCAATTTAAAAAATAAATAACTGATGCCAATTATAATCACTCTTGATCACAAAAGGTTAAAGATCAGCCTTGTATTCGGTTAGGATGTGTTACATTTTACAATGATTTTCTACTAAAATAATTAAAAATAAAAATATTGATGTTTATGTTGTTCGCAGCTTCAGGAATACTTGTTTATATGGAATAACATTCTTAAGGGTCTAAGGAATCTCTCCAGTTACTCATTTAAGACATAAAATATACTTATTAGCAAAGGTGAACATAATGCTCTCAAAATCAAGGCTGTTTACAGATTAGGTCACTGACAAGCCATTTGTTATTGGTGAAGACAAACCTCACTCCCCTCATGTACAGGGCTTCCTAAGATCTGGGAGCTCAGTAGGGAAACACAAGTATGTCAAATTACTAGAAAAACAAATGCAAATTACAGTATGAATAGTTGGGTTAAGGCATTATCTTTGCCTACTAGCAATACTGTGTGAGCACATAACTGTTTGTGTGTGTGTGTATGTGTGTGTGTGTGTGTGTGTGTGTGTGTGTGTGTATTCACAGGAAAGCAAGTCAACATCAAGTATATGTCTTTATCCATTATTTTGTTCAAGTTACCTGAACTGCTGTGGAAAATAATCAAAGGAGTCCTGAATAGGCACAGAAATAAAGGCAGGGGAATTTGCAGGGGAATCTAGTAAGTGACACTGGAAATAAAGCATCAAACATCAATTTTCACATGCACATTTTATCTATACCATTGTCACGGTTCTGAGTGTTCTGAGAAAAGAAACACTTGTATGTTATTAATTCATCTATACACATAAACACAAACTCCATATGCTTGACCACCTTTGTCCTTTTATAATCCAATAGAATGGCTCGGAAGGTATCTTCCGTTTTATTTGGTGAGAAAAAAAAACAACAACAGTATTTTTCTGTATGTTGATGTGAATTCTTATTCTGACTGGTGATTGAAGTTGCCATGGAGCCCAGAGCTGTTTTCAAAATGATCTATCACGTGGTCATGAAAACAATACCTTGAAAACAATTGCCTCAATCTTGCTTATAGCCCACAGTGGCGTCCAACTCATAATAGGTGCTCATTAAATACTTTTTTTGGAATTAAAATCTGACTACACATTTTTTTTTTCAGTTCTCTGTAACTGTATCTCCTTCCCCATCCTGGGCTTTGGGTCCCCCCTGACATGCTTTTATTTTCCTTCATTATGCATCCCCCTTCCGCCCCCGCAGCTGACTTGCCAGGAGCTGCTTTTCATGAAGATCCTTTTCAGTGGCATTACACTGCTGTACACATCTGTCTAATACTAGCAGAGAGATGATGTTTGGGCTCCTTAAGTCAGCTAGTGTTCCGTAGGGTTCATTAGCTGATAGAAACGATTAAGAATCAGGCCTAGACACCTGACGTATAAAAATATATGACACAAGAGAGAATACTGCGGCCTCTTTATAGATCTTCAGTCTGGTTTCATATTTTATGTATCTGTGGCACCAGTTCTGCCAATTCATTAAAGAACATGATGTCCTTGAATATGAAAGCCACTAGTGCATAGTTTGCTGCAGACACAAGTAGCTTTCGAAGTCATTACTATTATTTTTACTTTTTTATTACTAAGAAAACCATTTGACATTACAGCTTCTTCTTCAAGCAGCCTCGACTATTACCTAGGTTTTCTTCTGCAGTGGTCTTCCAACAGTTTTGCTTATGTACACCCTCAAAGATTTTGAGGATCTACCCTCTCACATGTTTTAAAGTTGGTGTATAATATTTTTCATCGTAAGTTTAAATAGGTGCAATGGATATAGTTTTTCAGTGGATTGTAAATATGGGCATTTAAAAATGCATCACATTTTTAAATGCATTAAAAGAATCCAAATATACAACAGTGAGAAATTTTACACACTTTTTTTCTTTGAACTCATAGTTTCATTCTATTTCCTGGACAAAATGTTTTCCTACTACCTGCAAAGCTTCTAGATCACCCTTTTCTATTTCTGTGCAACACAAGGCATTTTGTTTTCCATTTTTTCTCACATCTCACTAAATGGCACCATTATCTATCTAGGTCTTCAAGCCCACAACCAAAAAGTCATCCTTTGTTTTTTCTTCCTCACTCATCCTATTCATCATTAAATCCTTGTTACTCTACCTCTAGAATTAAGTCAAATCCATCCAAGGCACTCCGACCCCCCCGAGGTCTACCAGAATTCTCAAGAGGACGTTTGTCAGAGAGTTAAGGCCGATGTGAACATGTAGGGGCAAAAGCCAGAGCAGTTTACATTTTGTTTAGAAGCCATCGTAGTTGAAATACCATTAACCTAGGCACTAAACCAATCTGAAATCCTGCTCAGAACACAACCAAGGCGCTTTATTCTAAGTCCCATAAAATGATGTTTTGCTTTGAAAATTGATGAAATGCTAAACCAGAGTCTTCGTTGAACAAATAAGCCCTAACTGCCTCATTTGCTTTAAGCTTGCAGAATTTTCTTTAAGCACTACAGAGGAAGGTATTATTTCATGAAGATTTAAAAAATAAAAATCAACTTTTTATGTAACAAAGTGAATTTCAAAAGTTGATAATGATTTGGAAGCTATTGCAAATTCCACAGTAAGGAACAATGCAACTAGATGTAATTGGAAGGTATAGGTGCACCGGGCAGCTAATCAAATGCAGCCCAGAGAGAAACCTAAAAAGGTGAATTATGGAAAAGGAAAAGGAGACAAAAACTTCTGCTCCATAAAAGCCGGGATATTATGCCAGGACTAAACTCTTTGGTTCTTGTTTTCCTTCTATCTATCTACCCCTCTTACTCTGGCAGCATTAAACACAGATCCTGAAGGGGCAAAATAAAGGATATTCAAATTTTCTGATGGTAGGAGATAAGACAATTTTAAATTTGGATCTGAATGTTCAAGGTTGCATTCTTTTAATTTTGTGATCTCTTTCAGTTCTTTTATCATTTTTACCCTCAGAAAATAATAGCATTTGAGCACTCACACAGAGTAGAATAGACTTCATTCAGCAAAATTCACTTAACAAAGGTGTATTAAGCGCCTCTTACACACCAGGCACTATTCAAGGTATTGGGAGTCTGGTGTTGACTCAAGAAACTATGTCGAGGCAAAAGACACAAATGAGTGCCTTTCCCCTCAAGAAACGTTTAATAAAATTGTACTAAGTCCTCACCTAACGTCATTGTTAGGCTCTATGACTTTAAGTGAAATGATATATTATGAAAACAATTTTTCCACAGGCTAATTGACGCCAACACAAGTTACCTTCCCACGGCATCTCATCAATGTTATAACAAAAGGATGTCAAATGAAAGAAACAACGTTATTCAAGGACCTGCTATATATAAAACATTGTAGCAAGGGTGGCTTTATGAGACAACAGTAAATTAAGGGAGGATATTCAAGTAGATAATAACAATAGCTACCATTTATGGAATACTTACTATAGGCTATATTCTGTGCTATATTACATGTACCATTTTACTTACTTCTTAGAACAATCCTATGTCACAGGATGTATGAACTATGCTCCATAGTTGTGAAATCTGACACTTAAGGGGTTAAGCCCAATGGCTCAACAGTTCTTAAGGATCTGATCGCCTAATTCACTCATCGCTGCCCAGGTATTCTTCTCCTGGGCGTTTGTCTTAAAAGATGCAATTTCTGAACCCACTGGTATGACTTTTTTTGCAGTGAAAGTTGAGTCTCATTTGATGTGAGAGCCATTTGTGGGGCTGGTGAGGGGACTTTGTGCAAACTCTCCAATCACACCATCGATGCCACCTACTTCTAACCCTGAGACGGCAGGGCATCTTTGCTGAAACACATTGCTCCTTTGGCAGAGATCTAGATTTCATTCATTTTAAGATCTGCAAACTCTTATTTTTCTGCTATGAGCCACATTCCTACCTAAATTACAGGGCTTTCAGATATGGTGCGATGCACTCTAGTTCTATGTCAATTGTATCATTAGATGAGTATTTATTGGTCTTTTGCCTTTTAATAGGGTTATGGGAGTATTAGCAGGGGGGATATGAGAACATTCATTATTAGTTAATCTGGACAGATATGGTTGTTTTGGACAGTTCATGAACACAGAGGGGTAGCTGTGCTTTCACTTCCGACCAAGTGGCATCCAACAGAGTCTCCATTTACAAGGTTTAACCCATATTCAAATAAGATTTAAAAGAAATCAGATCTCAATTATAAAATACCACGCTCAGGAAAGTTTACATCTTCTTTTAAACCGCTAGTCTTAATTACTCTCTGTGACTGTTTGAACATGTCAGATACTGTTTTATTTAAGTTGAGGATATCTGAAGGAACTTCAAAAGGTGTAGCTTGTGTCAGACCACTCTGTTTTGGGAAGAGCATTACTGTATTGCCAATTAGCTTTCAACTTGGACAATTCAGTTATGTTACAAAACTTTTATAGATTAATTGCACAGACATAACTGGTAACAGTTATAATAGTTGTAATAGATGCATTTGAATTGTTTTTCCTAGACAGGTTTTTACATGCCTAGTGGACGTTCCTTTAGAAATAGTAAAAGGAAGAAGCATGTTACTTGAAGAGTTATACTGCATTATGAACTCTATCCTTTTATAAAAGTATATTGTTGTTTAAAATGCAGCCATTTAAAAGCTTTTGACTGCTGAAATCCTTACTTATAACTATTAATAAGGATAATACATCAGCACAGCTTGACATTCCAATTCTAGCACCAATTCTGCCCCGACACCTGGGAAAATGTGTATGACGTCTATACCCACATCTATATATCTCCATCCCCACACGGCCACCGTACTGAACCATACTGCACAACTCCATGGGTACCGTTCACATTGAGGAATGCTGATGCCTTCCGAGGAGCTCTATAGGATACAATCTTCAAAATTTTACATGGAGGACCTGGAATGTGCCAATACATTTCTTGCCTTGCCATGTGCTTACTAGTTCTCAATCCAGAACATGAGGGAAGGGATAGAGACTGCTATTCACAAGTTATTAATGAATGATTTATTACTGTTCTATAGCAGCTATTTCCCTCCTTCATACTCATTCCTATTGAAGCCCATCTCTTTGTTCACTCTTGAAGCACTATTTTCTCTTGTTGCTAGTGAAGGGGGAGGTGTTCTGGAGTCCAGAATTGAAATTGGACTGCATTTTCCTCTATAATGGTACAGGGTACTTGGAATAGGATGTGCCAAGGAGACTTTTGTAAGCTGTCCTGGAAAGCAATCATCAATAACAACGTTGGATATATGTAGAAGCATAAAAGCCAACTCATAAATGAATGTTTGGAGCATAACCTGCACCTCAATGTGTGTATCTGTTGTATATGTCACATATACGTGATATATATTCATGTGTATGTATATATGTGTATACATATATGTATGTACATATGTTATCCTTTGGGAGTTATTACCCTGCTCCACTGGAGAGAAATAACCAAATGCCTAAGTTGGTAAATATGTAGGCAAGAATGGATAGCCATTTAGAAAAAAATAAATCTTGACTCTCTATGTCACACAATATACAAAAATTATGAATAATTCCATGTGGATTGTGGCTCTAAATGAGAAAAGGATAAAGTGTTTTTGAAAAAAACAAACAAACGGGAGAATATCTTCAAATCCTCAGGGCAGGCAAGGATTTCTTAAAAGGAACAGAAAAAATGCTAAACATAAAAAATTGATGACTTAAACTACATTAAAATGAAGAAATTCTGTTCGTCAAAGATACCACAAAATGGAAGAGGATATTTATAATTTGTTACAAATGGTAATCACAACTACACTACATGTATCCAAATTCCTCGTATCCAAAATACAAAAAAGACTCCTATAACTCAACAAGAAACAATAATCCAATAGAAACATGAGCAAAGGACTTCAACATGCACTTTGTGAAAGAAGACATCACAAATAGCTAATAAATATGCAAATGAATGTCATTAGTCATCAGAGTAATGCAAATTAAAACTCAGTGTAATACCACCACACATTCACAGGAGTGGCTTGAATGAAAGGCAAATAATACTAAGTATCAGCTAAACTGGGCAAAAACTAGAAGGCTTGCTGACGGAAGTGCAAATAATGGCAACCACTGGGGAAAACTGTTTATGATGTAATAGTATCTACTAAAGCTACCCAATGACTCAGCGATTCCTACCGCATGCCCAACAGAAACACATCAGTGTGTTCACCAGAAGACATATACAGGAATGTTGATAGCAGTAATGTTTGTCATAGATCTAGAAATGACCCAAGATCTCTTACCAGTAAAATGGATACACTGTGATATGAGAAGGAATGAACTACGATGGCACCATGCACAAACACAGCCACCACTTAACATAAGGTTGAGTGAAACAACCCAGGCATAGAGCGTATGATTCCATTAATATGAAGTTTAGACAGGTAAAACCAAGCTATGGAGTTAAAGTTAGGATGCTGTTGTTCTCAGGAGGAGGGGCAGAGACTCGGAGAAACTTCAGGGAACTTCTGGGGGCTGGTAGTATTCTGTGTCAGTCTGTTATCAATTACATGGGTGCATTCACGTTCTGAAAAGTTATTCAACTGAACATGTATGGTTTGCGCACTTTTGGGGGGGTATATTATACTTGTATATTATGCCAATAAAAAGTCCATATTAAAAAAATAGCTCCAAACATTCCAAGGACCAACAGCATTTTATATGTATTCTATCTATGAGGGCTTATTGATTAAACAGTCCTTGGTACAACGCTGCTTTTTATAGAAAGGACATTTTTGCTCAAATCAAACATATGCCTCTGTGTTAAAAACTTTACTTGATATTTGGGAGAGAAAACACTCTTGAGACAAAATGCTTCTAGGTATCTGTTTTAAACCAATTTTAATGCCTTTGAAAGTCTTTTTATTGATAATGTGCTAAGCCAAACATTTTCAATTTCATATCATGGACTTGAATACTACTATGCTTTTTACTACTAAAAGATCAAATGCTTATGCTAATCAGCTTGATACTTGGGATGCTGAGTGGAAATCCCTCTGTCTACATATTGTAGTGAAGCTGCAAAATGCCCAGGGGTATATCCACAGCTGTCATGCTTTTGATGGATAGGAAGCCACACTCAAGAACTGCTTAGCCAAAACTCCGTCTCCAAATTAAGCAGCATGCTACTGAGTTTTAGCTTGTTCTTGTGTAGACCGCTGTCTACTATTTGGAGAGCATTTCCTCATAGAGTTCAATCTAATGTTAGGCTTAGATCCAAAGATGTTAGGACTTAATTGTTTCATTTCCTCTGTAAACAGTTCAGCATGTTATTACTTGGCTACAATCGTTGATGGTGATCATAACACAGATTTGAATGTGGGGTGTGCTAGGGTCTATGTATTGTTTTTGACGGCAGCCATGGAGGATGAGGCATACATATAAAACTGACTTGTCTGCAGGCTGGGCTTAAAGCTACTCATTGTTCTTTTCTAAAGATTAGTATTAAAATACATTTTTCTAGGATTCCTGTCTTTATGTCACTCTGAGCATAAGGGGAATAGAATACATGAGAGTTAAGAATGCCATCTGTTTTCCATCCAAAACAAATGTAATTTAACTTTTGAGTGCTTGCTATTTCCAAGGCAATGAAGTAAACTTATAAGCTGTTCACATGGTTACACATGTGAGCCTACACGACACACACACGTATACCTACATAGATACATCTATCATCAAGAAAAATATCATTTGGCTATAGATTCTTTTTTATGTGGTTTTATTTTTAACGATTATGTATTCAGACATGATCTGTCTTCCAAGTTCTAGTTCTGTATTTTCATGTCTCTGCTATATATTTCCACTCTGAATGGTCCTCAGTTACCTCAAAAGGAACACGTCTAAAATTTAACCGCTAGCCCTAACTGGCTTCCCTATTTTAGCAATTGTACATATCATCAATCTTTCAGTTACCCAAGGTCCAAAGTTTGAAACCATCTTTAACTCTCATTTTTGTAGTTGTAACTCTCATCATTATAGTTTTAATTTGCATTTATCTAATGGCTAATTATGTTGAACACTTTTTCCACTTTTTCATGTTTTAATTTGGCCATTTGTATGTCTTCTTTGGTAAATTGTTCAAATCTTTTGCTTTTTTTTTTTTTTGCTGGGTTGTTTGTTTTCTTATTCTTGAATTTTTCCTATATTCTGCATACAAGTTCTTTAACAAACATATGCTTTGCAAATATCTTCCTTAGTACGTGTCTTGTCTTTTAATTCTCTTATCAGTATTTTTCCAAGAGCAGAAGTTTTTAATTTTAATGAAGTCAATTTCGTTATTTCTTCCTTCCTTTTAAACAGATGGTGCTTTTGGTATTAGATACTGGAAATCTTTGCTTAACCCAAGGTCACAAAGATTTTTCTCCAATGTTTTCTACTAGAAATTCTACAGTTGGAAGTTTTACATTTAGGCTGAAAATCCATTTTGACTTAATTTTTATAAATGGTATAATGCATAATTTTTTTTTTTTTTTTTGCATAAGGATGCTCAGCATCGTTTGTTGAAAATACTTTCTTCACTTCATTTTCTTTGTACCTTTGTGAAAATTCATTTGATTATATAGGTATGGTTCTATTTTTGAACTGTCTATATAGTGTACCATTGTTCTATTTGTCTATTTTTATTCCAATATCATACAGTCTTGATTATTATGGCTTTTTAAAAAGTCTTGAAATCACGTACTGTTACATCCTAAAAATTTGTTTGGCTTTTCTAGGTCCTCTCATTTACAAATGAATTTTAGAAGCAGTATGTTAATTTCTAAAAAAAAATGATATTTACTAAGAGTTTGATTGAGATTGCACTGAATCTATGGATCAATTTGGGTAGAAAAAAATTGTTTTCTCATTTTGTTCCTCTGTAAATAATGTGTCTTTTTCCCCAAACTTCTTATAAGATTTTTCTCTTTATTCCTGGTTTTAGGCAATTTGATTAGGTTATAACCTGGTATTATTTCTGTCGTGTTTCTTGTTCTCCAGGTTCATTGAGCTTCTTGGAACTGTGACTTTCAGTTTTAATCCAATACATAAAAGTTTTTGGCCATTTTTTTCCAAATATTTTTTCTGCCCTCCTCCCTACTATCTCCTTCTCCTGGCCTTCAGGAACTTCAGTTACATGCATTTCAGGTTGCTTCATTTCTTCCCATAGTGTACAAATGATCTGGTCATTTTTCTTTTTATTTCTGTGCTTCATTTAAGATAGTTTCTATTGCCGTGTCTTCTTCAAGTTCACTACTCTTTTATTCTGTCTTATCTAGTTTGTTATTCATCCCATTCAGTATATTTTTCATTTTAGACATTATAGTTTCCATCTCTAGAATTTCAGCTTGTGTCTTTTTTCACATTTTCCATGTCTCTACTTACATGCCCAATTTTTCGTCTACCTTCTTGAACATATGGAGTACTGTGATATTGACTGTTACGTTCTTGTCTACTTATTCTATCATTGGTGGCACTTGTGGGTCTACTATAGACTAATTTTTCTCCCTATGATGGTTCATATTTTCCTACTCTTTTGCATGTGTGGTAATATTTGATTGGATGCCAGACATTGGGAATTTTACCTTGCTGGTTCTTGGGCATTTTTTGTATTCTTATAAATATTTTTGAGTTTTGCTCTCGGAAGCTGTTAAGCTACTTGGAAACAATTTAATTCTCCTAAGTCTTGCTTTCAAGGCTTGTTAGGATTAGAGCAGCATCTAATATACAGCTAGTTTTGTTCCGCTACTAAAGGCAGTGGAGTAGTTTCCCTGAAGTGAATTATGATAATTTTCTACTCTGTCTCTTGGGAAGTAAACGATTCCTGCCCTGAAACACAAGGATTATTCTCTGTAATCTGTTTGGTGGTTCTTTCTCTAGGTTCAGGTAGTTTCTACACACACATTCATTTATCGGTTAGGACCCAGCTAAAGACTCGAGGGACCCCTCTGCAGATCTCTGGAACTCCTCTATGTGGCTCTTCTTTTTTGTGCTCTTCTCTACAATCTCTTGCTGCCTTGGACTTCCAGTTTGATCTCCTCAACTCAGGGAGACTGCGAGGCTCCCACTGCATTCCGTCTCCTTATGCTGCCTCCCGGAAACACTCCCCCGTCAGTCAGCGGGAGCAATCATCATGCTGACCTTGTTTGTGCCCTTTTTCCCCCTGATCACTGTCCTATCATGTCTGCTATTCAATAGCTGAAAACTACTGTTTCATATGTTTTGGTTTTTTCAGTTGTTCAAGGTAGGGGGTTATATCCAATCACCTCCACTCCATCTTGGTCAAAAGTAGAAACTGCCATGTCTTTTTAAACCTCTTGTGTTAATCTATGTACAACTCACCTAACCCATCACATCATATCTGACACCTGAACTACTGAATACTGTAATTTTTCTAAGTGTACCCTCTCCTTGGGCTTTGCTACTTGTGATTGATGCCCTCTAACTCAGTCACGGTCAATTCTATACACTTTCTTCTAAACTAGTGAAAGCTCCCCTTTGGCTTCAGGATGCAATTCAAGTTCCTAGTCTGCCATGGAAGAGCCTCCACAACCTGACCTCCATTTACCTTTCCAAACTGACACTTACTGTCCCAGCCAGGCTGACTGAAACCAGGCTTCACACCATGAGCTGCACGTCACAGCTTTGCTATAATATTCTCCCCATGAGGAACACTCTTCTTTATGTGTCTGTTCTTTATGGCCAAGACAGTAATTTTCTGGGTAAATTAATTTACCTATATAACTTAATAGTCTCTCAGAACAAAGCTCAGGAATTCAGGTTCTTTTCATTCATAAAAATGAATTTTTGATCAAGTCTAATTTTCCCTCCCTAGATGATATATCTTGACATCAAAAGACTGTCTTGTACATCACTGCCCTCATGCTTAAGCTTATTCTGTGTCTTGTAGGAGATTTTTTATTCTTATTTTTTCTTTCTTTTTAAGTAGTGAAAGAACAGTTTATTAGAAGAAAAAGTACACTTCACAGAGGTAGAATTGGGCCTGAGCAGAAGGCAGTGGCTCAAGGGCCATTATTAGAAAAGAAAGTACCCTCCAAAGGGTTAGGAGTGGACCGAGGCTCAAAGGCTCAAAGGCCTTGTAGGAGCTTATATATTCCATGGTCCTTCTCTGTCCTGCTTGTGTTCTCTCACTAAAAATGAGAATACAGTTTCCTATCCCTTATAACCTGCCAGATCCACATAGCTTCAAGGTCAAAGTCCATCGGAACACTTCCTTTAAGTTCTCACCCCCCATTCGCAACAACATGGATGGGCTTAGAGGATAGCGTGGTAAGCAAATTCAGTCAGACAGAGGAAGACAAATGCCATAGGATTTCATTTATATGTGGAATCTAGAAAATAAAACAAACAAACAAAACCAAACAGATTCCAGTAGATATAGAGAACTGATGGTTGCCAGAAGGGTGAGGGTTAGGGGCAATGGGTGTAAAAGGCGAAGAGGAATAAGAGGTATAGAGTAAGTCATGGGAATGCAGTGTACAGCCTAGGGAATACAGCCAATAACATAATCCCTTTGAATAGTGACAGATGGTTACTAGTCTTATTGTGGTAATCACTTCATAAGGTATATAAATGTTGAATCACTATGTTATATATATATATATATACCTGGAAATATAATATTGCATGTTTGATACAATACACTTTAGTAAAAAAAAAAAAAAAAAAAGGAAAAAAATGTTCCCACCTCCTTTATCATTTCCCCCTGAGGAAAAAATCACCAGTAGCTTCATATGTGGAATGATTTTACAACAGCCTGAGGAATGCCAATGAAACACCTGAAAGCCCATGAAACAGCATAAACACCACAGCCTCTCCCCAGCTCCAGACTGACCTGATGCCTGGGAAACCGTGGCTTTAATGTTGGAGAAACAGGAACGTTTCTCTCTCTCAGGAGCTGTGGATGCCCCAAGTAGAGTCCTTTGTGCCTGGACAGTTCCCCATGCTCTAAAGAGAATTTCTTTTCTCTGTCTCCTCTGCAGAGATTCTCAGCCATCCTCCCAATGTAGCTAGTATGGTGTTTCTTACTGTTTTTGTATTGTGGCCCACATTTCATTGTGAATTACCATGATGTAGTCACAGCACCTGGGGCCTGTACAAGGATCCACAGTTGTCATTCTCATGGTTACCTTCCGGTTGTTTCCTAGTTTGTGGTGTATACCACCATCTCCTTAAGTTATCATGAGGTGACCTAAGGCACTGATCTTTATCTTGATCATTCTGTCTGTCTGGAATGTTCTTTCCCCAGACACAAGCGTGGCTTGGTATCCCATTTCATTCATGATTCTCATCAGTTACCATTTTATTGGCAAGGCCTTTCTCCAGCTCACCAGTTAAAACGGCACTCAGCCTCTACCATTCCCTTTATATCTCCTTAGCCCGTTGGGTTTCATTTTAGCACTTACAGCCACTTGATACACTTACTTACATGTCTGTCTCTTTTCTACCAAAATATAGGCAGAGACTATGTGCCTAGATGCTCAAAGTAGATGCTCAAAAAATTACTTGTTGAATGAACGGACGGCTAGAATACTTTTTGCTTTGGTCATGTGCTCATTTAGACCCACAAGGCAAAATTCTCTCATGTTCTGGTTAATACACAATCATTTTGGTGCCAGAAGAGCATCACACAGCCCCCTTGTACTAACTTCTCTTATCAAGCAGTACCCAAAAGAGTAGTCAACATGAGCAGCTCAGCTCAATTATCTGTTTGAGAGAGAGCACCATGACAGAAAATCAAGCCATTGGGATCTTTTTTGTCACAATTTTCCCTTAGCCTGGGCTGCTACCACCCATCTGTTTTTTAATTACTCGTCTCATATAAAACCTGGTTCATCATACACTAACTTTATAATACTTTTTTATTGACATGTACATATATGTGTAGCCAAAAAGGAAGTAAGAAATATGTACATATAACCGAGGAGGAGGCTAGTGGTGACAGCAGGAATTACGAGCTTCTGGGCCTAGCGGTTCTCCCCTGGCTGACCACAACTCCAGTCTAGATGAGAAGAGAGAACCATTAGAGCCTTTGCTCTCAAGTAACACTGTGATGAAATAAAACAGAACTTTATTGAAGTTTGTGTTTACGTGTTTAATGGTTGTGTTTCAAGCTGGGATTTTGTGATTTTTTAACTGTATGAAAGAACAGTTTACACGAGGAGATTATTCTTAGGGGACATATCGGCTAAGGAATAAATTAATGAATACACAAGGGGAGAGATCGGGAGTGACTTCTCAAAAAGATAAAAGACATCATAAAATTTAAGAGGTTGGGGATGGGAAAATACATAGAACTGACTTTTACACAGTGTGGGAAAGTTCAGAAAAATAATTATGAAGAATAAAATCCAATTAAGCTATATTCTGTCATGTAATAGATACTCACATGGAGTCTCACTCTGGGTCTTCAGAGGCCTAAAGAATCTCAAAGTAGCCTATACCTGTCAGGGCTCAACTCCCTCCTTAACAAGGACAGATAATGGGAATTTCCCACAAGATGCTCTAGAGGACAAGAGGGTTGTGAGATAATTATAGTGACCAAATCATCCTGGTTTGTGCAGGACTTTCCAGGTTTAGCCCTAAAATTCCTATGACCAGGAAAGCCCCTCAGTCCTGGGCAAACTGGGATGGTTGTCACCCTTTAGATATTTACCTGTAGGACGATAGTCTCAACTTATCAGATACAACCCAGGACTGTTTTCTGGGCTTTGTCGTCACTGTCTGATGTACCAAGAACAAAACAATTGGATTCAGAATCAGAGGATCTGGGCTGGGTGGGGCAACTTAGGAGTCTGGCAGGCATTGTTTTGCTCAGATCCTATTTTTGCTGCTTACTAGTCCTGTGACCTTTTGCAAATCACATAATAGTTTTGACCTTCTGCTAATAGGGTTGTTGGTTATACATAATAAAATATGGAAGCATGGAATGTACTTAGTGCTGTGCCTAGTATTTAGTAACCAAATATTTAATTATCTGCAACATATATATATTTTTTTATTAACCACATATTTAATTAAAAAAGGGATACTCTTTGATTCTTGAGACAGGTTTTAGGGCAAATACAAAGAATCCTCCTCGTTGATACAGGTATCAACTCACAGGGCTCATTAACCCAAGATTTAAAGCCTAGAAACACCAACAGCCTCACAAAGTTCTGTAATAGCTGCCTTATGGTGGACTCCTTATGCATGTGTTAATTAATTACAGTCTATATACTTAACTCTGAGGTCTGTGGCAAAGAAAACACTTGCAATATCAATTTCAGAGTATTCCCCAATCTAGAAATTTTTTCCTATCCCACCTTCCATGACATTGTACAGTCCTGTCCTAGTTTTGTTTTTTATTTGTTTGGATGAATTAATAAAAGAATAAATGATTCTTACATTTGTTTGTTCATTTCTTCCTCCCTCTCTCCCTCCTATAAACTCTTATAATCCTGGCACTATTATCCCGATAGAATATTCTCATGTTCTTATCAATTGTTAATATATCAGAGGTTAATATATTTAAAGTTGTCAATGACAACAGAAATAATTGAGAATAACATGAATATTAACTACTACCCAAAATTAGAGGTTTAAAAATCTGCCTGAATAATTATCACCACATCAAATAAACTTAATATGTCAAGAAATTTGGTTCTAGCAATCTTTTGGAAATGTGTGACATTTTTTAGTCACACATTCAAATGCTTATTTAGTCAGCACAGTAGAAGTTAAGAAACTATTAAGAGTCCTATTAAATTCTCAAAAGCAATATAAACAGCTATATTACCCTAAGGAGCTGACTCAACAGATTAAACTATTTTTTTTACTTCAATATTTCTTTAACTTTTGGATCGGCTGCAGGGAATATGTCAACTACATATTCAAATATGGGATGTATTTGAATATATATTCAATAAAATGTCAGTGAATACAAACTTGAGATGGCAAATATAACTGTATTACATAGTTCGTGGGGTACAAGTTTATCTACAACAGGTTTACTGTACAAATGTTTTTTAATAAACAAAATAACAGATGATGAGTAACTAATGCCTAACTAGACTACACCCCCTGAAGGGTAAAACTGCACATTAACTTGAAAATTACATTTTGATAACTGTAGGGATTTGTCACTTTTCTTTTTCCCCTTCACTTCGTAATACCAAAGGGAACCTTGCGAAAACAAAGAAAATGAGGAAAGTCACATAATAACCAAATATTTCTCTAAGTTTTTAGCAATAACACATGTAGGCCTCATATGTCTGTTCAGAGTTCATGCTATGGATCTATGTAAGTCCATCTGTGCCTGTGACTGAAACAGGGATGTTTATCAATATTCTGTTTCTCGCTTCCTCTTTGACGCACCACACACTATATTTTCCAGCTACTTGACATCTAGGTGGCCCTGGGGGACTGGGCTGGTCAATAGCATGTGGGTAGAGGTGATGTGTGCCTCTCTCAGGACTGGCTCCCTGAAACTTCCCTTGAAATCCTCTTCACCTTCTCTTTTCTCATTTGCTGAGAGGTGCAGAGGATCCATTGCAAGGCTTTGAGATCTGAGAAGATGGCAGAAATGATGAAAAGAGCTTGGATCCCTGAATAATTCTGTGAAATAGAGTACCCTTATCCCCAAAACTGTGTCATGAGCAACAAACAAATCTTTAGTGCTTCCCATATATTTCTGTGCCTATGATGCTGTGATATTTAAATTCAAGATATAATTATCTCTGTTAAATATGTTAGTTACCAAGTTACTCGACTGACTTGTATTTTTTATTTTTCAATTGTTTTATCTGCCTAGCACTTGGAAATGCTGAATAGATTTCAGAAAATGGGCTTTTAGTGAAAATAACCATTACTAGATAAATGGATGAAGAAGAGATGGTACATATACAAAGGAGTATTACTCAACCGTAGAAAAGAATGAAATCTTGCCATCTGCAACAATATGGGTGGACCTAGATTCTATGAGAAGTGAAATAAGTCAGACAAAGACAAATACCACTTATGTGTGGAATCTAAAAGTCAAAATAAACAAATAAAACAGAAACAAACTCAGATACAGAGAACGAGTGGATAGTCACCAGATGGGAGGAGGGTTGGGAGGCTGGGTGAAAAAACGCGAAGGGATTAAGAAGTACAAGTTGGTAGTTACAAAACAGTCATGGGGATGTTTATAAAGTACAGCATAGGGAATAATATTGTAATAACTATGTATAGTGCCAGACAGGCACTAGCTTATTGAGGGTCGTGGGGAGGTCACTTTGTAAGGTATATAAATGTCTACTCATTATGTTGTATTCCTAAAACATAATATTGTATGTCAATTGTAATTGAAAAATAAATTTTAAAAAAGAAAATCACCAAGTATTAATACAGGTCCATTTTAGAAGGAGAATATTACCTGCAAGGACTAAAATGTGAACTGATAAAACCCCAAATAAATCTCTGGCATCACCTCCAAAACTTTTTGGTTGATAGAGACTAATTCCCTTGTGAACTACATTAGAGCTGTTTAATTAACACATATTTTTGTCTTAGCAGCTGCCTTTGCAGGGAAGAAAAACAGATTTCAAGAACAAAAGAGTGGTGAAACTTGAGTGTGACAAAAACATATTTCACTCATTAAAGTGTGAACTACATGATGGCAGCTACTTAAAATATTATTAAAAATATCACTTATTTTCATAAGTATAACATAATGCATTTCACCCCTGTATTATTTTTATTGAAACTTCACCACTGTCCTATTTTTATTGAAACTTATCTGCAAAAACATTTTAAGCACCAATAGTAAACATTTTTTTCCAATTAAGATATTTAACAGCAAAGCTTATCTTTCTTGCTATAATTTATATGTAAATCATGTCTTCCCATGTCTGTTATTTCAAAACTTGGCCTGCTAAGCTACTTTTCATTACAGCTAGTATCACACAGAAATGTTGACCCTTACCTGATGGGTTTACTAAGTGGCAAGAGCAAACATGGTCCTATTAGTGGGAACAGAGTGTACTTCTCTGCTATTAAATCATAGGTCTTCGTAAAAGTGTTGACCTCTTTGCTTCAAACTGGGGCACAGACAATCAGAGGAAATTAATACCGAAGACAGTTCACATGTAATCTTTATTAGCTGGTAATATGCTGGAGTTGTCAAGTAGATATATACTCACTAAGAGTCATACCAATTAGCGTAGACCCATAAGCCTAGGGCACAAAAGACTCTAGGTCACACAAGCAAGAATGGAAACCTGCATAAAAATTCCAATAATGACTTAGAAAACTACAATTAGTGTCCATCTCTATTTAGGAAAGATGATGGATACAATGGTATCAGTGCATTGCTGATTGTGAAAAGACTGGCCCCAAACAAGACAATAACTGAAATAAAATTCCTTCTGTTTTCCATGCAGCATTTTTAAACTCTGTGACCTAGGTTCACTATCACTTTATTCTGTAGCATTATCTTAAGAAACAAATGCTAGGATACTCAGAGTTATTACTAGAATCCCTCCCCTCTTCAGGAAAGCCAACAAACTTAATTAGGGTATTGTTCAATCCCCTACTGCATAAACTACCAGGAAAAACAGGGCATTCATAGAACGTAGAACATACCATGGACCATATTGAGGTCAGGACCTCTGGTGTACCCTGAAGATTAGTGTCAGGTAGGAGAAGGGCCCTGGTACATTGCAAGTCAACAAAATTATTTGCTGACAGACCCTACTTTTGGTAATGACAGTAAGAATAGGTCAGATGATTTTCCTCCATAGAAAATGATTGTATACTGGGACAAATTAATGACACTCATTTCAGGGTTCTGGGGAAAATAACCAAAAATAGGAAACAACTTAAGAAGTAATTACTCATGAGAAATTGCTACTGCATTGAATAAGAACTATTCAATACAGTAGCAATTTCTATGGGTTTGTAGATTTTTTGAGGGGGTGGGAGAGTCTGGGAGTATTCCCATCCTCCACCAACTGTCCAGCATGGGCAGTGAAAATCCACAGCTTTATCAGCTGAAGGTGGCAGACTTGGATAGGAGCAGGCACAATAATCTTTGCCCAAAGTATAGTCTGACCTTTAAAAAGAAGGTACAGAGGCAAACCTCTAGGGAGCCTGGCCAAAACAAAAAAATGAGTTAGAAATTTCAATCTGACTCCAGACATGTTAATAGCAAAAACCCAGAATGCCTCCAAAGAACAAAATGGATTCCAGAATCACTACAAGTAATATCTATAAATAATTTTTTTTCTATTTTCATCCAAAGATTATGAAATGTGGAAAGGAGTTAGAAGGTGTGCCACATATTTAGGAAAAAAGGAAGTCATTAGAAACTGACTTTGAGTAGGCTCAGATGTTGGATTTAAGACAAAGACTTCAAAACAGTTATTATAAATATATTCAAAAAAATTAAAGGGAATCATGCTCAGTAATGAATACAAATAGTGAATGCTAAAAGAGAAGGAAATTATAAAAGAGCGCCAAATGAAAATTTTAGAGATGAAAGTATGTTAACTGAAATGAAAAATACATTGCATCGACTCACAAACGGATTTGAGATGGAGAACACACACACAAAAACTGATGAACATGAAGACAGATCAGTAGAAATTATCCAGTCAAGATAGAGAGCAGATAAAGATTCAAGAAAAATAAATAGCGCCTCAATATCAGGCATTGCAAAATACATGTAATTAAAATCCCAGGAGAGAAAAGATCAGAAAACAACAGAGGGTAAAAAATGGCTCAAATATACTCAAATTTGGGAAAAACATTAACTTACGAATCCAAGAAATTCAATAAATCTGAAGTAGGATAAACCAAAGGAAATACACCTGGATACGTGAGAGTCAAAATTTTGAAAGTCAAAGATAAAAAGGAAATCTTGAAAGCAGCAAGATAAAAATGACTCATCATATACAAGGGGACGATCATATAATTAATGGCTAGCTTTTCATGAGAAACAACAGAGACCACAGATTTTGGAATGGAATATTCAAAATGTTGAAAGAGAAAGGACACCTAATAGTCAAAAATTCTCTTCCTAGAGAAACGATTCTTTGAAAACAAGGGTGAAATAAGCCATTTTCAGATAAACAAAAACTTAGCAAATTGCTAATGGACTGTGCTATAAGAGATGCTAAAGAAAAAAAAGCCCTTCAGGCTAAAAGGAAGTGAACTCAAGAGGTTACTCAGATCCAGAGGAAGGAATAAAGAGCACTGGAGACATGAAAGTATAGGTACAGGTATAAGTGGTATGTGTGTATGTGCATATGTGTATATGCATGTAGGTATGTACGAGTACATTGCTACCTACATGTATTTCTACACTCACACACATTTTTTCTTTCCTTTCTGAACTTTAAAAACTATGTGACTTAAAGCAAAATTTTTAAAAAAAATTGTATTACTGGGTTTAAAACTTAAATACATGAAGTATGTATGACACTATAGTAAGAAAGAATGAATGTATATAGATCTATACCAATGTAAAGATTCTATATTTTATTGTAAAAAAGCCAGTATTAACTTGAGATAAATTGCTAGAAGTTTAAAAATGCATATTGTAATAGCAGAGAAATAGTTACATATTCTATGAGAAATTAAAATGGCATACCAAAGATACTTATTTTACAGAAAAGAACAGAGAAATAAAGAAAAAAGTGATTAGAAAAATAGAAAATAAATAATGAAATGGTAGAACCAAATCCAATCATAACAAAAATTACACGAACAGAAATGGAATAAATACTCTAGTCAATAGAGATTGTTAAGTGAGATTTTTAAAAGCAAGATACAGGTATATGCTACCTATGCAGACACTTCAAATTCAAAGACACAAATAGGTTGAAAGTTAAAAGATGGAAAAAATATACCAGACAAACAATAAACATATGAGAGTTGGAGTGGACAAAATAGATTTTAAAGCAACTGAAATGACTAGAGACAAAGAGGTATATCTCACAATTTCAAAGGGTTAATACAACAGGAAGATACAACAATTGTAAATGTATATGTATCTAACAATAGAGCTTCAAAATACATGCAGCAAAAACTGCCAGATTTAAAATGAGAAATAGACAAACCAGTGCTTATAGTTGGAGATTTCAACACTCAGCTATTGATAGAATAAGTAGAGAGAAAAATAAGTAAGAATAGAGAAAACTTGAAAAATAATTTTGACAAACTTGACATATATAGAACACTCCAAAAAATCAAGATCAGAATTGCATTATTTTGAAGCACATATAGAATATCTACCAGAATAAGCATAGGTTGGGGCAAAAAAACCGCAAAAAAACCAAAAGACAAAAACAAAACAAATAAACAAATAAACAATAAATCTTGGAAATGCCCAAATACTTGGAAATTAATAACAACATTATAACTTGCAGGGAGAATTAGAAAATAATCTTGAACTGAATAAAAATAAAAACATAATACATTAAAATATGTGGCATGAACCTAAAATAGTGCTCAGAAGGAAATTTATAACTTTAAATGTTTATATTGGAAAAGAAGAATGATTTAATAAATGAATCACAGACTCCACCTTAAGAAGCTAGATAAAGTACAAATTAAATACAAATTAAGTAGAAGGAAAAAAATAATCACAAAGTGAAAATTAATGAAAATAAGAGATAAATGATAAACTCAATGAAACAAAAGTTGCTTTCTTGAAAAATAATCAATAAAATAGACAAATGTTTAGCTAAACTAATCAAGAAAAAAGTATCAGGAATGAAAGTGGGGACATTAAGAGTCTAATAAAAGAATATTATGAATAACTTTATGCCAACAAGTTTGACAGTTCAGAAGAAAGGAAAAAATTTTTCAGAAGACCAAAATTACCAAAACTGCCTCAAGAAGAAACAGAAAAATTGAATATACTTTTATCAAATTAAGAAGTTCGATTAGTAGTTTGAAACCTTCACATAAAGAAAGGCCAAGGCACAGATAGCATCACTGGTGAACTGAAACAAATATTTAAGAAAAAAACTACTAATCTTCAATAAACTCTTTCACAAAACAGAAAAGAGAAGCACACTCACTCCCCAACATATTTATGAGTGAGTATTGCCTGGATATGAAAATCAGATAAAGACATACAAGAAAAAAGAAAAAAAATAGAAAAATATCTCTCATGAACATAGATGCAAAAATATTTTAAAAGTCAGTAAGTCAAATCTAACAATATTTGAAAGGATAATATATATTACAAAGCAGGGTTTATTCTAGAAATAAAAGGTTGTCTTAATGGTAAAAAAAAATCAATAAATGAATAGATTATATTAATAATGCAGAAAAAGCATATTACCTAATAGGTGAGAAAACTCATTTGACAAAATTAACATCCATTCCTGCTTTTTAAAAAAACACAAATACCTCGGGGAGGACAGGTTGCTCAGTTGGTTAGAGCGTGAGCTCTGGGCAATGGGGCTGTCGGTTCAATTCCCACAGGTGCAGCAAACTCTGCCTTCCGCAACTAGAATGAAGTCAATGAGCTGCCGCTCAGCTCCGGGTGGCCAGATGGCTCAGTTGGTTGGAGCACAGGCTCTCAACCACAAGGTTGCCAGTTCGACTCCTCGACTCCCGCAAGGGATGATGGGCTGCGCCCCCTGCGACTAACAACGACAACTGGACCTGGAGCTGAGCTGTGCCCTCCACAACTAAGACTGAAAGAACAACAACTTGACTTGGAAAAGTCCTGGAAGTACACACTGTTCCCCAATAAAGTCCTATTCCCCTTCTCCAATAAAATCTTTAAAAAAATAAATAAATAAAAAACAAAAACCTCAAACTAGGGATAGGTGGGAATTCCTCAACCTTATAAAGAGCATCCATGAACATCCACTTATGATAAAAACTCTCAATAAGTGGATACAGAGGGAATATACCTCAACATTCTAAAGGTCAAGTATGAGAAGCCCATAGCTAACATCATACTCAGTGATGAAAAGCTAAAAGCTTTTCCTTTGAGATCAGGAACAAGAAAAGGATGTCCACTCTCATCACTTTTATTCAGTGTAGTATTGGGAACACTAACCAGAACAATTAGGCAAGAAAAAGAAATAAGAGGCATCCAAATTGGAAAGGAAGAAGTAAAAATGTCACTATTTGCAGATACTGTGTTTCCCCCAAAATAAGACCTAGCCAGACAATCAGCTCTAATGCATCTGTTGGAGCAAAAATTAATATAAGACCCAGTCTTATATTATATTACATGATATAAGTCCCGGTGTTATAGTAAAATAAGATCCAGTATTATATTATATTACATTATATTACATTACATTATACTATATTATATTATATTATATTATAAGACCCAGTCTTATAGGTAAATTAAGACCGGGTCTTATATTAATTTTTGCTCCAAAAGACGCATTAGAGCTGATTGTCCATCTAGGTTTTATTTTTGGGGAAACACGGTAGCTTGATATTATATCTAGAAAACCCTAAAGACCCCACCACTAAACGGTTAGAATTAGTCAACAAATTCAGTAAAGTTGCAGGATACAAAATTAATGTACAAAAAATTCTATTGTATTCCTATACACTAATAATAAACTACAAGAGAAATTAAGAAAAGCAATATGATTTAAAATTGCATCAAAAATAATAAAATAATTAGAAATAAATTTAACACTGAAATAATTAGAAATAAAATAATTAGAAATAAATTTAACTGAGGAGGTGAAAGACCTATACACTGAAAGCTAAAAGATACTGACAAGATAAATTGAAAAAGACACAAATGTATATTCTGTGCTCATGGACTGGAAGAACTAATGTTAAATATTCATACTACCCAAAGCAATACACAGATTGAATACAGTCCCTATGAAAGTTCCAATGGCATTTTTCAAACAATCCTAAAATTTGTATGGAATCACAAAAGACCTAGAATAACCAAGCAAACTTGAGAAAAAAGAACAAAGCTGAGGCATTAGGCTATATGATTGCAAACTATATAACAAAGCAATAATACTCAAAACAGTATATAGTATTGGCATAAAAACAGGCACATAAATAATGAAACTAAATACAGAGCCCATAAATAAACCCATGCATATTTGGTCAGTTAATTTACGACAGAGAAAAGAATATCCAACGTGGAAAGGACAGTCTCTTCAAAAAATTGTGCTGGGAAAACTGGAGAGCCATATGCATAGAATGAAATTGGACTCCTATATTAATTACATCATGCACAAATATCAACTCAAAATGGACTAAAGACTTGAACTCAAGACTTGAAACTATAAAACTCTCAGGAGAAAACAGGCAGTAATCTCCTTGACATTAGTCTTGGCTATGATTTTTTGGATTTGACACCAAAAGCAAAGGCAACAAAAACAAAAGTAAACAAGTGGGACTACATCAAACTAAAAAAGGAAAAGAAACCCATCAACAAAAAGAAAAGGCAACCCCAAGGAATGGGAGAAAAATATTTGTAAGTCCTATGCCTGATAAGGGGTTAATAAATAAGGAACTCATACAATTCAATAGCAAACAAAACAAAACAAAACAAAACAAAAACAAACAAAAAAAACAACAACCAATCTTGTTTAAAAAATGGGTAGAAGATCTGAATAGATATTTTTCCAAAGAGGACATACAGATGGTCAAAAGACACATAAAAACTATTCATACAAGCAACAAACAAAATGAACGAACTACAAACATCATGCTAGGTGAAAGACGCTAAACACAAAAGACTACATAGTGTGTGATTCCAATTACATGATAATCTGGAAAAGGTCTAATTACTGTAATGGAAAGCAGACAAATAGTTGCTGGGACCAAGGGTGAGGTTAAGGATTGATTGCAAAAAGGACCCATGATACTTTCAGGGGTGATGGAAATGTTCTAGATTATGGTGGCAGTTGCCCAACTAAAGACATTTATCAAGCTCATTAAACTATATATTTGCATATAAATTAAACCTCAATAAACCTGTTAAAGAATCCTACACAATTCTGTGAGGTGGACATGACTCCATGTGCACACTGGGTAATTTACCTAAGGTTAAACAGCTAGTCATTATCAAATATAAGTCCATATCGGTAACCAGGGCTCCATAGTGCTTGTTGGGGTGTGGGAGACTGGGTATACGGAGATCCTGATGGGAGCCCCTAGGATCAGCAAACACCACCACAGTTGGAGCCACTAGGGACTGCTGCCCTCTGCTGTAATGGTGTGAAACCAGGAAGTGAGGCGAGAGTCCTGGGCTAGAGACACAGTGTTTAGAGATTTCAGCAGCTCTCAAAGGCAGTGTGTTCTCATGGGGAAAACAAAGCACATGAGGAGGGTTAAAATTCTGGCTTTGCCACTTAACAATCTCAAGACCGTAAGCAAGCCATTCAACTTCCTTCAGCTTCTGTTCCTTAATCTCTGAAAATGACTTCAAGCCATATCACCTCACTTATTGAACTGAGTAAATGAGATCAATGACAAAGGACCAGACCCTTAGCAGAGCCTCAGTAAAAGTGAATTCCCTTCCCTTTTCCCTCAAGAGGGAAAAAGCACTCAATTCCACTGTTTAATAACCAGAAAGAGGATTCAGATTACTTTTTAAAAATGTTCTTCACTGAGGGAAAATAAATGGAAATTTTTCATCAGGAATCCTCCAGGGCATTAGAGGTAGCTGGCCCTTAAATTCCACCCAGGATCATGCAGTCATTAAAAAAAACATACATGAAACTCATTTTACTGTATAATTATTTCCGTTCCTTGCTTTCTTTCTATGAAGTCTGACTTATAAAGCTATTAACACTTCACATAAGTTTCAATAAAAAAAAATCAAAAGAAATTACACATTATGTGTGTGTAAATTACATGTACACAAAAGAACTCACATTATTTGAATCGTGGCTTTTTGGCAGAAAGTAAATGAATGTTTGGAACTATATACTACTAAAATGAAATCCTAAATGACCGTTTCAGCAATATCAAGTGTTCGCCCTTTTAAATCCAGCAAAATGACAGACTGGTAGAAGTCACTCACTATACGAAAAATCTTGTAAGTTCTCAAGTTTTGAGATTAAACTCAAAGAGCCCAATTTATTATATTATTTAATATTACTGGACTAGATAGTAATGAATGCCTTCCCTCTTCATTATGTGGGTCCACTGGGGCTTCTCATGCCTGACTTTGCATGAAGATAATCTACAGTGTTGTTAAAATGCAGATAACCAAGGTCCCCACACCAGAAATTATGATTTCATAGGATAGAGGTTGGGCTCAGTAATGTTTTTAAAATAAATAACCACTGGTGATTCTCGTGTAGGTTGTTCTGGACAATACTTGACTCATATCTTACCAACTTCTTAAGGTCTTTTTCCCACAGGAAACTTTTCCATGCTAATTCTAGTTCAGGATTCCCTGGTGTGCTCTTGGGGATATTAGCTGGTGTTATAAAATAGGATTTATGATCAAATAAGTTCGGGTACATGCTGAGAAATACTCATTAAGTTTATAATAATCTAATTTTCTACTTGCTGTTAAAATCAATGAGCACATATCAATGTTTCCTTATTCTGTGCCAATGCTGAATAATTATTTTCTTGTTTTACTCCGTCTTTCGCATGTGGGTCTCCTCTCTCCAACTGGATTTGTAAGAGTCTTGAGAGCGGCGTATATTTTTTAAGTTCATTGTGTCACACAGACGCTACATGATAACTGACACCGCCTAAGAGTAGATACTGATGGGAAGGGTGAAGACAGTAACACACAGACTGTTCTAGTTAACTGATTATCACAATGGAATTCACTGGGAAAGGCAAGACCGGTGCCTGGAAGTTCTATTACTACATTCCAGGTCCTCTTCCTTTCTGTTTCCCGAATATGGCTTCACATAAAGTCCCAGAGGAAACCAAACACTTGAAAGACTAGAAGCTCAGGGCAGGCCGTTCCACGTAAGATAAGCGATGCAAGCTGCTACCTCATCGACAATAAAAAGGGAAAAGGCTGGAAGAATGGCATGGTATCATATGCCACGTTGCCAGAATAACTTTTTTAAATGCTGTATCATTATGGCTTCTGGGCACTTGTAGCCACACACACATAATAAGAAAGGGGCTAAGTAGAAAAAACACACTAATTAATTAATTAGTTAAGTAACTGACAATTTCAAATCCAAGTAGGCTTGGGCCTAAAATTAGTGATACTTATATTGACCAACTGATAGATGAGCTTCAGAGATGAGAGAATTTCTAAAACTGTGTGTATTTCCATTTTGGAGGAGCAGTTATATCATATACATCAGACTCACACAGGATCCAAAACTCAAAAGGAGTTTATCATGCTCCAGTTTAAAAATTACATTTTGGCTCATACAATTAAGAGGGCTACAAAAGCAGGGTTTTTCTTATATATTTTTCCAAATGACATTTTTTGTTTTTAGTTTGTTTTAAACACTCTAAATAGTAGCTTTAATAGAGAGGCACTGTATAGAGACGTGAAGCTGTGATATCTTTGCTGGTCTCTGGAGACAGATGTTTGTATATTTACTTGAAGAGTCTCACTGAACAATCATGGTTGAATAGCACACATTCTTTCAGTTTTATAAATACCAGGGAATTTATAAAGTCTGAAAGGAACACTATTTCTGGTAACCTCAAACTGCATTTGCTAAGCGAATATAAGCCATTGTTCTGAACCAATATAGCCCTTTTCTCCAGCAATCATTGGGTGACATTTCCCCAAAGGAAGTCTTCTGAAGTTTGGGGGTCTTGCAAGAGACTTAAGTGAATGGATGTTGTGATTCTTTTGGTCTTTTTTTCAGAAAAAAAAAAAAGAATCATTAGAATCAAGGTTTAAGACAATGTATTATAATCAACAAATGTATGGGTAAAGTTGGAGCAATTTTGTCCTAAGGAGGATGTTTATAGCCTGGGTCATCTGTCTTCAACTTTTCTTCCAGTGACATAGGTTGGGTTTTGCAGTAAGTATATGTTTACATTATAAAACATTCATAACTAAACCTATTGGCAAAAGACAATGTAAAATAATTGTACTTTCAGGGAGTTGTATTTTATATATTATTATCTGGAAAGAAAACTATCCCAGAGTTAGCAGGTGAATTTTAGTGACTGCAATAATAACATGCTAGCATACAAAGATAAAATTCTGACCATTCCCCTTCCCCCTAAACCACAGATTTGGGATGACTTATTTCCGTATCCTCCAACTAACCTTCTTAGCCAGGAACACATAAAGACAAGCCAACGAATTATGTCTTCACTGAGGCACAAAGCAGGTCTCAGGGTATTCTCAGAGGAAACATGGAGTACTGGAGCGAGCGTGGACTTTGAAGTTAGACATTCATTTATTCCTTACTTATATATTTATTATGGACCCATTTCGTGCTAGGGAATACAACAGGAAACTCACAGATGCAGTTCCGGCTGCCTGGAACTCTAGCTTCCATTCTAGGTGTGCTGTTGAGTTCTGACACATCAAGTATTGACTTTGTTGAGCCTCAATTACCTCACGTGAAGAAGGAAAGAATATCACTCATTCCTTCAAGTGTTGTGAAGAGCACGTACAGAAAAAGGATCTGGTTCAATATCTAACAAACAGGTAATATTTCAATCTGAATTGTTATCGGACAGCTGCTTCCTAGTTTTGAAAGGATAGACCCGCCATGCTATGAAACTGTGTGGCAGATCAGCGAACACATTTCGAATTCTTTAAAGAACAAAGACGGCAACAGCCCTACGTGATGGGTTCATGAAAGTATTCTGTAGTCCAGTGATGATTTTGTTTTGACAAACTGTGCCAAACCTCAGATGCCCTTCATAGTACACGAAATGCAAAAGCACCCATGGGTTTAAACAGCCTGAAACCAGAACTCAGGAATGTGTGAAACTGTGGCTAGTACCAAACTCAAGGGTGGCAAGCTTAGAGAAGCCTCATTTATGAAGCTTTTCCTGGGAAGAACTGTAACTCCCTGTTCAGAGTGGAATGTTTTTACTTCTGCACCAGAATTACTGCAGACACTGAACTATAACTGAAGACCTAGTTCGGTGGCTCCTCGTCTTTTTTGGCACTTAAAACACTCCTTTTTCCCTCATTCACGAACACCAGGTTTGGAAAGATCATGTCTGCAGTGCTTGGGAGAGTGCAGACTCACAGAAAACACTGCATGAGTGTTTGCTATTTTTACCGTAACTGCTGCCATACTGAGTTTATTTAAATAATTTCTCCATTGTTTCATAAAAGTTATATAGAACAAATATTTCTCATCACAAGTTCACAACAAGCATTACCACATCAATTTAATACAATTTTAGCCTAAATCAAAGAAATTTAAGGTCCTCCTGATCTGGTGTAGCTTTTATTTTAAATTAAAGTTTATTGGTGTGACAATTGTTAGTAAAGTTACATAGATTTCAGGTGTACAATTCTGTAATACATCATCTATATGTCACATTGTGTGTTCACCACCCAGAGTCAGTTCTCTTTCCATTATCATATATTTGATCCCTTTACCCTCACCTACCACCCCCGACCCCCTTACCCTCTGGTAACCACTAAACTATTGTCTGTGTCTATGAGTTTTTGTTTCTTTGTTTCTTTGTCCTGTTCCTTTGCTGTTTTCAGTTTTATATCCCACATATCAGTGAAAGGATGTGGTTCTCGACTTTTCCTGTCTGACTTATTTTGCTTAGCATTATAATCTCAAGACCCATCCATGTTATCACTTTACCGTGGTAAATAAATGAAGGCCCTTTGGAAATCCTGGAGCAGTTACAGAACATTCAGAAACCTTGCATGACCTTAACGGATCCAGGGAATCCAAGTTCAGAACCACTGGGTTTATTTTCAAGGTTCCTTTCCTTTCTGAAAAACATTTTAACTCGTGGTTCCTGTGAGACCATTTAAAGAATTGTAGTCATTGAAATATTACCGTTGTTTTCATGATTAAAAAAAACAAAAACAAACAACCAAAAAAACAAATGCAGATGAATGAATGCTCCCTACTGTGGTTACTCTTTGGAGCCTGGTCCACAGAGAGCCCCATTCTCTGCACTGTCTCTACAGGGCTGGCTCCAGGTTTTCGGTTTCAATTACCTGACACTGTATCCCCACCCTTAGCTGGTTGGAAAATGTTCGGATAGACACGGAATTCTTTCTGCTCAGAATTTAGGACTTCAACTGTGACACAAAGAGACTGGAAACAGAGGTCAGATGAGCACAGAGCTCTTGAAAACTCCATCCAGTCATATCTTGAAGTCCCTAGGGCCCTGTCTAAGTCCTTACAACAAATTTCCCATTTTGGTCTAAAGTAGCTCAAATTGGTTTCTGTTACTTGCAAACAATAATCCCTTATCAGATACACAATTCAAATGCTAATTTGTTAGAAAATGCGGACTATCTATGATAAATAATACAGAAAATATCAGATTCATTAGGGTTTCTATGGCAAATTGGAAACAAACTTACTACATGTGACAGCATTCATTTTCAGGGCCCCAGGATCTGGGAGCAGGGGCTCTGTTTGGGCTGGTGATCACACTCAGATTAATCCAATTTGTGGAATTGGTCATCGTCTCTCCTCCTAAGTACTGGTATACCTCAGAGAGATTGTGGGATTGGTTTCAGACCACCACAACAAAGCGAGTGTCACAATCAAGTTTTACTGGTGGAGGGTCTTGTCTTTAATTTGTATTGGAAAAAAAAAAGCAACATCTGTGAAGTGCAAGAAAGCAAAGCCCGATACAATGAAGTATGCTTCCATCTATCTGCATCAGCGCATTGACACCAGCCTGCAAAGGCTCCAAGTTTGGGGTGGGGTGGGATCCAAACCCTGTCCCCAGCAGCAGTGCCTGTCCGTATGTATATGTACACATACACACAGACACATACACACTTGTCTGAAAAATAGGGAGGCATGTTACATAAACCATTTCTCAAAGAAGGGTGTCAGTGCCCATGGAGAGAATTCAGGAGAAAGGGAGAGGGTGTCTGCAGAGGAGCCAGTCAGCAGTGAGTTCCAAACATCTGGTGGGAAGCAGTGTGTCACGCAGGGCGGCCTGCGGGGTCTCAGCTCCCACTCCCCATATAAGAACGCAGGATATGGCTAGGACAAAAAGGAACACCCACGGAGCCATAGGTAGTGGAGTCATACCACTATAGTCTCACTGGAGGCTGGAGCCACATGACGTGCGACCTGTTGTCCGCTTTTCTGCCTGCCAATTGACCAACTGACCAACCAACGCAGCTGCGGCAGTTGTATCAGTGGCTAATTGGCTAACTGGTTACAGCTGATGGTCAATTAGCCATAGCTGATGGCCATCTACTACCCGAGCCAGCACCTTTCTACGTGAGGCTGAGCCTGGAAACTGCTCTCTGGGACTCTGTCCCCACATGGTGATTGAGGGAAAGCCAGTCTAGTGGTACCCCAATCAACTCCCCTATGGTGTGGTTATCCCAAGGAGAAACAGCACGGTAGACAGATGCACAAAGCTACGTGATACTTTGCAGTCCAACATGACTGTGGGGACAGCCAGGTTTGCAGTTTCCAGGACCTCGGCCTCATGTGGAAAGGTGCTGGCTCAGGTAGTAAATGGCCATCAACTGTGATTGGATGGCCATCAGCTGTGGCTAGTTGGCTGTTAGTTGTAACCAGTGAGCCATTGGCCATTAATATAACTGCTGTGGCTACGCTAGCAGCAAATGGGGGATAGCAAGAAGATGGTGGCTGAGCTAGCAAGAGCAGATTGCAGTTAGCATGGCGGATTGTGGATTACAGAGAGGTGGATGCCACCAGAGAGACTATAGTGGTATGACTCCCCTACCTATGGCTCTCTGGGTGTTCCTTTTTGGCCTCACCATGTCCTGGGTTCTTATGTGTGGAGCGGGACCAGAGACCCCGCATGACACCCTGGATGACAGTGACCTCCATTGGGATGGATCCCAGCTCCGCATAAGAGGAAGATCTGTCTCTCTTTTCCTCTCAATCCCTTTGGCCTGGTGAGTATGCAGCAACCACACTGACTTGCACACGTGGACTGGCATCTGGAGTTGCTGGGATGGGAGCGAATCCCAGTTCACTCTGCATGGATGTGTCTCAGCCATAGGGAACGGCGCCATTCCAGGGCTGAGGCAGCAGGGACTCAGCCCTTGGCACCAATTGGGTAGAAACAGTGCAGCTGGACAACTGAATCCACAGCCTTATGTCCTGGAGGGGCTGGCAGCATCAGGAGAGCTACCAGTTTAATTTACGGACACATATTTACACCCTCAGTGGACTGCCAACTCTGCTGGGCAGTAGAGGGGAGAAATTTGCCAGGAACTGAGATCAGGAAAGCATGTGAATCAACATGGCTTCCCATGAAATCACAAAGCAGAGACACACAGAACATATTTTACGCGCCTATGAATTTGCCACAGAGTAGGACATGATTTTGCACACGAGCAGCAAGAAAAAAACTCACTGAGATCTGTTTTGGGAAGCTTAAGTAGGAGCACGAATTCTCATGAGGACTAGGAAACGTTCCTTTTAGAAAATGAGAGAGAGGGCCACACTTGGGGTCATTGAAACAGAGACGTTAGGATACTCAGAAAGCTTTTCCCCAAAAAGTAAACTCATTTTGGAGACCAGCTCCTTCTCTGGGGACCACTCATCTTTCAATAGCCTGCATTGACCATTTCATAGATAAAAGATAGTCACCTGGAGTTTATTCTGGGAAATGAATTAAGCCTGAAAAAGAGAACCTGGTCAAGTAGCTTGTCTGCCCCTCATACTTGGCCACGTTTCCTCATTTCAGGTTTTTATGGGTGACCCAAAAAGTCCTTTACTCCACGTAATCAGCTCATGGCTCTGCTTTTCCAAAAAGGAGGGAACAGAATTCTTTCCCTGCTCTAGCAATAAGGCTTGGTGGAACCTGGCACACACACATTCTGTGTAACAAGAAGTAGACAGTAAGTGCCCTGGGCAGTTTATAGGCAGCCTGGGAATATTTCATCCATTGTTTCTAAGTCACAGATTTATAATTGCAATTTCCATCACAGGCATTTGACACAATGAGCATTTCTGAAGTGCTTTCCAGTCTGCAAATGGCTTCACTCAGTTTTTCTTTAATTCTAAGAAAAGACTGATTTTATAGTATACTGGCTGGTGGAAGGCTCCTTTAGTTTTCTATATTAAATTAACTTCTGCATATGTTTCCAATTTATAACTGCATTCATTCGCTATTCATTTCGGCTTCTCTCTCTTAGTATAAGGACGAAGCTGAAATTCAGATGATTATTAAACCCTAGCCACAAATGAATGTTAATCCTGCTGGTTTTACACGAGCTCCAAATTCAAATAATCATGATCTCAAAAGTATTTTTAAAATCTAATGGCTAGAATTGTTGTATAGGAATGGGTTCTTTAGAAGGCTGTCATTTAAATAGTCAAAACATCCCTAAGTTTGCATCTGACCATAAATACATCTGCTTATTATACACAAACAAGATGCATTGTGGCCGGTGCTGGCATACACATGTTACCCATGATCTCTTTACTCACCTCCAGTCTGAAGATGTATGGGATTATCCCATGGGTGGAGAATGAGGGATATACAAAAACAGAAGGGAAAATGATGAAAAGGAGAATTCACTCTGAATGATTAGTCATTTTGAAGGTGTTGGAATAGAAGGAAAATCCTGATAGTGAGGCTAGAAGGTAGGTTCGGGTGGTGACAACACCTACAAAGATCTTAGGATATCTCTGAGTATTCTAACACTAAACCTTAATCTAAAATACACCATCAATCCCTGTTAACATTTAAAGCTTAGAATTAAGTTCCTTCCTAACCTCTTTGTTTTATTGGCAAAAGTAGCAGCTCCTAGTCTGGGCTTCCTAGAAATACTTTGTAGAAACAGAGAAGTCATAATGTTCAATTAGAGACATCATTTGTTGAATATTTAATATGCATCCAGCACTGTCAGGATCCTGTTTCGACTCTCAATGAGTTTATAGTATCACTCAGAAATTTAAAAATACATACATTTTTCAAGTCCGAACTAAACCAAGCAACTGAAAAAAGTGAGGAGCTATTGGAGGTTTGCAGAGAAGGGCAACTTCTCTGGACCAGAACTACTCTAAATTACCAAAAATGATACTCTCGTTGGGCACCTAAAAAGAGATGGTGATTTCACCCCTCGTAGGGCCACGCTGTGGATTTTTTTTCTCGATTTCACAAAAGTGTGGCCTTGAGGAAGTTGACTGACACTTCTCGGTCTT
The DNA here is from genome assembly GCF_057876585.1 of Rhinolophus sinicus. Lineage (NCBI taxonomy): Eukaryota > Metazoa > Chordata > Mammalia > Chiroptera > Rhinolophidae > Rhinolophus > Rhinolophus sinicus. The sequence continues at coordinate 12,553,979 of NC_142507.1, read as the reverse complement.
GCTAACCTTCAAGACTGACCTGTGGGGCTTGTCAGAAATGCAGAATCTCAGGGCCCAGCCCAGCCCCACTAAACCTAAACCAGCATGTTCAGAAAATCTGTAGGTGATGTGTATGCAAATCAAGTTTGCAAAGCTTGGCTGTACATGTTTTCTATGATTCATCTATCTAGATGATTTCCCCCTTTCTTTTAAGAATCTACTCTGCTGCCTTGTCAATGAAAATTAGGCCCTCTCTGCAATGTTTAAAGTGAATAAAGGGAAGATGTGATTGGCAGCTTTTAACAGGTTTCCCACTCCTGTTCTCCAGAGTGTTCCGCCCACATGTCCATACCAGCTGTGTTTACCTCTGTGATTAGACAGTATAATAAATGCACCTAGTGTTAAACCAAGTTGATTTAATTAAATGCCTGATTACATATACATGTTCAAACAGCTGGTTATTTCACCACAACAATGGAAAATGTTCTACCCTGTTTCCCGGAAAATAAGTCCTAATCAGAAAATAAGCCCTAGTATGATTTTTCAGGATGACATTCCCTGAACATAAGCCCTCATGCGTCTTTTGGAGCAAAAATTAATATAAGACCTGGTCTTATTTCTAGGGAAACACAGTATGTCACAAAACTTCAAATGCCTTTATTGGTATGACCAATAGCGACTGTAATTTCTTAATACATTTATAGAAAAGTTATGGATTTCCAGATTTGTCCTTTAACACAAGGATATCTCCTTTACAGAGAAACAACATTGTTGTCTAATTCAAAATGTGTAGTTTGGTTGTCTGACATATGGACTCTTCGGCCTTTTCTGAGGCATTTGTAAAGAAACTAGATGTCACAGAAGAGAGAAACGGAAAAAATTACTTGTCACCAGTAAACTGGGTGCATCTTGAGCCAGTGACACTGGGCCTTGGCAGCAGATTGAAGGAAAAGTAGAAAAACTGACGGTTACTTTTGAGGGCATGACCTTTATTTTATTCATAACTATACTCTCAACCAGCTCTTTATAGTACCCGGAAAATAGCAACTTCTCCAAGAATGTAGGTTGAGAAAGTGAATGGATGATAGTCAGCAGAATAGCGAAAAAAGGAAAAACAAAACCCAAACCTTCCAGCGATGGTAGGGTTTTAAACACAAAGGACAAGTAAATTTATTCCCATGAAGTAGGGCACTGCAGCCTTTGTTGAAGGGAGAAAACACCAAAAGATTTCAGGGCACAGGTCAAAAAAGAAACATTCTCTGTCCTTTCCAACTGTCCTTGTCCCCTTCCTTCTGGAAACTTCTTTCTTTGGTCTTTGAAGGAGGAAACTAGGGAAAATAGCCTGCAACAGAGGGAACAGCAGGGACTTTGAAGCCAAGCAAATCCGAGTTTGGATGTAATTGCCTGAAGTGTGTTTTCCATCCAAATTGCACACATGAGTGAAGGGAGAGCAGCTGTACAGGGGCTGAGAAAGGGGACGTGCTGGAAATAAGCGCCAGGAAATAAAGAATAGTGAAGATGCCCAAATGGGGCATCGTTTGCTTCCCTTCACATTGCCGGAAGTGCCTTTTTTCCTCTTTCATCCTCATTGTTTTATTCCTAAACACAAACATATCAATCATATGCTCTAAGAGTAAAATGCTTCAAAACAGTGAAAATTCCCCACCAACCCACTCCCAAATGATAACTATTATTAATCATATGATGTATGTTCTTCTAAGAATATTTTTGCTGCTTTTATAATTTCAATTTTTAATTATGTAGTATTTGGTATGAACAAAACATTAATGGTTAATCATTGTGGTGGGTTGAATAACGCCCTACCGCCAAAGATACCTTGGAATCTGTGACTATTACGTGGCAAAAAAGGATGTTACAGGTGTGATTAAGAATCTTGAAATTCTTAATATGAGATTACCCTGGATTATCCATGTGTTCCTGAAATGTAATTCCAAGTGTCCTTAGAAGCCAGGCAGGAGATTTGATACACATGGAAGAAAAGGCACTGCAAGCACGAAGGAAGAGTTTGGGGTGAGGTGGCCACAAATCAGTAGTCACCAGAATCTGGAAGAAGGGTGGGGTTGTACCCTGGAGCCTCCAGAGGGAATGCAGCCTTGATGACACCTTGGTTTCAACCTCATTGGCACACTGTCAACAGAAGCAGCCTTTGGGACAAAATCTGTAACACTAAAAGACACAAAGAGATGGGCGTGTATGTGTGTGCAACATTCATTATGTTCTTTTGCCTTCCAGAAGAATTACATTTGCACTCTCCCAAGACAGCCTACTTTGGTTCCATCCCTGAGTCCGCCATGTTATAGAATATTTAACCTATTATTGAAACTACCCAATTCCTCACAGCAAAATACATTAAGTCCTCATCAATCCTGGTTGGCATAATTAAGAAAATAATGTGTCTATTTGAAACTCATACAAAGGTTTTAAGAATTGTGCGGTTTTTTTGTTTTGTTTCTTAAAGCTAGTTTTGCCTAGAGAAAACACAGCCAGGTAAAATCATAATTTGTTCTTCTGGATAAGGATCAGGAGCACAGAATTTGCAAAATCTTAGGGAAACCATTCAGGTCTGAGAAGGACCTTGAATTATGGGCTGGCTGTAGTGGGGGGTACATATGCATGTCAGAAAATCCCCCTAAAGGAATTTTATCAAGCTGGGAAGTCAGAAAACTTCTTCTGGCAAGAGTCTCTCCTTCACATCTTTATCTGAGCTGATACCTTTCCCCAGGTGCATACAGGTTTCCCAGTTTTAGGAGATGTGGATTATTTGAATATAGACAAGAGTTAAATTTAATTCACAGTTCTTGTTTGAACCTTAGATGGGGGTGGGAGGGCAGTAAAAAAAAAACAAAACGAGCACAGCTACCAATATTTTCTCTTGGCCTTTCTTTTTGTGTCTTTCCTTATTTTGGGCAAGTTGAATTAAGAATCATGATTAAGACAATGGACCCGGTTCTAAATCTAATCAAAATAAATCTTTTTTTTTTTTTTTTTTTTTTTTTTAAGAATTTACTATTTATGAAGCATTAGGAGAGGCATATAAAGTAGTTGAAGATATAGGCTTTCCACTCAAGGTGCCTAGAGTTGACAAAAACAAAACAAAATGAGCAACAAAACTGTTCGAGGAGAGAGATGTCTCTGTGGGTTTGTACAGTCATGATAGAGCTGGACCTTAAAACCAGAGGCTGAAGAGTAGGGATATTTCAGATAGGATAGTAAAGGACAGCATCCAGGTGATAGGAATAGAGTGTGGGCCGGCTGTGGTCATGTCTGGGGAAATGGGCCGAACCCTCTAATCAGAACAGAGGTTTGTTTTCAAGTGAAAAAGGAGCTCAAATGGGAAAAGGGAAGGGCTGTAGAGGACCAAGTTGTAGAGCGCCTTGGACGCCAGACAAATGAGTTTGGACATGATTCTCGAGATGTCACGGCCCACTGACTGCTCTGGATCATTGAGCGATGTGTCAGAAGGCACTTTAGGGAGATTGATTTGGTACTGAGAATGGATTGGAAGGGCGAAAGTGGAAGCAGAGAGGCAAGTTAGGAGGTTATTATGGCCACACAGGCATAAAATAATGAATATGGCATGAGAGAAATGGAACCGGGGGCGGAGGCTGTGAAAAAAAAGGAGTGACAAGACTTGGTGAGTGACTGAACTAGGGAAGAAAGAAAAATGATAGAAGTTTTGATCCTGGGTGGTTGAGTTTCTCTAAACTGAATGAGAATAGGGAAAAGAGGCAGGAAGGTTGTGTGTAGAATAAAAAGGATGAACTAAGAAACTGGCATCCGTATACACATGTCCAGGAGCCAGCTAGACAAATGCAACTGAATTATGGGTAAGAAGCCAGGGCTGGAAATAAAGGCATGTGATTCAACAGCTAAAGCCATGAAAACAACCCACATCTTTCAGACAGAGAACACAGAGAACACAGAGTTCGCAGAAACAGCCCAGAGTGATAACCTACCGGTAAATACCCAGTAGGGGTGTGGGTGTGGTGGGGGAGGGGACCACTGATGGAGACAGAAGAAGTGGTCAGAGAGATGTGAACAATATCACATTTGGATAATGTCACAGACTTCTAGGAAATAGAATTTAAAGGAAGAAGTGGCCTTTGGTGATTTTGTAATGAATCTCTGCATGGAGCACCTTGAACGTAAAAAAAAGGCTCACTCTGATATGTTCGAGTTAGGGATTTTGGGCTCAACTACAGCTGTGCTCTGGCTTTTCTTCCTCACGTTGATCACATCCTGGCTGACTTCATTCTCTAGTGGAGCAACGGGTACTTTGAGTAGCTTAACGTTAGGGAGGTCAACTTCATTTGATCTTTCCTTTTCCAACTGCACCAATAGAAGGCAGCAGGTAATACTGTCCCCAAATATTTACTAAGCAGCCTACTATGTGACAGACCCCATTTCAGGGGCTGAACAAACATCTTATTCACTTATATCCTCCCTTTTAACACAAAAGGTAAGCATTATGAATGTTTAAATAAATCAAATGCAGGCTGGGAAAAAGTCCTAAGTCGCACATATGGAGTTAATGGTGCCAAGTGGCTTGTTTTTATAAGCACGAGAGCTTTTAAAAGCTGAGCACGCTGGCTACGCCCATTAGGTTACACAGTCCCCTCAGACTTTGTTGTATGACATCTGGTACTTTACTGCCTTCGAGGCTAACGAGAAATACCACGCATGCCGTTTGCTTTGTCTCAGTGTTTCTAAAAGGTTCCCTTTCCTCTTGGTCTTTCTTTCTCCATAAGCGCTGATATTTTTCCAGGGTTTCAGATATTGAAGGTCTGGTGTCTGGTGCCAATAAATTTTTTTTTTCCAACGTTTAAATAAGTCACACATCCATTACTCAAAAAAGTAAAGAATATACAGTTAAGATTTGTACACCAGATTTACTACTGTAACGTTTTCAAAGGACAGTGTTGCCCGGACGACTTTGAGTTTTGGGCACCGAGTATATGCATTGTGGCTGAAGACTAGGACACAATATCAGGACACAGACTGAGAAGGTCAGGTACAGATTAATAATAGAGGCTCAGGGTGACACTTCTCATGGCAAAGCTGGTATGTTACTTTAACAAAAACCCCTGTCAACGATTAATGGCTTCCATTAAAAATGAAAAAAAAAGAAATTTTGCAGACATGTTTGAATTTTACGCATCTGCTAGCTGTGCAGGAGGGCTTAGCACTAACAGGTATCTTTTTATGTAGGGTTTTTACAAACACTGGCTGCCATTACTGCCTCTTTGCCTTTGGCACATAGTTTGACCTTCTTATTGGAGAAACTTCATCAGTGGTTGACGAACACTAGTCTATAGATGAAACACATCGAAATCACTTGATAATTATTTACAAAATAGATTCCTGGGCCCAATTTCTAGATACTCTGAGTTAGTATATTTGGGGTATGTCCGTGGGGTGGAGGGTGTGGGGCTCTATTTCCATTTGTTAAATCTGCAGGTAATTCTGAGAATTAATCAGCTTTGAGGTCAGCTCAGCTCTTTCTAGATGTATCATTCATGACCAGGAGACTCAGTGAAGGAATCTGTGACCCAGGATGGGCTTTTATGTTCCATATGCTAAGTTGTGGGCATCAAGGTGCTAAGTCTTTCCCGTGAGAAAACCTTGGTCCTTCTCTAGTGAGCTGAAACAGACACTAATTTATGGAGTTATAAATCTTGGTCTTTAACTAGCACAAAGGTAAAAATTGCAGGGGAAACATTATCACCTTGCCCTATGATGCCCTTATTTCAGGGGCGTTTGCAGCATTTGATATTTTCTTCTTTATTTCTCCCAAAAGAGATACCAGGAACATAATGACATACCCATGACATGTAAATCAAAACAGAGCTCAGATTTCTCTTTCTTCATCTACTTCTTAGGAAATACATAATTATGTGATAAAATTAAATCTCTCATGTTGCTATATCAGGTCATTTTAATGTTTAAGGGAGAAGGTCATCTACCTTCACAAAAATACCACTGCCACCAATCCCTCCCCACCTCCTAAAAAGATAAAAAGGAAAAGAATTAACACGAACAACATCCCAAAGGAACATCCCCACAATGTAAAAACGAGCATATTTCAAAAATAAGATCATACACATTCTCAAACTTTCTATATTCATTTCACAATATCTTATGCACATTCCTCTAGATCAGTATGTGCTCATAATTCAGGCTTTGGAATAGCTTCATAATATCCCATAGTATAGAGAGATAGTATATCATGATTTTTCTAATCATTCCCTTATTGATGGAATTTCAGGTTTAGTTTAGTGTTTGTTTGTTTGTTTGTTTTTTTAATCACTACATACAGTGTTGCAATAAACATTGTAACCCACATGCTACTAGTTCTTTTATTCCGGGCAGGTATTTTCTAATGAATGGGCTGGCCCTGCACAAGAATGCAAGGATCTTAAATCTTACTCATTTCTGCTGGATTGTTTTCCCAGGAATGTGTAGCAGTCTCATGTTCCCACCAGCACTGTGTGTGGTTCCAATTCCTTCCACACCCTCACCAGCACTGAGCACTGAGCACTTTCAAGCTTTTATAGTTTTGCTAATCTGATTAATGTAAAATGGCATTGGATTGCTTTATTTTGCATTTCCTTATAAGGGAAATGCACCTTCTCATTTCTACTCAATGTCCTCTTCCATGAATAGCCTTCTAAAATTAAGTTGTATTCTTCCTCACACTGTACACACACACACACACACACACACACAGAGTAATTCCATATAGATTAAAGGCCTAAAGAAAAAGTCTGCAATACCAGAAGAAAAAAACCCAGAACATTTGTATAACATTTTGAGTGGAAGAAACAAGGTACATATATCTAAATGCCACCAAGGAGGAAAAATTAAGAATTTGAATTTATAACCATTAAACTTGTTTGTATTGTGTTTTGCCTTACAGAAAACCTGGAAAAAAAAAAAAAAAAAAAAAAACCCAAAAAACTGAGAACTGGTGTTTTTTTGTTTGTTTTTTTAAAAAAAGCATGCAATATATATAAGATATAAAGGATTAATAGTGCTATTGATGGTTCTCTCAAAAAAATCATACAAAAAAACAAGAAGCAAAAGAAAAATGAGCAAAGGATGTATGTTCACTCTCACAAATGTCCCCTGAAGATTTCTGTAGACAAAGTGCATGATTACTTCAGAGTATTGAATAGAAGATGTCTCTCCTCCTATGTGACCTTTTCATATTGTCATCCATCTCTGCCTGTACAGCCTCTTGGCATTTGGGTCTGAATTCCGCATGTGGCGTGTCGCCTTTGGTAAACCTCACATACTTACTAATCACATCTGAGATTTCCTTTTAACATTTCCCTCCAACCTCCCCTTCCAACTCTATAGCCAACTCACAGCAGCCCAACTGCCTCTTGAAGCTAATATTCCAAAAGCTCTGTACACAAAGTAAACGGCCCCACTGAGCACCATTTTACAGTTTTAGATGTGCCTATGATGGAAGGACCACGTCTACTTGCAGAGTTTAGAAACTGAGCAATAATGTTGCAACAACTATATGTAGTGACAGTTGGGTACTAGATTAATTGGGGGATCACAGCATACATTATATAAATGTCTAACCACTCTGCTGTACACATGCAACTAATATAAAATATGAAATGTCAACTGTAACTGAAAAAAATAAATAATTTTAAAAAAGAAACTGAGTTTAGGAAAGGCGCCTGCACTGTTTTTATACACATCAGAATTTAAAACACCACTTAAATGTTGCAGGTTCAGAAGAGAAGCAGCTGAGATAATCTATGAGATACATACAAATGATAGCAAGCTACTGCCCAGGTTTTCATTTACAACTACACCATTAAAAATCATCAGTGAGCAGTGGGAACTTCACGTACCCATTGCTCCTTTCTCCCGAGGTGGAGACCACACATTTCTCACCAGCTCTCATGTGCTATAATAACCATCGCCCGTCAACGCATCATTCAAAGCCCCACCTTAAACAGTGTCTTCAGAAAACATCCTCAGAAAGCCACCCCGTCTTACACTCGTCCCCCAATTTGTAGCTGTCAGTTCCTTCAGAACTGGTCGCACACTGTCCTTCTTTACAACTTTAATCACAGTTGTAATTAACATCTGCCACCCTGACTTGAGTGTAATCTCAGTGAAAGAAGCACATCTATTTGTGGCAGGATGCTTAGTACAGGACCAGGTCCATAGCTGATCATCAATCAACATTTGTTGATTGAATAAATGAAAATCACAGTATCTTATTTATTTATATCACAGCTGTTGTAAGAATCTGTAATTATTATTGTTTGTTTACTTGCACATTATCTATCTTCCTCATGAAAATATGTGCTTCACAAGAATAGAGGCTTTGCCTGCCTTATTCTGAACCCGTTATATTAGTAACATCTGAAACAATGTGGGACATTTAGGTGCTCGATACAAATTTGCTAATAAATATAGGTCCCAGTATATGCTATTGTTGGCTGGCTGAATGGGACCTTGAGGTCATCATTAGCTCCACTTCCAATGCTCCGTGATTGAATATTGTGAGCACTTTCAATCTCTATATGTTGATTTTAAAGTCATTTCCATTTATATGTACCATTTAATATACCAACATATTATCTATATTATAAAACATACAAAAATAAAAATAAGGATGAGCTAAAACAAATGTTAGATATATAATGTTTTGGGGGGCATCCTATTTTGGAGACCTATTTTTCTGGATGACAATTAGTTACCCAGAATTAAACTGCAGTCAGACACACAGCTGTAAATCGAATCTTTTTCAATATTCTTTCATCAAAAGCCTCTGTTTTAAGACAAAATTCTCTTTAATCAAGTTTCTAGAGGGCACAAGAGGGAGGCAAAGAAACATGATTTGCAAGTGATTCAAAAGTAATTTTTATTCCCATGTTCTTTTTCTTTTAGGTTTAAAGTTGAAGTTACTGGTTAGGGAAAGACTCACGCATCCATAGATCACAGGTGATAGCTACTCAAAAAGTGAGAAGTTCAAAGTACTAAAAGTCATATAAAAATTAAGGATGAGGGATTTCATCCGGCAGTAGAGTAGTAGAATTTTTATGCAGACAAACTTTCCTCTCAACCCATGCTCCACAGAGGCAAGATGAAAGAGCAGTTAATCTTCTCTCGCAAGTTAAAAGACATTCAACCTGAACTAGTTTCCGATTATCAGTATTATGGCAGCTTTAAAAAGAAATTGATGGTGTGGGAACCTGCTAGCAAATATTTTTTCTGAATTTCTTTTCAAAATAGAATGGGCTAGCTCCGGCTGGGAAAAATATATGTCATAGGGGAATAAATGTAAAAGCATAACGGGTTTTCCCTCTCGTCACTTCAAATGCTTTTTCCTGACCCATTGTAATAACTTTTAAATGAAAATCTAAATACAGATTTAATCGTACTGTGGCACTGAGACTACTGAAAGGCTTCCATCTGAAAACCCATCTACTTAAATGCACATATCAGCATGACGCTGGTTGTTTCTGCTACGATTCTAAACTGAAAAGCCTTACGGCCTGCTCCCCTCTTTTACACTCTCCCCAGGATCTATGTGACTTGCAGCCAGGCAGCCCGTTTGGCCATTTAATGCTTCGTTGGAATACCCAACAATCTCATTTTCACTCAGAAATAAAAAATGAACATGCTTGTTTCACTTTGTAGTCATTAGTTTGGCCCTGAGTGTCATATTATTAAATTTACTGACTTCTGATTCTTATTTGTAATGCTTCTAGAACAGTTTTGGCATAAGGCACCACAGAAGCTGAAATCCTTGTTTTGGGGTTGATTTTTTGGCGAGGTTGGGTGGGGGGTGGGGACTTACACATGTTTCAAATTATGTTTTCTCTGAATATAAAAGTAGTTCATGCTTCATGTAGAATTAGCAAATACAGAAAAACAGTGTAAGGAGGAAGGAAAAATATCACTTCTCATGCTATCACTTGGTCATAATAATCACTTAATATTTTGGAGCATTTTCTTCCCAGATATGGTGAACTATATCATATGTAAGAAACCATAGTTAAACTTAAGCTGTTAATACAGTTCTGTATCCTGTTTTCTCCCCATTTTGTATTGTCTCTCTAGCATTAAAAATTATTTTTAGACATTTACAACGGGCACAAAGATGCCATAATATGTACCATAATTAACCTTTCTCTTACTGTTGAACATTTAGGTAGCTTCCCAGGTTTTGATAAAATAAATAACAAATTGGTGGTAAACATCTTTCTGTACACTCTAAATTTTAGCCTATATTTTACATAATTCTCTTAGGAAAGCTTCTCAGAAATGAAACTACAGCAACTACCAATGCTGCACATAGCTGACAATAATTGTGTTTGTGTTAGGTTCTGTCTTACTTTACATATATGAACTAATTCAATATTAGTTCAATTTTACAGATGAGGAAACTGAGGCATAGAAAGATGAAGTAACTCTCTCCAAGGTCACAAAGTTAATGGAAAAGCTGGGGCATGGACCCAGGCAGTCTCAGGATGGAGCTCGTGCCCCTAACCTTTTGCTGTACAGACTCTAATCACATATGTAAATATGACCCTGGCAGGTCATAAACTTGGACTTGGAAAGAATAGACCACCAATTGACTCCCTACACATTACAGAAAGCAAAGTCCAGGAAGATTCCTTGACTTATTAAAGTCACAGAGATTACTAGTTGCAGATCTAGAACTTACATAGCATCGCATGTAAGCACTTGGGAGCCCCTTAGAAATGCAGAGTCTCAGGCCCTACCCCAGCCCTCTGGAAGCTGAATCAACATTGTTAACAAGATGCCCTGGTGATTCATTTGCCCATTAAAGTTTGAGAAGCTCTAACAAGACACTCTGTGAACTTGATAGATCTTTGCTACTTTCATGGAAAATCTGCATATAAACTGCTAGTATTTCCACAGCACGGAAAAAATGTCTTCAATTTTCAGAGTTAGTTAAAGCTTATGTTGGGCTGAGCCATATGAAATTGTTATTTTAGATAAAAAACAGTCAAACGTTGGCAACTTATTGTGGTTCAACTTCAGTAGGTACAGGGGTCACAGTAATAAAACGTAAAGGTATCTGTAGTCCGTGTAGAGATTGGGCTTGAAGAATAAGACGGGGTTCCTTCCCCCCAAAAGTGTACAGGTTAGTCAGGAAGAAGAAACAGTTAAACAGACAATTCAATGCGAAGTGATACGTGCTACCTAAGCGCATTCTGAGAGCTCAGGAGAAAGTTAAGTAATGTTCTGGAGGATAAATGCTACGAAAGAAAACAATTATTTGCTTCTATTAATGTCAAGAAAGATGGGCTTGCATGTCTTAGTCAAATTGTTAAATGAGGAGCCCCATAAGCTGCTTAAAGTCCAATAAAACAAATAGATAAAGACTATAAAGTGTTCCACAAAGTATGGGAGATATGAATTACGGCTTGAACTGAGAAAGCAAGATCACCATGTGTCCTTAATGGTGATGGCAGGGAAAGAAAATTACAGGTCTTACCACTTACCGTGTACTAGTCTCATGGGCCCCCACTTGGCCATTTCTATTCTTTGAAGTTAATGGATATTTTTAGTTTGGGTGAAATGAAGAACTGGCTTCCCCTTGTACTATGAAGTGAACAGAAGAATCTTAGGCTAACTCATAGTACTTAAAGGTAAAATATGTTTACTAGAGCTGCGTTTAATGATTTGTAAATAAATTATACAACATGTATAAGAGTACAAAACCTTTGCGAAATATTTACCATCAGAGTTTTCCATTTTCAGTATATCAGTCTTTTAAGTACTTGCCATTTGCTATTACAGAAATTAGACAGGGTTATCATGTTGATTTTGCATCTTTCCACTGGTTGGTTTAGAATGCTTAATTCTGGGGGAGTTGGTTGAATTGGCAATAATTTCACTTTAGCACTTCATCTGACTTTTTTCTTATTAAGATCTCTTTCTGAGAAAGGAATAACCTACCAATAGCTGGGCCCATGGTGAGCTATTCATCTGTTAGCTAAATGCTCTCTATAGAAGTTGCATTGAAGGAACAAACAAATGCTTTTTCCCATACGAACAAAAAGGCCAAGCCGGTGACAAGTCCTTTGCCATGCCATAGGCTTTCTTGGGGAACTATATATTAGCAAGTGTCTACCTTGGGACCATCCCCTTGCTATTTCTCAGCTGGTCCTGATCTGCCCCTACTTTTTTCTTCCACAGCTCCTTCCTTCAAGGCTTTCTGAAACGAAGCCTTTCTCATAGGGACCAACTGATTTCACACAATTTCTCTCTGGATATTTACAGATTTTACTAAAGCTTGAGTGCTGCCATGGGAAGCATGCTGCACTCTAAACACCAAAGGCTGTAAAGTCTCAGGACATTTTGAACCACACAGCACTTTATTTGATCAATTCCATCTGTTCAAGTTTTTATTATTAGCGTATTTTAAGGGAAACTGCCTATACATTCCGGGGCCATTCTGTTTCTCTGGCCCCTGGAATTTATACGGTGATCTGAGTTGGTGAACTGAGTTATAGGAATTGCAAACCAACTTATATTCTTACTGCATCAAGACATCTAAAGAGTTAGAAAAAGATGAGCTAAAAGTAAGAGCATGACCAATAAAATTCTGAGAGATAAATTAGAAGGCCTTTGGTTCGTAAAAGTGTTCACAGACTACAGAAGACGTTAACCTCAACATGAATTGATGATTGAGGAGTGATCTGTAATCTCAGATGATGTCATACATATTCCTTAGAGGATAAAACAACAAGGCAAGGGTCACTTCTCTAAATTTGGTAAAAGGCAATGGCCAGTAAACATGTTGACCAGATGGTTCCATTCTGGCTCTAGGCAGGAAGCAGTGGCTTAGCCTCAGAAATCTCCCCAACGCAGAATGCCGTTCAAAGCAATTTTAGGAGCTTGTATAAGTAAAACATCTGAGACCAAACTTGTGCCATCAAATAAGTGATTCCCAAAACACACTGAACAGGGAGAAAATGACATGAGGGTGGGGAATATCACACTTAGGCACATGTGACAGATCTAGGGGTCCCCACATCTCTCCTGCAGCCATAAGGGACAAATGGTTTCTATTTCCCACTAGTCGTGGATGAAACCTACTGGCAAAACCGCGTGCAAATGTTGGCAGTTTGATTCCTAATTTATTAGTTTCCTTCCTTGCCGGCCTTCCTCTCTTTCCCTCCTCTCTCCTTCCCTCCTTTCCATCCATCCATCCATCCATCCATCCATCCATCCATCCATCCAAACTTTTACTGAATATGTCAAATTCTGGGGATTGTGAGAATACAGGTTAAGAATAAGATATAACACCTTTCTCCACCTTGCTTATAACCAACAAGGGAAGACAGGCTATGCACAGACAACCAGAGTACGCAGCAGTATGTGGTGACTGTTATAAATGACAGATAGAACGCTAGGGCATTTCAGAGGAGGGAGCTATCACAGCTGATTGGTGGCTGGAGGAGTCGTGTTTGAACTGACTCATGAAAGGCAGGCAGGCGGGCATGAAGGAGGGAGGGCATCCTCAGAAATGTGCCCTGTAATCAAAGGCACAGAGCGAGAGAGGTGGAGGTGATTTTGAGACGTTTCACAGTGTAACGAGAAAATATTAGGTTGGTGCAAAAGGCATTGCGGTTTACAACGTTGAAAATAGTTGCAAAAACAGCAATGACTTTTGCACCAACCTGATACATAGAGGGACATCTACAGGGGCGCAGCAGGAACAAAGGGTGAGTAACTGCTCCCCTCAACCACGCAACTCCAGCCTCCATGTCACCTTGGTGCTTGTCTTCCACGGTGGTTCCACAAACTTTTGCTTCCATCACCCAGAGGGCTCCTTAAAGCCCAGATTGCTGGGCCCTCCCCCAGCATTCCTGATGGGGAGGGAGGGTGTGGCGAATTTGCACCTCTGACAAGTTGCCAGGTGACCCTGACCCTGAAGGTCTGAGAATCCAGGGACATGCCAACCAGGCTCCCATGCCATCTGCTGTTCCCTGTGCCTGGAAATTTCTACCCTCAGATTTTCACTTGGCTCCTGGTCTCACATTATTATTCCTCTTACTTCTTCTCCTGACACTCTTTACCCCCTTTCTATGCTTAATCCAGCTTCATAACCCTTATCAGAATTTAACACTATAGTTTATTAATTTTCTGTCATCCCAGTAGAATGTAAATCCCACGAAAGACTATTTTTAGTCACCGGTGCTTAAAACAGTGCTATATTCCTAGCACTTAAACCTCTGTCTGCCCTTAGGCTTTAAAATAGTATTGGGCATGTGGTAGGCACTCAACAAACAGTATTGACTGAATGAATGAGATACTGTATCGGAAAGAAGAGGCAGGAAAAAGGACCTGTATAGTTTGAAGCAGAGATGATGGAACCCAGATAACTCAGGTCAGATGCTGCATGGCCTCTATCTTATCAGGAAAGGAAAGGTACATTTCTTTGCTCTTATTTATTAGTAAAAGGTTTGGGGTTGGGAGGAAGGGAGGGTTAGGCAGACTGGGGGCTTGAAGTAATTGGAGAGTTTTTAGAACTGTTGTGGAGAGTGAGCTACCTCAGCAAACTAGGCTTCTAGGGGAAAAGAGAAAAGAAACCTTCATTTTAGGCAGAGGAAACAAGGCAGACAGTATTTCTCTAGGTGACATGAAAGTGGTTTTCCTATCAGATATTAAGGTAATTTTCTATTTGTCCCTTGCAATCATTGCCCTTTGCTTTCACACAAAGATCTGAAAACAGGGAGAGATGGACTCTCCCACATGTGTCCTTTTTTGCCCCGTAAGTCAAGGGCCGAGAACTCTTCTCAGCAGCAAATTTCTAACTAGTCTGACCATCTCGCTACACAGGCTCATCCCAAATGCTTCTAACCTTCCCCATGTGTCCCAATTTTGAGGCCAAATACATTGCCATCACATCATAATACACACATTATGTACATTCCATGGACACATGATTGATAAGCTATAATAGGGTCCCAATCATATCTTGTTACAAGTCTTCTGTTCTCATTACACTCACAAAAATTACAAAAAGGAGCTTAGTACACAACATTGAGGTGATTGAGGAATCAGCCCAATAAGAGGACAATCTGAAAGGTAGATGGGGAAATGAAAAGATGGCAGATGAGGTCCCATGTGCAAATGGTTACAGATTCTGTAAGTGCAGAGACCAGGATGCTTACCTGGTAATAAAATGTGTGATCACATAGAAGTTTCATATTTCAGCAGTTGGTGACCTAAGACTGAGATGCTCTAAACATACATGATGTATGTGTTAAGAAAACAAAGGTAGAGAAAGAGCAAGAGGAGGGTGTGTTGACTTCATATACTTGTATTTTCAAATTATTTTTCCAGTTTAGATTGTTGGATTAAAACAGAAGCCCTCAGGAGGTAGAGACTCTGTCTCTCTCTCTACTTTGAAGATTTCTGACCCTACTTGGGAATAAAGAACGATGGCAGGTAGTCATCATTAGTTCTCCTGGTACTTGGTCACTAAGTGTCCTGGGATGAGGGTGGGAGGCCTGGAAAGATGGAGAAGATGGTACTTCCAGTTCTTAGGTGACTGACAGGAGGAGGGAGAGGTGAGGCCCATTCACTTGGCTAAGAAGACACTTAGACATTTTCATAGATCTTTTACTTAATTCTCCAGTAAGATAGAAGGTAATGGAAAAGGTAATCAATTTTGTAACAGGATGTGTCTACATGAGAGCCTTTCCAACTAATGTTAGACATCCTAATTTACCGAATATAACACCTTAGATTATATTCCAATTTATAAAGTGTTTTATCATTTCAGGCAATGCTAGAGAAATAGAAATCACTGGCAGCCTTTTCCTTATCCTCTCTTTCTTCCACTGCTGTTTTCATTTCTGCCCTGTTTCCTTTCATTTTGAGCTCCAGAAATTTCTCTAACACAAATCTTCAGAGTTAAATGAGTACTCTTTCTGCTTTCAATTCCAGCTTGGTTTCTTTCTCAGTCAGAGTCCCAGCAGAAACAGATCTCTGCTCAGATGATTCAACTGAAGAGACTTTAATAAAGGAGTTATTTATAGAGATGTGGGCCGGGTAAGGGAACAGACAAGAGATGCTGACGTTCCCAGTGATGAGGGATTCCTGGGTCTGAAGGGACAAAAGGAGGAAAGAAAAAATGATCTTCTAGAGAGCAGGGAGAGCTGGGCCTTGGCAGCGTGTCCAGCAGGAGCCATGACTACAGAGGTTAACAGCTACCATCAGAGCTGTGTCACTGAAACCAGGGAAGGAAGGCTGAGGAAGAAATAACCTTCCCTTTGTCTCCTCCTGCCCTCCATTAAAGTGCTAGAGAAAGGAGCCAGACACAGGCCACAGAGGCCTATCTTGTAGACACAGAGAAGAAAAGAAGAGAATAGATGGGGGTAATTTCTGGCATGAATCTTGCATGACTTGGTTTTTTGGCTTCCTAAGGGCTTGTTTAAAGGTATATCCCTCACCCTTTTTTGGAATTGTTGTAATAGAGCTAATGATGGGGTCCATGGTGTCATGTTCCAGATAACATGAGGAAACACGGAATGATCCTCAAAAAAAAAAAAAAAAAAAAAATCATGGAGCGGGGTTCATGGTTCCATTACAGACTCATCTCTACCATCAGCTGGCCCCTCAGTAATGCTTGGTGATCCCTCTGAAGGTCCAAGTTTTAAAATGTCCCCCGCAGGGACATTATAAAACCAAGTCATCTCTCCTTTTATTGGGTCCCCTATCTCTTCACGGGACCAGGATCTCTCCTCCTACGTGACAGAGAAAAGACAGGCCAGCTAGCTTTCTGTCTCTTGAGACCTAACTTCAACTTCATTATACCCTCTCTTTTATTTACAGGCTCTCCCTCTCTTCTTATTCTTACCATCTCACATAATACAGAAAAGACATGGCCATATTTTAAGAAGAGCTAAATAATAAAATGCTTCTTCAACTCGAGTTATCGACTCTCCACCTCCATCACCACCCCACCTTCATGGGTCAACTTCTTGGATTTATGGTTTTCACTCCCTGCTAATTTCCTCACATCCTAGTCATTTCTCAGCTTACTGTGCTCTGGTTTTTACTCACTACTCCACCAAAAGCACCTTTGCTAATAACACAATTGATTTCTTAATGGCCAGACCAATGGATACAACTTTGCAGTTCTTGATGTGACGGACTTCTCCTTTCTTGTATCTCTTATATTCCAGGATTTCTGACATGTCTTGGGTTTCTTACTCTTTCTAGGCCTTTATACTAGTTTCTTCTCTGGCTTTTCTCCTCTGTTCTGTTCAGTTTGGGGCTCTCTATTCTTTTCATGTAATGAGTGTTTCCTGGGTGCTCCATCCTACACTCAAGATTTCAAGAGATTCTATTTACACATCACTTACTGGAATCTGTTTCACAGTCTAGATCTCTCTCGAGCTCCAGACCCATCTATCCAACTGGGCATCTTACAGGCACCTCAGACTACACATATTCAAACAGCACTTAACTTCTCTGCAAAGAGTTCAGTCTAGTTACAAAATCCTAAGAATTACTTTACACTATTTCCTCTTTCCTCTTCTTTTTGGTTACTTGTGAAAATTGTGCCTCCTAGATAGTCCTTTAATTGCTTGTCTCCATTTCCTTCGAATGTCACTGCCATAAGCCAGGCTGTAACACATATTCCCATGGTCACCATGATATCCCACTCCTCTTGCCTCCAATCTTCAAGCCTCATGTCATCTGTTCTCAATGATGGCAGATGGAACTCTCTTTAAAAAATCAAATTATCTATATATACTATTTAAAATTTTTCATCAGCACACTGTAACCTTTGGAAGAAGTCAGAACCCCATGTTATGGGACATAGGCTTAAAGCCTTACATACCTTTCATTAGTCCCATCAAGAGAAATACCCTTTATTCTAGTCATATTTAATGGCTCCAATTTTCTAGAGTTGACCAAGCCCTCTCGCCTGTAGTTCTTTGCACATACAATATATTCCATGTTTGAAAAGATTTAACCTAATTTCCACTTGTTTTTGACTGTGTTTCCCCAAAAATAAGACCTAGCCAGACAATCAGCTCTAGTGTGTCTTCTGGAGCAAAAATTAATATAAGACCCGGTCTTATATTACATTACAAGACTGGGTCTCATATGACCAAGTCTCTTATTATGTTTATTATATTATATTATATTATATTATATTATATTATATTATATTATATTAACCAGATCTTATAGTAAAATAAGACTGGGTCTTATATTAATTTTTGCTCCAAAAGACGCATTAGAGCTGAATGTCCAGCTAAGTCTTATTTTCGGGGAAACACAGTATGACTGAGATCAGGGCCATGTCCTTTAACTATGAATCATTTAAAAGGAAAATGTAAAATACCTTGGCAATTTAATAATCCACTCAAATTCCTGTTTGTCTTTTAAGACTCATCTGGCATCCAAGAAGGCTTCCTTGATTTTCTCTCCACCCTTCAGTCTGGATTAAGTTACCCTCCCCTGCGCTCACCCGGCACCAAGGATTTTCCCTGAGGGCACCGTGATCCCAGAGTTGGAATTGTTTGTTTACTTGTCCGAGTTACTCATTTTGCTTGTGCACGTGGATGGCTCTTCTATCTCTGTCGTCCCAGACTAGCTGAGGACCAGATACCCTACGAATATTTATAGAAATGAAATTAAATCCTCCCTCATTAAACACTTCTCAGCCTTGCCAAGTCACTCTGCTTCATCCCCAACAACTCTAGGGACTAGGAAAGGATAAGATGATTTCTGGATTCACCAAAGATACTTTTATTAACTGGAAAGCATGCTGTGAACTCAGCTGACCTGGGTTTTGAGTCCTAACTCCACAACGAGCTCTGCAAATCCCTTTACCGTTTTGGAGCGCTGTTTCCTTATGTATTAAATAAAGCGGCTGGGCTATGATTTTTTTTCTCTCCTCCAGTTCTGACACTCTGACTTAAAAAGACCATTTACAGAATAAAAGTACACACTTTAAATTAGTTTGAAGTGCAAAATTCTAAAAGCCTACTTGGGTGGATAGCTTCTTCGAGAGAACCAACTGGAGGGCAGAAGGGGTTGGTCATCATTAAATATCAGAGTGACTACTGAGAGAGAAAGAGATATTGCTAGTGATTTCTCAGCATGTTCTCCCAGATCTGGCCCCCTAATTCAAGACCATTATTTCACAGCCTCCCTTGCAGCTACAGTTCATTTAACTAATTCCGGACAGCAGGAAGTGATGTTTGAACATGTGGACTGTGCTCTTAAAGGGGAGGGGAGTGACCATTATTTTCCACTTTCCTGCTGGCTGAACTGCAAGAGCTAGAAGATTCTTCTTGAACCACATATTGGAGTTGAGTGCTGAGCACGGCAGAGGTATGGACAGAGGAAGCCTGGTTTTCTGGCACAACTCACTGTACCTGCTCTGTATTTTTACACGAGAAAGAAATACATTTCTTGTGTAAGTCATTGAGTTTGAGGGCTCTTTGTTATACCAAAAAAAAAAAAAAAAAAAAAAAAAAAGAGAGAGAGAAAGAAAAAGAAAGAAAAATAAACCAAAACAACTCTATAGTATCCTTAATAACGTAGTAAAACTTTTAAAAAAAGATTTTAGTGTCTATTTTCAAAGTACAGTGAGAAAAAGAACAAAGATGGTCATTTTATTGAAGAGAATCACTCAGAAGTTTGCTTCAATCTTTAATAACATAATTAATAGTTTAGGAAATTTCCTATACTTCCTAGAAAGAGATTCTAAAGCTTTATATTCTGCATTCCACTTTATCATAAAGAAGCAAATGCCCAGAGGCAGACTGGGAAAGCATTTATTTGGCAAAGCAAATTCTAATCCTATAAACCAGTTATCTGCAATTGTAATGAAGACTCTAAACCAAGTCCCCAAAAGGGTTTTATTTTCTGTTCAGTAATCCCATTTACAAAGACAGAAAAACATGTAATGCTTTTGTAACTCGTACAATATAAGCTGTGAAGTTATGAAACATTGACATCCTTCATTGCATTTCAAGGGGTGGAAATCATTATGTTAGTGGTATTACCCAGAAAGCATCCTGGCACCACAAAATAAAGGCTCCATTATCAGACTGGGCTCCAAGGAGACAGTGGCCCAGGAGCATTTGAAATGCTCCTCCTTTGGCTAGCTCAGTGGCAGAGGGAATGCTGATCCCCAAGGAGTACAGGTCGGAGGAGGGGAGAGCTGCAGCACTGCACATCTGTAAATAGCAAAGCAGGAGGCCCCAACTCAAAGAACACACCACAGCCTTCTTGCGTCAGGTCCTTACTACGAATGAGGCCTGCCTGCTTTGCTTGTAAAAGATGAGCTCTGTGGAAGCTATTTCTCTGACCTGACTCCAGAGGGCTCTCAGGGCTGAGGCAGAGTGAAACATAGGCAGGAGAAGAGGTGGAAAGTCTGATTATAGAGGCCTCGAAAGCCAGGCAGAGGATTCAGGAGTATGATGGAGTTGGCGATAGGAAGCCAAGTAGATCTTTGGGCCAGGAGTAACACAACAAGTCTTACTTTAGGGAGATCATCAGTATGAAAAAGGACTCGAGAGAGGTAGATCGGTTAGAAGAAAATTGCTTTCAATTAGGAGGAGATAAAGAAGTCCTGGACATGGCTGGTGGCTATTACAAGGGAGAGAATAGGACACTTTTTACAGGAATGGAAGGAAATGGAGATAAATGTGCTCTTTGGGCATGAAGTAAAGAGGGTAGTTGAACACTTGAAATAAAGCTCATTAAAGCAGCAATCATAGTAAATGATTTTTACCCCACCATTTACCATCCAAATCAGCACCCTTCTCAGACTGAAATGGGGCACTGCCGATTACTGTGCCAGAACAGTTTGTGCAAACTGGGCGGGTCTTGGACAAATGATGCTTTATGGCCATTCTTTCTGAGAAGAACTTTAACTATCAACACAGAAGGTAACTCTCCGATTCACATGACCAGCATGATCTCCTGTACTCCAGGTTTCTAGAAGGTTAGAGCATTAAAAGGAAGTCACCTTGGGAGGATAAAAGAATTAAAAGGTGCTGTTGAGAGATAGAGGGGACTAGGTAGGGGGAAACACATCCGGTGTCTCTGAAGTTGTCTATTCTACCTAGTCGCTGTATTTCTCACACCCCTCTTCTCTTCAATATTTCATATCCCAATATGGGGCCTCTTTGCTTACAGATTTCAAGGGTCAAACTGATGTTTCAAAATATATCTTATTTCCTTTTAAGTCTAATTCCCGAATCTCTATATCCTGCTTCCATGGATGAAAAATAACTGGGATGTGTGTGGGGTGGTGGCAGGTGAGGGACAGAGGGCGGGGCTGTGGCTACAGCACGGACACTGGCCAATCAGAATGCACCCGCTGGCTAGTGGCTGTAAGCAGGCCTGCTCACACCTGCAGTCTTGGGGAAAAGGCTGAGTCCTGGGAGCTACACCCCTAAGAAAAGAGAAGGGGAAGAATTGCTCTGAGACATGAAAGGGTCTTCCATGAATGCAGGACTGGGTGAGGAAGGAGGAGTCAGGGGTCCTTGCGGGCAGATCCAATCCCAGTGGGTTTACATCCCCAGAGGTAGTGCTGGTGGCAGGAAGTGAGTTCTCTCTCTCCCCCTCCCAAGATACAGCGGGGCTAGGTGACCAGAGTAGGTGAGGCCCTGAGGGGATTTCTACCCGTCCTTCTTGGTCCATCAAGCTCTCTTGTTAATCCCCATAGTATCTGTCATCCCAAAAAGCACTTATAGCTTCTATACTAATGCGGGGTGTGGGGCTATTTTCCTGACTAGAACACAAGTTATCAGAGGGCACTGGCTCTGTTGGTTACTGTTCGTGGCACAGAGTAGGCATCCGAATAATACTTGTTAAGTGAATGAAGACACACACCCGCAGCCACTTTCCGTGCTACTTCTTGGTGTTTTCTTTGTGACAATCTAAAGTTTCTTCATTTTCCATTTTTCTATCTCTTGTGGTCTCTGCCTGCTTTTCTAATAATCATCTATCCTCAGTGACTCATCATCACCCTAGAAAAGGTGACCAAGGTTAAACTTCCAATTTCACCTACATAATCTAGTCCTTTCCTTGATTAGCCTGAAACAATCAGTTCCCCAAGTAAGATTAAATATTCAGTTTTTCTTTGAAGCAAGTCTTTTGACTATCTGAATGGGTGGCAGAGAGAGAAGTACTAGTTTGTAGAGTCAGACAGAGCTGGGTTAGAATCCCAACTGTAGCCTTATAGTAACCTTGGGTTAGTTAGCACTGGCCTTGGGTTACCCTGCCTGTATCTCATTCAGCTTATCTGTAAAATGGGAATACCAAAACCTGCATAAGGTTGTTGAGAATACTAATATTTGTATACATGTTTATATTAAGTATTAGCTATTTTACAACCTCATTAAGTACTAAGTACCAAGAACCATGCATTATCCATGCTAGTGTATTTAATCCTCAAAAAAACTAATATTATCTACATTGTCTCAGAGGCTCAGAGGTTAAGTGATGAGCTTAAGGTAACAGAGCCTTTAAGTATGGGAAAGCAGAAATTGAAACCCAGGCAAGTTGAATTTCAAGACATAAACATTATGCTACATTGACTCGCACAAAGGAGGTACTGAGTAAGTAGTTCTCAAAAAAACCATAGCCACTGTAAGCCTACAACATTGCCAGAATTTATCGCTTTATTGTCTTAGATCTCTATTACCATCACTGAAAAAAAATCTACCCCAATTTCATGTGAGGCAAAAGATCCTTACGTCTTTGCCCTCAATATCACAGTGTAATACATAACTAGGTCTGCTTCCAGGAATACGAGGAGATGGGTGAAAAGGAAAGAACAAGATGATGTCTGCCTGGGTGTGTGTGGAGGGGGGGGGGGGCAGGGCGGTGGGGGGGGGAATCCACTCACTGACTGACATTTATTTATCAGGGAAGTTTGACTTGCATTTGGAGGCCTTGAATGCCTTCTGATAGTTGAGTATCAATAGATGTTATTTGAAGTCAAATTATTTTCCACATTTGGCTTTATTCCTTTTCTATGCATTTTTATTTATTTTTGCTATGTATTTTTAAATCTCCCTTGTAAATGGGTAATTTAATATAGCTATCAAAATAGGTATTATTAGCTTTTGTCATCAGATTTTCCTTGTAGTCTAGCCACAATTCTTTTCCTGCGACACTTAAAGTTTGCCGTTTACTAAACACCTATTATAAAATTGACACTATCCAATTGTTAGTAGTTTATTTATAAAGAGGATGGAACTCAATAACTGCTCTTGGTGGGGGCGTGCTGGTCTGCCCTGAATGTTCTATCTTTTACCCATGTTGAGAGTCCTGCAGATGACAATCCCATATTATTCGATTAACCAAGACCTACCAAAATACATTTATAAAAATGCAAGAAGTAGGGCTGCTCCATAATGATTAACAGCAAAACCAAAACAAATTACATCAGGGATAAAAATGAGGTGGTTTAGAATTAGAACTTTGGATGGGCAACAAAAATAATGTGACAAAAATAATGCTAAATACTATTCCACCATGTCATCTCATCAGGTTCTTGGTCACTGAAGAGCTCATCTTACAGAAAGTAGTTCCCAAGTAAATAAAACAAAATACTCCCAAACCTACACAGTATTTGTCTTTGGTGACGAGAGAATAAGGTATATGTGTAACGCAGGTAAGTTAAAAAAAACACCCACCTTTGATGGTGAATGTGCCCAGAAACATTTCTGGTTTTTAGGATGCTCTAGGCTTCTGCAGTGATGGACAGGTAAGATTGCCTTCTTCAGTTTCTCATTGTTGCATCTTTTCCTTCCAACTCTCAGACACGTGGTTATTTATACATTTGGGACTAACTTATCATGTAGCAGCTCAAAAGAAAACGGCAATTATGACTTTCACTGCAGAGCAACAGAAAAGGTAGTGCAACTTCCTCCAGAAAGGTTCCAGTTGCTGCAAATTCTCGAAGAAAAGGGCGCCGTCACTGGGCTCATTTCCTCTGCTAAGTGGTGCTTAGGAAAGCGCACACACCTGCTCAGCTCCAGCAGGCCTGGTAACTTGTCCCTGAGGAACACCACACACTGAAGCCATTATGGAAAGGGCCACAGCTGAGTGGTGGTGCAAGGTTCTGTGTCACACGGCACATCAAAACCTGTGATGTATGTTTATCACATGGCCTGAATCAGCTAGAAGAGTCAGAGTAAATTCCTCCACAACCTGAGCCTGTACCATTAGTCATTAAACACGAGGTCCCTTACCCAAGGGCAGGGACAAATGACGGGATGTAAAGCCTGGACCATGTGTGTGTGTCTGGGAGCCCGAAAAACAGCCCTCAGATGTTAACTCCTTTATGTTTCTCGTGGGAACATTAGGGTGGAAAAATTGGGGATTGCATTACTATCTATAGTCTCCATTTCAACCAAAGCCCCTGCTCCCAGCCTGCAACCCCTAAAACTGAGGACGTGTTCTTGAAATTCCCTCTGTAAGCACTGCATTCAGGGGGACTCTAAAGGCAGAGCCCAGATTCTTTCAGAGAAAAAGAGAAACACAATTCTCTTTTCCAGGGTCACATACATAAATTCTTCTCTCCACTATTCCTAGAAAGACCAATTTTGCTTTAAATCTCCGGGCACTCCCCGGTCATAATCCAGATCTATATGAAAGCTTTCCTCAACTGGTAATTATTGAGTGATAGTAGACTACTTTAAAAAGATTTAAGACACTGGTTTTCCTCCTCTTTAGAAAGGAATGGAACGAGAGGAGCTATTTAAGGTTCTTCCAGCTCTAAAACGCAAGAATGCTGTAATTTCCAGATTCAAAGAACGACCCCCTGCAAATTCCAGCAAACCACATGCTGTCTAGTCCACAGCAAGCCTTCAGGATAAGAAGATGTGCATAGTCACACACTGCTCTATGTGCAGGCCTGTGCCTCCCCATCAAAGGCAAGCACAGAGCACGCGAACCGACAGAGGGGGGGGGGGGGGGGAAAGGGAATTGTTCTTCCTTCCCCTTCTATGTTTGTCCCTTCAGAAAAACACATTTTACAGTTGGCTACTTTTATTCTGCTTATTTTGAATGGACTCATTTGCATCACTCAGATTTGAATATCTTTCTAATAACCACACTGTGGGCCAAACAAGCACTGAAAAACGAACAAACTAACTAACCACACTCAGTTCTTAAATTAATCCCTGGTGAATTTCAACCCACTGCTCCTGCATACAATTGGAAAGGAGAAGCTTTAGTTTTCAGGTCATAAATCACATAGTACAGCAGCATCCTTTCCATCGAGCATCAACCGAGGCAAATACTGCAAACGCTGGCCATAGCTACGACAAAGACAGAACCCCATTCAACAGCGGTCCACAGCTTATGTGGACACACTATAAAAAGTACGAAACGCTACACTTGCTCCCAAACGCATTCTCTCACTGAACTCAACCAAAGAGCTGGGAGTTCACATACATGGTACTTTAGGTGGCCAAGAAAGTGTGCTGATCCACCCAGCGACCACCGACCCGAAAAACTGAGGCGTGCTCAGTACCCAAATCAGCCCCCTTATCCAACTAAAAGCCACGCAGGGCGCAAAAGTCGCTCCACTTACCCAGCATAGCGGTTGCTATAAAGGTGGCTGTGCCCTGGTTGCAGAATCTTCAAAAAGAGCCAGCAAAGAGGCAGAAAAGCAGCTGTCTGGCTCCTGGGCTCTCCGAGGAACTTCATAGCGTTGCAGGGAGCGGAGCTGGAAGTTAGTTACCGCAGTCACCCGAGGCTGGAGGTGGCTCCCGGCACCCGCTCCGCACTCGCACACCGTCTCTGGGAGGGGCTGGGGGAGAAGGGTCGGGAGTGAGCAAAATGTGACACTTCTCTCCAGGCACAGGATAAAAAAAAAAAAAAAGTGTTTAAGCAGCGGAGGAAGGGAAGTTGCTCTTAAGACTTGGTCTTGGGACGAGAAGCCGCCGCGCACGCAGCCCAGCCCAGCAGCTGAGCTTGACGCTTTACCAGGCTCCCCTGGACGGGGCTGGGGCTCCCCTGTGCTGACTCAGGGCCGTGGTTTGCTGGGTGCTGCTTCCTGTGGGGAACTCTTCTCTGTTGTTTTTTGGGGGGTGGGGTGGGGGTGATTTGCTATCCAACTTTAGGCTTCTAACTTTTTTGGACAATCTTTCTCCTATCACTTTCCAGAACAGAGGACCCCAAGTTAATTGCAAATGATGTGTTTGAGGAACAGACGGTGTGCTCGCTTCAGCAGCACATATACTAAAGAGGAACAGACGGTGTAGATGCCTGACCACTGTGCTGTACACCTGAAGCTGAAGCTGAATAATATTGTATGTCAACTATAATTTAATATATATATAGTCACGGGATGTGGAGTACAGCATAGGGAATAGAGTCAGTGGAATTGTAACAGCTACATACGATGTCAGAGGGGTAGCAGATGGGGGAGGGGGGTTATCACTTTGTGAGGGGTGAAATGTCTAACTTGTACATTGTCTTGTACACATGAAACTAATTTATAAAAATGATTGCTTTGAGGATGAGCTAAATACTCAAGCATAGAACATTCTGGGCTTAAGGTTTTAATCTCTCCTACAAATTTCCACACGGATTCCACGTCCTGAAATGCACAGTGAAGCGTCTTGGTGAGTAGGTACATAGGGGTAAGCTGAGAGCACCTGGAGATGGACAGCCAGCCTCTGTCCCCAGGCGTACCTGTACCAGGATGGGGCAGCCACTTGCCTGGGTTTGAGGGAACTCTTGTAGTCATTCCACGTCAGCAGCACCCAGACCTGTGGCTATTTCAGAGGTTCTCTTGGGAAACAGGAAGCCTCCAAATGCTTTACTACCTTTGTTGTACATTTGGAATCACTTAGGGAGCAGACCATTTAAATCACAATTCCTGGAGGAGGGATCAGTAGTTTCAAAAGCTCCTCAGGTGTTCCAATGTGCAGCCACCACCACACGGTCTCCCGAGTGAGCTTTTCAATTTTAACATGCATGCAAATAACCTTCAGAGCTTGTTAAAACGCAGCGTCTGCTGCAGTGAATTGGGGCTGGGGCCTGAGAGTCTGCATTTCTAACCAGCTCTCAGCTGCTGCTTGTGCTGTCGTCCTTCAGTCACACTCTGAGCAGCCAGGCTTTACTTTAGAATGAGGTCTGCCTTTTCTTCTCTCTCTCAAAACTAGAGGTGGAGGGAATCATGGAGCAAACCATTTCCTTCTCGTTTTTCCCATGTTGGTGCTGAAGAAGGCTTTTCTGCATCCGCTTGCTCCCACCTGAACATCAGAACGCCCATTGGTGGTATGTGCTTTGCTCTCATAAATAAGAACAAGGTACCTCCTGTTACCCCCATGTCAAATTCTGGTCATATTCTAGGAGAGAGTGTGAGCCAACATCTCTGTCATGCTCATTCATATACTTTTTGAATCTCCTGAAGCGTCGTGGCCAAGCGCTCCTGTACCCACTAACATTATAGCTAGAGCACCTGTTAGGAGAGGGGCACCAAATCTTTCCCCATGTCTGTACCCGGGGAATTGAACCAAACATACAGGAGTTTGGTCCATAACAGAGCTGAAATGCTTTTTGTTTGAAATGATTCTCTAAAGTTTTCTTCAACTACCCCAGGAAAAGTTTAGTTCACCTCTTCTCTGTGTCTCCCTCTGTAACACCAACGTTCTGTTCTGTACTGTGGAGTGTACATAACGCACGGGCTTTAAGTATTTGCCTGGTTTCCTCCCAAGGCTGCCTTCCCCTTGCATGCAGAACTGTATCCCTTTTCTCTCTGTGTGCACGTCCTCATATCGCCTCGAGGAGCCCCATGTTCACTGAAGGATGAGCAATCATGTTTGTTGAGTGAATGATGGACCTGGGAAGGGATTCGTCAGCAAGCGTTTCCTCTGTGGCTTCTGTATCCAGATAGAGGAAATGACATCTCGATGGCAGAGTTCTATGGGTAACTCTGAGGACTGGACATTCCAAGTCCCCTGGTTTTGTTTCTTGTTGGTTTATGTGGTTGTTTTCTTCCTTCCTGACTTCATGGCCTTGTGCTTTGTCCTCTGTAAACTGGTGAGGCTGCTGTTCAGGGCTCACAGCGATGCCTCCTGAGGCCTTTTGTATGAGGCCAAGAAAGCCTATATAACAGCCAGTGAACTGTTGAAATAAGAGGTTACTGTGTGAATAAAACACTTCATCTCTTTGCATTTCATTGTGTCAGAACAATGTATAAATCTGTCATATTCTATCACAGCATTAAACTAAGAATGTTCAGTCTCTGGGGATTAAGCTCATCCTCAAATCATTATGAAGGGTTGGATCCAGCGAGCATGCTTAGAAAAGCCTCTCCAGACCCTGAGACCAAGGTAATAATTTCCTGGACCATGAAATATGCAAGAGACCCTGGTGACATCCTATAACCTTCCTAAAAAATTCACATCAAAGAGAGGTTCTCAGACAATAGAAGCCATTCCTCTGCTTTTCTAAGGACCTGGTTATCTGATCACACTTCTCTTGGGGTAGATAAGCTCCCATAAAATGAGTGATAAATGGAGTCCATTTAGCAAGGGGGAGGAGAAGAAAACAGTTTTACAGATTAATTCAAAGATAAAAGTCCCATTTTTAAGGCACTGAGAGGGAGTGAATTATTAAACCATTTAGAGATCTGGAGATGGAAAGATGAGAATTTGTATTTACGGGCTATGTCTTGTCATATTTTAGTAAAAAGCGTGAACTTTATTAAAAGACCTATTACCCAGCAGAGGAAAAAAGGAAACTATCCGGGAAAAGAAAATGTCATCCTTGATTTGGGTCCATTTTGCTGAGGATTAGATCGTTTTTAACGTCCCTTCTAGATCTGAAATTCTATAGATTGTGGGGGAAGATATTGCAAAACCATTTCTTAAGTGTATGAGGGAGAGCCATGTAGATTTATCTGGGTAATGTTACCTGGAAGAGATAAACGGGTGTGACTGTGCTTTGCCATACAGGCAACCCTCCCACTGCAGCTGGTTTTGTGCTCGTTTCTCACTGCCTCATTAACATAGATCTGTTGCTTGTCAGGTCTCTTTTATGGCTTTCTGCCATTGTTTCAACCTGTGAGGAAATAGCAAGTGTCAAGTTAGCCTACTGTCGCATGCAGTCTTGGCTCTTCTGTGAGGAATGTTCTGAAGCATTTAACAACAGGTTGCTAACGATTCCTCCCCAGCCAGCTTCCTCGGGGACCATCAGCTAACTCTTCTTGCCCCTATGTCTTTAACCTTTCCCTTCTCAACTATCCATATCTCTGCCATCCTTAAATGCAAGCTACTTCTCTTACTTTTTTTTTTTTTTCAGGCTTCTCAAAAGCTCACCCGTAAGCCCTGACAATTTGCTTTCTATCTCTACCACTCTAATGGAACTTTCTCTTCAAGGTCATGCGTGAGCTCTAAGTGGAAAACCCTTTATTCTCACCCATTCTACAGTTGCCTGGTTTCTTTGCCAACTGTGTTTTGAAACTCTCTTCTTTCTTAGGATTGGGGACATGGTCCCCTCCTATTCCACTTTTTTCTTGGGTTCTATCTCTATATTGCCTGCTTAAAAAGTAGATGCTGCATGGGGTTTGGCCCTCTCCTCTTCTGATGCACTGTGAACGGAAATGGGCTGGGACAGTTTCATGGAAGAGACTGACTTGAGTTGGGTCTGGAAGGGATGGCAGGATTTGGCTGCATAGAGATAGGAAAGCTGGATAGAGACGGCTGTTATTGTCGAGGAAACATTGTAAACAAACACAGAGAACATGGTCCTTGACTTGGTGACACTTGGTGCTGGTGGAGGGGCTGGGCAGATAAACATGTAGTTACACTTGATGGTTCAATTAATTATATGCAAACAAATCACTGATGCTATGATAGAAGGTTAAGGGGGAGTGGATCACGTATGTAGGGTCTTCTGAAGAAGTGAACACTGAAGCCAAATATGAGAAGGAACCAACTGTACCAAGAAAAAGGTGGTGGTGGCATGGAGGGAGTGAGGGGTAGGACAAGACCATTGCAGGCACAGGAACAGTATATGCAAAGAAGTCCTGTTCAGGATTTCCTGTCCTTCCTTAAGTGAAGACAGGATAAAGAGCAACATTCGGGCTCCTCAATTTGGCATTCAAGGCCCTTGAGAATTTTCATTTTTATCTCTTCGATGTTCCCTGTATACACTGTATCTTTTTCTTTCTCTGGGTCTGTTTACAAGTCTCCTTGATAATAATGGTCAGCTCTATCCAGCTTTCCTATCCTATATTCAGCCAAATCCTTCCATGCCTTCAGGACCCAGTTCAAGTGAGCCAGTCTCTTCCATGAAAGTGTTCCAGACCATTCTGTCTGCAGCGCTCACCTTCTCGGAACATCATCCTGCATTCACGTCCACCTTTATGTTCTAGAATGTATTGACTCTTAATTCAAATTACCTTACTGTTAACTCTCCGAGGGCAGGCACTCTAGTGTGTCCATCTTCCCCGTGTCTGGGGACAGCCGAGGCCACAGTTGATGTCTACTAGCAACATTGTTGGATTGCCGTTCAGCCTCATGCTCATAGACTTTCCAGCTGTGAGGAGAGCCCTCGTCCAGAAGCCAGACTGCACCCTTGACCTTGGCCAGGTCTCTCCCAAACATGGTCTTATTCACTCAGGTGAAAGCGCAATTTGAAGAGTAAGTGTTATTGATGGGCAAGCCTATTATTATATTTCCAGGCTCTTGTAAATTATGTTACAAAGATGTTTTACAGACTTTATAGAGCAACACCAAAATATTTTGATCTGGGAAGGTGGGAATGAGGAATCCTGCCGGTGATTCCAAGTAGCAGAAGAGACTTTCACGTCTTCTCCCTCTGCTTTTCCTTCTTTCTCTCCCTCGTGCTTTTCCATTCTTCCTCCCTCTCTCCCTTCCTTCCTGATACCCGTCTCCAAGGCTCTTAGGAAGAAATATGGTAGGGAACACATAGGAGGTGAAAATACTTTAAAGATTACTATTTCAAATAACAAAGAAGGATGTCTACGTTATACCATTTGTGACATGAAGCATTTTAATGAAAATTAAGAAAAATTTGATGGCACACCAGACAGAGATTAAGATAGTTTGATAAAGTCAAAAGCAACATTAAAGCAAATGGTTGAAGGATTCCTCTCCCTTTGCCTGAGGCAGTTGGAGGTGATGGGAAAAAAAGACAAAAACAAATAAGAACGCAAACATTGTAATGACAGAAAAGACTCAGATGTAAACAAAACTTTTACCAAAACGACTAACTAGAGGGGAAATTTCAGATATGACAAAGATCAAAAGGATAGGGGATGGAACCCGTCTTAAGAAAGAAAAACCATTGTGAGGAATGAGAGAAATCACACAGGTAGTCATGTTTCATCTTCAGACGTATTGGACACTCATAAAGGTTGAGGGATAAGAATGTTCCTCTCTCGCTGTCGGGCATAGAAACAGTAAAGACAAATAAAGGAGCTCTTTTCCTATTGGGTTCCAGTGATAAGTAAGTGTACTTTGAATATTGCTAAAATTCCGAGACAATAAGGAACTTCAATA
This sequence comes from Rhinolophus sinicus, assembly GCF_057876585.1. Lineage (NCBI taxonomy): Eukaryota > Metazoa > Chordata > Mammalia > Chiroptera > Rhinolophidae > Rhinolophus > Rhinolophus sinicus. Next base: position 12,522,429 of record NC_142507.1, on the reverse strand, counting down.
ATACTTTCAAAGTGCTACAATTTTTTAAAAAGTACTCTTGCAGTAACTAACTCAGAAACATTTTAAGAATCCAAGTGCACTTCATTAAGGTAAACCTTTGGCAGATAAAACTAGTTGAATGATTCTGATATAATAAAAAACAGCAATATTTTCCCTGAGTTATCAATGTTCGGTATAACATAAAAGCACATTTTTCATCCCATTTAGGCATGCTTTCTCCAAACGTATGCAGCTGTGTTGACTGGTTATGAAAAATGTGAATTTGTGTACAACTAAATTGAATCATTATTTTGACAAACACTTTATTTCAATGTTTCGTAGTATGTCTGCTTGAAGATAATTCCAAGTTTCTAGGGAACTTAATAAAAAACAAATATCAAATTGAAAAGTGGGCAGAAGGTCGGAATAGATATTTCTTCAAGAAATATATACAAATCGCTAATAAGTATATGAAAAAGATGCTTACCATCATTAATCATTAGGGAATTACAAATCAAAACCATAATGAAATACCACCTCACTCACTGTAGGATGGTTATAATAAAAAACTGACAATAATGAGTGTTGGTGAGAATGTAGAGACTCCCCAGGCATTGTTGATATAAATATAAAATAATGTTGCTGCTGAGGAAAACAGTTTTGTAGTTTTTCAAAGATTAAATACAGAGGTACCATATAATCCAGAAATCCCACTCCTGGGTTTCACTTGAGAAAATTCAGTCATACTTTTGTACCAAAACTTGTACACAAATGTTTATAGCAACATTATTCGTGATAGACAAAAAGTACAAACAATCCATATGTCCACCAACTGATGAACAGACAAACAAAATGTGGTATATGCGTACAATGGAATATTATTTGTCCATAAAAAGGAAGGAAATACTGATATTTGCTGCAAAATGGATGAACCTTGAAAACATTATGCTAAGCAAAAGAAACTGGACACAAAGGCTATTTGATGAATGATTACATTTATATGAAATGTCCAGAATAGGTAAAACATACAGAAATAAAGTATGTTACAGTTGCCAAAAGTGGGGAAAAGGGGAAAATGGGGGACTGAATGTTAACGGATATGGAATTTTCTTTGGGAGGTGATGAAAATATTCTGGAATTGGATAATGATGATGATTATACATCGCGTGACTATATTAAACACCACTGAATTGTATACGATAACAGGTGAATTTTACGGCATGTGAATTATATTTCAATTTTAAAAAGATCTTTAGGGAACTTGAAACCTTAGACTGATTAAATTCAACTAAACAATGTTTAATAAATTTCTTACTTAGAAATTATTTCTAAGTAAGATAGAACGTGGAAACATTAATTACTAAACATTTTTATGTTTATATATGCTTTTGCTTTTAATATGCTACAGATAGATATATCTTTGGTTAGTTTTTGCCAATTTCAGAAGGTATATAAGAGTGTAGCAAGTATGTGTCTGTAAAAAGTTGTGTGATATGTATTTATGAGTTCTACTTGTTGGCTAAAATGCTGATTTGTGTCAGACAGTTTTCCATATTCACTTCCAAACTTTCTCTGTGAAATACAAGTGAATTTGGTTAAAAGTTATAATTAATATATAATTAATATTTGTGGTTAAGACTATATTGGGAGCAATAGTGACAGAGAAAATATAACTACATGTGTGGTTCTATTTTTCAAAGAAAAGAGTAGATTTTTTTTCTTAAAATGGTACTTCTCTTTTTTATGGGTTTTTTGTTTTTGTTTTTGTCCTTCAGACCCATTTACACTCTTAAAACTTATTGCGGACTCCAAAGAGTTTGTTTATGTGCGTTATAGCTACTGAGACTAACTGTATGGAAATTAAAATTGAGAACTTTTAAAAATATTTATTGATTCATTTGAAGATAGTAAATGAAAGCATTGTATGCTAATACATATTATGAAATTTGTTTTCATGGTCTTGAGAGATTTATCCTGAAGTGCCAGTATGTTCCAGAATATTAAAATGCACAATAAAAGGCTAAGGTGGAATGTAAATTTTATTTGCCTTGGTTTATAATACCCTAGTCTGAAAAGCTATGGAATGTGTTAATAGCTTAGCAAAGTTTGCTCTGTGATCGGATTCTTCTTTGGTTTACTGTTTATTGCTTTCGCTTAAAATAGGAAGGGTTAATCTTTATGTGTCATCTGCCTGCATAGTAAAGACTGTCTTATCAGAGTAATTTTCTGTGCTTTATATTGACTTTATTACATCCTGGATTATTTAAGAAAATAACAAAAAAGAGAAGAGCAAAGAAACACTTCTGAAAAAGCTAACATTTTACAATTACGTTATCTCTTATGTTTATTAAATTTTTTTGTCATTTCAATTAAATAGGTAACAAGTATTGTTTCTCAGGCATCCATAGTTTTATCTTAATCAAGTGTCTAAATCTCCTCTGATAATAGTTTTTATTTTGTCTCCCCAAATCAATCCTCAATATATAAAAAATAATAATAAAGTAAAACTTGTAGGGTATCTTTTGCACCTAAAACTATATTTGTGATTTCCCAGAGGGATCCTGCCAAATCAAAGACTTGTTCTTTTACCTTGTAAAGTACTAGAAATAATTAGGTTTAAGAAAAATTCTGTATTCCTATTGATGTGTTGCCTGTGGTGAGCTGTCAAACCAAAAGAGATGCTTATCCTTCCCTAGGTAAAATTTTTGTAAGTAAAATGTTATTAATATAAATGTTTCCGAAATGGCTTCCTGGATGGGAAGTTCCCAGGGATTTGTCAACGCCCTTGCTTCCCATGACATGTTTCTATTTATTAAGAGTGTTGGTGCTGTTTTGCTTGCTGCTATTAGGTGTCAACAGTAAAGTGCTATTAGTTATATTTCACTTATTATTTAAAATGCTCATTGTCTACAAACTCATTCTTCATTTACATCTAATATCTTCCAGGCCAGTGGCTCTCAGTTGGTGATGTATATCAGGCACATACATACATTTTTATTAAAAATATAGATGTCTGGACTCTACTTCAGACTTACTAAATCTCTTTATTTGATAATCTTAGGATATTCTTAGCATATACTTTGCATATTGTTGATACGTTATGCGTATTACGTCTCCGAATTATTAGTTATATGTCAAAATTATTTCCTCTGTAAAAGTATGTTCATCTAATTGTATAAAGCTGATGTAACATTCACTGACTTCTTTGAAAGTTGGCTTATATCATGGTCCTTACAGACATTTTACTGACGTGTTCTGAAATGGTTTTCCTATCTTAATTTTCATGCCATGTATACAATGGAATTTGCTTGTCGGTCGGTTGCATCATTTTTGTTAGGCACTCTCATCAGACCTTTCGCATTTGAAAGTTTTCAGTAATAAATTATTCACAACTATTTGAACCTCTGTCATTTACAGATAGTTTTTGTCTTACTCTGATGCTTTTGTGCTGTAGGTATGACAATTTGAAAAGTCAACAACCATGGCAGAAAACGGTGAGTTTGGTCTTCTCTCCTCCTTCACATCAGAACAGGAGCAGTCTTGTCCAGCTTCTGCTCTACCTTCCCTCATTGTCCTATGGGTCTATGCACACTACCTTTTCTTTTCCCACCCCAAAGTTTTCCAGGTTAGTTGGCCTTCTTTTTCCTTCTCACCATTGTTTGGGGGACGCTCTTCTTTGCCAGTTTCTTTTAATTTCCTGCTTCCAATCAGTAGTTCTTTATTATTTTGTCTACCCTTTCTCTTTGATCAGGGATCTCTCTCCTTCTTTTTCTAGGTCTTTCCAATTGCCAGCCCTGTTGCGATATAATCTTTGACACCCTCCCACCCCCCTTTTGTTATTCTATCTAGTCAAGGCTCTCCCATCCGATTTCCCTCCCAACTGTGTCCACATTTCTTTCAGTGCAAACTCCTTATTGCACCATAAGCAATTCTTGTTTGTCTGGGATGCATTCCTAACTCCACTTTACCTGCTTGCTAGAGCAGAAAACGTACTCACACAACATTACGGAACTGTTTCAGAGTTGTAGACACGGGATTCCCAAATCAAAAATAAATCCGCTGCTTCTCTCAGTGCTTTACGTGCTCTTCTGAATTAAAAGAAAGCATCAAGTGTCCAACCAGAATTTCAACACCTCAGTTAACAGCTGGTGTATAAAGACACTCACAGATCCTCCTGTTAGCTGAGTTAGGCTGCCCTTTATTGAACTTTATTTGAAACGTGCAACTTGGCATTAAACTCAGAGCTGCGAGATTTCTGGGAGAGAGAAAAAATAGTCCGGATAGGGTTTCATCAGCTACAGAAGAAATAAAACCTATCTGTGATCTTAATTCTTTAGCAGCCGGAAGTGATGGCAGGAACCATTTTCAGAACTGCCTGCAAAACATCACTACAAATCATCCCTGAGACTGAGGTGGCTTATTTCAGTGTGTGTGTTTCGGCCTTGCCCACCATTTGGAGGTATAAGTCTTACTCTTTTTTTTTTTTTTTTTTTTTAAGTTTTTTTTTCCAGGACCCATCAGCTCCAAGTCAAGTAGTTGTTTCAATCTAGCTGTGGAGGGTGCAGCTCACAGTGGCCCATGTGGGGATCCAACCGGCAACCTTGTTGTTAAGAGCACCGCACTGTAACCAACTGAGCTAATCGGCCACCCCTGTAAGTCTCACTCTTAAGTGACATTTTCTCTGCTCTGTCCAACAATTGCCGAATAGAATACCTACTTAATTTTGGTATCAGGACCAAAAGTTTTGATGCGTCAAACGAGGAAAAACTGATGTAATGACTCTTGCCAAGTCAACCCTTGACTAAGGAGCGCTCAGTTTACAATTATACTGTCCACGTAATTTATCAGTTGCACACTGATTTCCACTCCTTTCCCCCCCAAGCCCTACTGTTCCTACAAGCTTTTTCAACTTATTATACTGAAAAACCTTTCTATATGTTGGGCATTGTTCTAAACTAGTGTGTCCCCAAACTTTGCTGCACATTAGATTTAGCTTTAAAAAATCCTAAACAGAGTGTTTGCGGAGGGAGCTAGGTATCACTATTGTTTCAAGATTCTCAGGTTATTCCAAAATGCAGCAAAGCTTAAAAACCATTGTTCTAAGTTATTTGACTATATCAATTCACTATGTTGGCTGTTATCACTCAAGAGTTATCAGACCATCCCAGATCACATGGGTCGGTCGATCCGGTTCTTAGTACTCATCTTGTGTGGTACAGATGATAACTCATTATTCTTAATATACCTTTTCACTTGTCGTCCAGGAAATGGCACTTGCAATGCCATGTTCTTAGTCCCTGTTTATACCTTCTCTTCTTCTTCCTGTCCTCCCAGCATGGATGTGCTCCCAGAGTCAGTCCTTCATCGACTCTTACTTATGTTACACTTACCCCCTTGAGGCTTTCATCCAACCTCATGGCTGAAAGTATCACTATATGCTGAGAATTCCCATATTCCCACATTTGATAGTTCTAACTAAAATTTCTCGTAAGTTCAACTCCTTATTCAATATCTCCACTTGGATGTCTAATAGTCATGATAAAAATGACATATCCCAAACAGAATGTATGGTTCTAGTCTAACCTCCCCTCTAAATTTACTCCTTCTACAGAAATTTCCATTTCCGTTGATGGCAATTCCAGTCTTTTTGTTGCTCAGATGAAAAAGAAATCATTCCTGACTGCTCTTTCTCTGGGCATATTGAATCTGTCAGAAAATCCTCTTGGTTCTATGCTTCCAAGTATGTCCAGTATCCAACCACTTCTGATGACTTTTACTGATGTCACCCTGGTATGAATTGCCATCGTCTCTCACCTAGATCACTGCAAGCACCTTCTCACTGTTCTCCCTGCATTTATCAGGACTCCCTGTGGTCTCTTCTCAATACCACCCCTGGAGTGGTTCTTCAGGACACAAATTCAACTACTCATTCTTCTGCATGGCTTTCCATTTAACTTATGGTCACACCTGAGATTTTATGATGGCCTACAAGGCCCAAGGGCCAGTCACCTCTCTGACCTCATCTGCAACTACTCCCCCACCTTGCTCACTGTGCATCAGTATGGTTAGGTTGAACAATGGCTCCCCAAAATGTCCATGTCCGAATCCCTGGAACCTGTGAATGTTACAAGAAATAACAAAAGAGACTTTATAGATAGGAATAAGTTAAAGATCCTGAGGTGAGATCATCCTGGATTACCTGGGTAGGCCTGATGTGATCACCAGGTTCCATGCAAGAGGGAGGCAGGAGAGTCAGATTGGAGACGTGACAATGGAAGCAAGAGGTTGTTATAGGACTTGGGAAAGTCACTAATTTGGCAAACCTCAGTCTTATCATCTATAACATAGCAAATATAATACCCACCTCACCGGCTCATTCTGATGGTAAAGCAGGCAAAGCCTTGTATATTTGCTTTGCCTTTTGAACTAATATGTACAAATTTTCTATTTACATTTCATAAATGTCATCTTATTTATTTTGGACCCAATTTTCCACCAGTCTGGGGAAAAAGGCAAAAGTCTATTAAAGTGTTTGTTCTGTAACTTAATGAATTAATCATGCAGTTGAGATTTATGTGTCTCCATGGTTCATTTGAATCATTGACAACATTACTAGAAAGAAGTAGACCAGATGACAAAACCCCTTACCCATCTTCCTAAGTGTATTCTAATCCATATTTAACATTATTCAGCCATCCATGAATTCACGTACATTGATCATGAAAATATGCCCTTGGTTCATGGAATTTTTGAGAAGCTTTTAAACTGCATTTGTACAATCCTGGCATAGTATCTGTGACAACTCCTTAACTGCTGGTGAGTTGGGCAAATCTTTCCCCTAGTGAGCCCATTTGTATTCTAAGGAACATCTTGACTACCTCTTTGTTTCTTAAGTATTGGGAAGCCATCAATCATTTCCGGATTTTGCTAGATGAAGATATGAAATTTATTCTTTGGAAGTTTCTTGTGTTTACCTTTCGAAAGAGAGAGACTTTTATTTTTTTCCTCAAGTCTTAAGATTCTTCTCTGTAATTCTATGTTTTTTCACTAGTAATCTCTTTGGGCCTTTGACTGTACCTGCACACTCCTTTTGTATTCTCAAGTATAGTATACCTTGGTCTGAAAGTATGATCGTGTTTATTGAGACCAAGTATTTTGTGATTCTTCTCCACTCTTCTTTAGTTCCCTCTTAGCAATACTTGTCCTAGCTTCACAGTTGAAGACCATTCTTCTCAATTGACAAGGTAGAAGCTGTTAACATTGCCAGGTAATTTTGTCGTCTCAACCAGTTTCAATACAGAATGGGAAGTATTAGTTTCCGATACGATTACAGATTTAATTTTACATAGACAAATTTATTTTTTAGTTCTACAAATTATATTCTCATTCATTAGAGTTCACACTTTTCTGAGGGCAGGCAACACCTCCCTCCCTTGGCTTTATCTTTCTTTTTATAAAAAAGAAAAGAAAGCTTTATTTCATTTAACATTTGGCTTCTTTGTATGATAAAGGCTTATTTAGAATTATTAATATGTAGTACTGGAATTTAATTCTCATATTTTAAGATATTCAGCTTCTTAATATGTGAAAATATAGAATGTGTACCTGGCATAATTCCTCAAGGGAAAAACTCACTGAAATGTATTGATGTCCCCTTTTTTCAGCTCCAGAAATAACTGTCGTCTGCTCCTTTATCAGCCCTTTCCCTGCAGTTGTCTCTGAGACCATCTCTATTGAACAAATTTAATTAACTAGATTGCTTGGTTTTTACTAAACAAGGAAACTATGAAAATAAAGACAAAAAGAGAATAAAAATAACTTGTTAATTAATTTACTCCAAAATTAATGTTGGGGCAGTCATATTTGGTATGTTTTATTTTGTTTTACCAGTAAACTGAGGGCAATTTCTCAATAACCTGTAACTTCCCTTTTTTTTTTCCTTCATAAAGAGCTATTCCACTATAAAAAGACTAATAGCTCTTCTTAAAGAGCTATTCCACTATAAAAAGACTAATCACTCTATGGAAGGAAAACATCTAGAAAACGAACTCTTAAAAAATAGTGACTTGTATGTTGGGATCTCTACTTCTGGATGTCTTATCCTCATGACCGGGAAAGATAAAATGGCGTCACTTCAGTAGTAATGGTGGTCGTCATGAACAGAGTGCCTTACCATGTGTTAGAACTGTGCGAAGGACAGGGATGTCCTTACATGCACTCCTCATGGCAGCTCTGTGAAGCAAGTGCTATTGTTATCCTCATTTTATAGAGGCAGAGGCTCAGAGAGGTCAACACAGTTCCCCAGTGCAGGCAGTTTTTAACTGGAAGAGTCTACATTTTAAAGCAAGAGTGCTTGAGTTAGAAGCCTGCTCTAACCCACTATGCAATCCATTTTTCTGACTTTAGCCACTCTCAGAGACATCCCTGGAAGTTCAGTTCCCCGCAAGGGACTCCTGCATTTGTTCTGGGAGTCTCTAAGATGTGCCTCAGGGGAACTCATGAATAAAACTCTAGAGTTAACCCGGGAATCTTCCATTTCCCCACTCCTGCTCAATCTTCTCTCAGTGATAATTACACCATTGCTGAGGGCTGAGGTCCACACCATCCTCAAAAATCTCCTGATCTTCTGAAGGGTCCTCTCCATGGCTCCCTTTCCTGGAGAGGGATAGGCACTTCTTAAGGCTGTCTCCTAATGCTCCCAGAGGTACCAGGATATCTACCCTGTCTGATTGGCCACTCTCCCTAGCTGGGTGGGTGAGAGTTGTGGGCCCCATTGCTATCTATGTACAAAAAGGAAATGGGCCTGGTCATGGAGCAGCAGGTGTGCTGGAGAAACAAGAGTCCCTCAGGTGCAAGGACCTCCCAGTCTCTTCCTGTGCCCCTCTGTGCCTCCTAGCAAATGCCTCTACTAGGAATGTCCTTTCTCCTTCCATCTCGCCTTTACCTGGCAAGGTCTTCTCCATTATTTAAGACCCAACTCAGGAGCCACAATGCTCAGATTCCTTCCTGACTATTCCCCACAACTTACTGGTTGCCCTCCATTGTGCTTCCATAATGGCCTTTACTTATCTCTAATACTGCCCTTACATGTTGTATTATGAGTATCACAATACTAGACAATCAAATGCATGATGCTGTTTGAGGGCAGGAATTGTTATCCATCTTTGTTTCCCAGCACAGTACCTTGCATGCAGTGCCAGGTGAATAAATGTTAAATAAGAATTCACTCCCATATTTCTAGCTAGAAGAACTAGGAGGATGGATGGCTCAATAAGGCCTCCTTATTAAGTTTCTCTTGACCCTTCCCTACTTCGTACCTTTTCATCTCTTACCTGGACCTCTGAAGCAGCCTTCCAACTCTTTTTATTGTGGTAAAATAGATATAATATTAAATTTACCATTTCAATCCTTTTTAAGTCCTTCAACTCTGTGTCCCCAACTTCAGTCAGTCCTCCTCAATTCTACCCTTCACTTGGTTGCCCCATGAAGTAAGTCTACGTCATCCTGTTATTTAAAATTCTTCACTGATACCCCTTTGCCTACAGAATGTAATTAAATCAATAATTTAAAAAATGTCATACAAAATTCATGTTTGCCACTCCTCAGAACTTGATAAGAGTGTCATAGTTGGCTTTCAGTGGGTCTATGTGGGATTGCTGTGAATATTTATAACTGCCTACAGGTCGTCTCCATGGGGATGTCCAGCCACTACATCATGGCCAGTTCATCCCAAATAACCACAGCATCTCTCAACAAGTTGACATCCCATCCTAACTTCCTCAGTTTTCTCTTTTTCTTGGTTAGAGAATTGAGTCATTTTTGGTTCTCCCACCCCATTATCTTACAATACCTGGATTTTCCCCATCAAGTATTTCTTCTCCCTTTGAAATGTCTCTTAGACTTTATCTTTCATTTCTGCCACTTTCTGGCTCTGTGACTTTGAGTTACTTAACCTCTTTGTATCTCGGCTTCCTCATGGGTAAAATGGGATTTAAAAAAGTTTTTGTTTTTTTTAATCCCCTAAACTGAGGTTGTTGTGAAAATAAGTTAATTCATTTAAAACACTGAAAACCATGCCTGCCATATAATGAGTGCTGAATAGTAAATGATAGACATGATTGTTACTGTTATTTCCAATATCATTACATCAGTATGGGATCATTATGATGTTGGCCTAGCTGACCACCTTACTCATAACCTATCCATCTTGAATAAAACTTTCCAACCATCCTTCTAAAACCACTTGAATCATACTTTTATGCCAAAGAACGTGTATAGGCTTCATGCTACTTAATTAATCAAGCATAAATTTTTTGCCTCATTTTTCCCCACAACTCTTTTTCCCCTCCCTCGTCATTCATTAATCATTCATTCATTCATTAATGCATTCATTCATGCATGCATGCACGCAATAAGCATGTGCCAGGCACTGTGCTAAACATTAGGGATAGGAAGATGAATAAGGATTAGACATTGTTTCTGCCCTGAAGGAAATCACAGTCCTGCACAAATCAGCTATAGAACGGCTCTGATAAAGGGACAGAAAACCCCCAAGGGAGACTGTAGGGAGATATATAGCCCACCTTGAATTAAATCTGAAGGTGTACAGAGGTATCTGAAGGTGTACAAAGATGTTAGCCAAACAACGACAAGAGGTAGATGGGGGTGGGGTATGTGGGCGTGTTGGGTGGTTCAGAGAAGGGCATGTCAGGTAGGAGGCACTTGTACAAAGGCACGGGGTTGTGTGGGAAGATATGATATGTTCATAGAATAGCAAGTGTTATGAATGTTTGTGTTCCCCCAAATTCATATGTTGAAGCTCTAATCCCTAATTTGGAAATGAGGCTTTGAGGAGGTAATTAGGGTTAAATGAAGTCATGAGGATGGGGCCCTGAACTGACAGAATTAGTGTTCTTGTAAGAGACGTAAGAGAGCTTGCTTGCTGGCTTTCTCTTTCTTTCTACCCACACACACAGACGAAAGTCCACGTGAGGACATAGTGAGAAGGTGGTGGCCATCTGCAACCCAAGGAGGGAGGCTTACCAGACACCAATCCTGTTGGCACCTTGATCTTGCACTTCCAATTTCCAGAACTGTGAGAAATTAAATTTCTGTTTCTCATACACTCAGTTTATGGACTTGTGTTATGGAAGGCTGATCTGACTAATACAGCAAGTGATTCAATGGCTGGGGAGAATGATGGATGCTGAGAAAGGGCCAGAGATGAGGCTAAAGAGTAACTGACAACTACACTATGAAAAGTCTTGTGTCCCATTGCTGACGTTGGACTACCTGGAGGCAACAGGTGAGTCATTGAATGGTTTTAAGTAGAAGAATTCATTACATGGTCAATTTGATATTGGTGCGCAGGGGTCATTCTGTAATGTATGGATTTGAGGCAGGCAAAAGTAGAGGCAGGAAGAGCCATTGGGTGACTGCAGCAGGATTAGAGATTTGCCGTGATGAGGTCAGGAGTTATGGTAGAGACCATGGGGGAGGCAGAGAAGTGAATGGAGTTGAGATTTGACCTGATGAGAGCTGTAGCTCTGAGTGAATTAGTGGGAGATATGGAAGACTTTCAAGACACCAGGAGCAGCTTCAATCAGTCTCACTTTAGGGGGAAGCCTACCCCGCTCCAATATGCTTGTCTGTGATTCTCACCTATCAAAACCTCCCCAAGCTTGAAGTCTCCCCACCTCTACAAAGTGTCCCAAAGCTGATATGAAGAAACTCCCTACTGCATTCTGCCTTCTCCCAGTTCCACAGTCCAAACTCCGTCATTTAGGTCTTAATACTATATTGTCCATGTGGTGATTAGATAAGTCCTGCTAGTTATAATTTAAGCTCCTTAAGAATAAGAGCCATGTCTTAACCTTCTTCTTGTAATTATCCTGGCCGACACATCATTGCACATGCCAGGGTAGCAGTTCTCAACCCCACTTTCTCTATGACGCTCATGAAAGGTGCTGTGCACATATCCCTCATGCAAAATCTAAGTGATACCATTAACTTCACCCATTTCCATTCCACTCAGGAAAGCCAATCGGAATGACCACATGTTCCATAGGGATGACTTTCAACGTGACCTAATTTACAAGGAAGAAAGTAAATCATCTGCTACTCAGCTGGTCAGTAATGGTACTATCAATGGTGACAAATTACTTTATAACTGGTGTGTGGTGATGGCACTATTGAAAACTGTACCAAGACAGTAAGTTCCTTCAGGGCAAGGGTCATGACTCACCCGTCCTTGCACAGCCAACACCAACGCCAGCAACACACATGCCATAGAGGTAGACACTTGTGGAACCCATGGGTCGGAGCCTCGTGATGACTGAGGCTGGAATACTAATTGAGGAAAACAGGTATCTCTGCTCTACAGCATAAAAGCTGCACTGGTGTATTCAAAATCTCAGTAAAAAAATGTTTCCTGATTTTCACAACTTTTTAAGAAAATGTGTCATTTCTGAGAATCTGACATTGTAGTTAGCAGAATTTATCCCCTGTGAGTTCATTTCAAATAGGAGAGAATTTTTCTCATTGTAAGGCAATATTGAGTGCTGTATTGAGGTTGTCATATGTCTTTGAGGGAAACAACAGGTTTTCTCTATGTTTTAGAGAGAGAAAGAGAAAGAAAAAACAATTTTCTCTTGAGCCTTCCCCCCAAAGAAAAAAAGTCTGAAATGGTGAGTGAAATAAAAAAGAGCCAGAGGTCCTCTCTTATTTTAGCAGGGTTTAGATTTCAGTGATGCATTTCTATATAGTTGGTGTGTGTTTCTACACAGTTTTAGAGGAAAAAGAGCTCCCAGGTCATTTTGCCTGTCCTCTTACATATGAGTGCAGCGTGTGACCCATCCATGAAGCAGGAGATTGAGTCAGGAGGCAATTTGAAAGGATGACTAAGAGAAAAAACCCTAACACGAGCTGAGCCCCGTGGAGCGAGGAAAGACAGATTGTTCCAGAAGCCTTGATTAGGTAATCTGTAAAACAAAGAATATGAATTGTTGGCTCCCTGGAATGTCGGTCATACCAACCGAACCCTTATAGGAAATGTTCCATATATTTATCAAGCTCCTGCTTAAACAGCCTTCAGGATGGGGCGCTAAGTGCCTGAGAAGTCAATAGCAAGTAGTTAAAATCCTGGAGCTTAATCTCCCACAATCGTTTTGGTTTTTTTGGGGGGTGGGGGGTGGGAGGGCTAACATATCCCAGGAAGAACAGGGATATTTTAAGATGCTATTATTTTAAGAAGGAGTTCTATTTTAATAATTAAAATAGGAAGAACTGCAGGATATACCAAAAGTGTATCCGAGCCTGATGGTTCTGAAGTTGAGAAAGGTTGGGAGAGGATGGGATCCACGCAACAGTAATGCACAAATGTTGAATTTAGTTGTAATAAAGGGTCCGCAAAGTCCCTAGGTGTTTGTATTTTTCAACGCTCAGGTTGCTCATAAACATCATTTGCACATACATTCAGTTATTTCATTCACAATAGTCTCCAGCGCTATCGCTGTTATTTACATATTTTAAACATGATGAAGTTGAACCCCAGAGGGTTGGGTGATTTTCCCGAGTGGCTTGGGAAATGAGATTGAATTGCTAAACAGCCTCTCTGGACTCCAGATACTTTGGATAGCAGGGAGTGGGTCTCTGTGTAGTGTTTGACACATAGTAAGTGCTTAGTAAATATTAGGCAAGTTACAATTAAGGGGGTTCCATCCAGGCTGTTTCACTGCACTGTATTGCTTCCTACTCATTCTCTACTGTATATCGTTACTTAGGATTGACTGTGAAGAACTTCTAAGGACTTGGAGATGGAGGAAACGATGGATTCTGTCAGCCATGTGTTGGAAATGGTTTGTGATTGCGTGGCAGGAGGGTAGAAGAGTTGGAAATTTGCCAAACTCTAAACAAGGCAACGTAGAAATAATAGGAAGGCCAGGCAGAAATAGGAGTTTAGTTTAGTAAGGGAAACCTAATCAGTGTCAATATACCTGATCTGGAGAAAAACTATGAATGAGTGAAGATGCATGTTTCCTTATAACTGGTTTCATTTGCAAGCCTATGTATTATTTTTGGCATCTAAGAATGTTACTCTAAGAATGAATTTATGGGTTTGGTCAGACTGCCAAAGGGGATGGTGGCTAACAAAGTTCCAGGCTTTATAACATAAAAAAGGTACATGAAAGACCAGAACAAGGTGATGGTACCCATCCAAATCCTGCTGAGAAGAGAGGGTATCCCATCGGGCCAGTGTGAAGGAACATATACCTGGCAGAACGTGACCCTGGTAGAGCTAGATGAAACAAGATAGCAGATTCTGATGCCACAAAGCATAAAAGTGTACAGTTTACCCCCCTTCCTTTTATCTGTTCAAACTAAGAACCCCTGGAATATGACTTTCCTTGGGAGACCTGTTCAAGCAGATGGGAATGTCCCACCACCTGGTGGTTACATTGTTAATGTAAATCAATAAGTTGGCATTCTAGCTGCTACGCCCCCACCTAGGTGAGCCTGCAGACTTGAGGACAGAACCTTGTGCTCTTGGGGAACTCAGCACTCACCACCATGAGATGAGTGGCTGGTCAACCAGCCAGCCTTCTGAGAAAGGAAAATTGCTTCCATTGCAAACCACAACGCTGTTTCTACCAAGAAATTGGTAGAAGTTATCCTGTTAACAATGATAATCAAAAGAAGGTACTCTTTGTTCTTTCACTGATTCACAGGTGAGGAATCATACAACCATAGACGTAAGGCAATGTTGTTTCATGGCCGCATTACCTACATCCCAGCCCAGATGTCCTGACAACCCAGATCAAAATCACACTGCCTAACATGTATATGCCAGGTGGGGCGTAGGCACAAAGAGCTCTAAGAGGTATTTCTTGCCCTCAAGGATCCCACGTGTGGTTGAGTTGATGTAAATATTGTAGTGTCATGCTTAACAGAA